>NC_086101.1:117149245-117802995 GCF_963921235.1 Mobula hypostoma
TTTGCATTCCGTGTCAGTAAGAGCAAAGAGCTGATTGCGGACTTCAGAAAGGGTAAGACAAGGGAACACAAACCAATCCTCAGAGGGATCAGAATTGGAGGGAGTGAGCAGTTTCAAATTCCTGAGTGTTAATAGCTCTGAGAACCTAACCTGGTCCCAACATATCGATGCAGCAATAAAGAAGGCAAGACAGCAATTATATATACTTCATAAGGAGTTTGAAGAAATTTGGTACATCAACAGAAATACTCGAAAACTTCTATAGATGTACTGTGGAGAGCATTCTGACAGGCTGCATCACTGTCTGGTATGGGGGCTGGGGGAGCTACTGCACAGGGCCGAAAGAAGCTGTAGAGAGTCATAAATTTAGTCGGCTCCATCTTGGGTACTAGGCTACAAAGTACCCAGGACATCTTCAAGGAATGGTGTCTCAGAAAGGCAGCGTCCATTATTAAGGACCCCCAACACCCAGGACATGCCCTTTTCTCACTGTTACCATCAAGTAGGAGGTACAGAAGCCCGAAGGCACACACTCAGCGACTCGGGAACAGCTTCTTCCCCTCTGCTATCCAATTCCTAAATGGATATTGAATCCATGGACACTACCTCACTTTTTAAATATATATTATTTCTGTTTTGGCATGAGTTTTAATCTCCAATATACATATACTGTCATATATTTATTTTTTCTTCTATATTATATATTGCATTGAACTGCTGCTGCTAAGTTGACAAATTTCACACACATGCTGGTGATAATAAACCTGATTCTGATTCTAATATATATGTATATACTTACTGTAATTCATTTGTTTTCTATACTATTATGTATTGCCTTGTACTGCTGCTGCTAAGTTAGCAAACTTCATGACATATGCCGATGATAGTAAACCTGCTTCTGATCACTAAGGGAGGCTGAGGGATGAGATACAATGGACTGATCTTTAAAAAAAAATGTGGAGCTACAGCTTTTCTTTGGGTTAACAAATACTTGCTTAGGAGATCTTGATGACAACAAAGGGGTTTATTTAGTGTCATTTAACAAGTAGTGAAGATCTTACAGTCTTCAGCAAAGCAACTATTATTGTGAGTATTGTGAGGAGTTTTGGACAGCTTATCAAAGAGAGGATGAGTTGGCATTGGAGAAGGTCCAGAGGAGGTTCACCAAAATAATCTCAGGAATGAAGAGTTAACATATGAGGATTGTTTGATGGCTCTGGAGCTGTACTTGCTGTAGTTTAGAACATGGGTTCCCAACGAGGGGTCTATGGATCCCTTGCTCAGTGGTATTGGTCCATGGCATAAAATGGTTGGGAACCCCTCCCCCCCCCAGTTTAAAAGAATGGGGTTTGGATCTCATTGAAACCTATCGAATATTGAAAGGCCTAGATAGAGTGGATGTGGAGAGGATGTTTCCTGTGATAGGGGAATGTAAGACTAGAGGGCACAGCCTCTAGATTAGGAGGAATTTCTTTAGCTAGAGGGTGGTAAATGATGGCTGTGGAGGCCAAATCACTGGATTTATTTAATGCAGAGTGTGATAGGTTCTTGATTAGTCAGGGCATCATAGGTTACAGGGAGAAGGCAGGAGAATGGGGTTAAGAAGAATAATAAAGCAACCATGATGGAATGGCAGAGCAGACTTGATGGGTTGAATGGCCTAATTCTGCTCTTACGGTCTTAGGGAAGACTGTCATCCATGAGAACCTGCAACATTTTGAATCCAGTTGAAGGGTCTTGGCCTGAAACATCGGCTGTTTATTCCCCTCCAATGAAGCTGCCTGACTTTGAGCTCCTCCAGCATTTTGTGAGTGTCACAGCACCATTTTCAGCCAGATTGCTGGAAGGAGTCTGCGAGATAAACACGTTGCATTCACCACAAAGGTCCAATGGCCAGGCACCCTCGAGACTTCCCTGGAATTGGATTTCCAGTTTCTGTACTGTTTGACTCTTGGACTCTAATTCAAAAAGTTGTTACTTCCTGTGCTGTTGGAAACTATTGTTTGAATAATACTTTTTAAATAAGATTTGTACTTTTTAACAAACTCATGTATTTTTCACACTCACTGGCAGAAAGCAGTACAGCAGCTAAACGAACGGTTTATCACCCTTCTCATTTTTCATCGGCTAAGTATTAGTGCATTACCCATGTGATGTAATTGTTTTAATTATGTAGCCTAGTAACTAATTTATCACTATCTAAGGAATTTTCTTTTTCTTATCTATAAAAGTGATAGATTTTTCAGAAGTGCCATATTTTATCACTTTCTTTCCTTTTATTCCTAGACCTCTGTACCTCCCCCTGCAACTGGATCCTTGACTTCCTAACCTGAAGACCGCAATCTGTATGGGTTGGAAGTAACATCTCCACCTCGCAGACAATTAACACTGGCGCTCCACAGGGGTGTGTGCTTAGCCCACTGCTCTACTCTCTCTACACCCATGACTGTGTGGCTAGGCATAGCTCACATACCATCTATAAATTCGCTGATGATACATCCATTGCTGGCAGCATTTCAGATGGTGACAAAAGGGCACACAGGAGCAAGATATAGTATATTATTATATATATATATATAATGTAACAGTCATTTTTTCCCTCTATATTTATTTATCATGTATTACATTGTACTGCTGCCATAAAGATAACAATTTTTACAACATACGTCAATGCTATTAAACCTGGTTCTGATTCCTTTGTCTCACGCCCCTCACTAATGTTTGTTCGTATCTAAAGAAGTGCTAAAGGGTCATTGACAAACAAACAGAATAATATAGGGACGTTGGAGGAAACCCAGGCACCCAGAGAAAGCTCACATGGTCACAGGGAGGAAAGACACACAGACACAGACACAATGCCGGAAGTCGGGATTGAACTTGGGTTACTAGAGTAGAGGGGCAGCAGCACTAACTGCTATGGCCTAGACTATCGACGGAAGGAATATTCTGACTGTCTGCCCAATGATCCTGCCAGATGGTGCCGTCTCAAGTTACCCAGAGATTCTTGATGGTTTCCTTATATAAATGAGCCACTGAAAACTCTGCAGCCTGTTTACTAACACGCTATCTTGTTTGACTGTTGTATTCTAACCTGCTTTAAACTCCTGGTTTTAAATATTTATCTTTGCTTTCAAATCCTTTGCTTCTCCTCATTTCGATGTAAACGTCTCTTGATAGCATTCACCTGCTATAATCTCCATCAATGAAGACCTCAAGGTTTGCATTTGCCTTTCTAAGCCTCTCACACAGCCCCCACCCCTTCCCAGCCTCTGCTTCCTGCCTTAATACTGATAACTGGTTTATCATTGTCTTATGTACTGGAATAATATGGTGTATGGGGTGCCCAGGGAGGGGTAGCACCTCTGGTAAAGGGGCTTGTCATGTCCATTCTGGGGAAGCTCACTCACCTTTGGTCACCTGTGGCTCTGAGTAGCCCAAACAAGAGAAAATCTGCAGATGCTGGAAATCCCAGACAGACAGACAGACAGACAGACACAATGCTGGAGGAACTCAGCAGGCCAGGCAGCACCTGTGGAAAAAAGCGAACAGTTGATGTTTTGGGCCAAGACGCACTTCATCAGGACTGGAAAAAAGGTGAGGAGTCAGAGCAAGAAGGTGAGGGGAGGGAGGAAGAAGTTCAAGGTGGTAGGAGATAGGTGAAACTGGCAGAGGGGGAGGGGTGAAGTAAAGAGCTGGGAAGTTGATTGGTGAAAGTGATAAAGGGCTGGTGGAGGGAGAATCTGGGAGGAGAGGACAGAAGACCATGGAAATGAGGGAAAGAGGAGGAGCACCAGGGGAGATGATGGACAGGTAAGGAGATAAAGTGAGAGAGGGAGTCAGAAATGGGGAATGGTGAAGAAGAATTGGGGCCATTACTGGAAGTTTGAGAAATCAATGTTCATGCCATCAGGTTGGAGGCTACCCAGAGAGAATATAAGGTTTTGCTCCTCCAACCTGAGTGTGGCCTCACTGCGGCAGTAGAGGAGGCCGTGGACTGACGTGTCAGAATGGGAATGGGTAGTAGAATTGAAGGGGTGGCCACTGGGAGATCCTACACTTTCTGGTGGACAGAACTAAGTGCCTGGTGAAGTGCTCTCCCAGTCTATGTCGGATCTCACCGATATGCAGGATGCCACACCAGGAGCACCGGACACAGTATATGATCCCAACAATCTCACTGATGAAGTTTCACCTCGCCTGGAAGGATTGTTTGGGGCCCTGAATGGTAGTGAGGGAGGAGGTGTAAGGGCAGGTGTAGCACTTGTTCAAAGAAAGGGGCCATCCTTCCTCCACCATCAATGCTGCCCTCACTCACATCTCTTCCACGTTGTGCATGTCAGCCCTCACCTCATCCTTCCACCACCCCACTAGGGATAGGGTTCCTCTTGTCCTCACCTACCACCCCAGTAGCCTCCATGTCTAGCACATAATTCTCTGTAACTTCTATCATCTCCAATGGGATCCCATCACCAAACACCTCCCCCTCCCCCCACTTTCTGCTTTCCACAGGGATCACACCTATGTGACTCCCTTGTCCACTCATCCCTCCCCACGGATCTCCTTCCTGGTGCTTATCCTTGCAAGGGGAACAAGTGCCACACCTGCCCCTACACCTCCTCCCTCACTACCATCCAGGGCCCCAAACGGTCCTTCCAGGTGAGGAGTCTGTTTGGGGTCATCTACTGAATCCAGTGCTCCCGGTGTGGCCTCCTGTATATGGGTGAGACCCGAAGTAGATTGGGAGATGGTTTTGCCAAGCTCCTGCGCTCTATCCATCAGAAAATGCAGGATCTCCCAGTGGCTCCCACTTTCCATTCCCGTTCTGACATGTCAGTCCACGTCCTTCTCTACTGTGGCAATGAGGCCACACTCAGGGTGGAGGAGCAACACCTTATATTGTCTGGGTAGCCTGCAACCTGATAGCATTAACATTGATTTCCTCGAACTTTTGGTAATTGTCCTCCCACTGCAATCATTCCCATTCACATTTCCCTCTCTCACCTCATTCCTTACCTGTGCATCATCTCCCTCTGGTGCTCCTCCCTCTCCTATCAGATTCCCCCTTCTCCAATCCTTTCTCTTTCACCTATCAGCTTCCCAATTTTTACTTCACTGCTCCCCCTCTCCTGGTTTCACCTATCACCTACCATCCTCCCTCACCTTCCCCCCTCCCCCAACCTTCTTGCTCTAACCTCATCTTTCTGTCCAGTCCTGATGAAGGGTCTCGGCCTGAAACGTCGACTGTACTCTTTTCCTTAGATGCTGCCTGGCCTGTTGAGTTCATCCAACATTTTGCCTGTGTGGCTCCAAGCAGTTGTTTGTATGTGACAGTGGCCGCACCTGGTACCCTGCTTCGACAGGTGGGCTAAACCAGGTGAGGGCAGCTGGTGGCCTCCTAACCTGGGTGAGATAGGGACATGCCTACCCAAGCTTGTACAGTCTGCTCCGGTGGACTGGGTGGATGAAATCTACAGTGAGATCCAGTGGCCAGGAAGGTGGTTCACCAATGCTCTGTGGAGAGCAAAGGGCATGACACACAATGAAGACGTCATGGTCGTCCACTGTAACCAAGGTAGACCCCAGTTTTTGATGCTTGTGTGTACCACTGGACCTGGGCTTTCCAAAGTCGAGAGAATGGGACTTCCCCAGGCCAATGGCTTTTCCACTTTAAAGACTCTCCCACACAGTTTCTAGTCATTGTTGGATACATGGACAACAACCAACAGAAATAAGGGTGAGAAGCTTTTGTTTTGCACGCCATCCAGATAGATCTCTCCATGCATAATTGCATCTAGGTGGTATAGCAGGAGAACAATAAGCAAATGCAGCATGAAGTGTTATGGTTACAGAGAAAACGCAGTGCAGGCTGACAATAAGGTGCAAGGTTCGAAAAAGAAGATGACATAGATTGAGAGATCACGAGCTCATTCTTATTGTACAAAATTTACGTTCAAGACTCTTATAACAGTGAGGGCTCCTCAAACAAGGAGGTTTGATGTTTCACTCCTGCACAAGCAGACCTGGGGAGAGAATACAGAGGTGATCAGAAGTGGGTACTCAGAAAGGTTAAGGACAGAGCTGGACCACCGCTCTACACAGTGGAGATTGATTCTGATGTCATCTGGAGATGACATGTCGATCAGTTGAGGAGAGCAGAGTCAATGATTAGAGAAGAAAGGTGTCCAGAGCTGTCAGACCACTTCCTGCAGTCCAGAGTCAACTCCTGCAACCACCACAAAGGAGGCCCCAGAACCTGAGATTGTTTTCACAACCACAAGTCTCACCTGACATGCAGAGTGATCCCCTTGTCAGAAAGACATTATCCCACAAGAGTAAGAAATCCTCCACAGCTATTAAATCTTTAGGCCTGAATGGGAATTGGACAACTTAAAATTTAAGATTTACGATGTTGTAGATGTCTGTTTAGTAGTTGTTTTATATAGTAACACAAGTGAGACGTGTCAAAATGGTTGTTGTGCTGTGTCTAGTGTGGTAGTGTAGTGGATCTCACTTGTCACTCACTTTCAGCTTCCACCGATGGCTAGCAGTCTTGCAAAAAGGAGAGCTGACTGTGTGAGTCTCTCCCCGCCAGTACGTAGCCTCTCCAACAGCAAGCCTCATGTAGCGTCTCCTCGCTGGCGACACACGGAAACTGACCTCCTTTTGGACTCGGGCGGAACTACAGAGGACGGAGAGGAGGTCTGGCTTCTGCACATGTAGCACGCAGCCCCACCAGTGTGTGGATACGCCCTGGTGCTCATGAACCAAATCCCCAGCTATGGGTAAGTAGCCCCACTGCCTTGTGGGCAGCCCCTGGAGAGAGAGGCTACAGGAGAAAACCCAGACAGCAAATCCAGAGCGGAGCACCTAAGGGGGTTGGGTGTCATTGAACATCTTTCTGGCAGCTCCTGCAACCAAGCTGGTGCCAAACGTATTGCTTCATAAGCTTTCCTTTGAACTACACTGGTGAGGACAAGGGGGATCCTGATGATTGGGTGTCATAAGGTGTGGGGCTGGGAGCGGACCCAAATGCAAGACACAGACACTGAAGTACTAGGAACAGGACCTGACTAGAGAGCTGGGACAAGAACACAGATTTGGGCTAGGACATTGGCTAGGCAAGCGGGACCAGGGCAAGGAACTGGGAACTAGGAGGCTGGGCTTGGAATCGGAGCCGGAGACTGGACAAGGACCCAGAACCTGTGTCTTGACTTGGGCTCAGACCCCAGAACTAGGCAAGGACATGACATGGCTACAGGACATGACAAGGCTTGGGTTCTTCATGGTGAGGCTTGGATTCAGACTCCAGCACAGGACGAAGCACATGGACAGGATGAGAACACAAAGCCCTGACTTGGTACTCAGGAACAGTTGAGCCTTGGTCTTGAGGACAACAGGAACACAGAACCCAGAGCCTTAGTCTTGGGGACAACAGGAATGCAGGGACATGGAACACAGAGCCGGGAGCCCTCCTTGGGAACAGGACATAGGGCCAGGACTCATACACAGAACACAGAGAGACATTTCCCAACACAAGGTAGCAGAAAGCAGCTAGACCTACTTAGCAAAGGCGTGGACACAGAGATAGCTCCAAACAATGATAGACAGTTCCTTATCTAGACACAGCAAGGCTTTGGTCTTGCTCCAGTGGTTGAACTTGACAACAATACAGGTAAGGATGCAGGCAAGGCTCCAGACAGAGGTTGCAAGAGGAAGGTGAAGGGAAGGGAACAGTCCAACCTCAGAGTAACAGCACAGTCAGCCTGGCTTACCCAACAGAGGCAAGGACAGGAAGGGACAGATCCAACCACAGCATAACAGCAAAGACAGCCTGACTTACCCCACAGAGGCAAAGACAGGATGCTGACAAGACAAACCAGCAACCACACTCGAACCCAGGGCCACTTATATTCCCAGCCCCAAGGCGAGCATCAGGTGCCTATGATTAAGCCCAACTGAAACAAGGGACCGCCGGAAGACGCGGAGTCAGGAGTCCACGGACCGGACTGTGAACCGGAACGCGGACTTCACGGACCAGACCATGACACTGGGCATCTCAGGATCTCCGTACCTTCCACCCAAACTTGTGATGATGATCACCATCAGCCATTGTTCTTCGAGACAGGCAGATTCCAGCCAACCATATATGTGTATACAAGTTGGGATGCATTCTATATTGAATTGGAGGTTATAGCTAGACAAGGAGGTTTAATATTTCAGTTATATTTGAGTAAGCATTCTTTTGTTTCTTTAAACAATTCATTATGGGTTATATGTAAAAGTATGAGAATGGCACACGTTATCACATTACCACATTACCACATCATAAGCGAGCGTGCACCTCACTAAAAGGAAACCAAAACCAAGCGCACACACCTCCTGGTGAACTTTTGATTCAGTGACAGTGTAATGTGTTCTGACATTGCTTGCAGCGCATTCTTTAGACTCTGGACAAATCTTTATGCCAAGCCATTTGTAGCTGGGTGGTATGGTGCAAATGTAATACGTCTTATTCCTTTCATTTTCAGGACACTGTTCTGCATCAAACTGTGGCTCATTATCACTGACTAACTGTTCTGGAACACCAGTACTTGAGAAGAGGCTTCTTAACACATCGGCAGTGTGTGAGACTGTAGTGGAGGCTATTGGGAACACTTCTGACTTTGTAGCTGCATCCACTAATATTAAGAGATTTGTGCCCATGAATGGTCCAGCAAAACCTACGTGAATCCTCTGCTAGGGTGATGCAGGCCATTCCCAGGGATGGAGAGGTGCTATTTTTGGCATCTTCTGGATGTGTTGGCATCCTGAACAGTGCATGGCAAGCTGCTTAATCTGTTGATCTTTCCCAAGCCACCAGACAAAACTGTGAGCCAATGCTTTCATTTTGACCATGCCTACATGACTAGCATATAGCTCCTCCAACACTTTAGCTCTCAGCCTGGATATTTTGTTTGCTTTAAAATACTGCTCAATTTACTCAGTTACAGTATCCTGTTATCTCTTGTGCAATCAAACATGTCTATCTTTCCAGTGTAGCCAGAAAATTCTTCTTTGTTTATTATTATTATTATCATCATCATCATCATCACCCGGTATTCACAGTTTATGATCCCATGAATATCATCCTCATTCTGCCTTTTTAAACTCTTTTTCTTCATGTTCCCTTTTCCAAAGTGATCATATGCTGCACTTTTTTAAAATACATGAACGTCTCGCTAAGCTTCAACAGATAGGTAGTTGTCTTGGGTTTGTTTTGAAACCTCCTCGTCTCCTTTGTTATGTTTTGTAACTCCAAAATATAAAACAAATTGAAAGAAAGAAACACGGAGCTGGGAGCTTTTTTCTTAACTTTAAGTGAGATTCGCCCTTATGACATGTTGGCATGATGACATATGCTGTTCATGTACTTTTACATATAACATAATGAATTATTCAAGCACACAAAGAATACATAATCAAACAGTATATTTACAAGATTACTGAAATATTAAATACTTAACAAATGAGTGCATACTGTAACATAATTAATGAAACTCCTGAACCTTGGACATCATCACTGCTGTAGTCCATGTTTCCACTTCTCAATTTTGTACACAGTTCCGTTACATTAGCACAAGCTACAATACTATTTATTAGTTGTACGTTATGTGCCATGTCGTATGACATGGGTGACCAAAGTTTAAGGTTCAAAGCTCAAAGTAAAAATTATTATCAGAGTACATATATGTCACCACATACAACCCTGAGATTCCTTTTCCTGTGGGCATACTCAGCAATTCTATAGAACAATAACTGCAAACAGGATCAATGAACAACTAACTCTGCAAATGCATATATAAATAAATAGCAATAAATAACGAGCATGAAATAACATGATAAAGAAACCTTAAAATGAGTTCATGGTTTTTCCATGACCATGAATTTTCTTGGCAAATTTTTCTACGGAGATGTTTTGCCGTTGCCTTCTTCTGGGCAGTGTCTTTACGAGACGGGTAACCCCGGCCATTATCAGTACTCTTCAGAGATTGTCTGTCTGGTGTCAGTGGTCACTTAACCAGGACTTGTGATTATGCATTGGCTGCTCATACGACCATCCACTACCTGCTCCCGTGGCTTCACATGATCTTCATTGGGGAGCTGTTGCACCTTGCCCAAGGGTGATCTGCAGGCTAGCAGAGGGGCAGAGCACCATACACCTCTTTTGGTACATACACCATACACCTCAAACCAGCCACCAATTAAATTCTGGTTGTTCAATTGAAATCATGACATTGCATTACAAGAAGGATATTGATATGGTTCCAGTAAGGTTTGAGCTGTCAGAAGAGCGTGAACAAACTTGAGTTGTTTTCTCTGGAGCAGTGGAGGCTGAGGGGGAGACCAAATAGAAGTTTTAGACAGAGTAGACATCCAATATCTTTTTCCCATGGTTGATAAGTTTAACACCAGAGGGCATGCAGAAGGTCGTGAACACGGCGCAGCACATCACACAAAATCCACACACACACACACACACACACACACACACACACACAAACACAGACAGACACACACACAAACACAGACACACACTCACTCACACAGACATACAGACACACTTACACACATACAAACACAGACACAGACTCACACACACACACACACACTCACACACACACACAGATACACACAGGTACACACACACACACACACACATACACACACACAACCACAGACAGACACAAACACAGACAGACACACACACAAACACAGACACACACTCATTCACACAGACATACAGACACACTTACACTCGTACAAACACAGACACACAGACTCACACACACAGACACACATACATACACACACTCACAGATACACACACGTTACACACACAAACACACACATACACACATACAGAGACAGACAGACACACACAGACACACCCGCACAGAAGAAACACACACATACTGACAGAGAAACACACACTAACACAAGCACAGACACGCAAATACACAGACATGAACCTGCACACATACACACACAATCATACTCACACAGGTACAGACACACTCACAGTGGGAGTTTACACTTGAACTTCACTTCATCGAGGGATTTGACTAATTAGAGAAATGTGACCACTTTATATCAGAGTATGGCAGCTTGTTGTGGCATAAAACTTCCAAGATGTTTCCCAGGACCAGGCAAGATGCCAAACCATGCACACTTGTTTCTCTTAGTGTGGGATGAATGCTGGAGTAATGGGTGGAGCAGGTGCATCAAACGTCCAGAGACACAGGCTCAACTTCAAACAGCTGTGTGAAGCACAGCACTCTTATAATCAGGGATGACTGTGTAAATGGGGACACTGTGTCAATGGGAAACTGTGTCAATGGGGACACTGTGTTAATGGGACACTGTGTTAATGGGACACTGTGTTAATGGAGACACTGTTTTAATGAGACACTGTGTTAATGGGGACACTGTGTCAATGGGAAACTGTGTCAATGGGGACACTGTGTTAATGGAGACACTGTTTTAATGAGACACTGTATTAACTGGACAGTATATTAATGAGGACACTGAATTAATGGGACACTATGTAAATGAGACACTGTGTTAATGGGGACTTTGAGATAATGGGACACTGTGTTAATGAGACACTGTTTTAATGAGACACTTAATGGGACACGGTGTTAATGGGACATTAATTTAATGGGGACACTGTTGATGGGGACGCTGCGTTAACAGGACACTGTCAATGAGACACTGTGTTAATGGGATCACTGTGTTACTGGGGACGCTGTGTTAATGTGACACTGTGTTGATGAGACACTGATGATGGGGACATTGTTAATGGGGATACTGTGTTAATGGGGATACTGTGTTAATGGGGTAACTGTGTTAATGGGGATACTGTGTTAATGGGGACACTGTGTTAATGGGGAAACTGTGTTAATGGGGATACTGTGTTAATGGGGAAACTGTTAATGGGGACACTGTGTTAATGGGGATACTGTGTTAATGGGGACACTGTTAATGGGGACACTGTGTTAATGGGGATACTGTGTTAATGGGGACACTGTGTTAATGGGGAAACTGTGTTAATGGGGACACTGTGTTAATGGGGATACTTGTGTTAACGGGGAAACTGTATTAATGGGGATACTGTGTTAATGGGGACACTGTGTTAATGGGGATACTGTGTTAATGGGGACACTGTATTAATGGGGATACTGTGTTGATGAGGATACTGTGTTAATGGAACACTGTGTTAAGGGACACTGTGTTCATGGGGAAACTGTGTTAATGGGACACTGTTAATGGGGACACTGTGTTAAACGGGCACTGTGATGATGGTTCACTGTGCTAATGGGAGACTGTGTTACTGGGGACACTGTGTTAATGGGATCACTGTATTAATGGAGAAACTGTTAATGTGATCACTCTGTTAATGGGGGCACTGTGTCAATGGGACACTGTGTTAATGGGATCACTGTGTTAATGGAACACTGTGTTAATAAGACACTGTGTTAATGGGGGCACACTGTTAATGGGGACACTGTGTTAATGAGACACTGTTAATAGGACACTGTGTTAATGGGGACATGGTGTTAATGGGGAAACTGTTTTAATAGGACACTATGTTAATGGGGAGACTGTGTTACTGGGGACACTGTGTTAATGGGACACTGTTACTGGGGAAACTGTTTTAATGGGACATTGTGTTGATGGGACACTGTCTCAATGAGGAAACTGTGTTAATGGTGACTCAGTGTTAAACGGGACACTGTGTTAATGGGGACACTGTGTTAATGGGACTCTGTCTAAATGGGACACTGTGTTAATGGGACACTGTGTTAATAGGGGCACTGTGTTAATGAGACACCGTGTTAATGGGGACGCTGTATAAATGGGACACTGTTAATGGGGACACTGTGTTAATGGGGACACTGCGTTAATGGAGATTGTGTTAATGGGGGCTGTGTTAATGGGGACACTGAGTTGATGGGGATACTGTGTTGATGAGATACTGTATTAATAGACACACTGTATTAATGGCACTCTGTCTAAAATGGGACACTGTGTTGATGGGGACACTGTGTTAATGGGTACACTGTTAATGGGACTCTGTCTAAATGGGACACTGTAGTAATGAGACACTGTTAATGGGACACTGTGTTAATGGGACACTTAATGGGGACACTGTTTTAATGGGGCACTGTGATGATGGGGACACTGTGTTAATGGGGACACTGTGTTGATGAGATACTGTTTTTAACGGGGGCACTGTATTAATAGACACACTGTGTTAATGGGACTCTGTCTAAAAGGGGACACTGAGTTACTGGGGACACTGTGTTAATGGTGACACTGTGCTAATGGTGACTCAGTTTTAAAGGGGACATTGTGTTAATGGGGGCACTGTGTTAATGGGAACACTGTTAATGGGACACTGGTAATGGGGACACTATGTTAATGGGGACACAGTGTTAATGGGACTCTGTCTAAATGGGACACTGTGTTAATGGGACATTTTGTTAATGGGACACTGTGTTGATGAGATACTGTTTTTAATGGGGGCACTGTATTAATAGACACGCTGTGTTAATGGGACTCTGTCTGAAAGGGACACTGTGTTACTGGGGACACAGTGTTAATGGTGACACTGAGTTACTGGGGACACTGTGCTAATGGTGACTCAGTGTTAAGGGGGACACTGTGTTAATTGGACCACTCTGTTAATGGGACACTGTGATGATGAGGACACTGCATTAATGGGAACACTCAGTTAATGGGACACTGTGTTAATGGGAACACTCTGTTAATGGGAACACTGTGTTAATGAGGATACTGTGTTGATGGGAACACTCAGTTAATGGGACACTGTGTTAATGGGACACTATGCCAATGGTGACTCTGTGTTAAAGGGGACACTGTGTTAATGAGGATACTGTGTTGATGGGAACACTCTGTTAATGGGACACTGTGTTAATGGGGACACTGTGTTAATGGGGAATCTGTCTAAATGGGACACTGTAGTAATTGGACATTGTTAACAGGGACACTGTTAATGGGACACTGTGTTAAGTGGAGACTGTTAATGGGGACACTGTGTTAATGGGGACTATCTAAATGGGACACTGTGTAAATGGGGATTCTGTCTAAATGGGGCACTGTATTAATGGGACACTGTGTTAATGGGACACTGTTAACAGACACTGTTAATGGGGACACTGTGTTGATGGGACACTGTGATGATGGAGACACTGTGTTAATGGGGCACGGTGTTAATAGGGAGTCGATCTAAATGGGACACTGGTAATGGAGACACTGTGCTAATGGTGACTGTGTTAATGGGACACTGTGATTATGGGGACACTGTGTTAATGGGCCACTGTGTTAATGGGGACACTGAGTTAATGGGGACACTGTTAATGGGGGCACAGTGCTAATGGGACACTCTGTTAATGAGGATACTGTGATGATGAGATACTGCGTTAATGGGACACTGTGTTAATGGGGAAGCTGTGTTAACAGGACACTGTGAATGGGGACACTATTAATGGGGGTTCTGTGTTAATGGGGACACTGTGTTAATGGGACACTGTTAACGGGGACATTGTGTTAAAGGGGACACCGTGTTAAAGGGGACACTATGTTGATGCGACATTGTGTTCCTGGGGACACTGTGTTGATGCGACACTGTGATGATGGGGACACTGTGTGAGAGAGGATAAAATCTTGTACTTTAATGATTTTAGCCTTCAGTACTGTAGGTTGAAATGGAAGTGGGATTGAGAATATATGTGTTTTAATTAATTATTTGTTTTATACATCATTTATTTTTTATTGGTTTATTTACGTATTTATAAATTAATTAATTTTAAATGTTAATTAATGAAATAATTTATCGTGTCATAGAGAATTGCAACCCAGAAATAGGCCCTTCGCCCACCTAGTCCATGCTGAACCATTTAAACTGCCTACTCCGATTGACCATCACGAGGACCATAGCCCTTCATGCTTCCATGCTCCATGTACGTACCCAAACTTCTCTTCAACCTTGAAATCAAGCTTGTGTGCCCCATTTGTGGTGGCAGCTTGTTCTGCACTGTATAATAATGTTTATAATTTATTCATAAACATTAAGAATCAATTAGCACTTTATAATTGATTTGAAATAATACTTTCAATTAAATAATTTAAATCCGAAAATTTTTGAAAAATTGAAAATAATATATTTAATTTAAAAAAGGGATTTAAAATTCAAATAAAATAGTTACTGGACCATTAAAGACTTAAAATAAAAAATCAAAATTTAAAATGAAAATTAGTTAATAATGAACAAATAAGGAGATAACAAAATAAAATAAAAACAAAGCAAACTAATTTAAAATTTTAAAAATGAAATCAATTAATTTAAAGGTTAAAGCAATAAAAATTAAAAGAGACTTAAATTTGTTTAATTGTTGAGCAAGCTGGATTGGGATGGAAGGAAGGGAAGAGGTGAAAGAAAGAGAAAGAGGTGTCCACACGGTAATGTATTGGTTAGCAAAACGCTTTACAGTACCAGTGACCCAGGTTCAACTCCCACTGCCTGCTGCAAGGAGTTTGTACATTCTCTCCGTGACCGCGTGGGTTTCCTCCCACATTCCAAATTCATACCGGTTGGTAGGTTAAATGGTCATTGAAAATTGCCCCAAGGTTGGGTTAGGATTAAATTGGGGAATTGCTGGGTGACGTGGCTCGAAGCACCGGATCAGCCTACTCCCTAACGCATCTCAAAAAATCTATACGCATTATACTTGACCATCTTCTTAGTGGGGCAGCACGGTAGCGTAGTGGTTAGCACAATGCTTTACAGTACGACTGATCTGCTTCAATTTCCGCTACCTATTAGCAGTTTGTACATTCTCCCCATGACCGTGTGGATTTTTTCCAGGTGCTCTGGTTTCCTCCCACATTCCAAATTCATACCGGTTGATAGGTTTATTCATCATTATAAATATTGCCAATGGCTAGGCTAGGGTTAAATCGGAGGTTGCTGGGTGTCATGGCTTGAAGGGCTGGAAGGATCTATTCCACATTGTATCGCAATAAAATAATAAATAAGGTTGTCTGAAACTGTCAATGTTAAGTGTTGGGGAGCTGGTAAATCTGTCGTGGGGAAGACACAGTCAGGGAAATAGTTAGCAATATTTCAAGTTCAAGTTTAATTCTCATTCAACCATTCATAAATACCCATGAATACAGCCAAACGAGACAGTGCTACTCTGGGGCCAAGGTGCAAAACACAGTACCAACATTCACACACAGCACAAAGTACATATACCACAAACAAGATAGCAAGCACATGTAAGATACATGTAAACTACAGCCACACAAAAAAGTAGTCCAGACTTTGAGTCCACAGACGCCGCAGAAATCTGCAGTCAACTACAATACAGCTTGTCTTCTGCCGAGTGAAACCTGAAGGGCACCACTGACTCCAGCCTTGATGCCGCACCACACTGCCCCTGGTGGAGCACACTGTCTCTGCGCCTCTCTCTCTGGGTGGCTGTAAACAGGCAACACTGCGGCTTGAGGCCTAGTCCTAGCTATGACCGAGGCCACGCATCCGCCCTTGCTGTCCGCTACTTAGTAAACACAAAATAATCTACAGATGCTGGGGTCAAAGCAACACTCACAACGCGCTGGAGGAACTCAGCAGGTTGGGCAGCATCCATGAAAAATGTCGACCGATCTTTTCCACAGATGCTGCCCGACCTGCTGAGTTCCTCCAGCGTGTTGTGAACCCACTACTTAGATTTGAAATCTGAAGTCTAAGTCTAAGAAGAATGATGAACTCATTTGAAATCACAAGTCTATGTAGAGTCTGAAAGTGGAGCTGGCAGCTTGTCCACAGGGATTAAGTGGTGATAAGACTGGGTGCAAATTGAAATTGCTTATCTTCCGATGCCTTCCTTCACATCTGTGTCCATTTGTTTAGTTTTGTGACACAAGCGTGAATTATTTGATCAGATGGTATTATACCTTAACACAGCTACTCCGGCCAAGGACGTTCGTGTATCCTGAACACCCCAGTCTGGTTTCAGACAGTAGTTAAAATGCTTCCAACCATTTGTAAGACCACAAGCGTATGGGGGAAACGTGGGCATTCTACCCATCAATAAACATGAGATAGTCTGCAGATTCTGGAAATCCAAAGCAACACAGACAAAATGCTGGAGGAACTCAGCAGGCCAGGCAGCATCGATGGAAATGAACAAACAGTCAATGTTTCGGCCCAAGGTCCTTCTTCAGGACAGAAAAGGTCCGACCCGTTGTTCTGGTTGGACTAATAGAAACACAATGACTCACCAGAAACAATGCTCAGTTGAGCAATGATGTTGTCAACTCAACTGGCATTGAAATGTGTGTGACCCAGCTCTCAGGCTCGTTGAACAACTCTACAAACAAGCAGCCAGCCCGAGCTACCAATCTCTTTTAATTTGTCTTCTGCCAGATGGGGGAGGGGAGAAGAGAGAACATCCAGGGGGGTGGGGGTTCTTTGATTGAATGAGCTGCTTTTCCGAGGCAGTGAGGTGCAGACAGAGTCTGCAGAGGGGAGGCTGAGTTTCAAAGAGTTTCACAACTCCCTGCAGTTTCTTGTGTTCTAGGTAAAGCTGTGATACATCCAGATAGGACGACCTCTGTGAAGCCTCTGTAAAAAATGGTGAGAAACAATGGGAACAAGTCAATTTTCCTCAGCCTTCCAGATCATCTACAAAACAGGTTAACTTCTCTTTAGCATCTTTCCTCTTCAAGGCGGCTGGTGGTCCCGTCAGAGTCTGTGATCTGCAGCTACACTCAAGCTACTGTTCTTGATGGGTGATGGGCTCTCACTCTCAGAGCTTGCCGAGCGGCCTAGTGTTTTCAACATCACTAGGAGCAGTCAAGAAGACACGCGCCTTCGGGGCGCAGCTCCGTGGACCACCCGATATCTTGCCGGTGTCACCGATAGAAACGTGGTAGGAGGTTGAAGCATCAAGAATGCAGTGCCCGCTGCTGTTGTAATGAGCGACGCTACAGATTGTGACATCGAAACAGCGAGCTGTAGCCCTCCCTTCTCACCGTTGCAGGAGCGATATCGCTCTCCCTCATTAGAGAGAGAGGGTGAGCCTGTGGCATGTCAAAGTGCTGGGATGGACAGTAGATTTTTTTTTGATGGACTCGAGATTGTGGTCTCTGCTTGCTTGGTGGGTGGTGGGGGCTGATGCTTTTTGCTGGAGGAGTGGGGGGGGAGGGTGGATGCTTTTGTTGCTGCTTCCATGTGGGAGGGAGGAGCACAGGCATTGGGGTTCTACTGTTTTCTGTCATCCCTTCTTTGGAGTTT
Organism: Mobula hypostoma; assembly: GCF_963921235.1. Lineage (NCBI taxonomy): Eukaryota > Metazoa > Chordata > Chondrichthyes > Myliobatiformes > Myliobatidae > Mobula > Mobula hypostoma. The sequence continues at coordinate 117,167,607 of NC_086101.1, forward strand.
ATCTCCTGTTTCATGGATGTCTGTGAAGAGCAAGAGTTTCAGGGTGTATACTGTATACATTCTCCAATATTAAATTAAACCATCGAACTGCTTTCTTACATGGTTGGACCAGGACAAGCTACTTCTGATGTAGAGAGGGGAGGCATGATGGTTCTCATAGCCAGGCAGGACCAAAGACCCTGATTCCACGCTCTGTAATTCCATCACCTAAGGCCGGCGTTTCATATTTGTTAATTTGTTAATGCAGTGACGCTTTCCAAAGAACGTCTTTGAAAGATGGATGGAGCCAAGATTGTATCATCCTCCTTTGGCAGCTTGCAGCCCACCATCCATTCTAATCCTCTGTCTGGCTCACTGTTCAGTTCCAATTCATGTCCAGGAGCCAAGCATCAATTAGTGACCGTCTGCTTTGGAAGACTGAGTTTTACAGTGCTCATTGTTCCACTTTGAGTCAACAATCTGGAACAGTGAGTAAACAGTAACAGATTCTGTTCCGTTGGACATTGGCCACAGAATGCTTGGACAGCGTGGGGGGTGCTTTCTAGGAATCTGGCTCAGGGTTGGGCTGCCACCAGCAATACTTCAGCAAGCTTTCATCTAAAGCATCTGTAGATTTAAAGGTTAAAGATGTCAAAGAGTAGATTTATTTGTCACAAGTACCCCGAAACATATAGGAAAAAGCATTGCTTGCGTCAATCAAAGCAGCGAGGATGGGGCTGGGCCTATGAGTATCACAATGCTTCTGGCACCATATGAGGATGCCCACAAGTTACTAAACCGAACCGTAATTGGAAGGAAACAGGAGCAAAAGAAGGAGAGCCTGGCGGTCCACGGGGAGAATGTACAAACTCCTGACAGGCACCAACAGCAATGGAACACCCGTTCTGACAGCTGGCACTCTGATTGCAAGCATTATGCTAACGGCTAAGCTCCTCCAACACTATCCCATCAAAGTCTCCCAAAGCTGGGGCAGCAGAGTGAAGCTCCCTCTACACTGTCCCATCACACACTCCCGGGGTCAGACACAGAGTGAAGCTCCCTCCACACTGTCCCATCACACACTCCCAGGGTCAGACACAGAGTGAAGCTCCCTCTACACTGTCCCATCACACACTCCCAGGGTCAGACAGAGTGAAGCTCCCTCTACACTATCCCATCACACACTCCCAGGGTCAGACACAGAGTGAAGCTCCCTCTACACTGTCCCATCACACACTCCCAGGGTCAGACAGAGTGAAGCTCCCTCCGCACCGTCCCATCACACACTCCCGGGGTCAGACACAGAGGGAAGCTCCCTCCACACTGTCCCATCACACACTCCCAGGGTCAGACACAGAGTGAAGCTCCCTCCACACTGTCCCATCACACACTCCCGGGGTCAGACACAGAGTGAAGCTCCCTCTACACTGTCCCATCACACACTCCCAGGGTCAGACACAGAGTGAAGCTCCCTCTACACTGTCCCATCACACACTCCCAGGGTCAGACACAGAGTGAAGCTCCCTATACACTGTCCCATCACACACTCCCAGGGTCAGACACAGAGTGAAGCTTCCTCTACACTGTCCCATCACACACTCCCAGGGTCAGACACAGAGTGAAGCTCCCTCTACACCGTCCCATCACACACTCCCAGGGTCAGACACAGAGAGAAGCTCCCTCCACACTGTCCCATCACACACTCCCAGGGTCAGACACAGAGTGAAGCTCCCTCTACACTGTCCCATCACACATGTTTATTGGATTCCAGCAACGCTGTCTCTTTACATCTCCACTGAACGCTGTTTGACTCGGAATGTAGATTAGCCACGGAGACAACGATTGCCAAAACTGACAGATCATGATTGTGAATTGTTTTATTGACAAGTAAATTTTAATTTCATCCACTCATTCACCAAATGTGCAATCTTGAAAGCCATTGGTTATCTGTTGCAGTGCGATGATTCTATTTTAGTAAAGCATCTGGTCCTGGAGTGATGCCCGTGTGGATGACAACTGCTCAGTAATTGGTTATTCTGTCCAGACACAGGTACCGAACCGAATAAACATCGCTCACCTCTTACCCCTTCGAGTCATAGAGCTTTGGAGGCACAGATTCAGGTCCTTTAGCACAACTCATCCATGCTGGCATGGTGCCCAACCTGCTTGTCCCAATTTCCTGCGTCGGCCTAAATCTCTACAAACTCAGCTACCCCCGCCCACGTACCGATCCAAATGCCTCTTTACTGATGTTATCGTATCTGCCTCGACCATTTCCTCTGGCAGCTTGGTTCATATGCCCACCACCCCTGTGCGTGCAAACGTCACCCCTCAGGCCCCTTTAAGTCTGTACCCACTCACCCTAGACCTATGCTTTTTAATTTTGTACTCCTCTAACCCGTGGAAAAGACATTGCATGGCAGTGTAGTAGTCTGCACAACGCTTTACAACTCCAGCGACCCCGGTTCAATTCCCGCTGCTGCGTGGGTTTCCACCGGGTGCCCTGGTTTCCTCCCACAGTCCAAAGGCGTAACGTTTGGTTAATTGGTCATTGTAAATTAGGCTGGTATTAAATCGGGGCATTGCTGAGCAATGTGGCTCAAAGGGCGGGAAAGGCTTGTTCTGCGATTTATCTCAATAAATAATTTAAAAAACAGACTGTTACAGTGCTGGTGAAGGGTCTCAGATCGCAAGGTTGGCTCTGGCAGCAAGGGGGTTTCCTCCGGTGGGGATCAACAACACAAGGTGGGGATGGGAGTCCCCTTCTGCGCTGGGGAGCCAGGGTTCAGGATGTTACACGGAGCAGTGCCCTGTCATAAGTTTCTGAACTGGTACACCACTTGTTGCTTCTGTGGGCTGGAAGAGACCATGTAAAGAGTCTTGTGCAAAAGTCTCTGGCACATTTGTATAGCTGGGGTGCGTAAGACTTTTGCACAGTACTGTAGTGATTTTATTTATTGCACTGTACTGCTGCCACAAAAAAACAAATTTCATGACATGTGTGCTTAAGACATTCACACAGTAATGTACATAAACTTACTTCACGATTAATGCAACCCTACGCAGCCCAAAACCTTCCATTGATCTAATGTTGATATGCCAACCTCGGAGACGCTGAAATGTCCATAATGTATCTGTTACAACCTCGGGTCGTCGGTAGAGTGTTCTAAGGCCTCTGATTTTTTTTTGCTGTTGAATTTTTTTGTATTTTCTGTGTTTTAATTAATTAATTTTCTGTATCGTTGCATCTCGGGTTTTTTTTATGTGTTTTTGTTTGGTCTTCTGTAGTTTACATTTAAGTTGCAATTGTCCTGGAATACTTCCAATTACTTCTCCGAGACTTTGCAGGTGTCCAATTGCTTATCCTTGGACTTCTGTCTCTGATTAGAGTAGTTACTTGTTAGCTTGTGATTAGACTGCATTGTTTTGGATTTCCAGCATTGGCAGACTTTCTCATGTCTTGATATTTATAGCTTATTTATTAATTTTATTTAAAATTTGTATTTGCAGTTTGCTGTCTTTTGCACTGTGGTTGAACATCCTAGTTGGGCAGCCTTTCATTGATTCTGTTATGGTTATTATTCTGGTTTGGATTTATTGAGTATGCCTGCAAGAAAATGAATCTCAGGGTTGTATATAGAGCCATTTATGTACTTTGATAATACATTGACGTAGACTTTGACTTTGAGCTCCAATGTCTCGAGTAATAATGGCAAGCATACCGTATGCTTTCTTTTCCACCTCAATACCTGTACGTAGCTCTCAGGGAAGCACGAACTTGGACCCCAAGATCTGACTACACCTCAACACTGTCAACCAGATCCGATCACACCTTCCTTCATGGATTCCTGAGGAAGTTGAGTAGTAATTAAGGACAAGGTCATGCATGAAGTACTGCAGAATGAGCTATGCAGTCTTTTCCCAGGAATATCCATTTCTCCCCGAGAGATCAGGGTTTCACACCACAGAGTTGTGCTAACGGGAATCAGCAAGTGACCTGGTCATGCTGTGAGATTGAGTTAAAATACAAGCAATGCCCAGGGGATTCACTTGTGTGATTTATTATCAGTGCTGACAGAGTCTGTTTGCTCTGTGTGAGTGAATAATCTCTCAGCCATGAAATACAATTCAATCCCACTGTTACATAATAAGTGATCATAATCTGTTCAAAACCTCCTCCAAAATGCAGTAAGTGCAGTGTGGAAGAATAAAGACTCCAGAGGCCCATGTGCAGAGTGGTGCAGCAGGTCGAGACACTGCCTCACATTCCAGAGACCTGGGTTCGATCCTGACGTGTGTGTGCGTGTCTGTCTGTCTGTGTGTGTGTGTGTGTGTGTGTGTGTGTGTGCATGTATGTGTGTGTGCACGTATCTGTGTACGTGTCTGTGTGTGTGTGTGTGTGTGTGTGTGTGTGTGTGTGTGTATACGTGTGTGTGTGTGTGTGTGTGTGTGTGTGTGTGCGCGCATGTGCACACGTGTAGAGTTCCCCCATTCTCCCAGTGACTCTCGGGCGGAGTTCACAGCTTCCTTCATCGTGTCAGCTTCCTCTCGGTTTTCACTACTGTCAGTTATGCTTGTTCTGGCTGGAGATACAGGAATGCCGTCACACTCAGATGTAGAAAGATTCTTCATTGCTGTTTCCATAACAATTTTGTTTTATCAGTCAGGGTCGTTAGCCCTAAACTGAACCAGTGGGCCACTCTCTGTCTGGCCTCTACCCTTTGACCTCTTTGGCATGGGTGACCTACCAAGAGCCAAAGAATAAAGCCCTGACTCCAGCCAGCATGGCTCTCCGAGTCATTGAGGAACGCAAACCTCCAAACTCAATGCCAAGGTTGTGGTCCTCCTGGAGGTAGGTTAAGTGCAACACGGGTTAATTGCAGTACAGGACCTCCCCTGGTTACTCACACCCAGTTTATGGACAGACCAGTATGATAAGATGGACTCTTGACCTCACAATCTACCTCGCTATGGGCCTTGCACCTTATTTTCTACCTGCACTGCCCTTTCCCTGTTGCTGTAACACTTCATTCTGCATTCTATAACACTGCACAACAAAGATTTTGCTTCCTGAATATCTTTGGATGTATCTTATGGATTTTGGGCTGCTGATCATGAAAATCACCATGAAATTTTCCTATCACCCATCATTTTTTTTAAAAAAATGCTTATATTTGCTATTTCAATTCATAATTCAAGTCAGAATAACTGATGCCAAGATTAAGGAAGGCATTTTTGTTGGTCCACAAATCAAACAGGTCATCAATGACAGGCAATTTGAAGAACTTCTAGTGGGACCGGAGAAAACCACATGGAAGGCATTCAAGGACGTTATTGAAAATTTTCTTGGCAACTACAGAGTACCAAACGATGTGCAGCTGGTTGACAACATGCTTTAAACACACAAAACCATGAAGTGCAACATGTTACTAAAGATTCATTTTCTGCATTCCCATTTAGACTTCTTCCCTGCAAATCTCGGCACTGTCAGTAACGAGCACGGTGAAAGGTTTCACCAGGACATTGTCGTCATGGAGAAACGGTGTCAGGGTAACTGGAATCTATCAATGCTGGCTGATTATTGTTGGACACTTAAGTGAGAAGCCTCAGACACTGAGTACAAATGAAAATCATCAATGAAACAGTTTTAGCTTAGTTGAACTATTGCAAAGTGTCAGCACGTTATATAATTAAACACATTAGAGTCAATAAAAGGTAATTTCTTGTCTGTCCAAATTCCTATGTGAAATAAATAGTCTAAAATGATATTTGTGTTTAACTTCAAGTGGCCTATCACAAACAAAAAAAACACTTTTGAAAAAAAATTCTTATCCAGAGTTAGTCTCTATAATTGTTGAGCGTTGTTCCCAACCAGAGCAAAAATGAATCGAGAAGATAGCAAGAATTCCCTTTGTTTATTTGGGACACTAAGCCTCTTATTTGGGACAGGAGACCGTTGCCCAACAGTTTCTCACTAGTGTCAGACATGCGTGTTAGGTGTCTGCGCTGATTTTGTTCAGTGCGTAGTCTGGATGAATTCCTCCATCAATAACTATTAGGAAATGATACAGTTTACAGCACTGTAGTAGTATAGGTTGGGTGGTGTGTGGGGATACGTCTCTACCAAAGGAGGTGTAAGGCACTTCTTCCCTCCCTTTGGCAAGCTGTAGCACCTGTTTAGCCCCCACCCCCCACCCCAATCAGGGTCACGTGACTCATGGAATCAGGTGATCGATGGTCATATGAGCAGCTGGTGCAGAGCACTGATGCCAGGTAGACAGTCTCTGGAGAGTATTGGTAATGGCTGGACTCCAGTCTTGTAAAGACACTGCTCAAGTAAAGAAGGCTATGGGCAAACAACTTCTGTAGAAAAATTTGCCAAGAATAGTCATGGTTGTGGAAAGATCACGATCACCCACGTCACACGACATGGAACATAACGAATGAACTGATCTGTGTTCCATGTCAGGATGACGGGGAAAGATCAGAGTGAGACTAGTAGGCTGGATCTAGTTTAGTTAACCATTTAATTACTTAGTTAATTGTCTGATACAACATCATGGGCCAAAGGCCCTGGTCTTATGGTGTACGGTTCCAGGTTTCGTGGACTTAGTACAAGGTGGCCTGAATGATTATCGCATCCTTTACCACAATAATTTCTGTGTCGAATTTCAAAGTAAGGTTACTATCAAAGTACATCTATGTTATCATAAGCTACCTTGAGATTCATTTTCTTGCAGGTGTTTATAAGAAAAAAAATAAAATAGGAATTGTACACAATACTCTACATAAATGTCCCTATTCCTGTCCCAGCATGCGAAGTTATCTCCGGCGGACTTGGTGGATGAGATCTACAGTGAGATCCAATGACTGGGAAGGTGGTTCTGCAATGTTCCATGGAGAACGAAGGGCACGACAAGGCACAGAAGTCACGGTCATCCACTGCAACCCAGGAAGACCCCAGTTTGTGACAGTTATTTGTACCGCTGGACTCAGACTTCTGAGGTTGAGAGAGTGAAACTGTCCCACTTTGGGAAACTCACTTGTACATTGTCGGACATGATGGACAACTATCATACATAGACAAAGACCGACAAACTGTGCAAATAAATAATACTGAGAACATGAGTAGTAGAGTCATCGGAAGTGAGTCTGCTGGTAGTGGGATCAGCTGAGTGAGGTGATCACCACTGGTTCAGGAGCCTGATGGTTGGGTGATAATTGATCCTGAACCTGGAGTTGTGGGACCTAAGGCTCCTGTACCTCCTTCCCGATGGCAGCAGCGAGACGAGAGCATGTCCTGGTCCTTGATGATGGATGCTGCTCTTTTTTGTGGCAGTTATGCTCAGTGATGGGGAGGGCTTCTAACCATCACTTTTGTAGGCTATGCTGGTCCTGGGCATTGGCGCTTCCACACTTCAAACACCAAACCATTGAAATAAAGCACTACAAACTCTGCAGGAACAGAATAAATAACTTTAATCAGGATTGAAGTATTTTGTCAGTAGTAATTTGTTTCTTCTTTCAGGATGTTTTTTAGACAACACTTTCCAATCCTGGGCAACAGTGGCCACTCTCACTGCTTTGTGGGAGAGACTGCGACCTCTCTTTTCTCCTCCAACCTCTCCTCCTGTCCCCGGCCGCTCTCAGGCCCAGCAGCTTGCCTGCAGCGGCTCTGTACCTTGCCGACATGAGGTTGTAGAGGACGGGGTTGATGGCGGCGCTGAGGTAAAAGAGGGTGAAGGAGAGGGCCTGGAAACAGCGGCTGATTGTGTACATCCCCGCGCTGCCGGCTGTCAGCAGGAGGAGGTTCCTCTCGATGTGGAAGGGCAGCCAGCACAACACGAACACCAGGACGATGACAGCTGTGGAGAGACACATGCCCTATCACTCACGCCCCACACCATCTCCCAGGTCTGTTTCTACATGCGCACACGGTGCCGGAGGTTGGGATAGAACCCGGGTCTCTGGCACTGAGAGACACTGTCTCTACCCGCTGCGCCGCCGTGCTGAGGAAGGGCGTGCCAGGCCCTGTGAAGGTGCCTAGGGTGTCCGCACATCTTAAACTGCAGGCAGTCTTGCCCGCTGAGCCAGCAGACCACGAGAATGAGTGCCACTCCCGAGAAAAAGACACCCCCTCAGCAGCAACTGGTGCCTCCCACTGGCAGAGTCCTAGGATCACAGCACACGGGAAAAAGCTGCCCCAGAGGAAGCCACCCAAGTTCGTCCAACCTCTCCGTGCAGCCCTTACCCTCTAATCCAGGCAGCATCCTGGTGAACCTCCTCTGCACCCTCTCCAAAGCCTCCTCATTCTTCCTGTTCAGGGACAGTGAGACCGACACAAATGTTTCGACTGGTCAGAGAGTGGACGTCATCGCAGAACTAAGCGGTCAGTCATTTGAAGTTGAAGAGCTCCTTCTCTCCGAGGGGTTGAATCTCGGGACTTTTCTGCTCCCTGAAGGTGGTAGGATGGGTTCAGAGATCAAACGTAAGTGGAAAGTACTCAGTCGATGGCAACACTGGTGTATAGAGGGACCTTGGAGTCCGAGTCCACTCTGCAGAGAGTGGTGCGGACAGCCCAGCACGTCTATAGATGTGAACTCCCCACTATTCAGGACATTTACAGAGACAGGTGCTTAAAAAGGGCCCAAAGGATCACTGGGGACCTGATTCACCCCAATCACAATCTGTTCCAGCTGCTACCATCCGGGAAACGGTACCGCAGCATAAAAGCCAGGACCAACAGGCTCCGGGACAGCTTCTTCCACCAGGCCATCAGACTGATTAATTCATGCTGATACAACTGTATTTCTATGTTATATTGACTGTCCTGTTGTACATACTATTTATTACAAATTACTATAAATTGCACATTGCACACTTAGATGGAGACGTAACGTAAAGATTTTTACTCCTCTATATATGAAGGATGTAAGAAATAAAGTCAATTCAATTCAAGTAGTTAGGATGGCAAAGAAGTTGTACAATCAGCTCTCCTTCATTGGTCAGGGTACTGAGCGTGTGAAGCGTCACGGATGTAGTTGTATAAAACTTTGGTATTGTGTGCACTTGCGCTCACCCCATCACAGGAAGGATGTGGAGGCTTTGGAGGGGTTGCAGAAGATCTTCACCAGAACGCTGCCTGGATTGGAGGGTTTGACCTAAACGAAGAGGTTGGACAAACCTCAGCTGTTTCCTCTGGAGCTGCAGAGGCTGTGGGGAGACCTGATAGAAGCTGATAAAATTATGAGGCTCATAGACAGAGTAGACAGTCAGAATCTTTGTACCAGACTAGTAGACAGCGAGGAAGACTATTAGGGCTTGCCACAGGATCTGGACCAGCTGGAAAAATTGCCAGATGGCATTTAATGCAGACAGTGCAATGCATTGCACTTCAGTAGGACCAACCAGGGTAGGTCATACACAGTGAACGGTAGGGCACTGAGGAGTGTGGAAGAACAAAGGGAGCTGGGAATACTGGTCAATAATTTATTGAAAGTGGCCCCACAGATAGGGACATAAAGAAAGCTTTTGGTACATTGACCTTCATAAATCAAAATATTGCATACAGGAGATTAGATGCTATGTTGAAGTTCCACAAGAAGTTGGTGAGGCCTAATTTGGAGTATTGTGCGCAGTTCTTGTCATGTACCTACAGGAAAGATGTAAATAAGATTGAAAAAGGATAGAGAAAATTTGTGAGGATAGTTCCAGGACTGGAGGACCTGAGTTATAAGGAAAGATGGAATAGGTTAGGAACTGATTCCTTGGAACATATAAGATTGAAGGGAGATTTGATAGGAGTGTACAAATTATGAGGGGTATAGAAAGAGTAAATGCAAGCAGGCTTTTTCCGCTGAAGTTGGGTGGGACTACAACCAGAGAACATGGATTAAAGGTGAAAGGTGAAAAGTTTAAGAGGAACATCAGGGCAAACTTCTTCACTCAGAGGGTGGTGAGAGTGTGGAACGAGCTGCCAAGTGGTGTATGCGAACTTGATTTCAAAGTTTGAGAGAAGCCTGGACAGGTACATGGATGGTAGGGGTATGGAGGATATGGTCCTGGTGCAGATTGATGGGGGTAGGCAGTTTAACTGGTTCGGCATGGACTAGATGGGCTGAAGTGCCTGTTTCTGTGCTGTACTTTACCATGATTCTATGACTCTAAACGCCGGGTTCTAGAAGACAATCAAACACAAGGTGAGAGAGGGCAAGTTTTAAGGAGATATATGGGGCAAGTTCTTCTTTTATAGAGTGGAGGGTGATTGGAACTGGGTGCCATGGTTACTGGAGGATGCAGATGTGATAATCGTGTTTACAAGGCTATTAGATAGACACGTGAATATGCAGGAAATGGAGGGACAGGGATTATTTGTAAGAAGGATATGGTATTGCAGTGTGATGAAGGACCTGTTCCTTCTTGCACTCCATCAATAGTCAGGGCATTGAGTTCAAGAGCAGCTCTATCAGTCTCTGGTTGGACCAGGCTTGGAGTATTGTGCTCATTTCTGGCGCCTCATTATAGGAAGGGTGCGGGAACTTCAGAGAGAATGCAGAAGAAATTTACCAGGATGATGTGTGAATTAAAGAACATGTCACAGCAGGAATGGTAGCATAGTGGTCAGCACAACCCTTTACAGTATGGGCGACCCAGGTTCAATTCCCACCGCTGTCTGTAAGGAGTTCGTACGCTCTCCCCGTGACAGTGTGGGTTTCCTTCAGGTGCTCTGGTTTCCTCCCACAGTCCAAAGGCCTACCAGTCAGTGGTTACTGTAAGTTGTCCCGTGTTTAGGCTAGGATTAAATCAGGGGTTGCTGAGTGGTGAAGCTGGAAGGCAGGAAGGGCCCAGTCCACACTGCATCTGTATAATTAAATAAATGCCTTATGAGGAAAGATCGAGTGAGATAGAGCTTTTCACTCTTTTGAGCAAAGGATGATGAGAGGTGTAGAAGATGATAAGGCATTGATAGAATGGACAGCCGACGTCTTATTCCCAGAGTGGAGATGGCTAATACAGAAGAGTGTAATTTGACTGGAGGAAAGTACAGTTCTGTGCAAATGTATTAGGCACATTTAGATAGCTAGGGTGCCTAAGACTTTTGCACAGTATTATAGTAATTTTATGTACTGCTGCTACAAAAAGAACAAATTTAATTACATACCTAAGTGATGATGTACCTGATTCTAATGTGGGTCTCTATCGTGGACTGAGAGTGGGAGGGGGCCGGGAGAGGGGAATCATGGTTGGGAAAAGGAGAAGGGAGAGGGGAGGGAGTGAGAGGCACCAGAGAGACATTCTGTTATGATCAATAAACCAATTGTTTGGAATTGAATGACCTTGCCTGGTGTCTCAGAGCTGGGTGTGTCTGCAAACCCCGTCCCCTGCCCCTGCCACCCGTCCCACTCCCCTCCCATGGCGCTCCACCCTCACCATTCCCAACATCCTTTTCTCCTGCAAGATTTACGAATCCGCTCTCCACTCCATGTTGACAAACACAGAACTGTGCGTGAGTGTTCGGCACCCTGGGGATATGCGTGTGCCCAAACCTTTGTATAGTACTGTAGAAGGAGATGTGTTGTATTAGACACATTTAGGGTGTAGACAGATAAATGTGTGAAAGATTGAGGGAATGGGGAACTGGCACAGAAGAGAAATTGATTGTATAGGATGGGAAGGGGGGAGAGAGGGCAGATTTGAGGGGCCGAATGGCCGACTCCCACTCCGGCTTTCCCGCGTACTCACCCAGCATCTTGACAGTGCGCCTGTTGCTCCTGTCCCGGCGGGACTTGGGCCTCCTCCACAGCTTGCGTCCGATCAGGCTGTAGAGGACGGCCAGGCAACAGGTGGGCACCAGGAAGTAGAGGCTGGAGACCCAGGCCATGGCACTGAGCAGTCCCGACCGGGCACCAGATTTGCTGCTCTTGCACTCGCTGGTCTCCGCCGGGTCGGTGCCGTTGATGAACTCCACGGCCACAAGGACGAAGACGGGGCCGGCGCTAGCCAGGGCCAGGGCCCAGAGGCCCAAGATGGCCGCCTTGATCCGCGACCGGGTGAGCAGTACCTTGGCCCGGAGCGGGAAGCAGACGGCCACGTACCTCTCCACGCTGAGGGCGGTCACGTGGAGGGTGGAGCCGTAGGTGCAGCCTTCGCTGACATACTGGGACAACTTGCAGGCCAGCTGCCCCAGAGGCCAGGGGCGCAGCCTCCAGAGCTTGTAGAGGTCCAGGGGCATGCAGAGAAGGATGAAGAGGTCCGACAGGGCCATGCTGCAAAGGAAGAGGTTGGTGGAACTTTTCATCTCTCTGTACCTGGCCACCAGCAGCACGGTCATAGTGTTCCCCACCACGCCGACCAAGAAGAGGAGGACGCAGACCACCGTGATCCCAATCAGGACGGGCCGAGGGAAGAGCCCCTCGGGGATGTGGTAGAGCAGCCTGGAAATGGAGTTGGGGAAGGCTGTGTCATTCACTGCGGCCATCTCAGTGGGCTCCTGCTCCCAAACCCGTGGCATTACGTACAGCCAACGTGAACGGCTCGGTGGAGACCGAGGTCCATCTGAATCCTTCTGATCCTCTGATGTTCACCGATGACCAGGACAACCAGACCCCCAATTCCCTGGGTAGAGAACAAAAAATTGTTATTGGTGATGGCCTATTATTGCCACGTGTACTGAATATAGGGGAACACTTGTCTCATTGTACAGATCACATCGTTACACAGTGCATTGAGGTAGACCAAGGGGAAACCATGTCAGAACGCATTAACAGATGCTGGAAATCCAGAGCATCACACACAAAATGCCTTGGACAGGGAGTAGCACCTGGTTAGCCCTCCTCCTCCCACCCCCAATCAGGGCAGTGAAGCGAAGGGACTTGGGAGTCCTCGTGCAGGGTTCCCTGAAAGTTAGTTTACCGGTCGAGTCGGTGATGAGGAAGGCAAATGAGATGTCAGGATTCATTTCAAGAGGACAAGAATATAAAAGTACGAGTATAATGTTGAGGCTTTATAAAGCAGTAGTGGGGCCTCACTTGGAGTATTGTGAGCAGTTTTGGGTCCCTTATCTAAAAAAAGGATGTGCTGACATTGGAGAGGGTTCAAAGGCACTTCACGAAAATGATTCTGGGATTGAAAGGCTTGTCATATGACAGCAATGGGCCTGTATTCACTGGAATTCAGAAGAATGAGGGGGGAATCTCATTGAAACCTATCGAATGATGAAAGGCCTTGACAGAGTGGATGTGGAGAGGATGTTTCCTATGGTGAGGGAGTCTAAGATCAGAGGGCACAGCCTCAGAATAGAAGGGTGTCCATTTAGAATGGAGATGAGGGGAATTTTTTAGCCAGAGAGTGGTGAATCTATGGGATTTGTTGCCACAGGCGGCTGTGGAAGCCAAATCATTGGGAATATTTAAGGCAGAGGATGATAGATTCGTGATTAGTCAGGACATAAAGAGATTTGGGGAGAAGGCAGGAGATTGGGGCTGAGAGGGAAAATAGATCAGGCGTGATGAAATGCTGGGGCAGACTCGATGGGCCAAATGGCCTAATTCTGATCCTATATCTTATGGTCTTATGGAAATTTCGACCGTCCATCTCCCTCCACAGATGCCGCCTGACCTGCTGAGATCCTCCAGCATTTGGTGTGTGTTACTCTGGATTCCCAGCCCCCGAGGAGTCTCTGATGTGTGTTCCTCTTGGTGAGTTGGCTGGTAATATCAGGTGGGAGGTGGGACAGGTATGTAGCCTGGTACAGGTACCGAATGTGCAAACGATGTTCCGAACAGGGGCACAGAGTAAATGAATTGGAGGGAGCGCGGAGATGAGTTACGGGAGTGTTGCCATGACTCGAGGGTCTGAATTACGAGGAGAGTTCGGACTAACTAGGTCTTCAATCCTTAGAGCATGGTGGACTGAGGGGAGACCTGTCTACAATTACGAGGAGCACAGGTAGGATGAATCTGCACACAGACTTTTTTCAGGCATAGGAATTCAAAAATGAGAATATATACAGGACTATGCAGAAGCCTTGGGCACAGATCTATAGCTGGTTGCCTAAGACTTTTGCACAGTCCTGTGATCATTTTATGTATTGCACTGTACCGCTGCTGTTGCAAAAATACAAATTTCATGACATACGTGAGTGATGATAAACCTGATTCTGATCTGGGTCTCTATTGTGGACTGAGAGTGGGAAGGGGGCAGGGAGAGAGGAATCATGGTTGGGAAGAGTGGAAGGGAGAGGGGACTGAGCGGGAATTCTGTAACGATCCAAAACCAATTGTTTGGAATCAAGTGACCTTGCCTGGTGTCTCAGGGCTGGGTGCGTCTGCACCCATGCCAATCCCCAACCCTGCCTCTCCTTCTCTGCCACCTGTCCCACACCCCTCCCGTGGCGCTCCAAACCTCACCATTCCCAACATCCTTTGCTCCCACCAGATTTACAAACTCGCTCTCCACATTGATGAATACAGTACTCTGCAAACGTCTTAGGCAGCCTACCAAATACAGTACCTACAAGAAGTATTCAGCCCCCTTGAAAGTTTTCATGTTTTATTGTTTTACAACGTTTAAACACAATGATTTAATTGGCTTGACACTGGTCAACAGAAAAGACTCTTTCATGTCAAAGTGAAAGCAAATTTTTACAAATTGGTCAAAATTTATTACAATTACTAAACACAAAATAATTTATTGCATAAGTATTCACCCCCTTCAAGTCAGTATTTAGTAGATGCACCTTTGTCAGCAATTATAGCCTTGAGTCTGTGTGGATAGGTCTCTATCAGCTTTGCACATCTGGACACTGCAATTTTTCCCCATTCTTCTTTACAAAACTGCTCAAGCTCTGTCAGATTGCATGGGGATCATGAGTGAACAGCCCTTTTCAAGTCCAGCCACAAATTCTCAGTTGGTTTGAGGCCTGGACTCTCACTTCGCAATTCCAGGACAGTAACTTTGTTGTTTTTAAGCCATTCCTGTGTAGCTTTGGCTTTATGCTTGGGGTCATTGTCTTGCTGAAAAACAAATTTTCTCCCAAGTCACAGTTCTCTTGCAGACTGCATCAGGTTTTCCTTTAGGATTTCCCTGTATTTTGCTGCATTCATTTTACCCTCTACCTTCACAAGCCTTCCAGGGTCTGCTGCAGTGAAGCATCCCCACAGCATGATGCAGCCACCACCATGCTTCACGGTAGGGATGGTGTGTTTTTGATGATGTGTGGTATTTAGTCTGATGGACAAAAAGCTCAATTTTGGTTTCATCAGACCATAGAACCTTCTTCCAGCTGACTTCAGAGTCTCCCACATGTCTTCTGCCAAACTCTAGCCAAGATTTCATGTGAATTTTTTTCGACAGTGGCTTTCTCTTTGCCACTCTCCCATAAAGCTGTGACTGGTGAAGCATCCGGGCAACAGTTGTTGTGTGCACAGTCTCTCCCATCTCAGCCACTGAAGCTTGTAACTCCTCCAGAGTTGTCATAGGTCTCTTGGTGGCCTTCCTCACTCAGTTTTTGATGATGGTCTGCTCCAGGCAGTTTTACAGATGTGTCATATTATTTCCACTTCTTGATGATTGACATAACTGTTCTCCAAGGAATATTCAGTGACATGAAAAGTTTCTTGTATCCATCTCCTGGCTTGAGCTTTTCAATAACCTTTTTGCAGGTTGCTTGGGGTGTTCTTTTGTCTTCATGGTGTAGTTTTTGCCAGGATACTGACTCACCAGCATTTGGGCCTTCCAGATACAGGTGTATTTTTACTACAGTCAATTGAAACACCTTGACTGCACACGGTGATCTCCATTTAACTAACTATGTGACTTCAAAACCAATTGGCTGCACCAGTGATAATTTGGTGTGTCATATTAAAGGGGGTGAATACTTATGCAATCAATTATTTTGTGTTTTATATTTGTAATTTATTTAGATCACTTTGTAGAGATCTGTTTTCACTTTGACACGAAAGTTGATGAATGTTAAAAAAGCCAAATTAAGCTCACTGATTCAATGTTGTGAAACAATAAAACATGAAAACTTCCAAGTGGGGGGGGGAGAGGGTGAATTGAATGCTTTTTTATAGGCACCGTATATGCCTGAGGCCTTGGCAAATACTGTAAACATAGAGGGAGAGGTTTAAGAGGAAATATAAGGAACAGTATTTTCCTGCAGAGAAGGTGATGGAATCCGTAACCCTCTGCCTGAGGGGGTGATCGAGACAGAGATACTCACAACATCGATGAAGTATATAGTTGAGCACTTGAAACGTCAAGGGTTAAATGAGATCAGGACCAACGGGCAAGAAAGATGATAGGTACAGACTGGGTTGAAGCAGTATGTTCCTGTGCTATGATGAATCACCTGCACTGTCCCTTCACACACCCCCAGGGTCAGATAGAGTGAAGCTCCCTCTACACTGTCCTATCACACACTCCCTCCACACTGTCCCATCACACACTCCCAGGGTCAGACACAGAGTGAAGCTCCCTCTACACTGTCCCATCACACATTCCCAGGGTCAGACACAGAGTGACCCTGTCCCATCACACACTCCCAGGGTCAGACACAGAGTGAAGCTCCCTCTACACTGTCCCATCACACACTCCCGGGGTCAGACTCAGAGTGATGCTCCCTCTACACTGTCCCATCACACACTCCCGGGGTCAGACACAGAGTGAAGCTCCCTCTACACTGTCCCATCACACACTCCCAGGGTCAGACACAGAGTGAAGCTCCCTCTACACTGTCCCATCACACACTCCCAGGGTCAGACACAGAGTGACCCTGTCCCATCACACACTCCCAGGGTCAGACACAGAGTGAAGCTCCCTCTACACTGTCCCATCACACACTCCCGGGGTCAGACACAGAGTGAAGCTCCCTCTACACTGTCCCATCACACACTCCCGGGGTCAGACACAGAGTGAAGCTCCCTCTACACTGTCCCATCACACACTCCCGGGGTCAGACACAGAGTGAAGCTCCCTCTACACTGTCCCATCACACACTCCCAGGGTCAGCCACAGAGTGACCCTGTCCCATCACACACTCCCAGGGTCAGACACAGAGTGACCCTGTCCCATCACACACTCCCAGGGTGAGACACAGTGTGAAGCTCCCTCTACACTGTCCCATCACACACTCCCAGGGTCAGACACAGAGTGACCCTGTCCCATCACACACTCCCAGGGTCAGACACAGAGTGAAGCTCCCTCTATACTGTTCCATCACACACTCCCAGGGTCAGACACAGAGTGAAGCTCCCTCTACACTGTCCCATCACACACTCCCAGGGTCAGACACAGAGTGACCCTGTCCCATCACACACTCCCAGGGTCAGACACAGAGTGACCCTGTCCCATCACACACCCAGCGTGGAGGCAACACTATGCCTGTTTGGGTCTTGAACATCGGGCGGAATAACTCCCAAAGAATGGAGTGGGGTTTCAGGTCAATGGTGGGAGTTGGGAACTACCTATGGCGGGTGGAGTGCCGACCGTCCAGGTTTGTGGGGAGACAGCAGCAGACATGGGCACAGACAGGGCGGAGAGTGGTCGTGTATGAATACTGAATATACATATATGTGTACAGTAGTGTGGCGGTTAGTGTGACGGTTTACAGTATCAGCTGGGTGATTGAAGTCTGGGCTCCCGTCACAGTCTGTCAACTCTGACTACATGGGTTTCCGCCGGGTGCTCCGGTTTCCTCCCACATTCTGTAGGAGTTAGGATTGGTGCGCTGCCGACAGGTTATGTAGGTGCCGAGAATGTGATGACTCTTGCAGACTGCCTCCCGCCCCCAGCACAATGCTCAATGCTCCCGCTCTGATCCGGCGCTAACGACGCAATTCACTGTATGTCTCAATGTACATGTGACAGGTAAAGCCAGTCCGTATCTTTATCTTTAAAAATGCATTCTTAAAGTTCGACCCAACACCACACCCACTGAAGCATTTATAAGAAACGAATTCCCGCAGGAATCTGGCATTGAACACACTCCTCATTTACCTCCTCGGGTGTCCAGACTGTCTCTGACGGAGAAAGTTTATCATTCCCATGGGTACTGGAGCCCCATCCGCGCCGACAGAAACCTTTCCACTTCTTCACTCATTGTGTCTCTTTCAAAGCAGAGTTATCCACATGAGAGGGTCTCCCTGCACCTGGGGGGGGGCACGGATTCAGCTAGTTATTTCTGTGTCCAGTGCAATAAACACTCCTTCCAACAGCGGATGCTTGTGACGCCTCTGATGCGGGATGACTCGGACAGGATGGACTTAAAGGGACAGGACCCGCCTTGAGCCTTTGCCTTTGATTGTACGCTCTTTGTTCAGATCTGCTCCATCTCTCCACTCTACACTGACCCAGTCGAGGGAAAGAGGAGGGAGGCAGGGGAAGGGGAGGGATGAAGGAAAGCAGTGGGAAGAGAGGGAGGGAGAAAATGATCAAAGAAAGAGAGAGAGAAAAAATAAGGAAGGGGAGAAAGAGAGGGTCGAGAGGAGAGAGAAAAAAAGAGATAGGTTGGAGGCAACATGATGCATCTCCCCTCCTCACCTGGATCCACCCGTCACCTCCCAGCCTCTGTCACTATTCCCACTCTCCCCTCCTCCATCTCCCCTCCTCACCTGGATCCACCCGTCACCTCCCAGCCTCTGTCACTATTCCCACTCTCCCCTCCTCCATCTCCCCATCACCTCTCTTCACCTGGATCCACCCATCACCTCCCAGCCTCTGTCACTATTCCCACTCTCCCCTCCTCCATCTCCCCTCCTCACCTGGATCCACCCGTCACCTCCCAGTCTCTGTCACTATTCCCACTCTCCCCTCCTCCATCTGTCCATCTCCCCTCCTCACCCAGATCCACCCATCACCTCCCAGCCTCTGTCACTATTCCCACTCTCCCCTCCTCCATCTGTCCATCTCCCCTCTTCACCTGGATCCACCCATCACCTCCCAGCCTCTGTCACTATTCCCACTCTCCCCTCCTCCATCTGTCCATCTCCCCTCCTCACCTGGATCCACCCGTCACCTCCCAGCCTCTGTCACTATTCCCACTCTCCCCTCCTCCATCTACCCATCACCCCTCTTCACCTGGATCCACCCATCACCACCCAGTCTGTCACTATTCCCACTCTTCCCTCCTCCATCAACCCATCACCCCTCTTCACCTGGATCCACCCATCACCACCCAGTCTGTCACTATTCCCACTCTTCCCTCCTCCATCAACCTATCGCCCCTCCTCACCTGGATCCACCCGTCACCTCCCAGCCTCTGTCACTATTCCCACTCTCCCCTCCTCCATCTCCCCTCCTCACCTGGATCCACCCGTCACCTCCCAGCCTCTGTCACTATTCCCACTCTCCCCTCCTCCATCTCCCCATCACCCCTCTTCACCTGGATCCACCCATCACCTCCCAGCCTCTGTCACTATTCCCACTCTCCCCTCCTCCATCTGTCCATCTCCCCTCCTCACCTGGATCCACCCGTCACCTCCCAGCCTCTGTCACTATTCCCACTCTCCCCTCCTCCATCTACCCATCACCCCTCTTCACCTGGATCCACCCATCACCTCCCAGTCCCTGTCACTATTCCCACTCTCCCCTCCTCCATCTGTCCATCACCCCTCCTCACCTGGATCCACCCGTCACCTCCCAGTCTCTGTCACTATTCCCACTCTCCCCTCCTCCATCTACCCATCACCCCTCTTCACCTGGATCCACCCATCACCACCCAGTCTGTCACTATTCCCACTCTTCCCCCCTCCATCAACCTATCGCCCCTCCTCACCTGGATCCACCCATCACCTACTGATTCATACTCCTCCACTCCCCCCATCTCTTTATGCTGACAATCTTTGCTCTACCTTTCAGTCCAGAGGGAGGGTCTCAACCCAAAACGTCAACTGCCCAATTTCTTCTGCAGATGCAGCCTGACCCAGTGAGACATGTACCTCATAATCCATTTTCTCCCTCCTTATTAACTTCTTAGTTTCTTGCTGATGTTCCTGGAAAAATTCCAGGTTTTCGCACCTACTTTGCCTTCTCCTCAGACCTCCTTAGCCTTCCTAGCTATTGAGTTCAGACTGGAATACATTTCAAAGACACAAGAAACTGCAGAAGCTGGAACCCAGAGCAGTAAGTCCACCGCTGGTGGAAGTCAATGTGTTGAGCAGCATCTAAGACCATATGGCCATGAGATATAAGAGCAGAATTAGGCCATTCAGCCCATCGAGTCTGCTCTGCCATCTCATCATGGCTGATCCATTTTCCTTCTCAGCTCCAAACTCCTGCCTTCTCCCAGTATCCCTTCATGCTCTGACTGATCAAGAATCTTAAATATACCCAATGACCTGGCCTCCACAGCCGCCTGTGGCAACGAATTCCACAGATTCACCACTCTCTGGCTAAAGAAATTCCTCCTCATCTCCCACTGTAGGAAACATCCTCTTCACATCCCCATTGAGGCTTTCCTCCATTCGATAGGTTTCCATGAGGTCACCCTTCATTCTTCTGAATTCCAGTGAGTACAGGCCCAGAGACATCACATATTCTTCATATGACAAGCCTTTCATTCCTGAAATCATTTGAAGCCTCTCCAATGTCAGCACATCCTTTCTAAGATAAGGGGCCCAAAACTGTTCACAATACCCCGAGTGAGGCCTCACCAGTGCCTTATAAAGCCTCAACATTACACCCTTGCTTTTATATTCTAGAGCGTCAAAATGAATGCTAACATTGCATTTACCTTCCTCACCGCAGACTCAGCCTGCAAATTCTCCTCCCCCAGATACTGGGTGTCAACGTCCTGGGGGATCTGTCCTGGGCCCCGCACCTTGATGCAGTCACGAAGAAGGCACACTAACCTCTGCTTCATTAGCAGTCTGAGGAGATGCCAACTTCTACAGAGGTACTGTGGAGACCATTCTGACTGGTTTCATCACCATCGGTATGGTGGGGGTGGGGTGGGCGAGGGGGAGGGTGAGGGGTGGGGGAGGGGATGGGGAGGGTGAGGGGAGCGGGAGGGGAGGGGGAGGGGGAGGGGTGGAGGCGGGGATGGGGAGGGTGAGGGGGAGGGTGAGGGGTGGGGAGGGGATGGGGAGGGTGAGGGGAGGTGGAGGGGAGGGGGGAGGGGGAGGGGTGGGGGAGGGGATGGGGAGGGTGAGGGGGAGGCGGAGGGGAGGGGGAGGGGTGGGGGAGGGGATGGGGATGGGGAGGGGAGGGGGAGGGGATGGGGAGGGTGAGGGGGAGGCGGAGGGGTGGGGAGGGGATGGGGAGGGGCGAATGGGGGAGGGTGAGGGGTGGGGGAGGGGAGGGGGAGAGTGAGGGGGAGGCAGAGGGTGAGGGGAGGGGGAGGGGGGAGTGGTGGGGGAGGGGATGGGGAGGGTGAGGGGTGGGGTGGGGGGAGGCGGAGGGGAGGGGGAGGGTGAGGGGGAGGCGGAGGGGAGGGTGAGGGGATGGGGAGGGGATGGGGAGGGTGAGGGGGAGGCGGAGGGGAGGGGGGAGGGTGAGGGGTGGGGGAGAGTGAGAGGGAGGCGGAGGGGAGGGTGAGGGGTGGGGAGGGGATGGGGGAGGGTGAGGGGTGGGGTGGGGGAGGGGGAGGGTGAGGGGGAGGCGGAGGGGAGGGTGAGGGGTGGGGGAGGGGGATGGGGAGGGGGAGGGGTGGGGGAGGGGAGGGGGAGGGTGAGGGGGAGGGGATGGGGGAGGGTGAGGGGGAGGCGGAGGGGAGGGTGAGGGGTGGGGGAGGGGATGGGGGAGGGGTGGGGGAGGGTGAGGGGGAGGCGGAGGGCCACGGCAATGGATAGCGAGAGATTTGTAGACTCAGCCAGCTTCAGCATCAGCACATCCCTCCCCATCATCGAAGATTCTGGTGCCTCAAGAAGAAGGCATCTATTATTAAAAACCCTGAACATCCGGGACGTGCCCTCTTCTCATTACTACCACCAAGGAGGGGGTACAGGAGCCTGAAGACACACACTCAGCAATTCAGGAACAGCTTCTTCCCCTCCGCCATCCGGTTTCTGAACGGACGTTGAACCCAGGAACGCCGTCTCACTACAGTAGTTCCCTCTTTCACACTATTCATTTCTCTATTTTTTTGTTTCTCGGAATTTTATGTCTTTATTCCATCTGCTGTGACAGAACAACAAAATTCATCTCATAGAAGTGAATGCTAACAAACCTGATTCAGAGCTGGAGAGAGTGAGCAATTTCAAGTTCCTGGGGGTCAACATCTCTGAGGATCTAACCTGAGCCCGACACATTAATGCGCCGACAAGGAAGACATTCTGTATTTCATTCGGAGTTTGAGGAGATTGGGTTTGTCACCAAAGACACTGGCAAAAGTCTGCAGACGTACCGTGGAGTGCATTCTAACTGGCTGCATCACTGTATGGGGGCTGGGGGCTGGAGGGTGGGGGGCGGGGGGCGGAGTTCTACTGACAAGGATCAAAATAAACCGTAGAGAGTTGTAAACTCAGTCAGCTCCATCATGGGCACTGGCCTCCGTAGTATCCAGGACATCTTCAAGGAGCGATGTCTCAAAAATGATGGATTCCATCATTGACGCCCCCGCCCCCCAATCACCCAGGACATGTCCTCTTCTCAATGTTCCCATCAGGGAGGAGGTACAGGAACCTGAAGACACACACTAGTGATTCAGGAACAGCTTCTTCCCCTCTGCCATCCGATTTCTGAACGGACATTGAAACTATGAACACTACCTCACCACTTTTTTCCCTCTTTTTGCACTACTTATTTAATTTGACTTTTTAAACATATATGTACTTACTGCAATTTAAAGTTTTCATTTTTATGTAAGGCGATGTACTGCTGCCACATGACAACATTTACACGACGTATGCCAGTGATAATAAACCTGATTCTGATTCAGATCCGGATAGAACTTTGATTTTCTGCTTGGGATAACTTTCTTCTGGGCATTTTGAAGTAGCTGCTTTATATAAATCTGGGAGTTGAATTCGCTTTATATTCTCCTCTGCATTCTCATTTCCTTTTTTTCCAATCCCTTGAAACCTTTTCTCCTTTGCCGCGATCTTTCGCTCGGAAATGTTAACACTCGCCGGCCTCAATCCATTTTGATCCTAGTCTCTGTCGCCCTCTGCTGGTCTCTGGGCAACATCACCGGAAGGATTGACTGCTGGGTTGTACTGCCACCCTGTGGCTCAACACCATACTGCAGCTGTCCTACGCACTTCCCACCACTTTATCCCAAAACGTCAAAATCAAGTTTATTCGCAAACAACAGGAATTCTGCAGATGCTGGAAATTCAAGCAACACACATCAAAGTTGCTGGTGAACGCAGCAGGCCAAGCAGCATCTATAGGAAGAGGCGCAGTCGACGTTTCAGGCCGAGACCCTTCGTCAGGACTAACTGAAGGAAGAGTGAGTAAGGGATTTGAAAGTTGGAGGGGGAGGGGGAGATCCAAAATGATAGGAGAAGACAGGAGGGGGAGGGATGGAGCCAAGAGCTGGACAGGTGATAGGCAAAAGGGATAAGAGAGGATCATGGGACAGGAGGTCCGGGAAGAAAGACAAGGGTGGGGGGGGGGACCCAGAGGATGTCAGAATGGGACTGGGATGTGGAATTAAAATGTGTGGTCACTGGGAGATCCTGCTTTCTCTGGTGGACAGAGCGTAGATGTTCAGCAAAGCGGTCTCCCAGTCTGCGTCGGGTCTCGCCAATATATAAAAGGCCACATCGGGAGCACCGAACGCAGTATATCACCCCAGCCGACTCACAGGTGAAGTGTTGCCTCACCTGGAAGGACTGTTTGGGGCCCTGAATGGTGGTAAGGGAGGAAGTGTAAGGCTGGTGAGTTGTTGGTCGTGCAGTGTGCTGCATTGCGATGAACAAGGAGGAAGTTGGTGAGCTTCTGATTCAGTGTCAGTGTAGTGTGTTCTGCTGACATTGATCGAAGTGTGTTTTTTATATGTTGGACAAAACTTTCTGTTAAGCCAGTTGCAACTGGGTGCTAGAGTGCAGATGTAATATGTCTTATTCCATTCATTTTTAGGAATGACTGAAACTGTTCTGCCATAAACTGTGGCCTATTATCTCTGACTAAGTGTTCTGGAACACCAGACCTTGAGAAGAGGCTTCTCAACACATCAACAGGGTGTAAGGCTGAGGTGGAGGCTATTGGGAACACTTAGGAGTCTTGACGAAGGGTCCCGGCCCGAAACGTCGACTGCACCTCCCCCCAGAGACGCCGCCCGGCCCGCTGCGTTCACCAGCAACCCCGATGTGCGTTGTTGGGAACACTTCTGGCCACTTTGTAGCTGCATCCACTACTCAAGAACTCTGTGCCCATGAATGGTCTGGCAAAATCCATATGAACCTGCTCCATCTGCTGATCTATCCCAGGCCACCAGACAAAGCTTCAAGCCAACACTTTCATTTTGACCACACCTAGATGACCAGCATGTAGCTCCTCCTACACTTTAGCTCTCAGCTTGGATGATACAACAACTCTCAATCCACGCACAAGGCAACCCCCATCAAGGGCAAGTTCATCTCAACGCTGATAAACATAGGGAAACTGGAATTATTGCTGCACATTCCAGCCATTTTGGATGGTCATGTACACCTAAGACAGTGTGGGGTCTTTCCTGGTTTCCCTTTGGACCATCTCTGCCATAATAGAGAGACTTTCAATCTGCATTAGTGAGGAGTGTCCTTTTTTGTAAATTTTTCTGGTATTTCCTTTTCGAAGGATAAACAGGACAATCTGCCATCATTTCCATGATCTTGTATTCAATCTTGCAATTGTGCCTTCCAAGAAACAGAGTCCATCTCTACATTCACACAAGTGTGATCCCAAAGAACTGTAATCTAAGTCAAGTTTATTGTTATTTGCACGAGTACGCTGATGAAACCCTAATTTAACAATACTAGGACCACCTTCAGAGACACAACGGATTCTGTAGATGCTGGAAATCTTGAGCAATACACACATAGCAACGACTGTACTACCTGAGGTGCTTAAGGAGAGTTAATCTACCCTAAGCATTGCTGGCCAACTTTTATTGATGTGCAATAGAAAGCATCCTGACATCCTGACAGTGTGGTACTCTGGCTGTAGCAAGACATATCACAAAGCACTCCAACAGGTGATTAGGACAGATCAGCACATCACTGGGACTCATCAACTAAACCTGGAGACAATCTACAACTCTCAATGCCTCCGGCACACTCGTTACATCACTAAAGACCCATCCCATCCCGTTCACTGTCTGTTCAATCTCCTGCCATCTGGAAAGAGATACACAAACATTTCAGCCAAGACAGTAAGACTGAAAAACAGTTTCTTCTGAGGACAAACACGAGGAATTCTGCAGATGCTGGAAATTCAAGCAACATACATCAAAGTTGCTGGTGAACACAGCAGGCCAGGCAGCATCTCTAGGAAGAGGTACAGTCGGCGTTTCAGGCCGAGACCCTTCGTTGTCTTTGATGTGTGTTGCTTCTTCCGAGGGCCATGGTGCAGCTGAATAAAGCTACACCCCAGCTGCCAATGGCGTTTGAGTGTTATGAGCTATCAAAGTAACTTGATGGATGTAAATACGGGATTAAAAAAAAAATTAAGCTCCACCACATGTATTGTAAACATCTGTTTTTGCATGGACTGGAGTAGCATCGCGATCTCATTGTCTTAAGCAATGACAATAAAGTTCAATTCCATTCAATGCTGAAGGAGTTCTCCAGGTCAGGCAGCATCTGTGGAGGGAAATGAACGGTTGATGTTTTGGGTCAAGGCCAGTCCTGATGAAGAGTTATGGGCCAGAATATCAGCTGACCATTTCCTGCTGCCTGACCTGCTGAGTTACTCCAGCATTTTGTGTGTGTGGCGTTGACCGCTTGGAGCTCTCTGTCCTAATATGGACATTGCTTTCTCTTCTTCTAATTGGGCTTTCCCAATTTCTCTTTCTTGAAGTCCACTGAAGTCAATTCTTTGGTGTTGCCGAGGGTGGGTCTAAATTTCTGAATCAGAATCAGAATCATGTTTCATGTCACTGGCAGGTGCGCTGAAGTTTGTCGTCTCTGAAGCAACACTACAATGCAAAACGTAATAAAAACTGTAAATTACGGTAAGAAGTGTATATGTGGTTGGGTTGCGTTGCTCTCTGATCTTGGCAAATTCCTCACAAATCTTTTGTCGCCATGCGAGGAGACGTTGTCAGTGTGCTGTTGATTGTGATGTGTCCTCCAAAGGCTCAGCTGTTTAGCTGACACATCGGATGTCCAGTCGGCTGACTGAAAAGTACATAAAGGCCAAGCATCTCCCCTGGAGGAAGTGACGGATTGAGCAAGAGAGACAGATAGAGACAGAGAGAGAGAGAGAGAGAGGGAGAGAATCACAATATCCTCCGTCACTTCCTCAATGTGGTCACTAAATAACAAAGTAATTAGATCTACCCGACGAATTAACAAGCAGCCCTCAACAAACTTACAGACTTAAAGAAGAAACCAGCCTCCCCGTAACCATCTGCACTGACCAATGCCTTCAATAGTGATATCTGCGTTGTTCACCAACACTGTGGCTCCCTTCTCCTTCCAGGTGGAAGTGTATTGATTTGGCTTCATTCTCAGCTTCAGCCATTCCTCGTTGTTCACACACTGAGTCAGATTCCACTGCAGAATACCGCCCTTGCGTTAATGAACACTGCCCAAACCACATACACCTCTGAGCGGATTCACCAGATCACTGGAGATCTCCTTCTCCGAGATGAGCTGCCAAGCATGGCTGATGAACCCCATCTACCCAAAAGGTCTGATCTCAAACCATTACTGCCTTGTGACCATGCCCATTCATGGGGAAGGCTTCAGGAGTAAACCCCGAGGAAAAGATCGGGAGCTGGAGTCCCAAAGGCCGTCCATGTTGAGTTCAACGCTGACCGGTGACCCCTGAGATGCTGCTGGTGCCGAACTGTGTCGGTCTCTGCCGTTCCTCTGGGTTCATCAGCCGAGAGGGGAGGGGAAGCTTCATGGGCGACAGTTCACTCTCCACAGTGTACTGCCCTGGCTTGGGTATCATGTAGACATCCAGGGTGTAATCTCCATGGTGGACCATGACCAACAGACAGCCTCCTGTGGGATTGAAGTTAGAATTCTACGGCGAGACGGAAGAGGCTGGGACTGTTTTCTATGGGTGGGAGGGGTGCGGTGGGATGGGACTGTTTTCTGTGGGTGGGAGGGACGCGGTCGGATGGGACTGTTTTCTATGGGTGGGAGGGGTGCGGTCGGGTGGTATTGTTTTCTGTGGGTGGGAGGGGTGCGGTCGGGTGGGATTCTTTTCTATGGGTGGGAGGGGTGTGGTCGGGTGGGACTGTTTTCTATGGGTGGGAGGGACGCGGTCGGGTGGGACTGTTTTCTATGGGTGGGAGGGGCGCGGTCGAGTGGGACTGTTTTCTATGGGTGGGAGGGGTGCGGTGGGATGGGACTGTTTTCTATGGGTGGGAGGGACGCGATAGGGTGGGACTGTTTTCTATGGGTGGGAGGGGTGCGGTCAGGTGGGACTGTTTTTTCTGTGGGTGGGAGGGGTGTGGTCGGGTGGGACTGTTTTCTATGGGTGGGAGGGGTGCGGTCGGGTGGGACTGTTTTCTATGGGTGGGAGGGGTGTGGTCGGGTGGGACTGTTTTCTATGGGTGGGAGGGGCGCGGTCGGATGGGACTGTTTTCTATGGGTGGGAGGGGCGCGGTCGGATGGGACTGTTTTCTATGGGTGGGAGGGGTGTGGTCGGGTGGGACTGTTTTCTATGGGTGGGCGGGGTGTGGTCGGGTGGGACTGTTTTCTATGGGTGGGAGGGACGCGGTCGGGTGGGATTGTTTTCTATGGGTGGGAGGGACACGGTCGGGTGGGACTGTTTTCTATGGGTGGGAGGGACGCGGTCGGGTGGGACTGTTTTCTATGGGTGGGAGGGACGCGATCGGGTGGGACTGTTTTCTATGGGTGGGAGGGGCGCGGTCGAGTGGGACTGTTTTCTATGGGTGGGAGGGGTGCGGTGGGATGGGACTGTTTTCTATGGGTGGGAGGGACGCGATAGGGTGGGACTGTTTTCTATGGGTGGGAGGGGTGCGGTCAGGTGGGACTGTTTTCTGTGGGTGGGAGGGGTGTGGTCGGGTGGGACTGTTTTCTATGGGTGGGAGGGGTGTGGTCAGGTGGGACTGTTTTCTATGGGTGGGAGGGGTGCGGTCGGGTGGGACTGTTTTCTATGGGTGGGAGGGGTGTGGTCGGGTGGGACTGTTTTCTATGGGTGGGAGGGGCGCGGTCGGATGGGACTGTTTTCTATGGGTGGGAGGGGCGCGGTCGGATGGGACTGTTTTCTATGGGTGGGAGGGGTGTGGTCGGGTGGGACTGTTTTCTATGGGTGGGCGGGGTGTGGTCGGGTGGGACTGTTTTCTATGGGTGGGAGGGACGCGGTCGGGTGGGATTGTTTTCTATGGGTGGGAGGGACACGGTCGGGTGGGACTGTTTTCTATGGGTGGGAGGGACGCGGTCGGGTGGGACTGTTTTCTATGGGTGGGAGGGACGCGATCGGGTGGGACTGTTTTCTATGGGTGGGAGGGGCGCGGTTGGATGGGACTGTTTTCCATGGGTGGGAGGAGTGTGGTCGGGTGGGACTGTTTTCTATGGGTGGGAGGGGCGCGGTCGGATGGGACTGTTTTCTATGGGTGGGAGGGGCGCGGTCGGATGGGACTGTTTTCTATGGGTGGGAGGGGTGTGGTCGGGTGGGACTGTTTTCTATGGCTGGGCGGGGTGTGGTCGGGTGGGACTGTTTTCTATGGGTGGGAGGGACGCGGTCGGGTGGGATTGTTTTCTATGGGTGGGAGGGACGCGGTCGGGTGGGACTGTTTTCTATGGGTGGGAGGGACGCGGTCGGGTGGGATTGTTTTCTATGGGTGGGAGGGACGCGGTCGGGTGGGACTGTTTTCTATGGGTGGGAGGGACGCGGTCGGGTGGGACTGTTTTCTATGGGTGGGAGGGATGCGATCGGGTGGGACTGTTTTCCATGGGTGGGAGGGGCGCGGTCGGGTGGGACGGTTTTCTATGGGTGGGAGGGGCGCGGTCGAGTGAGACTGTTTTCTGTGGGTGGGAGGGACGCGGTCGGGTGGGACTGTTTTCTATGGGTGGGAGGGGCGCGGTCGAGTGGAACTGTTTTCTGTGGGTGGGAGGGACGCGGTCAGGTGCGACAGTTTTCTATGGGTGGGAGGGACGCGATCCAGTGGGATTGTTTTCTATGGGTGGGGGATACGCGGTCGGGTAGCACTGTTTTCTATGGGTGGGAGGGGCGCGGTCGGGTGGGACTGTTTTCTATGCGTGGGAGGGGCATGGTCGGCTGGGACTGTTTTCTATGGGTGGGAGGGGCGCGGTCAGGTGGGACTGTTTTCTATGGGTGGGAGGCACTCGGTTGGGTGGGACTGTTCTCTATGGGTGGGAGGGTCGCGGTCGTGTGGGACTGTTTTCTATGGGTGGGAGGGTCGCGGTCGGGTGGGATTGTTTTCTGTGGGTGGGAGGGGTGCGGTCGGGTGGGACTGTTTTCTATGGGTGGGAGGGGTGCGGTCGGGTTGGATTGTTTTCTATGGGTGGGAGGGGTGCGGTCGGGTTGGATTGTTTTCTATGGGTGGGAGGGGTGCGGTCGGCTGGGACTGTTCTCTATGGGTGGGAGGGGTGTGGTCGGGTGCGACTGTTTTCTATGGGTGGGAGGGACGCGGTCGGGTGGGACTGTTTTCTATGGGTGGGAGGGTCGCCGTCGTGTGGGACTGTTTTCTATGGGTGGGTGGGGTGTGGTTGGGTGGGACTGTTTTCTATGGGTGGGAGGGTCGCGGTCGGGTGGGATTGTTTTCTGTGGGAGGGAGGGGTGCGGTCGGGTGGGACTGTTTTCTATGGGTGGGAGGGGTGCGGTCGGGTGGGACTGTTTTCTTTGGGTGGGAGGGACGCGGTCGGGTGGGACTGTTTTCTATGGGTGGGAGGGTCGCGGTCGTGTGGGACTGTTTTCTATGGGTGGGAGGGTCGCGGTCGGGTGGGATTGTTTTCTATGGGTGGGAGGGACGCGATCGGGTGGGACTGTTTTCTATGGGTGGGAGGGGCGCGGTCGGATGGGACTGTTTTCTATGGGTGGGAGGGGCGCGGTCGGATGGGACTGTTTTCTATGGGTGGGAGGGGTGTGGTCGGGTGGGACTGTTTTCTATGGGTGGGCGGGGTGTGGTCGGGTGGGACTGTTTTCTATGGGTGGGAGGGACGCGGTCGGGTGGGATTGTTTTCTATGGGTGGGAGGGACACGGTCGGGTGGGACTGTTTTCTATGGGTGGGAGGGACGCGGTCGGGTGGGACTGTTTTCTATGGGTGGGAGGGACGCGATCGGGTGGGACTGTTTTCTATGGGTGGGAGGGGCGCGGTCGGATGGGACTGTTTTCTATGGGTGGGAGGGACGCGGTCGGGTGGGATTGTTTTCTATGGGTGGGAGGGACACGGTCGGGTGGGACTGTTTTCTATGGGTGGGAGGGACGCGGTCGGGTGGGACTGTTTTCTATGGGTGGGAGGGGTGTGGTCGGGTGGGACTGTTTTCTATGGGTGGGCGGGGTGTGGTCGGGTGGGACTGTTTTCTATGGGTGGGAGGGACGCGGTCGGGTGGGATTGTTTTCTATGGGTGGGAGGGACACGGTCGGGTGGGACTGTTTTCTATGGGTGGGAGGGACGCGGTCGGGTGGGACTGTTTTCTATGGGTGGGAGGGACGCGATCGGGTGGGACTGTTTTCTATGGGTGGGAGGGGCGCGGTTGGATGGGACTGTTTTCCATGGGTGGGAGGAGTGTGGTCGGGTGGGACTGTTTTCTATGGGTGGGAGGGGCGCGGTCGGATGGGACTGTTTTCTATGGGTGGGAGGGGCGCGGTCGGATGGGACTGTTTTCTATGGGTGGGAGGGGTGTGGTCGGGTGGGACTGTTTTCTATGGGTGGGCGGGGTGTGGTCGGGTGGGACTGTTTTCTATGGGTGGGAGGGACGCGGTCGGGTGGGATTGTTTTCTATGGGTGGGAGGGACACGGTCGGGTGGGACTGTTTTCTATGGGTGGGAGGGACGCGGTCGGGTGGGACTGTTTTCTATGGGTGGGAGGGACGCGATCGGGTGGGACTGTTTTCTATGGGTGGGAGGGGCGCGGTCGGATGGGACTGTTTTCTATGGGTGGGAGGGACGCGGTCGGGTGGGATTGTTTTCTATGGGTGGGAGGGACGCGGTCGGGTGGGACTGTTTTCTATGGGTGGGAGGGACGCGGTCGGGTGGGACTGTTTTCTATGGGTGGGAGGGACGCGATCGGGTGGGACTGTTTTCTATGGGTGGGAGGGGTGTGGTCGGGTGGGACTGTTTTCTATGGGTGGGCGGGGTGTGGTCGGGTGGGACTGTTTTCTATGGGTGGGAGGGACGCGGTCGGGTGGGATTGTTTTCTATGGGTGGGAGGGACACGGTCGGGTGGGACTGTTTTCTATGGGTGGGAGGGACGCGGTCGGGTGGGACTGTTTTCTATGGGTGGGAGGGACGCGATCGGGTGGGACTGTTTTCTATGGGTGGGAGGGGCGCGGTTGGATGGGACTGTTTTCCATGGGTGGGAGGAGTGTGGTCGGGTGGGACTGTTTTCTATGGGTGGGAGGGGCGCGGTCGGATGGGACTGTTTTCTATGGGTGGGAGGGGCGCGGTCGGTTGGGACTGTTTTCTATGGGTGGGAGGGGTGTGGTCGGATGGGACTGTTTTCTATGGCTGGGCGGGGTGTGGTCGGGTGGGACTGTTTTCTATGGGTGGGAGGGACGCGGTCGGGTGGGATTGTTTTCTATGGGTGGGAGGGACGCGGTCGGGTGGGACTGTTTTCTATGGGTGGGAGGGACGCGGTCGGGTGGGATTGTTTTCTATGGGTGGGAGGGACGCGGTCGGGTGGGACTGTTTTCTATGGGTGGGAGGGACGCGGTCGGGTGGGACTGTTTTCTATGGGTGGGAGGGACGCGGTCGGGTGGGACTGTTTTCCATGGGTGGGAGGGGCGCGGTCGGGTGGGACGGTTTTCTATGGGTGGGAGGGGCGCGGTCGAGTGAGACTGTTTTCTGTGGGTGGGAGGGACGCGGTCGGGTGGGACTGTTTTCTATGGGTGGGAGGGGCGCGGTCGAGTGGAACTGTTTTCTGTGGGTGGGAGGGACGCGGTCAGGTGCGACAGTTTTCTATGGGTGGGAGGGACGCGATCCAGTGGGATTGTTTTCTATGGGTGGGGGATACGCGGTCGGGTAGCACTGTTTTCTATGGGTGGGAGGGGCGCGGTCGGGTGGGACTGTTTTCTATGCGTGGGAGGGGCATGGTCGGCTGGGACTGTTTTCTATGGGTGGGAGGGGCGCGGTCAGGTGGGACTGTTTTCTATGGGTGGGAGGCACTCGGTTGGGTGGGACTGTTCTCTATGGGTGGGAGGGGTGCGGTCGGGTGGGACTGTTTTCTTTGGGTGGGAGGGACGCGGTCGGGTGGGACTGTTTTCTATGGGTGGGAGGGTTGCGGTCGTGTGGGACTGTTTTCTATGGGTGGGAGGGTCGCGGTCAGGTGGGATTGTTTTCTGTGGGTGGGAGGGGTGCGGTCGGGTGGGACTGTTTTCTATGGGTGGGAGGGGTGCGGTCGGGTTGGATTGTTTTCTATGGGTGGGAGGGGTGCGGTCGGGTGGGACTGTTTTCTATGGGTGGGAGGGGTGCGGTCGGGTGGTATTGTTTTCTGTGGGTGGGAAGGGTGCGGTCGGGTGGGATTCTTTTCTATGGGTGGGAGGGACCCGGTCGGCTGGGACTGTTCTCTATGGGTGGGAGGGGTGTGGTCGGGTGCGACTGTTTTCTATGGGTGGAAGGGTCGCCGTCGTGTGGGACTGTTTTCTATGGGTGGGTGGGGTGTGGTTGGGTGGGACTGTTTTCTATGGGTGGGAGGGTCGCGGTCGGGTGGGATTGTTTTCTGTGGGTGGGAGGGGTGCGTTCGGGTGGGACTGTTTTCTATGGGTGGGAGGGTCGCGGTCGGGTGGGATTGTTTTCTGTGGGTGGGAGGGGTGCGGTCGGGTGGGACTGTTTTCTATGGGTGGGAGGGGTGCGGTCGGGTGGGACTGTTTTCTTTGGGTGGGGGGGACGCGGTCGGGTGGTACTGTTTTCTATGGGTGGGAGGGTCGCGGTCGTGTGGGACTGTTTTCTATGGGTGGGAGGGTCGCGGTCGGGTGGGATTGTTTTCTGTGGGTGGGAGGGGTGCGGTCGGGTGGGACTGTTTTCTATGGGTGGGAGGGGTGCGGTCGGGTTGGATTGTTTTCTGTGGGTGGGAGGGGTGCGGTCGGGTGGGACTGTTTTCTATGGGTGGGAGGGGTGCGGTCGGGTGGTATTGTTTTCTGTGGGTGGGAGGGGTGCGGTCGGGTGGGATTGTTTTCTATGGATGGGAGGGACCCGGTCGGCTGGGACTGTTCTCTATGGGTGGGAGGGGTGTGGTCGGGTGGGACTGTTTTCTATGGGTGGGAGGGACGCTGTCGGGTGGGACTGTTTTCTATGGGTGGGAGGGTCGCCGTCGTGTGGGACTGTTTTCTATGGGTGGGAGAGGTGTGGGCGGGTGGGACTGTTTTCTATGGGTGGGAGGGTCGCGGTCGGGTGGGATTGTTTTCTGTGGGTGGGAGGGGTGCGGTCGGGTGGGACTGTTTTCTATGGGTGGGAGGGTCGCGGTCGGGTGGGATTGTTTTCTGTGGGTGGGAGGGGTGCGGTCGGGTGGGACTGTTTTCTATGAGTGGGAGGGGTGTGGTCGGGTGGGACCGTTTTCTATGGGTGGGAGGGTCGCGGTCGGGTGGGATTGTTTTCTGTGGGTGGGAGGGTCGCGGTTGGGTGGGATTGTTTTCTGTGGGTGGGAGGGTCGCGGTCGGGTGGGATTGTTTTCTGTGGGTGGGAGGGGTGCGGTCGGATGGGACTGTTTTCTATGGGTGGGAGGGGTGTGGTCGGGTGGGACTGTTTTCTATGGGTGGGAGGGTCGCGGTCGGGTGGGATTGTTTTCTGTGGGTGGGAGGGGTGTGGTCGGGTGGGACTGTTTTCTATGGGTGGGAGGGTCGCGGTCGGGTGGGATTGTTTTCTGTGGGTGGGAGGGGTGCGGTCGGGTGGGACTGTTTTCTATGGGTGGGAGGGTCGCGGTCGGGTGGGATTGTTTTCTTTGGGTGGGAGGGGTGCGGTCGGGTGGGACTGTTTTCTATGGGTGGGAGGGGTGCGGTCGGGTGGGACTGTTTTCTATGGGTGGGTGGGGTGCGGTCGGGTGGGACTGTTTTCTGTGGGTGGGAGGGGTGCGGTCGGGTGGGACTGTTTTCTATGGGTGGGAGGGGTGTGGTTGGGTGGGACCGTTTTCTATGGGTGGGAGGGGTGTGGTCGGGTGGGACCGTTTTCTATTGGTGGGAGGGTCGCGGTCGGGTGGGATTGTTTTCTGTGGGTGGGAGGGGTGCGGTCGGGTGGGACTGTTTTCTATGGGTGGGAGGGGTGCGGTCGGGTGGGACTGTTTTCTTTGGGTGGGGGGGACGCGGTCGGGTGGGACTGTTTTCTATGGGTGGGAGGGTCGCGGTCGTGTGGGACTGTTTTCTATGGGTGGGAGGGGTGCGGTCGGGTGGGACTGTTTTCTATGGGTGGGTGGGGTGCGGTCGGGTGGGACTGTTTTCTGTGGGTGGGAGGGGTGCGGTCGGGTGGGACTGTTTTCTATGGGTGGGAGGGGTGTGGTTGGGTGGGACCGTTTTCTATGGGTGGGAGGGGTGTGGTCGGGTGGGACCGTTTTCTATTGGTGGGAGGGTCGCGGTCGGGTGGGATTGTTTTCTGTGGGTGGGAGGGGTGCGGTCGGGTGGGACTGTTTTCTATGGGTGGGAGGGGTGCGGTCGGGTGGGACTGTTTTCTTTGGGTGGGGGGGACGCGGTCGGGTGGGACTGTTTTCTATGGGTGGGAGGGTCGCGGTCGTGTGGGACTGTTTTCTATGGGTGGGAGGGTCGCGGTCGGGTGGGATTGTTTTCTGTGGGTGGGAGGGGTGCGGTCGGGTGGGACTGTTTTCTATGGGTGGGAGGGGTGCGGTCGGGTTGGATTGTTTTTCTGTGGGTGGGAGGGGTGCGGTCGGGTGGGACTGTTTTCTATGGGTGGGAGGGGTGCGGTCGGGTGGTATTGTTTTCTGTGGGTGGGAGGGGTGCGGTCGGGTGGGATTGTTTTCTATGGATGGGAGGGACCCGGTCGGCTGGGACTGTTCTCTATGGGTGGGAGGGGTGTGGTCGGGTGGGACTGTTTTCTATGGGTGGGAGGGACGCGGTCGGGTGGGACTGTTTTCTATGGGTGGGAGGGTCGCCGTCGTGTGGGACTGTTTTCTATGGGTGGGAGAGGTGTGGGCGGGTGGGACTGTTTTCTATGGGTGGGAGGGTCGCGGTCGGGTGGGATTGTTTTCTGTGGGTGGGAGGGGTGCGGTCGGGTGGGACTGTTGTCTATGGGTGGGAGGGTCGCGGTCGGGTGGGATTGTTTTCTGTGGGTGGGAGGGGTGCGGTCGGGTGGGACTGTTTTCTATGAGTGGGAGGGGTGTGGTCGGGTGGGACCGTTTTCTATGGGTGGGAGGGTCGCGGTCGGGTGGGATTGTTTTCTGTGGGTGGGAGGGTCGCGGTTGGGTGGGATTGTTTTCTGTGGGTGGGAGGGTCGCGGTCGGGTGGGATTGTTTTCTGTGGGTGGGAGGGGTGCGGTCGGATGGGACTGTTTTCTATGGGTGGGAGGGGTGTGGTCGGGTGGGACTGTTTTCTATGGGTGGGAGGGTCGCGGTCGGGTGGGATTGTTTTCTGTGGGTGGGAGGGGTGTGGTCGGGTGGGACTGTTTTCTATGGGTGGGAGGGTCGCGGTCGGGTGGGATTGTTTTCTGTGGGTGGGAGGGGTGCGGTCGGGTGGGACTGTTTTCTATGGGTGGGAGGGTCGCGGTCGGGTGGGATTGTTTTCTGTGGGTGGGAGGGGTGCGGTCGGGTGGGACTGTTTTCTATGGGTGGGAGGGGTGCGGTCGGGTGGGACTGTTTTCTATGGGTGGGTGGGGTGCGGTCGGGTGGGACTGTTTTCTGTGGGTGGGAGGGGTGCGGTCGGGTGGGACTGTTTTCTATGGGTGGGAGGGGTGTGGTTGGGTGGGACCGTTTTCTATGGGTGGGAGGGGTGTGGTCGGGTGGGACCGTTTTCTATTGGTGGGAGGGTCGCGGTCGGGTGGGATTGTTTTCTGTGGGTGGGAGGGGTGCGGTCGGGTGGGACTGTTTTCTATGGGTGGGAGGGGTGCGGTCGGGTGGGACTGTTTTTTATGGGTGGGAGGGGTGCGGTCGGGTGGGACTGTTTTCTGTGCGTGGGTCGGGGGTGTTGTGGTGTGATTGATCTGTTGAGGGTGTAGAGGGTGCAGAGAAACAGACTGGAGAGAAATCATCCTCCTTTCCAATGCCGTGAGTGTCAAGGATGGGAGAGAGAGGATTCGAGGTGTAAGGTGGAATATTTGTGTTCAGTTCTGGTCACCACACAGAAAGGAATGATGTGGTAGCTTTCGAGAGGTTGCAGAGAAGATTTATCATGTCGTTGTTTGGATAAGAGAATATGTCTTATGAGGCAAGTTGAATGAGCAAGGGCTTTTGTCTTTGGATCAAAAAAGTACGAGATGTGATAGATGTGTGCAAGATGGCAAAAGGAATAGATACAGTGGACAGCCAGCACCTTCTCCCCAGGGTGACTAAGTTCTCATTGCTAACATCAGGAAGGAGGTACAGGAGCCTGAAGGCACACACTCAGAGATTCAGGAACAGCTTCTTCCCCTTTGCAATCAGATTCTGAATGGACGTTGAACCCATGAACACTACCTCTCTACTTTATTACTTCTATTTTTGCATAACTTACTTAATTTAACTATTTAATGTATATATTTACTGTAATTCACATTTTAAATTATTAAATGTGGCTTTGTACTGCTGCTGCCAAACAATAAATTTCTTGACGTAATTCTGATTCTGATAACATAATAACATGAGAGGACATGTTTTTAAGGTGATTGGAGGGAAGTTCAGAGGGTAAATCAGGTAGGTTTCTAGAGACAGAGAGCAGTGAGTGTGTGTGGGCGGGGGAGGTGTTGGTAGAGACAAGTACATTAGGGGCATTTCAGAGACTCT
Source organism: Mobula hypostoma (assembly GCF_963921235.1). NCBI lineage: Eukaryota > Metazoa > Chordata > Chondrichthyes > Myliobatiformes > Myliobatidae > Mobula > Mobula hypostoma. The sequence continues at coordinate 117,204,752 of NC_086101.1, forward strand.
CAGAGAGTCACATGGATGAACGAAAATTGGCGGGTTATGTGGGAGAGAAGGTTTAGATTGATCATGGAGTAGATTAAATGGTTGGCACAACATCGTGGGTCAAAGGGGCAATACTGATTTGTACTGTTCTATGTTCGATGTTTAGAGGGCAGCAGAGGGGAAATTTTTCCCTGGGGAATTTGTAATGCTTTGCCTGAGGCAGAGAAATTCACAATGAAGAAGAATCTGAGTAGTTACTTGGATGGCAAGTCAGGGAAAGGCTACAGACCCAATACCGGCAAATGGGATTGGTGTTTGCACAGAGTGGGCATAAACACGATGGGCTGAAGGGCCTGTTTCTGTGCTGAGTGACAACATAACAATAATTCCGGTCGAAGGCAGGACACCTTAGTGACCAGTCCAATCAAATGTCAATTCTGCCAGTGCGGTGATGTTATAATCAATTATAATCAATTCCAGTCCTTGGAATCCCAGGAGATATTCCAGAGAGGTCTGGAGATATTCCCTCCAGACACACCAGGGAAGCATACAAAAGTTCAAAGTCAATTTATTGTCAAAGTACATACAAGTCACGTTATCCAACGCTGACATTCATTTTCTTGCCAGTAAGCACAGTAAATACAAGAAACAACAGAATCAATGAATGTACGACTGCTCCCAACAGGACAGACAAACAACTAGGGTGCAAATAACAACAAGCTGTGCAACTACAAAAGGAAAAAAAGAAATAACAGCAATAAATAAGTAAGAAATAAGTGGACAACTCTGATTTGATGGAGTACAGAGGAACATCTGGAGAAATTTCTGAAACGCTCGTTCGCTGCTGTCGTTACTGTGCGGTCGGGAATCTTTCGAAGGGAAGGCCCCAAAATCCCCGGCTTTGCCTGCTGTTGGCAACCGAGAAGGAGGTCGAGTCGTTCGGACAGAGATGGCGCTCAGTACTTGGTGTTGGAGAGCTGATCAGAGCTCGAAGTTTTCGGATGACTCAAGAGTCGACTGTTGTCGGGCATGGCAGGGAGAGTTTTTCTTCCTTCTCCCGTCTGCGTGAGATGTGGGACATTTGAGAAACTTTGAACTTTTACTGTGCTCATGGATTTCTTCATTAAGTTATGGTATTGTTCCACTGTTTGTAACTATATGTTATAATTATGTGGTTTTGTCAGTTTTTTCAGTCTTGATTTGTCCTGTGTTTTGTGATATCACACTGGAGGAAATAATGTATCATTTCTTAATGCATGCATTACTAAATGACAATAAAAGAGGACTGTGTGTCTTCATAATCTAATAAACGTGAGATGAAGAGTCTTTGAAAGTGAGTCCATAGGTGTGGGAACAGTTCAGTGATGGGGTGAGTGAAGTTATTCCCTTTGGTTCAAGAGGGGTAATAACTGTTCCTGAACCTGGCGGTGTGAGTCCCAAGGCACCTGTACCTTTCTTCCTGATGGCAGCAGTGAGAAGAGAGCATGACCTGGGTGGTGGCAGTCCCTGATGATGGATGCTGCTCTCCTTTGACATTGTTTCATGTAGATGTGCTCAATGGTGAGGAGGGCTTTACGCGTGATGGACTACTTTTTACAGGATTTTCCATTCAAAGGCATTGGTGTTTGCATACCAGGCTGTGATGCAGTCAATCAATGCACTCTCCACTACACATCTATAGAGGTTTGTCAAAGCTTCAGGAGTGAGATGGGTCGGCTGGTTCAGTGGTGTCGCAACAGCATCAGTAAGACCAACGAATTGACTGTGGACTTCAGAAAGGGTAAGATGAGGGAACACACAAGGGTGATCAGCTTAAAGTTCCTGCATTAACATCCCTGAAGGTCCATCCTGGGCCCAACGTATCGACGCAGTTATGAAGAAGGCACAGCAGTGGATGTCGTGCATTCGAAGTTCGAGGAGATTTGCACAGTGGTGTAGTGGTTAGCACAACAGTTTACAGTACCAGTGACCTGAGTTCAATTCCCATCACACGGTAGTGTAGAGGTTAGCACAACACTTTACAGTACCAGTGACCCAGTTTCCATCCCCATCACACGGTAGTGGAATGGTTAGAACAATGCTTTACAGTACCAGTGACCCAGTTTCCATTCCCATCACACGGTAGTGGAATGGTTAGAACAATGCTTTACAGTACCAGTGACCCAGTTTCCATCCCCACTGTTGTCTGTTTATATGGTTTCCTCGTGACCACGTGGGCTTCCTCCGGGCGCTCTGGTTTCCTCCCACAGTCCAAAGATCTGCTGTTTGGTTGGTTAATTGGACATAGTAAATTATCCCGTGATTAGGGTCGGGTTAAGTAGATGGGTTGTTACCTATTCTGCACTGTATCTCAATCAAACGATCAATAACTGAGAGCAAAGATGAACAGAAGTCCCCTGGGGAGCATTCTAACTGACTGCATCACCGTCCGGTAAGCGGGGTGGGGTGGAGTTCGACTGCACAGGATCACAGGAGGCTGCAGAGAGTTGTAAACTCACTCAGCTCCATCACAGGCACTTCGACGACAGCTTCAAGGAGCGATGTCTCAAAAAGGAGCCGTCCATTATTAAAGACCCCTATCACCCAGGTCGTGCCCTCTTCTCATTGCTACCGTCAGGAAGGAGGTACAGGAGCCTGAAGACACACTCTCAATGATTCAGGAACAACTTCCTCCCCTCTGCCATCTGACTTCTGAATGGACATTGAACCCATGAACACTACCTCACTACTTTTTTCCTCTCTGATTCTGAATCTGAAGTTGTGTTGTGTTCTGACCCAGTGACTATGCTGTACATCCCGAGTCAGTGTTTTAAATGTCAGATTCCTATGAAAAAAGTTCAGGTAACTCACACACTCTCACACTCATAACACACTCACACACTCGCACCTCACAATCACACACTCAGAACACACTTGGACACACACTCACACCTCACTTACACTCATACACTGTCACCTCATGCGCACGTGCACGCACACACGCACACACACACACACACTCACACCTTCCACTCACACACTCATGCACTCATACCAATTCACAAACTCACACCACACACACCTCATGCCTCACACACTCACACACCTCACACACATCATACGCTTCAGGCTTCTCTCACACTCACGCTCACACAGGCCTCCTCTCCATTGACTCTGTCTACACTTCCCATTGCCTCAGGAAATCAGCCAACATAATCAAGGACCCCTCCCATCCTGGACATTGTCCCTTACTCCCCCACCCCATCCACTCCTCCCTCCACCTCAGGCAAACGATACAAAATCCAGAAACCTGGCAAATGCTAAAAGATACACCAACACAACACGCATGTACACACACACACCAACACAGACACACAGACTCCCACTCAGCCAAGCACTCACACTCTCACAGTCAGATACATTCAGACAGACAGACACACTGACACGCAGCCCCACACACACACACACACACACACACACACACGCACATCTTCAGGAGGTTGAACTGAATTGAATTGACTTTATTACTTACAGCCTTCATATACATGAGTAAAAATTTATGTTACGTTTCCGTTTAAATGCGCAAAGTGCAATTTTAATAATTTATAATAAATATTATGTACAACAGGACAGTCAATATAACATAGGAATATAGTTATATCAGCATGAGTTAATCAGTCTGATGGCCTGGTGGAAGAAGCTGTCCCGGAGCCTGTTGGTCCTGGATTTTATGCTGCGGTACCGTTTCCCGGATGGTAGCAGCTGGAACAGTTTGTGGTTGGGGTGACTCGGGTCCCCAATGATCCTTCGGGCCCTTTTACACACCCGTCTCTGTAAATGCCCTGAACAGTGCGAAGTTCACATCTACAGATGTGCTGGGCTGTCCGCACCACTCTCTGCAGAGTCAGAATCAGGTTTATCATCACTATAAATTTCTGGCTTTGCAGCAGCAAGACAGTGTGATACATAAACAGATAGATAAAACAACATGCTGCAGTCTCTCTCTGGCTAACAAGGGACAGAGAGGAGTCACCCATTTCATAGATAAAGACAGATAACAATAAAGTGCTCTTGAGCAAAGGGGATAACTTCACTCACTTGCCCATCCATTGAGATGTTCCCACATCCAATTATCTCAATTTAAGGACTCATTATCTCGTTATCTCATGTTCTCATTGTTTATTGCTATTTATTTATATTTGCATTTGCACAGTTTGTTGTCTTCTGCACTCTGGTTGACCTTTCATTCATCCTGTTATAGTTACTATTCCATAGATTTGCTGATTATGCCCACAGGGAAATGAATCTCAGAGCTGTATGTGGTGACACACCTGTACTGTGATGATAAAATTTACTTTGAACTTTGAAGTTAGTGTTTGTGGGAGTTTTGAAGACTGAGAAGTGAACTTATTGAAACCTGTATGATTTCTTAACTGCTGCTGAGGATACATTCTGGCTATGTTGCCTATGACTCTGTTTACTGACACGAACAAACATTCCCAGGGTATAGATGTCAAGAAAACTATCTCGTTTGCAGCAGCCAGATTGTGCAATGTCAACATGACAAATATAAGTGACTGTAACCTGGAATTACATAAATTATACGTTATTTATTTATGTATTTATGAAGTGAGTTTGATGTCTCTGAATTCAGAAGAATAAGCGGGTGGGTCTCCATGAAACCTATTGAATGTTGAAAGGCCCCGACAGAGTGGATTTGAGGAGAATGTTTCTTATGGTGGGGAGCCTAAGAGCAAAGGACACAGCCCCAGAACAGAGGGATGTTCTTTAAGAACAAAGATGAGGAAGAATCACAATAGTCAGAGAGGAGTTAATCTGCAGAGTTCGTTGCCACAGGTGCCTGTGGAGGCCAAGTCGTTGTGTACATTGAAGACAGAAGCTGATAGATTCTCGATGAGTCAGGGTATGATGGGATACGGGTTGAAGGTTGGAGACTGGGGCTGAGAAGGGAAATGGACATAGAACATAGAACATAGAAATCCACGGCATATTACAGGCCCTTCGGCCCACAATGTTGGCCCACAGGTCATTTCGGGACAAGACCCTTCATCAGGATGGGAAAGAAAGAGAAAAACGTCAGAGTAAGAGGTTGGGGGAGGGGAGGAAGAAGTACAAGGTGGCAGGTGATAGGCGAAACCAGGAGAGGGGGAGGGAGTGAAGTAAAGAGTAGGGAAGTTGATTGGTGAAAGAGATAAAGGGTTGGAAAGGGGAATCTGATTGGAAAGGACAGAAGACCACGGAAGAAAGGAAAGGGGGAGGAGCACCCGGAGAGAGATGATGGGCAAGTAATCAGATAAGGTGAGAGAGGGAAACAGGAATGGGGAATGGTGAAGTTGGGGAGCGGGGTGCTACTACTGGAAGTTTGAGAAATCAATGTTCATGCCATCAGGTTAGAGGCTACCCAGACGGAATACAGGGTGTTGCTCCTCCAACCTGAGTGTGGCCTCTTAATTTCCTTTCTCTTTTAATTAACTTCCTTTTAAATCTTTTCTCTCTCCCCTTAAACCTCTAGCTTTAGAGTCTCCTACCGCGGGAAAATCACTGTGACTGACAGTATTATCTATGCCCCTTGTGATTTTATGAAGTTCCTTGCAGTCACCCCACAGATTTTCTCACTCCAGGGAAAACAGTTTCAGTCTATCCATGTACCAGTGAGTAACAAATTGCTGAGGGACCAGTGGGCCGGGCAGCACCTGTGGAGGGAGATGTATGGTCGATATTTCAGGTTGGGACGATGTCTTGTGCCTGCAATCTATCCGGTTCCTCCTTGTAACTCCATGCCCTCCGGGCCTGGAAACATCCTTGTGAATCTTTTCTGCATCCTCTCTATCTGTGAACGTAGAATGTAGAACAGAACAGGCCATTTGGCCCACAAACTTGTGCCAAAATTCTCATCTACTCCAAGATCATTCTAACCCTTCCCACAAGTGGAACCTAAGTGTGGAGAATGTCAGACTGTGATGTAGAGGTGGCAACGAGAGTTCATTCATTTATTTCAAAGAACACAGTTGGCTTGGCCGAGCGACAGCGCAAGAAGTAACATTCTCAAAACTAGGACCCCGCAATTAGCGCTAATGAGGCATCCACCTAAATAAAACAAGTAACACGGAATGCCCAAGCCTATCAAAATAAACTTAACAAGTTTACGCAATAAGCACCATGAGACCACATTACAAAGGGCCTTTGGGGTGTGGCCCTGTGAACGATATGATTCCTCACAGATGTCACCGACTGAAGAGTCACAGGAGATTGAAACATCGAGACAGCAAGTGGTGTGCTCTGCTGTTGGAAAACCCCTACACTCAACTGATTCCTTTCTCTCTTTAATGATAAGTGAAAGTCTGTTGGTCCTTAAGTCAGGGAACTCGGACAAGCCAGGCAGCAGATTCTAAGACTGCAACAGCCAGCTGTTGGTCTCCCCCTCAGATCTTGACGGGAGGGATATCTCTCTCTCTCCCTCGCTGGAGAGGGAGAGCCTGTGGGATGTCGAACTGTTGGGATGGGCAGTAGCTTTTTTTGGCGGACTTTAGATCATGGTCTCTTTGGGGGCATTACTGTTGCTTTCATGGTGGTGGGGGGCAGTTGCTTATGCTAGAGCAAGTGGGGTGAGGGAGAAGAGAGGGTTGAGCTTTTGCTGCTTGTGTGTGAGAGGGGGAGGGGGGCTTTGGGGTTATAATGTTTTCTGTCTTCATTCATTTTGTTTATTTTCTGTTTCATTGAATGTCTGTGAAGAGTAGGAATTTCAGGTTGCATACCATATACATTCTCTGATACCAAATTGAACCATTGAACGTGTGAGGTGCTGTTGGTGCCAGACTGAAAGATTGTCCAGACTATTGGATGTTATTCCAACATGTGTTGGCTTTTTGTTGTTTGGATTTTCTGGTGGGTCAAGGAAGTTTAAAGGGATTGTGGGAACTAGTGTTCCAGTGAGAGGGACGGGACTACAGCTAACATTACCTGGGGTCCCGCTGGGATGCGTGGACAGTGGATTGTCGGATTTTGACCAGGGTGAGAGAACTCCACAGAGAAGCTGGGACAGGCTCAGGGTTTGCTGTCTCTGCCACAAGGGCTCATTGAGTTTGCGACGGGGCTTCTTTAAGACTGCAATTGTAAGCACTTTCCCGAGCGCCCAGGAGCTTTCAGTGGTTTGCCTCTTCTGAACAAAAGTACGCAGCACGATGCCTTCTAATCTGGTGCTCAGTGAGGGTCTCTGTGGCAACAGCAAGGCCTCTCGTTGCCATGGCAACCCCCTGACAACGAGCTTTCCCACTTTAACTATGTGGTATGGAGGCGGACGTTGCGTACCTTGGTATTATGAAACCTCGCCTCTTAATTAATTTACCCCCTGCATATAAATTTGCAATGAGATTTGCCACTGTAGGAACTCAGATCAAATCCCAACAAGGTTCCCTTTCTCTGGAGTGTTGAGGGACTGAAGGGAGACCTGATACAGGTTTATATTATGAAAGCATAGGTTAGAGAGCCATCCTTTTCCCCCAGGGTGGAAACCCTAAATATTAGTGGGCATACAAAGTGTGTGGAAGAACATCTCTGAATGCAAAGCACGTTGAACCTTGAAGTGGATGGGCTACAGTTGTAAACATTCACCCAGTGGACACGTTATTAGGTACATGTGTACACCTGCTTGTTAATGCAAATATCTAATCAGCCAATCACGTGTCTGCAACTTGATGGAATAAAAGCATGCAGACACGGTAAGGAGGTTCAGTTTTTCTTTAGACCAGGTATCAGAAAGGGGAAGAAATGTGATCTAAGTGGAATGATTGTGGGTGCCAGACAGGGTGGTTTGAGTATCTCAGAAACTGCTGATCCAATGGCATTGTCACGCACAGCAGACTCTAGAGCTTAAGTTCCCAACCCTGGGGTCCATGGATCCCTTGCTTAATGGCATTGGTCCATGACATAACACAGGTTGGGAGACAGTCCTATAGTACAATAGTTCTCTCAACACGAGAAAGCCTGCCGATGCTGGAAAACCAAGGCAACTCACAGGAAATGCTGGAGGAACTCAGCAGGCCAGGCAGCATCTATGGAAAAGAGTACAGTTGACGTTTTGGGCTGAAACCCTTCATCTGGAGTGAGAATGAAGAGGGTGAGGGGAGGGGGAACACCAGAATAGAAAGGAGGTGGAGAGGAAGCTGTACAGTCAGAGGGTGATAGGCGTAGCCCGGAGGGTGGGAAAGGTAAAGGGCTGGAGAGGAAGGGATCTGATAGGAGAAGTGTGTGAGTTTTGAGTTTAGTTTTACTAATAAATAACCTCGCTCCTTTAAATCTCTCTTCATCCAGGTCCATGTGCAAAGGAGAGTATTGAATAGTCGAGAGTGGAGCGTAGGAGAAAGGGAGGGAGGGGAGTCAGGGGGAGGTAATAGGCAGGTGGGAAGAGGCAAGAGGCTGGAGTGTGCGTTAATACGGAAAACGCGTAGCTCAGGTGGTTGATGGTTGGGTTGGGTTGTTCTCCGATCTTGGCAATTTACTTCGCCACCATTTGAGGAGACACCATCAGGGCACTGTTGATTGTGGTGTGTCTTCCAAATGCTTGGCCTTTCAAGATGTTTCAATCAGCTGACTGGTCGTCATTACGGAAACTCAATTGTGATGTAGGGAGGAAATCTTGTTGCTGATTGGTTGCGTGAGGAACTTCCCGCGTTGTGGTCTGGAGTATTGCCTGCTTTGGGTCATAAATAGGATTAAGATAAGTCAGTAAAATAATAACAGAATTCAGAATAAAGTTTTACAGTTACAGAGAAAGTGCAATGCAGGCAAATAGAAAAGTGCAAGGCCAGAGCAGGTAGGTTGTGAGGTTAAGGGTCCAGCTTCCCAGTGCCATGGACCAATACTATTAAGCAAGGGTCCATAGACCCCAGGTTGGGAGCCCCTGTATTATGTTACAGCCTAATAACAGGGGGTAGAAGTTGTCCTCGAGCCTGATGGTATGTGCTGTCAGGCTTTTGTATCTTCTGCCCGGTGAGAAGGGAGAGAAGAGAGAATGTCTGGGGCGGGTGGAGATTTTGATTTGGCTGTCTGTTTTACTGAGGCAGTGAGAACTGTAGACAGAATCCATGGAGGGGAGGCTGGTTTCTGTTTTGTGTCAGTGTGGACATGTCCACCATCAGTCTATGACTCTTAAGTGGGATTAATGTAGGAGGAGCTGTAGTGTCTGATGAAGTGGTTTGTCGTGTCCATTCCGGGGCAGCTCAATGAACTTTGTCCCCATCGGACTCTTAGCTCTCACCAATGACTCCAAGTAGTTGGCTGCATGCAACAGTGGTGCACCACTTTAACAGGCAGGCTAATCCAGGTGAGGGGTTTCATACCTCGGTGAGATAGGGACACACCTGTCCTAACATGTGATGTCAGCTCCGGAGCTGGGGGATGAGATCTACAGTGAGATCCAACAGCCAGGAAGGTGGTTCTATAACGCTCCATGGAGAATGAAGGGCATGACAAGGCAGGGGAGACATCATGGCCATCCACTGCAACCAAGGAAGATCCCAGTTTGTGACGCTTGTTCCTATCACTGGACCCAGACTTCTGAGATCAAGAGAGTGGAACTGCCCCAGTGCAATGGCTTTTGCACTTTAAAAACTCTCCCATGAGGACTTCCGGTGAGGCACGGGGCAAGGTGGCAGTACAGCACTGAGCGCTGACATACAACCCTCCTCTTTCAAGTTTTTTAGGGCTCATAGACGGTCTTAATACAAGGTTAAGTTGGAGAAAGATCTAACTAAAGACATGGCTTCAAAAAAAGATCCAAATTCAACCAGGAAACAAGATACCAGCAGATGACACCAAGCTAGCGATTCATCCGAGGAAATAGCTATGGTAATTAAACAAACAATGACAATGGAGATGGAATCGCTGCAAGAAACGGTATCCCACATGCTAAGGGAGTTGCTGGAAAAGGCTCTCGACCCCATACAGAAGCATATGGCAGAGAATGGCAACATTCTCCTGTCGTTAAAGGAGCAAGCGGACATTCACGCTAAAAAATTTAACACGGTCTTCAATAAAATAGACAACATTCAGGTTTGCTTACGCAAGAATGAGAAAGTTACCAACTCCTGTCTCGCGAAGGTGACTAAGATATGGAAGAAGTTAAACGACTTGGAGGACAGATCCAGGAGAAACAATGTGTGGCTGGTCAACTTACGGACAGATGCTGAGGGTAACGATCCAAGAGGTTACCTCCAGAAGATGCTGCCTAATTGGATTCCAGCGCTCAAGAATTCCCACAGCACTCCATTGGAGATCGATAGAGCACATAGGATCTTTTCCAACAATACCTCAAGACCACGGACCATGGTTTTTAAGCTTCTACAGTACACCGACCGGCAGGCTATCTTGGAGGGCATGAGAAAAGCCAAACCTACTCTCCCTGATGGCACCCAGCTGCAGTTCTTCACTGACTACAGCCCCGGCATGATGCAGGAACGGCAGGGATACAAGGAGATCCGCGCTAAACTTCGACAGAAGGGGATCGACTTGTTCCTCATATACCCGGTGACTTTGAGAGTGAATATCAAGGGCATAAAGATGTCGTTTAACTCGGCAGAGGAAGCGAAAGAAGCTCTGAAATCATCAGTGCTGGGAGGTATGGAAGAAGACCCTGGGCAAAGTCCACACGCCCCTCGGGAGGAGATGGAACTGCATTAAGAGCTCGGACTAGCCTGTATGCGCAATCTAACAGGCACGGGCAAGTTAACATTCTAGGTGTGAAGTTTTCTGGTTATTCTTTTATCCGAAAGTCATTTGATGCACTTTTTTATTTAGTTAATTAGGGGGCCAATTTGTTTCTGACTATTGCAGGTCAGAGTTTTAAGGTAATATTCAATATACCCAAATGTAATACTTCATCAGTAATGAAGCTGAAAAACAGCAGTTTGTTCTGACTAACTTTAGAACGTTATGTCTCCAGTAGACTTGTTTACATTCCTGGGCACCAGATAAGACGTCACTGGCGCCATCGCTAAGCGACGGTTTATTGAAGCGACAGTTTCTTGCAAGATAGCTGTTGGGATCTTGATTATTTGTTATACTATATTTGAGACAGAAACGGTTTTTCTAATATAGGTTAACAGGTTTGTCCAGGTTTCTTTTTTCTTGTCTTGTTGATATGATTGTCTATGAGAACCGCTTTGCCTTTCTAATGAGTTGGTGCTAGAGGTGGGTGGTTAATGTTCAGTGTCTGACATTGCTAAGTGACACTCACAGTTGTTACAAAACAAAGGGTTGAATGGGAGGGGTGATGGGAGGGGGGTGGGAATGGCTCCACCACCAACTTACAACAACAGATACAGGGGAAGATCAGCAACACAGATAAATTAGAAAATCTTACTATTGTATCATTTAATGTTAGAGAATTAAACTCTCCCTACAAGCGTTCAAAGGTTTTAGATTTCTTACGCAGAAAGAAAGTAGATATTGCGCTGTTACAGGAAACACATCTTAAACCTAATGACATTCCCAGGGTTCAAAACCGTTTTTATAAACCCGTTGTGGCATCAGCTGATGGTACTCGTACGAAAGGAGTTATGATATTAATGAGACGTAATATTAATGTTACAATTGAAAGGACGGGCGCCGACAATAAAGGACGTCTAGCTTTTTGCTGCACGTCCATTCAGGGTAAAAAAGTTGCATTCCTTAGCCTATATGCCCCAACTATATTCGAGGTTGAATTTTTTCCCTCAATTACCTCACAATTACTGAAGTTAAGTGACTACCAGTTATATGTGGGTTCGGACACGAATGCTTTGGTAAACATTAATCTCGATAAATCTTCCTCAACTATATAAAGCTCTCAAAAATCTGCTTCCAAAGCACTTAACCTTTTTCTAGCGGATTTAAATTTAACAGATGTGTGGAGGGTGCATAATCCATCTGCTAAGGACTATACCTTCTTCTCCACAAGACATAAAACTTTCTCTCCGATAGATTACATTGTTACATCCTCCGGTCTGCTGCCTTTAGTACACTCAATATAATTTTTGCCCAGACATCTATCTGATCACAACCCAGTCATATCTACTTTTAATTATGGCAAAATGAAAAATAAGGCTATTAGGTGGAAGTTTAACTCCACCCTTCTAAAAAACGACGAATTTCTATCACAACTGAGAACAAAACTGACAGAATTTATAAACTTAAAAAAAATTGTGTCTCAGATGTGACAGTGGTTTGGGCCTCCATCAAGAGTTTCTTACGAAATAACACCATATGGTTCAGTTCCTACCTACATAAAAGCTGGCTTCAAAAGATTTCCACCCTAAAAGAAGAATGTAAGGTTTTGGAGAATGATCTCAAAAGGATATTCACCATAACAAAAGAAAACGAGCTCAAAACAAAACAAGCAGAATTAAATGATTTATTAAGAAGCAGGGCAGAATATATGATCCATATAACCAAACATAAGTATTACACAGAAGGCAGCAGACCAAGCTATCTTTTAGCTCTAACGCTCAAACAACAGGAAACTAAGAGGTCTATACCAGCGATTAGATGTGCTAAACGGTGGCGTAGTATCTTCAACAGAGGAAATAAATGAGACATTCAAGAATTACTTTAAAGAGCTGTCTACAAGTGGCTCAGTTCCTTCTGAGAATGACTTCACAGATTTTTTTAGTGGATTAGACCTCCCTACGTTGTCATTAGAGGACACCAGAACTCTAGCCTCTCCTATTACACTGGATGAGCTACTCAAAGCAGTTAAAGCTACAAAAAAGGGCCGTACACCAGGCTTTGATGGCATACCTGTGGAACTTTACCTAGTACTTTGGGATATTCTTGGACCAGTATGGTTAGAAACATTAAATTATGCTTTTGGAAATGGCGCTTTCCATAGAGATCTAAACACAGCCCTGATCACAGTTATACCTAAGCCCGGTAAGGACCCCTTGGAGTGTGCCAATTACCGTCCAATCTCCTTGATAAATGCCGACCTCAAGATATTTTCCAAAGTCTTAGCCAGTAGACTTGAGACAGTAGTTGGGAAAATAATTAGCCCAGATCAAACGGGCTTTATCAAGGGGTGTCTTGCATCTGACAATATTCGCCGGCTCTTACATGTACTGAGTGCAACACATAAAATCCTGCCTGCCTGTGGCCTGCTATTTCTAGATGCTGAAAAAGCATTCGATCGCCTTGAATGGCCTTGAACTTTGGAGAGTTCCAAAAGAATTTAAGTTCGGCGATAAATTTATCAATATAATTCAAACACTGTATGCTAATCCTTCAGCCCGGTTATGTGTGGGAGGAGGTTTCTCAGAGTTATTTGACATAGGACGGGGCACATGACAAGGGGATCCTTTGACTTCTTTAATTTTTAATATATCTATTGAACGGCTTGCACATTTAATTAGAAACTCTCCTCAGATCTCCCCTATCTCCCATAGGTACAACATCGCATTCAATATCACTTTACATGGATGACACGCTAGCTTATATGGTAAATGTTCAACAAACTCTCCCCTGTGTTTTAAAAACACTGGAGCAATTTGGATTTCTTTCAGGTTACAAAGCTGATTTGTTAAAATCAGCACTGATGCTGATTAATACGGATAAAAGTAAGGTGTCTCTCCCTCCCCAGATTAAAGTTACAAATGAGGTCCTCTACTTGGGTATTAAAGTTAATATTTCCCTATCGTCTGTGGCTAAAACAAATTACTCTTTAATTCTAAAAAAAATAGAAGAATATATTAATAGATAGAGACACCTGCCAGCATCAGTCCCAGCCCATATATCGGTCATTAAAATGAACATCCTACCCCGCATTAATTTTATCAGCTCAATGATCCCACTTGCGCCTCCAGCAGGATACTGGCAAAAACTGGACTCCTTACTATGATGCTATGTAACAGTAAACGACCCAATATAAAGTGGTCAGCTCTACAATTCAAAAAGTCGGATGGGGGATTGGCATGTCCAAATTTTAAATTGTATCACTGGGCATTTGTATTAAAAAGTCTTTGTTATTGGGTGGAGGAGGGTAAAGTTTTGTCGTGGAAAAATATAGAACAAGAGCTAATAGCACCAACAAGGTTGAAGGACTTTCTCCTTATAGGTATGTCTACCAAAAAATCTGATTTGTATTACGGTCCAATTTTAACCCATACGCTACAAGCGTTTAGAGCAGCAGAAAAATTCCTACAATTTAAAAGTGTATGGTGCAAATCATCTCTATTATGCAACAATAATCATCTTCTATCTGGGGGGGAACCATTCACTAACAAAATTTGGGAGGATAAAAGTATTACTACTCTTCAAGATATTAATGGGGCAAGTACTATCCTTAGCTTTCAAGAACTGATATCTCGATATAATATTGATAAACATTCTCTTTTCTTTTACATTCGAGTAAGATCAGCTTGTAAAGCCTATGGAGTTCCCTGGGGGTCAGATTTAAAGGACCATCCCATTTTAAGTTGGATACATATAGTGTCATATATCTATGATAAATTAAACTCCCAGAATTATATGCCCACATCGGGAATGACAGCTTGGGATAGGGACATATCTAAATTGGGACAAAACTTAGACTGGGATGCGATTTGGGATGATGCTGCCGGTGCTTCGAAAAGCCCAAATCATTGGTATATACACTTGAAATTTTGTCATAGAGCATATTTAACACCGAGAATTAGACATCAAATGGGACTGGTTCCTGACCCTTATTGCTCATTTTGCCCCCACGGAACCATTGGTTCTTTTAAACATGTTGTATGGGAATGTCCAGGGGTTTTTGGTTTGTGGGGGAAGGTTATCAGTACTCTTACAGAACTAACAGGGGTACAATTACCAATGGACCCCACTGTACATCTTCTAAATGATGACTCCCACCTTTCCCTTACGGAAAAAACACACAAAGTCTAACTGGCAGGCCTGACTGCAGCTAAGAAGATTGTAGTCCAGCGTTGGAAACCTCCCCATGATATTTCAAATACTCACTGGCTTCAGAGCTTTTTGGACATTTCTTACCTGGAACTTTCATCAGCAAGAGCAAATGATGCACGACCAAACACAATCATAACGTGGACAAATTTGATATCAAACTTAAAAGATCTTTTGTTAAAATAGGAATGCTTTGTCTGTGTATATACCACTATTCAGTTGATTGGTGGAGGGGAGAGGGATGGGGGGAGAGAGGGGTGGAGGGGGGATGGTGATGAAGGTTGGGGGGTGGCTGGGTTAAATAGTCAAAATGTAATTGGCAACTGGTTGTATTGAATGTAATTTGTTGGTGTTGCAATAAAAAATTAATAATAAAAAAACTCTCCCACACAGGTTCATTTGTACGGTTTATAACATCTCATCCCAAACCTATGGACACACAACAGAACCGCATGAATCTAACTGGCCTCATTGGATACAACGGCCAACTACTACAGCCGAGGATTAGTATTAATGAGTGCTTGATGGTCAGTTCAGACCTGATGGGCCGAAGGGCCTAGTCCAATTTTGCCTGAGTATCCATTCTCAACCTTGGACCCTTCAGCCATCTCAAGCAGTCCCAACTGGGCTGTCATGGTAACGCAGTGGTTAGTGTGGCACTATTGCATCTTGGGCCATCGGAGTTCGGAGTTCAAATCTGGTGCCATCTGCTGTTTGGAGTTTGAACATCCTTTGGGTGCTCCAGTTTCCTCCCACATTCTAAAGTCGTTCAGGTTAGTAGGTTAATTGGTCATTGTAAATTGTTGTGTGATTAGGCTAGGATTAAATTGGTGGTTTACTGGGCAATGTGGGTCAGTGGGCCTGTTCCACACTGTATCTCTACATGAAACAAATTATCATCATCATCATTATGTGCTGTGTCGTGTGACAAGAGCGATCAGGATCTTTCCATGACCATGATTGCTGTTGGCAAATTTTTCTACAGAAGTAGTTTACCATTGGACACTTCTGGGCAGTGTCTTTACAAGACAGGTGACCCCAGCCATTATCAATACTCTTCAGAGATTGTCTGCCTGGTGTCAATGGTCGCATAACCAGGACTTGTGATTTGCACCAGCTGCTCGTGCGACCATCCACCATCTGCTCCCATGGCTTCCAGTGACTGACTTGAGGGGCTAAGCAGGTGCTACACCTTGCCCAAGGGTAACCAGCAGGCAGAGGAAGGAGCACCTCACACCTCCTTTGGTAGAGACGCATCTCCACCCTGACATCCAAATAAATCAATACATAATATAAAGCTGGAGTGGACACACTTTACCCTCAAATCTGAGTATCTGTTGTCAATTAAACCTGGAGATGGACTTCAAGGTAAAGCCAAGATAATGATCTTGGTTGGATTATAGTGGAATGCTACTTTAAAACCAGGACTGCACGCACAATTCAAACCAGCAGACAGATCCTGTAAAAGAAACAGTCTACAGTTATTTTGTTTTCTGTAATCCAGTGTAAATAGATTGGATTCCAGTTAATTGGGACACAATGGGACCACTACAGTTTGGTCCTATTTAACCAAAGTTTCATGGAGTATAGTTAAAAAGGTACAAAGCAGGCAAACTGAGGAACAAAAAGTTTTGTAACTTCAAACATTAAACTAATTCAAAGGAAGACACAGGAGTCCGAAATGTGGGTCTAACTTTGTTTTTACTTTAAGCGAAGTGTCCACGTATCATGTGGTACTGTGATAGTGTATTCAATTCACGTATTTTTACATATAATCCGTAATTAATTATTTTGTGAGCAAGAATGCTTAATCAACATATGTATATATATAAAATAGCTTACTCAAATATTACTGAAATATTAAATACACAATACAAATTATATATTTAAATGAAATACAGAGCAAATTAGAACACTACCAATGGTACTACAGTAATAGAAAACTGTGTATTAGTTCCTAATAGTTATCGACGAAGGAATTCATCCAGTGTACGCAATGAACACCTCCAAGAGGACCACAACCTTGTCGTAGGGTTTGGAGGCTTTTGTGCCTCAATTACCCAGAGAGCTATGTTGGCTAGAGTCAAGGCTTTATGCTTTGTCTCTTGGTAGGGTTACCCATGCCAAATAGGTCAAAGGGAAGAGGTCAGACCAAGAGCGGTCCACCGATCCTCCAGGTTTAGGGGTTCAGCTTTGGACTAACAACCCTGACTGGTCAAACAAAATTATTATGGAAACAGCAATGAAGAATCCTTCTACATCTGAGTGCAACGGTATTCCTGAGTCTCCACCCGGGACTTACATGACCAAGTATTGAAAACTGCGAGGAAACTACTGAGACAATGAAGGAAGCCCTGAATACCATCAGGGACGGAGAACCTTCATTCCTGCCAAAAATGCCAGCTCAGACACCTGTTGCACATGATAGATATTAGTTAGAAACTGTTGGCCAACTGTCTCCTGTCCCAATTAAGAGGTTTAGTGTCCCAAAATAAACAAAGGGAATCCCAGCTATTTTTGTTCTTTAAGAGATTTCCCAACTAAGTGGCTGATCATCTGATGGCCCAGTTAACCGGATCTCTACTGTACTCAATTATTCACTAAGGAAGCAGAGGAGCTGCCATGCTTTCTTCATAATTGCACTAATATGCTGGGCCCAGGACAGTTCCACTGAAATGACAACGCTGAGGAATTTAATGTTGCTGAATCCCTCCTTGTCTGATCCTCCAATGAGGATCTCCGGTTTCCTTCTGCTGAAGTCAATAATCAGCTCCTTGCTCTTGTGGACAACGAGTGAGAGGTTGCTGTTGTGGGACCACTCAGTCAGATTTTCAATCTCCCTCCTATGGTATATGCTGATCCGTCAGTCTTACACTCCCTTGCCGACACAAGAGACTGCAAATGTTGGACTCTGTAACAAAAAAAAACCTACTGGTGGTGTCAGCTGATCGAGCAGCATCTGTGGGGAGAGAGGAGTTAGAGTCGTTGAAAAGTACAGCACAGAAACAGGCCCTTTGGCCCATTTAGTCCATTCTGAGCCATTTAAACTGCCTAGTCCCATCAACCTGCACCGGGACCATTGCCCTCCATACCCCTACCATCCAAACTTCTCTTAAACGTTGAAATCGAGCTCCCATACACCACTTGCAGTGGCATCTCATTCCACACTCTCACCACCTTCTGAGCGAAGAAGTTTCCCCTGATGTTTCCTCTTAAACCGTTCACCTTTCACCCTTAACCCATGACCTTTGGTTGTAGTCCCACCCAGCCTCAGTGGAAAAAGCCTGCTTGCATTGTGGATGTTTTGAGTCAAAACCATAAAGGAAGCAACCCTGAATCACAGATGGTGACAAATATGCACTCAGATGATAAATTTACTTCCAACTTTGATTGACCTTTCAACTTTGAACTTCAATGCTCAAGAGAAGGCTAAGGAAATTTGATATGTCTCTTAGGAACACAATCAGAATCAGGTTTATTATCATTGTCCTGTCTGTTGCAAAATCAGATCCCTGATGACTCATACCACATTTTTATTGAAACACCACAGAAAACATCCTATCTTCCTCATTTTAATTTAACTTTTTAAAAAATATAGACCACTCACTGTAACTTACAGTTTTTATTATTGTGTATTGCAAAGTACTGTTGCCACAAAACAACACATTTCACTAAATACAGTACTGTGCAAAAGTCTTAGGCACATATATGTATCTTATGTATTGCACTGTACTGCTGCC
Source organism: Mobula hypostoma (assembly GCF_963921235.1). Lineage (NCBI taxonomy): Eukaryota > Metazoa > Chordata > Chondrichthyes > Myliobatiformes > Myliobatidae > Mobula > Mobula hypostoma. The sequence continues at coordinate 117,223,381 of NC_086101.1, forward strand.
ACAAAAAAAAACAAATTTCATGACATAGAACCATAGAACATTACAGCACAGAAACAGGCCTTCTGGCCCTTCTTGGCTGTGCAGAACCGTTTTTCTGCCTAGTCCCACTGACCTGCACCTGGACCATATCCCTCCATACACCTCCCATCCATGTACCTGTTCAAGTTTTTCTTAAATGTTAAAAGTGAGCCTGCATTTACCACTTCATCTGGCAGCTTATTCCACACCCCCACCACCCTCTGTGTGAAGAAGCACCCCCCACCAATGTTCCCTTTAAACTTTTCCCCCTTCACACTTAACCCATGTCCTCTGGTTTTTTTCTCCCCTTGCCTCAGTGGAAAAAGCCTGCTTGCATTCACTCTATCTATACCCATCATAATTTTATATACCTCTATCAAATTTCCCCTCATTCTTCTACACTCCAGGGAATAAAGTCCTAAACTATTCAACCTTTTTCTGTAACTGAGTTTCTCAAGTCCCAGCAACATCCTTGTAAACCTTCTCTGCACTCTTTCAACCTTATTTATATCCTTCCTGTAACCTGGTGACCAAAACTGCACACAATACTCCAAATTCGGCCTCACCAATGACTTATACAACCTCACCATAATATTCCAACTCTTATACTCAATACTTTGATTAATAAAGGCCAATGTACTAAAAGCTCTCTTTACCACCCTATCTACCTGTGACACCACTTTTCGGGAATTTTGTATCTGTATTCCCAGATCCCTCTGTTCTACTACACTCCTCAGTGCCCTACCATTAACCTTCTTGTTTTCAGGTTTTTATAGTACGTTGTTCTCTGTCATTGGTTGTGTTCTGCCATTGGCTGGGTGTTCAGGGAGTATTTCCTGCCTCTGTGCAGCCAGTGATCTCCACGCAGACTTTGCCTGAAGGTGTAAAGAGATCAAAGCAAAGTGGTTAATTTGAAAGCCACTGATAAAATGTGGTCAACGGATTCTGTAAGCAGCATATCTTGTTCTAACTCTTTCCACAGATGTTATATGTGAGTGATGATAATCCTGATTCAGATCTGGGTCTCTATTGTGGACTGAGAGTGGGAGGAGGCAGGGAGGGGGGAATCATGGTTGGAAAAAGGGGAAGGGAGTGGGAAGCACCAGAGACACATTCTGTGATGATCCATAAACCAATTGTTTGGAATCAAATGAGCTTGCCTGCTGTCTCAGGGTTGGGTGTGTCTGCACCTGTGCCCCCGCCCCTCCCCCCCATCCCTAGCACTCCTTCTCTGCCACCTGTCCCACACCCCTCCCACAGCGCTCCACCCTCACCATTCCCAACATCCTTTGCTCCCGTCGGACTTACAAACCTGCTGTCTGCTGTCAAATACAGTACTGTGTAAAAATCTTAGACACCCTAGATTTATATATATATATATACTGAAGACTCTTGCTGTATGCCAGTGATATTAAATGTGATTCTGACCAACCTATCTGGATGCATCACAGCCTGGGATGGTAACTGCTCTGCCTGTGACTACGAGAAACTGCAGAGAGTTGTAAACACCGCCCAGTCCGTCACACAAACCAATCTCCCCTTCATCTCTCCGCCTACACTTCTTGTCGCCTCAGCAAAGTGAGCGACAGAATCAAAGCCCCCACCCACCCCCGACATTCTCTCTTTTCCCCCATCCTATCCGACGGAAGATACAAAAGCCTAAGACCATGTACCACCAGAATCAAGGACGGCTTCTATCACCCTGAGAAGGTTAGGACTTTATTCCCTGGAGTGTAGAAGAATTAGAATCAGAAACAGGTTTAATATCACTGGTATACGTTGTGAAACCTGATGGCGGAGGGGAAGAAGCTGTTCCTGAATCGTTGAGTGTGTGTCTTCAGGCTCCTGTACCTCCTCCCTGATGGTAGCAATGAGAAGAGGGCATGCCCTGGATGATGGGGGTCCTTAATGATGGATGCCGCCTTTCTGAGGCATCGACTTTTAAAGGTGTCCTTGATGCTGGGGAGGCTGAGTTTACAACTCTCTGCAGCTTATTTCGATCTAGTGCGCTGGCCCCCCCATACCAGACAGTGATGCAGCCAGTCAAAATGCTCTCCACGGCACATCCATAGGAATTTGTGAGTGTCTTGGGTGACATACCAAATCTCCTCAAACTCCTAATGGTATAAGACCATAAGACATAGGAGCAGAATTAGGTCATTGGACCCATTTGAGTATTGACCTATTCAACGATGGCTGATCCCTTATTCCCTCCTCAGCCCCGCTCCCTGACCTTCTCCCCATAACCTTTGATGCCGTGTCCAATCAAGAACCTGTCAATCGACTTGGCCTCCACCGCTGCCTGCCGTGCTTTCTCTGTAACTGCATCAATATGTTGGGCCCAAGACAGATCCTCAGAGATGATGACCCTCAGGAACTTGGAAATGCTCACCCTTTCCACTGCTGACCCCTGGATGAGAACTGTAGTGTATTACCTCAGCCTCCTCTTCATGAAGTTCACCCCACATAAAAGTAGCAGCAGAAACATCAACCCTACTTGCACCAGCCAAAGCAGCAACACCCCCAACACCCCCACTGTGATCGGAGAGAAGGTTCTGGAACCTGGGTCTTCAATGTCTTGTTCTCCCTTTATGCATCCTCAGCCTCGCCATCCTCCCCAGCACAGGAAAGGGTTAAATGCATTGGGCGAGCTGGTGACATTAACTCAGCAGGGACTTCATTTCGGTTGAAGACATGAGCAATTGAAAACATTTCATTGAAAAAGGGGATAATTTTATCGGTGGTAGTAAACAGCAGAAAAGAGAAGATTATATCTGTCTAATGCTGTTTTACAGAAGTTATTATTGTTTTCTGTGTGAGCTTTAATGACTCTTTACAAAGCTCCTGTCACTTGCAATTCTCTCTTTCTCTTTCTCTCCCTCTCTTTCTCTCTGCTTCTTTCTCTCACACACCCTCTTGCTCTTTCTCTCTATCCATCTCTATCTCTTTCTTTCACTTTCTTTCTCACACACACACTCGTTCTTTCTCTTTCTGTCTCTCCCTCTCTCTCTCTTTCTTTCTCTTCCTTTCCCTTTCTCTGTCTCATAGTCTTGCATTTTCTCCCTAGTCCACTCTCTCTCCATCTCATGCTCTTCCTCTCTATCCCTCTCTTTTCCTTTCTTTCTCTCTCTCACTCACCCACACTCTCTCTCTCCCTCTCTCTTTCTCTCACTCTTTCTTTCTCTCTCAATTTCTCTTTCTCTCTCAATTTCTCTTTCTGTCTCTCACATACTGTCTTGCTCTTTCTTGCTCTCCCTTTCTCTTTCTCACATACTCTCTCTTTCTCTCTCTGCCTCCCATAGACTCTGCCACACTTTCTCTCTATCCCTCTGTTTCTCTCTATCTCTCCCTCTCCTTCAAGTTGATCTGCATTTAGAATAAGGGACTGGCCAGAACTAAATTGTAGTCATTGTATTTGACTCTTTAATAGTCTATTAAAGAAAGAACAATAATGTTACTCTGTTAAAAAGTTTTATAAATTGGGTGAGAGGTTCTGCCCTGGCCATAAAGCCATTGGACAAGAGTCTCGGCCTTGACTGCAAGGCCATTGGTTGAGAGTCTCCATCCTGGTTGTAAAACCATTGGTTGAAGAATTCAGGAGCTGGTCATTAAAATTATTGGATAAGCATCTCGTCCAAGTTGACTGTAAGATAAGCAAAGTCAATGCAGAAACATAGTGCGGATAATGGACTGCCTTCATGCAATCCGATGGACGATTACATTTTCAAAACTTAATTTTCATCGTGATAATCAAAATGTTTGTCGATGCCTTCAAATCCTTCATGGTTTCTAACTTGTTGAAGTAGTGAAGTCATTTCATTTTCACTCCTGGCTGTCTTAGCATCTCCAAACCTCAAACCTCAATGCTTCAAATGATAGGCCAAACAGTTCTGAATTGTCTTGTCAACCATCAGTGACAACAATCGCTGCTTCTTGAACACAAACACACACAATGGATGCTATTTAAAAACTGTTTGCTGCAGGTATGGTGTAGTGTGTAACGGTTACACAAGTGCACATGACTGACACTAGTTAGAAACTATTTGGCAACAGTCTCCTGTCCCAATTAAGAGGCATGGTGTCCCAAATAAATGAAGGGAACCGCAGCTATTTTCTCAATTACTTTTTGTTCTTTAAGTGTTGTCGTAAATAAGCAGCTGCCTGGATTAACCAGAATCCACTGTACCTACATTACGGTAAGGGGATTGAAATTTTCCACAGTATCCTTGTGGTACGGCCTTTTGCCTTCTTGGTCAGGGCACTGAGTGTGAGTCAGGAAGTCATGTTGTAGCTGTATAAAACTTTGATAAAGCTCCACTTGGAGTATTGTGTACAGTTCTGCTCACCTCATTATGGGAAGGATGGGGAGGCTCTGGAGAGGGTGCAGAAGAGCTTCACCAGGCTGCTGCCTGGATTAGGGGGTATGAGCTAGAAGGAGAGGCTGGATGAAACTGTTAGATTTTTCTCTGGGGTGTCGGAGGCAGAGGGGAGACCTGAAAGAAGTTTATACATTTATGAGAGGCATAGATAGAATAGAGAGTCGTAGATTGTTCCCCCAGCGTCAGAACGCAAAATACTAGAGAACATGAATTTAAGTTGATCGGGGCAAGTTTAAAGGAGATGACCAGTCCTGTGCAAATGTCTTAGGCACGTACAGTTAGCTAGGTGCACAGTACTCTAGTAATTTCATGCATTGCCTTGTACTGCTGCCGCAAAAAGACAAATTTCATAACATACGTGAGTGATGATAAACCTGATTCTGATGTGGGTCTCTATTGTGGACTGAGAGTGGGAAGAGGACAGGGAGAGGGGAATTGTGGTTGGGAGAGGGGAGGGATTGGGAAGCACCAGAGAGACATTCTGTAATGATCAATAAACCAACTGTTGGGAATCAAATGACCTTGCCTGGTGTCTCAGGGCTGGGGGTGTCTGCATCCACACCACCCCCACCCCTGGCACTCCTCCTCTGCCACCTGTGCCACGCCCCTCCCGTGGCATTGCGCCTTCACCATTCGCAACATCCTTTGCTCAGCCCGGGTTTTAAAACTCATTGTCCTCTCCACGTTAACAAATGCAGTACTGTGCAAAAGCCTGGGGTGCCCCAGCTGTATATATGTGCTCAAGACAGTATAGGGCAATGATTTGACCCAGAGAGAGGCTGGAGTGGAACAGACTGCTGGGGATACTGGTGGAAGCAGATACCATAGTAGGGCTTTCAGGGCTTTTAGATCAGGTGACATATGGAGGGAATGGGGGAAGGGGATGTCGATCATGTGTAAGCTGAAGAGATTTAGTTTAATACGGCATTGCATTTGTACAGATATTCTGGACTGAGAACCTGCTTGTTTCCTGTTCTGTCCTATGTTCCATGTTCAATACCCTGTTTGCTTGTTATGTGCTGTGTCGTATGACATAGCTGACCACGCTGATTCCACGACCATGATTGTTCTTGACAAATTTTTCTACAAAAGTAGTTTGCCATTACCTTCTTCTGGGCAGTGTCTTTACAAGATGGGTGACCCCAGCCATTATCAATACTCTTCAGAGTTTGTCTGCCTGGCGTCAGTGGTCGCACAACCAGGACTTGTGATCTGCACCGGCTGCTCATACGACCATCCACCACCTGCTCCCCAGGGCTTCGTGTGACCCTGATCGGGTTGGGGGTGAGGGGGTGCTAATCAGGTGCTACACCTTCCCCAAGGGTGACCAACAGGCCAGCGGAGGGAAGGAGCACCTTACACCTCCTTTGGTAAAGACATATCTCCACTCCGCCACCCATCAATAACTAACAAAGCCTCCCTATTCTTACATTCCAACAGTGACGGGCTAACTTACTCTTCCGTTTAATAAAATTAGTATCACTTACATGAAATAATACATTAACCAAACTGTAAGACAAATATTTTACACTACAGATTTTTGGCGGAGAGTGTATTGACTGGCTGCATCACAGCCTGGTATGGAAACACCAATGCCCTTGAATGGAAAATCCTACAAAAAGTGGTGGATATGGCCCAGTCCATCACGGGTAAAGCCCTCCCCACCACTGAGCACATCTACATGAAATGCTGTCGCAGGAAAGCCATATCCATCATCAGGTATCTCCACCACCCAAGACATGCTCTCTTCTCACTACTGCCATCAGGAAGAAGGCTCACGTCTCACACCACCAGGTTCAGGAACAGTTAACACCCCTCAACAATCCGGCTCTTGAACCAAAGGGGATAACTTCACTCAACTTCACTTGCCCGTTACTGAAATGTTGCCACATATGGACTCACTTTCAAGGACTCTTCATCACATGTTTTCAATATATATTGTTTATTTATTTTTTGTTATTAGTTATTTCTGTTTGTATTCGCACAATCTGCTGTCTTCTGCACTCTAATTGGTCAGTCTTTCATTGATTTTGTTATGGTTTTTATTTTATTATAAAATAACAATCTGCCCCTTGTAATGCGTGAAAATACCCGATGTAGGCCTCTTATGGTCTGAGTCGACGTTCCCTCTCTCCTTCATTCTATTATGGATTTATTAAGTATGCCCTGATTCTCAGGGTTGTATATGGTGATATAGATGTACTTTGATAATAAATTTTATTTTGAACTTTAAACTTTGATGCAGCTGGAATTTTCTGTTTGTTGAGAATTACAGTTTTCCAGTTCCCACCAGCAGATGGCAGCATCTCACTTTAGGTGCTTTTGCCTCTGCTAATCCGTTTCTGATGAAGGCAAGGGAGCTCCTCGCTCTGCCTCTCCAGAGGCTGACTGGGGAGGCTGGTATGTCCACTGGCCTTGGTGATGTTCTAATTCTCTGATGGTTATGGATCATGAATAAAACTACCCCAGAGCAATCAGTGAAAGGAGGTGGCCTGGTGGTACAGTGGATATAGCTAAAATCTCCCAGCTCCAGAGACATGGGCTTAATCGTGACCTCTGTCATTGTGTGAGAGAGAGAGAGAGAGAGAGAGAGAGAGAGAGAGAGTGTGTGTGTGTGTGTGCATAAAGTATGCACATTCTCCCTGTGACTGCGTAGGTTTCTGTCGGATTCTCTCCATCCCTCCCACATCCCAATGACCCAATGGAGAGGTTCACAAGAACGATTCCAGGATTGACTGGCTTGTCATATGAATACTGTTTGCTGGTTCTGGGCCTGTACTCACTGGAGTGCAGAAGAATGGGGCAGAAGGATCTCATTGAAACCTATCGAATGTTGAAAAGCCTTGATAGAGTGGATGTGGAGAGGATGTTTCCGATGGTGGGAGACTCTAAGACCAGAGGACACAGCCTCAGAATAGAGGGACGTCCTTTTAAAATAGAGATGATGAGGAATTTCTTTAGCCAGAGTGGGATGAATCTATGGAATTCATTGCTTGGAAGGTCAAGGCAATGGATATATTTAAGGCAGAGGTTGATAGGTTCTTGATTAGTCAGGGCACGAAGGGATACAGGGAGAAGGCAGGAGATTGGGATTGAGAGAGAAAAAGGATCAGCCACGATGAAATAGCAGAGCAGACTCAATGGGTCAAATGTCCTAATTCTGCTCCTATGTCTTATGGTCTTATGGTCCAATAAAATGTGTGTGGTGTATAAATAGATGGCTGATGGTCAGCACAGACTCAATGGGCTGAAGGGCCTTCAGTTGTACTGTGTAACTCTGTGTTGCTTGTGGAATGCCTCAAGCAGGCTTGCGAGTGCTCACCAACCCTGTGTCATCGTGCCAGTTGTTCAGAACACACAGCAGCACCAAGCCATCAAATCCAGATGTGTTTTGACACATCTGCCCATCACTTGACGTCCACTTGTCACAGAGTGAATCATCTGTCTCTTTTTACCGATATCGGTACATCTTTAAACTCCTTCTATTCCACCAAAACACGTTGAACTCAATTTTAAGCACGAGAGATTCTGCAGATGCTGGAAATCCAGAATGCTGGAGGAACTCAGCAGGTCAGGCAGCATTTATGGAAATGAACAAACATTCGACGGTTCAGGCTGAGACCCTTCTTCAGGACTGAGCAGGAAGGGGGAAGGAGTCACGTTAAGAAGGTGGAGGGAGGGGAAAGAGGCTAGCTAGAAGGTGATAGGTGAAGCCAGCTTAATGGGAAAGGTAAAGGGCTGGAGAGGAAGGAATCTGATAGGAGAAGTGAGTGGACCAGAGGATAAAGGGAAGGAGGCTGGGACCCAGGGGAGGGGATAGGCCAGAGTGAGGAATAGAAGAAGAGGGGGAAGGGAAAGGATTTTTTTACCGGGGGGAGAAATTGAAATTCATGCCAACGTTTTAATTCTGATTCCTGTTCCCGTTCCGACATGTAGGTCCATGTTCTCCTCTTATGCCAAGATGAGGCCACCTCAGGGTGGAGGAACAGTGACTTGTGTTCCACCTGGGTCGCATTCAAACTGATGGCATGAACTCAACCTACCTCCAAAGGCTTGTTGGGATGTTAATTGGCCACTGTGAATTAGCCCTTAGTGAGGATTTAGAATCAGATTAATTTATTGTCATTTACACCAGGGTGTAATAAGATTGCTTGTTTACATGAAGCTCACAGAGTCAACAGTGTACTTGATCATAATAAATACTGCCATAAATCCATTTCTCCAGGAAGATTAAAACATCATGGCCAGTGAGTGTTTGGTGCGATCTACCAGCTTCCTGTTTGCTGCTGCCAGAGCAAAGTCCCTGCATTCAAATACTCTCTCTCTCTCCCCCACTCTCCCTCACTCTTTCTCTCTCTCACTCTCCCTCTCATTCCACTCTCTCCCTCCCTCTCTCTCCCTCCCTCTCTCTCTCCCCCTCGCTATTTCTCACTCTCCCTCTCTCTCCCCCTCACTCTCTCCCCCTCGCTATTTCTCACTCTCCCTCTCTCTCTCACTCTCTCTCTCTCTCTCTCTCCCTCTTTCTCCCTCTCTCTCACTCTCCCCCCCGTCACTCTCACTCTCACTTACTCATTCATTCTCACTCGCTGACTGTTTGTTATGTCTCCCCCCTCGCTGTGAAACGGGGACACCTCTTTTTCCCTTATTGGGGGAGAGAGAGTATGTCGAATACTGGGTGAACAAGTAGTCTTTGAGGTACTGAAAGTCTTTGTCTTTATTGGAGCCTGTACGCTTGGGGGCACCAATGCTTTTTTGCTGGTGGTGGGGGGTCATTGCCTTGCTGCTACTTGTGCGTGGGAAGGGGAAGCTGGCGGGGGGAGGTTGCCTTTGGGCTTCTAATGTTTAACTGTCATTCATTCCTTGGGGCACTCCTCTGTTTTCATGGATGTTTGTGAAGAAAAAGAATTTCAGGATGTATATTGTATACATTTCTCTGACATTAAATGTACCTATTGAAGCTATTGAACTCACTCACTCACTCTCACTCTCTCTCCATGTCAGAGAATGCTACTGAAGTTCTGAGTTTGTGATTTACAGATTGGACTATGGTTCACTTGGACTCTTTCAGTTTTGTGTTTTTATATTCTGTGCTTTCACCCTTCTTTCTTCTTGCTGTTTGAGCGATTTGTTGGTTCTATGCGCGAGTGAGGTTTGGAGTTTGATGTTCTTGCTGTTTGTGCAATTAGTTTCTTTTTTTGTGTTTGGGGGTTGATACTTTTTTTGAATGGTTTTCTTTTTTTTTGTAGCTGTCTGGAGAAGACAAATCTCGGAGATGCATACTGTATGCATAAATGAACCTTGAACCCTGAATCTTGAATCTTGAAGATAGTAGAGCAGTGCAGGGGTTGCACTGGAGTTCACAAAAGGAAACTCTGAACGGACAGTACAGAGCCTGAAAGTACTGTACACGCTCAACATTTTAGAAACAGCTTCTTCCTCTCCTCCAGCAGATTTCTGAATGGACAATGAGCCCGTGAACATGACCCCACTACTTGTGCTCTCATTTTGCACTAATTTAATTTTACTGGGTGTCAGGGTGGAGGTAAGTCTCTACCGAAGGGAGTTGTAAGACGCTCCTTCCCTCCGCGAGCCTGCAGGTCACCACCGGGCCAGGTGTAGCATCTGCTTAGACTCCCCCCGCACCCCGGATCAGGGTCATGTGAAGCCATGGGATTAAGTGTACAGTACTGTGCAAAAATCTTGGGCAAATATATACAGCTAGGATGCCTAAGACTTTTGCACAGTACTGTAGTAATTTTATGTATTGCATTGCACTGTACCGCAGCCACAAAAAAAAAACAAATTTCATGACATATGTGATGATGATAAACCTGATTCTGATCTGGGTCTCTATTGTGGACTGAGAGTGGGAAGGGGGCAGGGAGAGGGGAATTATGGTTGGGGAGAGGGGAGGGAGTGGGAAGCACCAGAGAGACATTCTGTAATGATCAATAAACCAATTGCTTGGAATCAAATGTCCTTGCCTGGTGTCAGAGGACCGGGTGTGTCTGCACCCACATCACCCCTCACCTCCCCTGAGACTCCTCTGCCACCTGTCCCACACCCCTCCTGCGGCACTCCACCCTCGCCATTCCCAACATCCTTTCCTCTGATGAGATTCACAAGCTCGCTTTCCGTTCCACATTGACAAATACAGAGCTGTGCAAAAGTAGTAGGCACCTTCATTATGTATATGTGCCTAAAACTTTAGCACAATACTATATACCTGTATTTAATGCTTTTAAATTTAGAGATGCAGCACAGTAAAGGGCCCTTCTGGCCCAATGTGACCATGCTGCCTAATTGTATCCTTGTGACCAATTAACCTACTAATCCGTATGTCTTTTTTGGACTGTGGGGGGAAACCAGAGCCCCCAGAGGAAACCTACACGGTTACGGGGAGAACATGCAAACTCCTCACAGACCGCAGTGGGAATTGAACCTGCCTTGCTGGCACTGTAATCACGTTAAGCAGACCATTACGCTACCGTGCTGCACTAATTGTAATTTTCAGTCTTTGTTAATGCATTACTATAGTTTTAAAATGTATTGTACTGTACTGCTTCCACTAAACAACAAATTTCACAATATGCAGTGCATCAGTGATATTAAACCTGAATCTGCTTCTGATTCTGATTCATAATGGAGGTGGAGTTAAGCATCTGGGTACATGGCATCCCCACAGGGAAGGGGATGTGAGAGAGGTGACTGGTTCAGGACTTTGGCAACAGTAGGGAAGAAGTTCTTCTTAAGTCCGGTTGTCCAGGCTTTCAAACTCCTGTATCTTCTCCCAGAAGGTGGAAGGGAGAAAAGGGAATGATCAGAGGGGACGATACTGTTAGATCTTCCTGAAGCAATGCACGATGAAGGTAGACTGGAAGGAAGGGAGTGACGAGCCTGTGACAGATGTGGCAGTGTTTATCACTCTCCGCAAGTTCTGTCACTCCAGAGCAGAGCAGCTGATGTCCCAGGCTGAGATACAACTGGTCAGGACACTTTCTGTATCACATCTTTAGAAGTTTGAGAGAACCCTCGTGAAGAAGCTGAATAGGTAGAGGAATCAAACAGCAGCTGAAGGTTTTTCACAGGGAGGGCTGCAGGGCGAGGGGAGCTAAAATGCATGCTGGGGATGAATGGCCTCTTACTAGATATAAAATAAGTTTTTTCTGGTGGGTGGGAATGCACAAGGAATTGGAAGACACCAGAAGAAACATCAAGAACATGTCAAGGACACAGCAGCCACATTGACCATGGAGGCACAAGACCCCGCAGATGCTGGAACCTGGAGCCACACTCTGCTGGAGAAATTCAGGGGGCTGAGTAGCATTTTTGGATACAGAGGAGGTGTTGACGTCCTGTATCTGGATGGAAGGTGGAGGTGTGGATACGGCCAGTAGAAAGGGGTGAGGGGAGGGTGTTGAGATAGGAACATGTTGACAATTGGTATGGCATCTGCTCTGCCTGGGGCCAGAAAAAAGCAGCACGGAGTTGTGCACACAGCTCAACACATCATCAAGCCAGCCTCCCCTCCATGGATTTTGTCTACACTTCTCACTAACCTTGGTAAGGCAGCCAGCAAAGCAAGACCACACCCACACTGGACAATACCTCTTCTCTTCCCAACCATTGGGCAGAGGATACAAAATTCTGAAAACACGTACCACCAGGTTCAAAGAGGTCTTCTACCTGACGGTTATATCACTCCTCTTGTACGACAAGATGGACTCTTGACTTCGCAATCAACCTTATTGTGACTTTGCACCTTATTATTTACCTGCACTGCACTTTCTCTGTAGCTGTTACACTTTATGTTGCATTCTGTTATTGATCTGATCCCAGGCAGAAAGACAGGTTGGCAAGGATTAGATGGGCCAAAAGGCCTACTCTGTGCTCTGGAGCTCATTGTCTCTATGAGTAATGATAGATTACTCTTACGATTTGATCTGCAAGAACAAGAGCAGCAGACCATATGCTATAGGAGACCATATATAGCAAACCATATGATATCACCATATATGATATAGGTGTTGTTATATGATATAACAACACCAGAAGACCATATGATATTGGAGCAGAATTAGGCCATTTGGCCCATCGAGTCTGCTCCGCCATTTCATCACAGCTGATCCATTTCCCCCTCTCAGCCCCAATCTCCTGACTTCTCCCCTTATCCCTTCACGCCCTGACTAATCAACAACTATCAACCTCTGCCTTAAATATACCCAAAGACTTGGCCTCCACAGCTGCCTGTGGCAATGAATTCCACTGATTTGCCATTCACTGGCTAAAGAAATTCCTCCTTATCTCCATTCTAAATGGACATCCCTCTATTCTGAGGCTGTGTCCTCTGGTCTAGACTCCCCCACTGTAGGAAACATCCTCTCCACATCCACTCTATCAAGAACTTTCAATGAGATCGCAGGGACATGTGCTGACATTGGAAAGGGTTCAAAGGAGGTTCACGAAAAGGATTCCAGGATTGAAAGGATTATCATATGAAGAGTGTTTGAGGCCCAGAGCCATCAAACACTCTTCATATGATAATCCTTTCAATCCTGGAATCCTTTTCGTGAACCTCCTTTGAACCCTTTCCAATGTCAGCACATTCTTTCTTAGATAAGGGGTCCCAAACAGCTCACAGTACTCCAAGTGAGGCCTCACCAGTGCTCTTTAAAGCTTCGACATTACGTCCCTGCTTTTCACTGTCCCTCAGTACATGTGACAATAATAAACCAATTCCAGTTGTAAATTCAATAGCAATTCAGCTGGAGGACCGAGAGGGGTGAAGGATGTAATAATGTGACACCGAGGACAGGGATGGAGATTCGTGACCGAGGGAGGTAGTGAGGGGTGAAGGCAGATAACAATCGCCCGGCACCCCCCCCCCCGCGCCGGCTCAACCCACCTCTGTATCCGTCTACCTCCACCTATCATCTGCTAGCCTCTGTCCTGAAAGACCACCCCTTCCCTTCCCTTCCCTTCCTTCCTCTCTTCCAGCCCCATCTGCTCATCATTCTTCACTGCTCTGCCTCCATCAGCCACCTACCGGCCCCTTCCCTCTTTACATTGCCCACCTCCTGAAATAAAAACCATGAAAATTAGTCTTTTGCAACAGTAGCACAGTGTCACACAAAATAACAAACACAAGTGAACATAAACTTAAATTAGTATCAGTTATACTGCAGGTCAGAGCAGCTGGGAGTTGGAAGTTAATTGATTAAAATCAGGAATTTTAATATAGACGATGTAATCCCATCAGTCATATTTCCTATTCTCCTGCATCTCTGCAATTCTGCTGGGGCCATCTCCTGTGTCCGGTGCCCCCGACGTGGTCTCCTCTACATTGGTGAGACCCCGTAAATTGGGGAATGCTTCAGTGAGCACCTCCGCAGGAGGGGGAGGGAGTGGAGAGAACACGGGGTGAATACCATGACGTGAGATCTGAGAGATATTAAGGGGCACAGAAGACTGTGCTGTTGGTGGAGATGTTGTGGGGAAGGCTTGAAATCTGAACCTGATTTGTCTGAAGGAGGTTTAAACATAGCTAGGTGAACATAATCAAAGGAAGAGATTCACCAAAACTTGAAAGGTATGGACCAAGCAGCGGTAAATGGGATTAGTGCGGATGGGTATCGGGGTGGAGATACGTCCCTACCAAAGGAGGTATGAGGTACTCTTCCCCTCTGTTGACCTGCAGGTCACCCTTGGACCCCAGATCAGGGTCACATGAAGCTACAAGAGCAAGTGGTGGATGGTCGTATGAGTGACCGCAGGAGCCAGACAGACAATCTCTGAAGAGTGTTGATAATGGCTGGGGTTGGTGGGGGGGGGGGGTCACCTGTCTTGTGAAGACACTGCCCAGAAGAACGCAATGGCAAACCACTTCAGAAAAATTTGCCAAGGACAATCACGGTCAAGACCATGATCGCCCACGTCGTACGACACGGAACATAATGATGATGCGGACGGGTACTTAGTGGTCAGCAGGGACGTTGGGCCAAAGGTCTTGCTTCTTTGCTGTATCATTATGAAGAAAGAAAAAGAATTTTGGGGTATGTGTTGGAAAATTTAAACCAAAGGTAATTTTGGAAAATCTCAGCAATTCAGGCAGCAACTGTGAGGGGAAATTATTTGGCTACCAATTACCATATGAAGGCATAAAGCAGATCACAGTTTAGTTGAACGTTGAATATACTGTCATGTGTACAAGTATGCTGAGGTACAGGGAAAACAAAACCTTGCTTGCAGAAACATCATAAGCACATTCACGCAGCAGCCACTACATTGAACCTCCTGTACCTAATAAAGTGGCCACTGAGTGTATGTTTGTGGACTTCTCCTACTGTAGCCCATCCACTTCAAGATTTGACGCCTTGTGCGTTCAGAGATGTTCTTCTGCACACCACTGCTGTAACGTGTGGTTATTTGAGTTACTGTCACCTACCTGTCAGCTTGAACCAGTCTGGCCATTCTCCTCTGACCTCTCTTAGTAAGAAGGTGTTTTTGCCCTCAGAACTGCCACTCACTTACTTTTTTTGGGTTTTTTTTTCCACCATTCTCTTAAACTCTAGAGCAGGGGTTAGAACACAGAACAGTACAGTACAGAAACAGGCCTTTCAGCCCCAGTGTTGTGCCAAACCAGCTAAAAATTGAATCAAAAAATCCCCAGAATTGATCTGTCCTACATATGCCTCTATCCTTCTCATAGTCATGTGCCTGTCTAGACATCTCTTAAAAGACTCTAATGTATTTGCCTTCACCACCACACCAGGCAGTGCATTCCAGGCATCCACCACTCTCTGAGTGAAAAACTTTCCCCTCACATCCCCTTTGAACCGACCGCCTCTCACCTTCAATGCATGCCCTCTGGACCAATACCATTATGCAAGGGATATGTGGATCACAGGATGGGAACCCCAGCTTTAGAGACTGTTGTGTGTGAAAATCCCAGCACATCAGCAGTTTCTGAGATACTCAAATCACTTCATTTGTCACCACCAATCATTCCACAGTCAAGTTGTAACACCTGCTTAGCCCCCAATCAGAGTCACATGAAGCCATAGGAGCAGGTGGTGGATGGTCGTATGAGCATCTGGAGCAGATCACAAGTCCTGGTCATGTGATCACTGAACTACCGCTCATGGGATTTTTTTTTTAGTTTTTCGCACCATTCTCTGTAAACTCTAGAGACTGGTGTGCATGAAAATCCCAGGAGATCAGCAGTATCTGAGATATCAAACCACTCTGACCGGCACTGACAGTTCAAAATCACTCAAATCACATTTCTTCCCCATTCTGATGTTTGGTCCAACAACAACTGAAACTCTTGACCATGTCCACATGCTTTTATGTATCGAGTTGCTGCCACCTGATTGGCTGATTAGATATTTGCATTAATAAACAGGTGTACAGGTGTATCTAATAAAGTAGCCACTGAGTATAGGTACAGAGAATAGACTGAATATTAATTATACATAAATTATGCAAGACAGTGAAGGAAAGGACTACAAAACAAGACATCCTTCCAAAGAAACACAATCAGAGCCAAGTCCATGGGAATGCAAGAGAGGGTGTGTGGTGCTCCATTGCTAAGGCAAGGTTAGGGTTGTGCGGGTCAGTTCAAAATCCTGATGGTTGAAGGGAAGTAGCTGCTCCTGAACCTGATGGTGTGGAACTTCAGACTTCTGTATCTCCTGCCCAATGGTTACAGTGAGCAGAGAGCATGACCCAGACAATACCCACATGGTGGGGATCTTTGATGCTTTGATGCTGCTTTCTTGAGGCAACAGCTCCTGCATATTCTACCAGTGGTGAGGAGGGTTGTGCCCATGATGGACCAGGCTGTGGTCACTCCTCTCTGCAGCCTCTTGTGTTCCCATGCATTAGAATTGTCCAACTATTCAATGAGATCCCTTCTCATTCTTCTAAACTCCAGCAAGTACAGGTCCAGAGCCATCAAATGCTCCCCATACTGTTAACCCTTTCATTCCCAGGATCATTCATGTGAATCTCCTCTGGACCCTCCACAAAGCCATTTAAGAGGCCCAGAACTGCTCTCAACACTCCTGGAGGTGCCTGACCCATGCCGTTCAGCGTAACACACTTACTTTTCCCCTTCTTGTATATTGGACTGTCAATATCGAGCGTGAGTTTTGTCCTTCCTTTTGATAACAGGAATAAGATGATCACACAAAGACACAGTATTGATATTCTTCATTGATTGAAACACTCTGCAGAAGGCTAATGCTTGTAAAATTGGTTCAGAAAGCTGAAGGCAGTAAAATAGTTTTCATTTGACTTCATCTATTATCGATGAAATGTTTCCTTTCGACACTGTTAAGATCCATGCCAAGAAAGGTGTCCAAAACTCATAAACAGATTCGAAGAGGATTTCCCATGGCGGCATGACCAATTCCAGAGGACATTCGTTTAAGGTGACTGGAGAAAATTTTAGTGGGATGTCAGAGGTAGGTTTGTTACACAGCGTTTGGTGGGTGCCTGGAATGCACTGCTTGGTTGGTGGTAGAGGCAGATATATTAAGGATATTTAAAAGACTCTTTTTTCACTGCCCATTACACTGCTGGTGTTTAGGGCAGCAATGAAGGTCCTCCATCTCTGTCTGTCCATACCATCGCACTCAGATGTAGAAGGATTCTCCATTGCTGCTTCTGTAACATGATTGATCCTGGGAATGAAAGGGTTAACAGTATGGGGAGCATTTGATGGCTCTGGGCCTGTACTTGCTGGAGGTTAGAAGAATGAGAGGGGATCTCAATGAATACTGAAATGTCAAGGTACAGTAGACATGGAAAGTATGTTTCCTGTAGTGGTGTGGGTCTGGCATCAGAATAGAGTGACATCCATTTAAAAGAGATGAGGAGGAATTTGTATAGTCAAAGGATGGTGGATCTGTGGAATTCGTTGCCACAGATGGCTGTGGAGCAGTCACGGGGTATATTTAAAGCAGAGGTTTATAGGTCTTGATTAGACAGGGCATCAAAGGTTATGAGGAGAAGGCAGGAGATTGAGGCTGCAAGGGATAATAAATCAGCCATGATGGAATGACAGAGCAGATTCAGTGTGCTAATTGGCCAAATGTCTCCTATGTCTTCTGGGTGAAGATAATCTCTGGAGACTATTGATAATGGCTGGGGTCACTTGTCTTGCAAAGACACCGTCTAGAGAAAGGTAATGGCAAACCATTTCTGCAGAAAAACTGCTGAGAAGAATTATGGCCATGGAAAGACCATGATTGCCCACGCCATACAACACGGTACATAATGAATGAATATTGACATTAACAGTGGAATGCATCGTTTCCATTAACAACACACACAAAATGTTGGAGGAACTCAGCAGGTCAGGCAGCATCCATAGAGGGGAACAAACAGTTGATGTTTTAGGCCGAGACTCTTCATCGAGGTTAGAAAGGAAGGGGGCAGAAGCAGGAATAAGAAGGTGCGAGGAATATAGTGCAGAATATAGATTTACAGTTAGAGAAAGTGCAGAGCTGGCAGACTATAAGATGCAAGGTCACAATGAGGTAGATTGCAAGGTCAAGAATCCATTTCACAGTCATTGAGATGTTTTCACGGGGTTAGTGCTGAGCTCAGTCTGACCTGTTGCACTAATCACAGAGAAAGTGTGACAACATCTCTACCATCGTACAGACCCACGAGTTTACAGCACTGGAATCCTGGGCCAAACACAAAGAAATGGAAGAACTCAGTGAGTCAGGCAGCATCTCCACAGAGAAGCAGATTGCCGGCATTTTGCTTGAGACCCTTCAGATACAGTCCCGTCCAGGTGAAGGGCCTCACCCTGAAATACCCACTGCCCGCCTCCCTCCACAGATGCCTGACCTGCTGAGTTCCTCCAGCACCTGGTGTGAGGCTCTTGAGTTGAACAGAAGCTTAAGGAGATTTGCTTGTCACTAAATACTCCAGCAAACTTCTACAGATGAACTGTAGACAGTACCCTGACCGATTGCATTACAGCCTAGTTGGACAATTCCAATGCACGGGAACACAAGAGGCTGCAGAGAGGAGTGACCACAGCCTGGTCCATCATGGGCACAACCCTCCTCACCACTGGTAGAATATGCAGGAGCTGTTGCCTCAAGAAAGCAGCGTCAAAGCATCAAAGATCCCCACCATGTGGGTATTGTCTGGGTCATGCCCTCTGCTCACTGTAACCATTGGGCAGGAGATACAGAAGTCTGAAGTTCCACACCATCAGGTTCAGGAACAGCTACTTCCCTTCAACCATCAGAATTTTGAACTGACCTGCACAACCCTAACCTTGCCTTAACAATGGAGCACCACACACACTCTCTTGCATTCCCATGGACTTGGCTCTGATTGTGTTTCTTTGGAAGGATGTCTTGTTTTGTAGTCCTTTCCTTCACTGTCTTGCATAATTTATGTATAATTAATATTCAGTCTATTCTCTGTACCTATACTCAGTGGCTACTTTATTAGATACACCTGTACACCTGTTTATTAATGCAAATATCTAATCAGCCAATCAGGTGGCAGCAACTCGATACATAAAAGCATGTGGACATGGTCAAGAGTTTCAGTTGTTGTTGGACCAAACATCAGAATGGGGAAGAAATGTGATTTGAGTGATTTTGAACTGTCAGTGCCGGTCAGAGTGGTTTGATATCTCAGATACTGCTGATCTCCTGGGATTTTCATGCACACCAGTCTCTAGAGTTTACAGAGAATGGTGCGAAAAACTAAAAAAAAAATCCCATGAGCGGTAGTTCAGTGATCACATGACCAGGACTTGTGATCTGCTCCAGATGCTCATACGACCATCCACCACCTGCTCCTATGGCTTCATGTGACTCTGATTGGGGGCTAAGCAGGTGTTACAACTTGCCCAAGGGTGACCTGCAGGCTAGCAGAGGGTAGGAGTGCCTTACACTTCCTTTCACAGAGACATATCTCCACCCCGCCACCTTATAAGTACATTAAGATAGTCTAAAGAAAACAGAATGTAGAATATAAACATGAGAGTTGCAGATGCTGAGAACCCAGAGCAGCTCATACAAAATGCTGGAGGAACTCAGCAGGTCAGGGAACATCTATGGAAATGAATAAACAGTCGATGTTTCGGGTCGAGACCCTTCATCAGGATTGAAAAGGAAGGAGGCAGAAGCCAGAGTAAGAAGGTGAGGAGAGAGAAAGGAGTACAGGTGATGGGTGAGACCAGGTGAGGGGGAAAGTGGGTGGGTGGGGGATGGAGGAGACAAAGTAACAAGCTGGGCGGTGATAGGTGGAAGAGGTGAAGGGCTAAAGAAGAAGGAATCTGATAGGACAGTGTACAATGGGAGAAAGGGAAGAAAGAAGGGAACCAGAGGGAGGTGAGAGGGGAGCCAGATGGAGGAATGGAAAAAGAGAGAAGGGAAGGGGAGAGAAATTACCGGAAGTTGGAGATACTGATGTTCATGCCATCAATTTGGAGGTTACCCAGAATGTGGTCACCAAGGAAAGAGCAAGGGTCAAGATAAGGTAGATTGGGAGAATAAGGGTTTTATCTTGGTACACATAACATTAATAAACTGGCACCAATACCAGTTCCAGTTGTACATAAGGCTTGAGGGCTTCTCAATACAGAGGATAGCTGGACCGCTGATACAGAGAAGGCAAAATGTTGGGGTCTGTGTTTCAGGATAAAATCTTTGTGGTGCTTGGACACAGTGGACTTGTCGCACTCTTATTCCCCTAACTTGGAACATCTAATGATGAAGTGCCAGCCACTCTACTTACCAAGAGAGTTTTCCTTTGTGATCCTGACCACCGTTTACATATGGACAAAAGACGATATCAAACAAGCACTTGAAGTATTGAATGCCTTGATTAGCAAACAAGAAACAGCCTACCCCGACTTTGCCGATCATTGTCGAGGACTTCATTCAGGCTTATTTGAAGAAAACTCTGCCCAGATATCATCAACATATCACCTACAGCACCCGGTTCCCAACATCCTTGACCACTCTCACACTACGATTAGGAATGCCTGCACCGCATTTCAGGAAATCTGATCTCTTAGCTGTCCTCCTCCTGCCTGCACACGAGCAGCGGTGAAGAGCAAGGTCAGGACAATGAAAAGGTAGCCGTGGAGACTGACGAGCAGCTACGGGGTCGCTTCGGGACGTATTTAAGGGCTCATCAAAGGATCTGAATGAATACACCACATTTGTCGTGGACTTTAGAAAAACAGTCACAGATGAGTGGGCCCCCACACAATCATTCAACATCTTCCCCGACCCGAATCCCTGGGCGAACCATGAGATCCACAACCTGCTGAGGGCTAGATCAGCGGCATTCAAGTCTGGCAACCAAATTAAGTGCAAGAGGTCCAGGTACATTCTCTGGAAAGCCATCCCACGCGCAAAGTGGCGATTCTGGACCATACTTGAATCACTGAAGGATGTTCGGCAGCCGTGGCAGGGCTTGAATGCCATCAACTCCCACAAAGTGAAACTAAGCGACATAGGTGACACAAGGTTTTGCTCCCAGATGAGCTCAGTGTCTCTTATGCTCACTTTGACCATCAAAACATGGAAGCAAGTTCATGAACTCCCACAGCCCATAGATGACCCTCAGATTTCAGTCTTTGGGACTGACGTGACAGAATCCCTCAGGAGGATGAACCCATGAAAAGCATCTGGGTAGCTGGTCAAGTACTAAAGATGGGCTGGTCTACTGGCTGGAGATTTTGCCGATATCTTTAACCTCTCTCTTCGGCAGTCTGCTGTCCCTACCTGCTTTAAGCAGGCTTACATTATACCAGTGCCTTAGAAGAACATAGTAACCTGCCTTAGTGATTGTTATGCAGTACCCCTTACATCCACTGTGATGAAGTGCTTTGAGAGGTTGGTGATGAAAAATAAACCCCTGCCTGAGAAGCAATTTGTGTCTGCTCCAGTTTGCCTTCTGTCACAACACGTTAACAGCAGATGCTGTCTCAATGGCTCTCCACTCAACCCTGCAACATCTGGGCAGCAAAGCTATGTACACCAGGATGCTCTTCATTGACTACAGCTCAGCATTCAACACTATCATCCCTTCAAAACTAATCAGTAAGCTCTAACTCATAGGGAATCTTTGGCTTCCTCACTTGCAAGCCCCAGTCCGATCAGGTTGGTAACAATATCTCCTCCACAATCACCCTCAGCACAGGTACACCAGTGTGACTGTGTGGCTAAGCACACCACCAATGCCCTATTTAAATTTGCCAATGACACCACTGCTGTTGGCTGAATCAAAGGCTGTGGAAAATCAGCACAACACAACCTCTCACTCGTTGTCAGTAAGATCAAGGAGAAGCTCAGTTGCTTCAGGAGGAGAAAACCAGAGGTCCATTGGCCTGTTCTCATTGGGGGGATCTGAGGTGGGGAGGCTCAGCAGCTTTAAATTCCAAGGATCTGTCCTGGGTCCAGCACGTAGGTACCGTTACAAAGTAAACGCCGCAGTGCCTCTACTTTATTAGAAGTTTGCGTAGACTCGGTAAGTCATATAAAACTTTGACAAACTTCTATGGAGGAGAAGATGGCAGCGCGACGCATCGCTCAACAGCCACTCCGGTGAATGATATTTGTCATCTGTCAAGTAGGGTGCCATGCACAATCCTAATTTGATGGAGACAGACGTGAGAGCACTGAGGAACATCTGGAGGAACTTCTGAAATGCCTTCTTCGCTGCCGCTGATACTGTGTGATCCAGAATCTCCGGAAGAGAAGGCCCCGAGTCCTCGGCTTTGCTTGTTGCTCGGCGGCCGGGGCAGGGTCAAAGCGCTCGGCAGAGATGATGCCTAGGAGGCTGTATTGGAGGCTCGAAGTTTTTGGATGGACTCAGAGTCGGCTGTGGTCGGGAGCTTCCAATGCATCGGCAGTTGTCGGCACCTGGAGGTTTATGGCAGGGAGAGTTTCTCCCTTTTGCTGCCTGCTATCGGGACTATCAGGAGTTGATCGGAACTTTGAGATTTTTTTACCATGTCAATGGTCTGGTCTTTATCAAATTATGGTATTGTTTTGCACTACTGTAACTATATGTTATAATTATGTTGTCTTGTCAGTGCTAGTCTTTCGCTTGTCCTGTTTTTTTTGTGACATCAGTCTGGAGGAACATTGTATCATTTCTTAATGCATGCATTTCTAAATGACAATAAACGAGGACTGAGTGTCCTCATAATCTAATCTAATCTAATCTAATAGGTGTGTGTTGGAGAGTGTATTGACTGGATGCATCACGGCCTGGTATGGAAACGCCAATGCCCTTGTACAGAAATGCAGTGGTTATGGCCCAGTCCATCATGGTAAAGCCCTCTCCACCATTGAGCACATCTGCATGAAGTGCTGTCACAGGAAAGCAGTATCCATCATCAGGGACCCCCACTATCCAGGACTCTCAATGCTGCCATCAGGAAGAAGGTACAGGAGCCTCAGGACTCACACCACCAGGTTCTGGAACAGTTATAACCCCTCAACCATCAGGCTCTTGAACCAGAGGTGAAAACTTTACTTGACTTCACTTGCCCTATCACTGAAATGTTCCCACAACCTATGGACTCACTTTCAAGGACTCTTCATCTCATGTTCTTGATATTTATTGATTATTTATTTATTATTATTATTCCTTTCTTTTTACATTTGCACAGTTTGTTTTTTTTTCCACATCGGTTGTCTGCCCCGTTGGGTGTGGGCTTTCATTGATTCTATTGTATTTCTTGTATTTGCTGCAAATGCCCACAAGAACATGGATCTCAGGGTTATATATGGTGACATATTTATACTTTGATAATAAATTTACTTCGAGCTTTGAATTTCTCCAGAAGTCCTGATGGTAACGGACTCCTGGGTCTTGGGCAAGGTTTAATCGATGTGGTGGTGATTTGGACTCCATAGTTCACGTTATGATGTGTTCCTGGTTTCTGATTACTCCTTTTTGTTGCTGTTTTGTGCGATTTTGATCAGGGCACCAGAGGCCATGGAACGATACTGTGCTAGATTGAACTAGAACTGAGCTGAATTTGAATCTTTCTGGACTCCTTCGATGATTTTTGTGGGTTGGTGTTTTATATTCTGTGTTTTTCACTTATTTTCTGTTGACTTTAGCACAATTCTTTATTCTTGTAGTGGAGGGGGTGGGATCTGAAGTTTTTCTTTGAATGAGTTCCATGTGTTTTCTTTGTTTTGTGGCTGTCTGTGGGAAGACGAATCTCAGGGTTGTATACTGCTTACATACTTTATAACAAATGTACTCTGAACTTTGAACTTTGACTTATATTGTATCGCTCTATGTTTCATTGTAGGTTCAAAGTTTAATTTTATTATCAAAGTATGTATGCAGTATATAACTCTGAGATGCATCTTCTCCAGATAGCTATAAATCAAAGAAAACCATGGAAGTCAGTTCAAAGAGAAGCAGCAAACCTGCCCCCACACAAAAAAAGAACGGCTACATGATCATTAACCCTCCAAACCCTACTCCTCTGGCACAAAACATAACAAAAACATAGACACCTCCCAAACCCCTCTCCCCTCACACAAAAAAGGAGAAAGAACAGGTGAAAATACAGAATATAAGAACAGTAAGACTGAAAAAGTCCACAGTCCATAACCGCAGACCCTCAGTAACATTCCTGTGACATTGTACCACACGGGAAAGGCTTCACTGCTAATGTAATGGTCTTTCTGTAGAAGCGGTGTTTGGGTCCTGGACTTATTTCCTGGCATAATTTACATATTACTATTTAATTTTGTATGGTTTTATTACTATTTAATTATTTAGGGTGCAACTGTAACGAAAACCAATTTCCCTCGGGATCAATAAAGTATGACTATGACTATGATTAGAGATAACGGGTGCTTTGGAATGTGAGCTGTCCAATGACGGGAGTGTATTTTTGTGCTGTGTGACTGACACCGGGGTGATCTTTTGTTCGGCAGGAGATGAAGAGAGAAGACGCCAGAGAGGAGAGGTCATAGGAGTGGACTTGGAGTGGGGCCGGGAGTCGATGAAGCCCGGGGAAATCAAAGGAGGATCGGCGAAGGGGAAACCGTGAGCTCCAACTTGTGCACATTAGACTGTTTCATTAAAATGGGCCCTTTTCTTTTTGTTTTGCTTTTCCTTTACTAACCCTTTAGTCAAGTTAAAAATTATAAAGCTAAATTGTTTAATTGCATATGGCGTACTGCCTGTTATTTAGCGGTACTGATTTGCAACAGGGTAACAAATCACACAGCATCCAAACTACCGGGGGCTTCGGGTGAGCTTACACCTCAATCTCATACGTTTGGTGGGACCGGAGATTGTCTTCCTTAGACTTATGCGGCTGACAGCATCTAAGGGTTACAATATCTTCGAAAGAGAGACAGCACTTGAACGCAGAGGCCTACGAGCTGTCACACTGTTCCTGCTCTGTACTGTTTTATCTTCTATACTCATAAATAAATCAATGCAATATAGACTATATCCAGAGATTTTATGAATACCATGAAGTATTTTATCATCAGCTTGAAAAGTGCTTGAAAAATAGATGAGAGAATTTGCATAATGTCAAGTTTTGATAATTTGTGAACCCAGGAGACCTAATATATCTTAGATTAAACAGGGAGACCAAAACTGTACACAATACTCTGTTGCGGTCTTACCAGGGTCCTATATAATTGTAGTTTGTTAAATAAAGGCTGTCTGTATTATAACGCTATATATTAATGTTGTTTTACTAACAAAGCCACATTTCATAACCTTTTCACACTGCAGTTGCTAAGCAACCTGATACTGAATGCCTTTGTTCAAGGATTATGGAAAGTCAGCGTGCTTAGAGCTTGCTCTAAGTTTGCTCTTTATTGCAAGATGAATAGATATCAAAAATAGGGAGTTTAGAGCACAAATGAACTTAGCGCTGGCGTGGTCATCAGTGAAGCCATTGTGTATAGACGTTGGGACGTTGTATTCGTCATTGTCTGAACCCTTAGTGCCTAGTACATGGGACATGGGGCCTCTGGGACATTATATTGCAGCTGTACAATGCTGGGCTCCGCGGTAACATGGCGGTTAGTGTGACGCTATTACACGCAGGGCATTGCAGAATTTGGAGTTCAATCCTCTGTAAGGAGTCTCTGTACGTCCTCCCCATGGAATGTGTGGGTTTCCTCTGGGTGCTCTGGTTTCCTCCCACTGTCCAGCAACGTACCAGTTAGTAGATTAATTGGTTATCATAAGTTGTCCCGTGATTAAGTTAGGGCTAAACTGGGATTCTCGAGGATTGCTGAGAGGCGAGGCTCAAAGAGCTGGAAGGACCTACTCTGTGTGCTATACTGCTTAATAAATAAATAAATAATATTGGTGAGACCGCACTTGGAGCATTGTTTTGTCATCTTGCCAAGGGGGAGGTGCCATTAAGTTGGAAAGAGTCAGTAAAGCTAAATGAGGTTGTTGCCAGGATTTGAGGGGCTCGGTTCTTGGGAGAGGTCGGGCAGGTTTGGATTTTATTCTTTGGACTGACAGGAGAATTTATAGAGATGTACAAACTCATTTGGTACACAGATAGGGTGAATGTGCACAGGCTGGTATCTGTGTGGGATGGCCTCCCACTTGCAGCTTCTAGTGAAGGTGTCTACACGTGACCCTCTCTGGGAAGGCCTCTGCATTCCAATGGTCTCTCTCTCTCTCCCTCAATGCTGTCGGAGGAAGTTACTGAAGTCCTGCGATTTATGGATTGGACAGTGGACTGCAGCTCAAATTGGACTCTTTCAGTTTCTGTTGTTTATATTCTGTGCTTTTGAACATTCTTGATGCTGTTTGTATGATTTATTCAAATTTTTTGTAAGTGGAGAGTTTGGAATTTGATGTTTTTGGGATTATCCCATTTTTGGGATTATCCCATCGGAAGCAGGAAACATTCCTATTTCCGCTCAATGTATGATAGCCTTTCCGACTTTAATTGCTAGGAGATCCATTTTATTGAAGTGGAAGGATTCTAATCCATCTACGGTCTTTTATTGGCTCTCCTCCATTTTGTCCTGTTTAAGTTTAGAGAAAATAAGAAGTCGGACATTTGATACATCCTTTAAATTTGAGCAAATCTGGCGACCTTTTATCCAATATTTTCATTTAATTTGATTTATTACTCTTCCAATTTTTTTTTTCGAAGTTTTAGATTTGATCAGAAAGTTTTTTTTCTGGTCGTATCCTCAGAATCAACTGCCCAGTCCCTTTTACAACGTTTGTATTTTGTTTCTTTTTTTTTGTATAGTGTAGTGGTTTTTTTTCCTTCATTTAAAATTCAAAGCTTTTTCTTTCCTCTTCATGAAGTGATGAGAGGAGAATTGTTGTTTTCTTTTTTATTATATATTATACACTAGCTTAACACTATGTATGATTTTGATAATGTCTATCTCAATTTCAGTTTGTATTGTTATTGATATATATATTTGAGATAATTCTCCTCTTGTTTGTATTTATGTTCCTTTTAAAGCAATAAAAAGATGAATAAAGAAAGGAATTTGATGTTTTTGTTGCCTTTTGTGTAATTTGTTTTTTTCCATATGGGGGGGGGTTGATGTTCACTTTGCCATTTGCATGATTATTTTTGTGATTGGGGGAGTTTGATGTTTTTCTTTGAATTGCTCCATGTTTTTTCTTCGCTTCGTGGCTGTCTGTGGGAAACGAATCTCAGCGGTGTATACTACATACATAGTCATAGTCATAGTCATACTTTATTGATCCTGAGGGAAATTGGTTTTCGTTACAGTTGCACCATAAATAATTAAATAGTAATAAACCATAAATAATTAAATAGTAATATGTAAATTATGCCAAGAAATAAGTCCAGGACCAGCCTATTGGCTCGGGGTGTCTGACCCTCCAAGGGAGGAGTTGTAAAGTTTGATGGCCACAGGCAGGAATGACTTCCTATGACACGCAGTGTTGCATACTTCATACATACTTAGATAATAAATGTAGTTTTGAACCTTTGAATCATTGAGGGTTGGGTGAATCAGGAATCAGAGAGCAGAGGTTTAAGTTGAGTGGGATAATATTTATTGGGAGCCTGAGGAGAAACTTCTTCACACAGGGACTGATCCATATATGGAACACACTGCCAAGAAGAAATTGTTGGGACAGGGACAACAATTAAAAGATATTTAGAATGGTACGTGGATAGGAAAGGTTCAAAAGGATTCTCATTTCCTCTGCCCGTTGCTGAACTGAGGCTGAGGCTGTGGGCCTGCTCCAGTTGCTCCAGGCTTTTGTTCTGAACACTATTTGCTTCCTTTTATTGTTTGCATGATTTGTTTTTTTTTCCTCTTTGTACATTGGGTGTTTGTTGGTCTTTGTTTAATAGGTTCTTTTGGGTTTCTTGTTTTGTGGCTGTCTGTAAGGAGACAAATATCAAGGTTACTTTGATAATAATGTACTTTGAACTTTGGATATGGCCCAAACTCAGGCAACTAAGACTAGGGCATCTTGAAAAGCTGGGCTGAAAAGCCTGTTTCCATCCTGTATGATTCTATGATTTTTTGACAATATTTAGAGTATTGAGCATGTCTTTGGGTCTCCTTTCCGAAGGGAGGATACACTTCCCCAAGAAACTAAACTAGAACTGAACTGAACTGAACTGAACTGAACATTCCTGGACTGTTTCAATGACTCTGTGGTTCGATGTTCTATATTCTGTGTTTCCCACTCAGATTTTTGCTATTTGCATGATGTGTTTCTTTTTTTTTGTGCACTGGGTGTTTGATATTTTCTTTGAAGAGGTTCCATGGTACTTCTTGTTTCGTGGCTGTCTGTGGGAAGATGAATATCAGGGTTGTATTCTACATACATATTTTGATAATAAATGCACTATGAATCTTTTGAACCTTTGACAGGCACATGGAGATAAGGTGAATGGAGGATTATGGGCTGTGTAGAAGGGGAAGACCGTAAGGGAAGTCTGGGACCAGAGGGTACAGCCTCAGAATAAAAGGATATCCCTTTAGAACAAAGAAGAAATTTCTTTAGCCAGATGGTGCTGAATCTATGGAATTCATTGTCACAGACAGATGGAGGTCAAGTCATTGGACACATTTAAAGCAGAGTTTGATAGGTTCTTGATTTCTTGATTAGTAAGTGTGTCAAAGGTTACAGGGAGAAGGCAGGAGAATGGGATAGTGAGGAATAATAATAGGGGTTTAATGTTTCTCTTTGAGAGATTCCATAGTGTTTCTTTGTTTTGTGGCTGTCTGTGGGAAAAAGAATCTCAGGGTTGTATACTGTTTACATACATTGATAATAAATGTACTTTTTATCTTTGAGAAGGGACTACAAGATCAATTCTTTGGATGAAGGATTTATCTGTATGATTAGCAGACTGGACCTACTACTTCTGGAATTTGGAGGACTGAGAGGAGATTCCAAAAAGAAGTCATTAGACTGCAAAAGAGATCAGGTTGGAGACACAAAGCACTGCAAATGCTGGAACCAGGAATGACATACAGATCCTGAAAGGACTCAGTGGGTTAAAGTTCAAAGTAAATTTATTACCTGGGTACAAATGTCACCATATACAACCCTGAGATTCATTGTCATGTGGGCATCCTCAATAAATTTAAAGAATAAAAACTATAATAATAATATGATAATCAATGAAAGACTTCCTAACTAGGCATTCAACCAGAGTGCAGAAGACAACAAACTGTGCAAATATAGAAGGAACATGTGAGTAAAAATCCTTGAAAGTGAGTCCATAGTGTGATGGGGTCCTGAATTACCCCTATGAACTGTGCTTTTGAAAAGAGAGAGAGAGAGAGAGAGAGTTGTTCAACACAGAAACCTTGTTATTAAGAGAGAAAGAGGTGAAGACTGCTTGGAGATGGTGTTATGGTTTCTCTGCAGCATGTTTACACTTTGCAAGGACACTGGCAGCTTCCAAGTTCTTACAGAGAGAGAAGGGAGGAGCTGCTTGATGGACAGCTGGTATTCAGCACGGTGAGATAAATAGAAGGTCAGTTGTTAGACCTACTGACACATGGTTTTGGACACTGAATGAGCTTTGTTGTGCTCACAGAAAAGGTGGGTTTTGGAGGATCGATCAGGTGGATTGATCAGTGGCTCTTGCAGTGTGAAAAGGGTGTGACCACTGGGGAGTTATTTGTGTGTCCGGTCCTCACCTGGGTTGATAATTCCTCCACAGAAGAACAGTCCCCTTTGTTGTGGTCACAGTCGGTGACTCCTAAAGGATTTCGGAGGACAATGGAAAATCAACGGTGTCAGCTCATCTGAAGACTCAAATCTCTCCCTCTCTCTCTCCATCACTACTCAACTCAATATCACGAACTGAACTGAACTTTACTCATTATCGTAAGACTATCTTTTTACCCCTAGACTTGAAGAAGCATGGTTTTCATATATTTCCACACTCACTTATATATAATCATTGATAACCTCTTTGATTTATCTGCATTTATATTACTGTATTGCATAGTTACTAATAAATATTATTAGTTAATAGCAATACTGGACTCCAAAGTGTTTTCCATTTCTGCTGGATCTTTAACCCATCACGGGGTACGTGACGATAGTTTGTGGGAAGATTTCAATGATGTGGCAAATGAAGTTGAGTGAAGTTATCCCCTCTGGTTCAAAAGCCTGATGGTTGATGGGTAATAACTGTTCCTGGACCTGGTGGTGTGAGTCCTGAGACTCCCATACCATTTTCCTGATGGCAGCACTAAGAAGAGAGCATGTTCTGGGTAGTGGGGATCCTTGATGATGGACGCTGCTTCCCTGCGACAGCATTTCATGTAAGTGTGCTAATGGTGGGGAGGGCTTTAGCCATGATGGACTGGGCCGTATCCACTACATTTTTGTAAGATTTTCCATTCAATGGCATTGGTGTTTCCATGCCAGGATGTGACGCAGCGAGTCAATATACTCTGCACTACATATTAATAGAAGTTTGTCGAAGTTTTAGACCCGATACCGAATCTCTGCAAACTCCGAAGGAAGTGGAGGTGTACCTACGGAAGTATAGGCACATCGAGAGGTTAGGCAGCATCTGTGGATAGAAATGAACAGCTGTCTTTTTTTGTCAAGACCCTCCTTCTAGACTGAAAGGCAGAGTGCAGATAGTTAGTATAAAGAGGTGAGGGGTAGGGCTAGAGACAGATGCAGAAGAGGCTCACCAGGATGCTCCGTGGATTAAAGAGTATGAGTTACATGGAGAATTTTTATTTTAATTTAAATGGCACAGAATAGGCCCTTCCGGCCCTTCAAGCCACGCTGCCCAGCCTAATCACAGGACAATTTACAATGACCAATTAACCTACCAAATAGTACATCCTGGACTGTGGGAGGAAACGAGAGCACCCGGAGGAAACGCACGCAATCACACGGAGAATGTAGAACCTCCTTACAGGCAGTGGCGGGAATTGAACCCAGGACGCTGGTACTGTGAGGCGTTATGCAAACCACTACACTACCATACTGCCCACACCGGACAAACCTGGGTTGTCTTCTCTAGAGATGCTGAGGCAGAGGGGATACCTGACAGAAGTTTATAAGATTATTAGGGGCATAGATTGGGAAGACAGTGGTATCTTTTCCCCTCTGGTCGAAATGTCTAATACTGGTGGTCGTTCATTTAAGGTGAGTGGGTTAAATTCAATGGAGATTTATATGTCAGCTATTTTAATACAGAGAGCGGCGTCTTCCTGCAACGTGCTGCCGGGGGTGGTGGTCGAGGCAGATACGATAGAGGTGTTTGATTGCACATGAATAATTGGGGAATGGAGGGTTTGGTTCTTTTAAAACTTCCTCATCCATACTGTTATGTTTTGTAACTCCAAAACATAAAACTAATTGAAAGAAAAACAAGGGAGCTGGAGAGATGCATGTCTTTGTTTAGTTTCTTTACTTTAGCGAGGCACACTCTTATGACATAACGGCGTGATGACATATGCCATTCAGGTACTTTTATATATAACCTCCAATGCATTATGTTAAGAGCATTAAACCAAACAGTATACAGGTTTCCCCCGCCATCTGAAGGTAGAGCGTTCCTATGAAATGGTTCGTAAGCCGGAATGTCGTAAAGCGAAGAAGCAATTACCATTTATTTATATGGGAAAAATTTGTGAGTGTTCACAGACCCAAGAAATAACCTACCAAATCATACCAAATAACACATGAAGACTAAGTTAATAGTAACATATAGTAAAAGCAAGAATAATACGATAAATACACAGCCTGTATAAAGTAGAAATACTTTTCTACAATCATTGCCGCACTGTTCTCGGTAGCGAAAATCTCGCGGAAGTGCTCCCGGCAGAAACACTCGCTCCAGTAACCTTTAAGCAATGAAGCTGCCAAATCTTACCAATTAATACATAAAAATACACAGCCGATATAAAATAGAAATAATGTATGTACAGTGTAGTATCACTTATGGCAGTGGTCCCCAACCACCGGGCTGCGGACCGGTGCTGGGCCGCAAAGCATGCGCTACCGGGCCGCGAGGAAACGATATGATTTGGCGATATGAGTCAGCTGCATCTTTCCTCATTCCCTGTCACGTCCACTGTTGAGCTTGAACACACGTGAGGTCATTATGCACGCGTCATCCATGTCAGCGCGGGAAGGAGATCAACTCCTCGAGCTTGCAAGTGACGGCGGGCTGAAAAGTATGCTTGATATAACATCTCTGACGGCATTCTGGATCAAAGTCAAGGCTAAATATCCTGAAATAGCCACGAAAGCACCGAAAACGTTGCTTGCATTTCCAACATATCTCTGCAATGAATGCAACGAAAACTAAATTGCGGAATAGACTGGACATAAGGA
Organism: Mobula hypostoma; assembly: GCF_963921235.1. Taxonomy (NCBI): domain Eukaryota; kingdom Metazoa; phylum Chordata; class Chondrichthyes; order Myliobatiformes; family Myliobatidae; genus Mobula; species Mobula hypostoma. The sequence continues at coordinate 117,255,624 of NC_086101.1, forward strand.
ATCCCCTTCGACTATCGTTGTCTCCCGTCACCCCTTGATAGGACCATCTTGTTTCAGGAAAACAAGCCCAGGGCTCCCACTGGTTCAGCGATATTGGTGTGTTGTAATGATTTTATATGTTCATACGGGGAAAATATGTGCTGAGTGTTTAGTATCCAAACGTTACTTAAAATGTTATGATGCTGTTGACTTATATAACCATATAAGAATTACAGCATGGAAACAGGCCATCTCGGCCCTTCTAGTCCATACTGAACGCTATTCTCACCTAGTCCCACCGACCTGCACTCAGCCCATAACCCTCCATTCCTTTCCTGTCTATATACCTACCCAATTTTTCTTTAAGTGATAATATCGAACCTGCCTCTACCACTTCTACTGGAAGCTCGTTCAACACTTACTTCAAGCTCCCCTGATAATTGACTTATCGCTATAGTCATGCGAGGAAAATATGCGCTGTGTGTTTAATATTAAATTCGTTAGATAAACCCTTTTAGAAACGAAATTGAGTGTATTAGCCACTTATCACCTATATTGCGTTCGTGATTTACACCCCCCCGAACAGAATCGCCAAAAACGATTTGTAGAAAAAAACGGGAACGTACACGCATGCGCACTGGTGCCCGTGCAAGGCTTCATGGTCATTGTAGTCTTTCTCGGGGGTAAACCCAACGTATTTGACTGCTACTCTTGTTCGTTGGCAACCCTACCACTCGCCCCCCCCCCCCCCCCGGTCGGCCAGTCCGCAAGAATATTGTCAATATGAAACCGGTCCACAGTGCGAAAAAGGTTGGGGACCCCTGACTTACGGGAATCGGGAAGACAGCGCCGAGCACACTGATGACGGTGTGTTAGGCTGAATCACTGGAGGTTAGGGTGGTGTAGTGGTCCCCACCCTCCGAGCAGCGAACCGATACCGATCTGCAAAGAATGCAGCGGTACAGCAGTAGCCGGAACACGGAACACACCCAGCACATCTTTAAGAAAAAAGCCAAAATAAACAAGCTAATTAATTAGGTGCCACCCGGCACATAAATGTCAGCCCAGATCAGAGACGACGCAATTGGCAATCGCCTCTGATCTGGGCCAACATTTACGTGCTGGGCGGCACCTAATCAATTAGCCTGTTTATTTCGGCTTTTTTCTTAAAGATGTGCTGGGTGTGTCCCAGCTACCCCTGCATTCTCCGTGGCAATGTATCGGTCCGCGGCCCGGGGGTTGAGGTGGTGGGACACTGGGGTGTCATCTCATTGTCGTCTGTTTCCATCAGGGCAGGCAGGTCATCTTCTTCTATGTCTGCCTGCCTTGATGTCGAAGGTCGAGGTTCATTGTCTGCTGTGGCTGATGTAGAAGGCTTGAAAAATGACAATATGCTTGACTGCTAGCCTCACACTTTTTTCTATCATCTCATGCAGTTGCTTCACGTTCGGTTCCTGGACGACTTCACTTTCGGTCCGTTCGCTACTGCATTTGGTTTCGATTGTTATCCTTTCCTCTTCTAATTGCATCAGCTCTTCATCTATCAGTTCTTGGTCATGGGATGCCAAAACCTCTTCAACATCATCTTCGTCACCTTCCACAAGCCAAACTCATTTCGTCCTTACTTAGTTCACTACGATCGAAATGCTTAATTATGTCTAGTTTTACGCTAAGTGTAACACCCTTATGAGCTCTTTTAGGCTTTTCTGATACCATAGAACTCATCTTGCTAACGGCTGCTCACAGACACGTTTTTATGCAATTGCCGGCTAGAATGCAGTTCCGAGGGAGGAGCTTGGCTGCTCGGGGCGCGCGCTGCCTTTTCTCCTAACAGTGAAAACACCTTCTGTTAGCGAAAATAGGTAACTCATGTAGGTCTTTCATAACAACGAGGTTTCGTAAAGTGAACATTCGAAACGCGGGGGATACCTGTATGTTATTTCATGGGTGATGGCCGAAGAAAAAAATGGCTGGAGTTGCTTAGCACTATAATGCAAGGGTATTGATTAAGTGCGTCAAAAATCAAGCATGCAAAAATTAGCAAAAATAGTGAAAAGCAAACTGCCAATATTTACAAAAAGATATCTGAAAAAAAAAGAATAAATAGCTCCATACTAGTTGTCCAGTGTGAACTCATGGCAGCTCATACTCTCGCTCCCGCTGAGAGCAAACCGTCCCGTTATTTTTAGGCACCATGACACACCATCTTTAATTACCTACAAAATTAACTTAAGACTTACACATGAATTGGAATATGATGCACCCTGCAATGTAGTTAGAATTATATTACAAAGTAAATAGAAGTATCTACATTAAATACAGTATGCAAACAATATATACACATTTACACATCTCCAATACTAAAGAAGTGGAATATTCCACCGAGAATGGTGGGAAAGGCACCATGATGTCAAATCCTTTATAAGAATATACCAGGGGAAGACATTGAAGTACTACCATCAGCGAAACAATAGCGAATGACAAGGCAATGTTTGTGTGTGTGAATACACATGTGGAAGGGAGTGCGTTTATTGAGTGCTCTCCATCACAATGTATTTACAATATTACTCAAATATCACTGAAATATTAAATACACAACTCCTCCCTGTGCCCGTAAGCACTAGATGACTGAAGATGAAGAGGGTGAGAATAAAATGCATAATTCCCGTTGGTGTTCACATATAACAGGAAATGGATAGTGAGGTCTCTGTTACCCAGAGACTAGACTGACATCTACATCATTTATTATTATGTTGTAATTTGTCCTCTACTGTGCCTATTGTCTTGTTTATTATTTATTGTACTGCCCTGCACTGTTTTGTGCACTTCATGTAGTCCTGTGTAGGTCTGTAGTCTAGTGTAGTTTTTGTGTTGACTTACGTAGTCTAGTGTAGCCTTGTGTTGTCTCACTTAGTCTAGTGTAGTTTTGTGTTGTTTCATGTAGCACCATGGTCCTGGAGGAATGTTGTTTCATTTTTACTGTGTACTGTACCAACAGTTTATGGTCGAAATGACAATAAAAGTGACTTGACTTGACTGGACTTGACCGTTGGTCAAGGTCGACCATGGATATTGCGTCCTAATGATCTATGATCAGTCGACACGTCAGCCTGGTAGCATTGAACTCAACATAGGACTGCCTTAGGGATTCCGGCTCCGGAGTTTTTCTCTTGGGGTTTTCTCCCAAATCCTTCCCCATGAGTGGGCACAGCCGCAAAGCATCAGAGCTGTCCTTCTCTTAGGTGAGCTGGTTTTAAGGCGCCAGTAACCTGCTTTTGCCCCTTCGCCTGTCAGTAGAAATGGTTCCTCTGGGCTTAGTAGCTAAGCCACAGGTGAAGATCAGGAGCTGGACTTGGTTGTCAGAGGGTATTTGAGGCGCACATCATTGAGAGTATTTAATAGGTAATGGGAGCTTATCCCTACTACCACCCTTGGTTATAAAATCCTTAAGAAATAGACTAAGTTCTTAAATAAAGGAAAGTCACAATTTGGGAGGATTTTCTTGTTTCTCAGAAAATAGCTGCCATGTGGCAAACATTGGCTTTATGGCCACTGCTCGTTGCATAGCAACCACTGAATGGAGAAGTTGAATTCCCAGAAGTGCAATGAGCCATCTTGCCCAGCAGCCCCACCTCACCACCCCCCTGCCCCCCGGTTTCACTTTGGATTTGCAAGATGTGCTATTCATATTTCAGTGTGAAATTGTGATCTGAGAATGAAATATTGAGCAAGGCATTCACACCACTGCTGAAATAATTTCCCACTGGAGATCAATAAAGTACTTCTTCTTATTATTATTATTAATGTTTGCCCAAGATTAGTACCTCCATTGGAAACTTGAGGAATCCTCGTTTCAAGGGAAAGGGCCCTTGAGTTTAAATGATCAAAGTTCTCCAAGTATGCACACTATATACAACCTTGGGGTTTGTTTCCTACCAGGCAGCCATAAAACAACAAAACCCAACAGAATCAATTAAAATAGAGACTTCCAGACACCCAATGTGTGAAAATAAGAACAAATCATGCAAACAACAAAAACAAGCAAACAACTGAAGTTCACGGCCACGAAGCCAGTCATCACTGCAGCCAGTCCAGTAGGCCGATAATTGCCTCAGTTCAGCGCAGAGACGACTAAACCTCACAAAGCAGCCAGCCTTAATGGCTCCCATTTTAAAGGGATGGTATATTTAAGAAAATACAGTTCTCCTATTTAATCTAGTGTATTCTTTTGGCATAGTATCTTGGTCTGAAACTGATCTGGAAAATTTACAAAGAAAAATAAGAATTGAAATGACAAATTTCAGAAAACATCATGTACATTCAAAATGTTCTTAGATTAACAGTACCTAGGACAGAAGGGAGAAGAGGAATAACAGACATTAAAAATCTACTCAACAGTCAGATAAAACTTCTAAGGATAAACTTCCATCAACAAAAACAGGATTCAGCACTCCATGCAAGCATAGGCAATTCTGATAAGAAGAACACACCACTAAACTTAAATGAGACCACAACCCAGAAAAATGAAAATATTATCACTATTGAAGAAAAAGTTAACCAATGGAAGAGTATGACCCTCCATGAAAATGTCCCCATGATCTGAGCAGACTAGATGTCGACAGGGAAGCATAGAACACCTGGCTCAGAGTGGGAGTCCTCTTTCCCAGAAACAGATCGGTTTCTTGTGGCAATACAGGACCAGATGGTTAACACAAAAACTTAGCAAAAATACATAATAAAAGACCAACAAATTCAAGACAATAAATGCAGAAAATGCCAGGAGACAGCAGAAACAATCCAACACAACACTGGATTGTGCAACAGTTTAACTCAATCTGATTACTTACACAGGAACAATCAAGTGACAAATGTCATTCTCCAAAATCTTGCTTTGAGATACAAACTCATAAAAGATGAGTTTAATATAAACACAAGCCTGATCTAGTTTTGGAGTCAGAGTCCTATAAATTTTACCTTGGCTGATCCAATATTACTGACAGGATAATCCATAATAACTGTCTGGATATAATATTACAAGATAAACAAGCAAGAACAACTTACTTACTAGATATAGCCATTCCAAGCACACATAACATACAGAAATCAGTAAGTGAAAAACACCAGAAATATGCTGAATTAAAAGATGAAATTGAAAAACTTTGGAACATGAACAGGGTATACATTGTCCCAATAGTAATATCTCCATCTGGTATCATCCCAAAGTCACTACACAATAAGGGTTACACTGTAATATCTATGTAAATCTTCAAAAAGCCACAATACTAAACACAGCTAGAGTAGTTTGAGTGTTCTTAGTAATTGAGAAATGAGCATGCTTGCCTATGTCTGTACCTCAGGTTTTACCAGCTTGAGCTGAAAAAAAAATTAATAATAAGAAGAAGTAAATAAGTAATAAGTAATACTGTGAGCATGAGTTGTAGAATCCTTGAAAGTGAGTCTGTAGGTTGTGGAGTCAGTTCAGTGTTGAGGTGAGTGAAGTTATCCACTCTGGTTCAAGAGCCTGATGGTTGAAGGGTAGTAAATGTTCCTGAACCTGGTGGTGTGAGACCTTAGGCTCCTGTATCGCCTGTCCAATGTCAACATCTGTTTTCTATCATCCATGTGCCTATCTAAGAGTTTTTTTCACATGTTCCTAATATAATTGCCTCAACCACCACCCCTAGCAGGGTGTTCCACGTATCCATCACTGTCTGCATAAAGACCTTACCTCTGACATCCCTCTATAATTTCTTTCAATCACCTTAAAGCTATATCCTATATTAGCCTTTTCTACCTTGGGAAAATATCTCTGGCTGTGCACTCTATATATGCCTTTTATTATTGTGTACACCTCTATCAAGTCATCTCGCATCCTTCTTCACTCCAAACAGAAAAGCCCTTAAGCAATAAGACGTACCCTGTAGTCCAGGCAGCATCCTAATAAATCTCCTTTGCATCCTCTCTAAAGCCTCCACATCCACACTGGGTCAAGTACTCTGACCTTGGCAATCTATTTGCAAATATTTTGTCACTACACGAGGCGACGTCATCAGTGTGGTATGTTCTCCGAATGTTTGTCCTTTATATATCAATCAGCTGATTGGTCATCTTTATGGAAACTCAATTGTGATGTAGGGAAGGGGTCTGTCACTGATTGGTTGTATGGCGAACTTCATGTGTTGTGGGCTGGAACTTTGCCCACGCCGACTGATAAATAGGATTGAGGTCTACACGTCTGTTAACAGAATTGTTTGTGGAAAACCATTCTTCTAGGAGTTGTCTTGCACGCCACGTGTTTGCTTGTGCCATGACTTTCACTGATACCCGTTTGAATTTGTGTCCCACTCGATCTTCATGGGTGGAGACCAGGAAGAAAACTATTCTCAAGGATCCATGAACACCAACTGACTGTGAAGCACCATGACCTGGTCTCCACCCAGGAAGATCGAGAGGGGCATCTGGGTGACAGGTGCAGCCAGATGGGTAGGAATGATAAAGGGCAGGAGAGGGAGGAATCTGATAGGAGCGGAGAGTGGACCATAGGAGAAAGGGAGGGAGAAGGGGACCAGGGGGAAGTAATAGGCAGGTAAGAAGAAGTAAAATGTCAAAGTGGGGAATAGAAGAAGGGAGGAGGGGGAAGGGAAAAGATTCACTGAAAGGAGAAATAGATATTTCCATACCATCAGGTCGGAGGCTACCCAGATAGAATATACGGTGCTGCTCCTCCACCCTGAGGGTGGCCTCATTGTGGCACAAGAGGAGGCCATGGACCAACGTGTTGGAATGGGAATTGGAATGAGCTGTCAATGTTTGGGTTGAGACCGATTCCCACCATCTGCAGTCTCACTTGTGTCTCTACTGAATTCTGCATTCTGTTGTTCTTCCCTCGGACTACCTCAGTGTGCTGATGTGATGAAGTGATCTGCTTGGATGGCGTGCAAGATGTTTCTCCGATGTACCTTGGTACACGAGACAGTAATAAACTCATTTATCAACTTACCATCCCTGTGCCAAACATGATGCCAATTTCAACTTTTGCCTGCATGTTCAAGAAGATTCAAGATTGTTTAAAGACATTTCTAGTACACAGGAGAATGAAATAATTGTAACTCTGGATCTTTGGATGCAAAAGAAAACAATAAGATAAAAAAACACAATAATAATAAAAAATGCAATGAATATTAAGCAGTACATAGGATGGCCTGCATACACAGATTGATTGTTTGTCCATAAAGTGTTGCCAGGTACTGGAGTGTTTGTGCATAAGGTGACTGACAGGAAATGACAAAGTAGTGGAGGTTAGGGGTATGGAAGGTGGGTTCATGGGTGGAGGTGTTGATCAGCCTTACTGCTTGAGGAGAGTAACTGTATTTGAGTCTGGTGGTCCTGGTGTGGATGCCACTTAGCCTCCTCCCTGATGGGAGTGGGACAAACAGTCCATGAGCAGGGAGGGTGCGATCCTTCGCAATGTTACTGACTCTTTTCCAGCACCCTTCTATATATCTGTCCTCAATGGTGGGTGGGCTGGTGCTACTGTTGCGCTGGGCAATTTTGACTACCTGTTACACCTCTTGAATGAACATACAGCACAGGACAGGGCATTCGGCCCACAATGTTTTGCCAAAACTAATCCCTCCTACCTACACAATGTCCATATCCCTCCATCTTCCTTATATCCATGTGCCTATTCAAACATCTTTTAAAAGGTTCTAATGTGTCTGCCTCTACCACCATATCAGGCAGCACATTCCAGACACCCACTACTCTCTACCCACTAAAAAACTTACCATTCACATCCCCTATGAACCTGCCCCCTCTCACCTTCAATGCATGTCCTCTGGTATCAGACATTTCAACCCTGGGAAACAGTCACTCTCTGTCTACTTTATCTATGCCTCTCATTATCTTGAAAGCCTCTGTCAGATCTCCTCTCAGCCTCAGGTGCTCCAGAGTAAACAACCCAAGTTTACCCAGCCTCTAGTGATAGCACATGCCCTGTAAACCAGGCAGCATCCCGGCAAACCTCTTCTGCACCCTCTCCAAAGCCTCAACATCCTTCCTATAGTTGAGTAACCAGAGCTATACGCAATACTCCAGATGTGGCCTAACCAGAGTTTTATAAAGTTGCAACATAACCTCCTGACTTTTGAACTGAATGCCTCGATTGATGAAAACAAGCATTCCTTTAGCCTTCTTAACCACCTTATCGACCCGTGTAGCCACTTTCAAAGAGCTATGAACTTGGACTCAAGATCATTCTGCTCAGCAACACTGTTAAGACTCTTGCCCTTGACAGTGTACTGTCTCCTTGTGTTTGCCCTGCCAAGGAGCAGCACCTCACATCTATCTGGGTTAAACTTCATCTTCCATCCTTTTGCCCATATCTGCAACTGATCTATATCACGCTGTATTCTTTGCCAGTCTTCTACACTATCCATAACTCCATCAATCTTGGTATCACCTGAAAACGTACTAACCCACCCACTTACATTTTCATCCAGGTCATTTATATACATCACAGACAGCAGAGGTCCCAGCACAGATCCCTGTGGAGCTCCACTAATTACCTCCATTCCTCCAGCTCGGATAAGTCCCTGCAACCACTACCCTCTGTCTTCTAATGCCACTACCACACCCCTCCCTTCAGCACCCAGAACTCCTTGTTTACAAAAACCTTGCCTCTTAAATGTCCTTTAAACTTCCCTGCGCCCTCTCACCTTCAAGGCTTTCACATCTCCTCTCTGCATAGAAGACTCTGTTTTCCCGTTCGAGGTAATGTTGCAGCGCTATAAAAACCCTAGTTAGACCATACATGGAGGATTGTGCTCAGTTCTGGTCATCTCATTATAGGAAGGATGTGGAGGAAATCATTCGGAAGATGTGTAGCTGAGGTGGTTGATTGTTGTGTAGAGTTGATCTCTGATTTTGGCAATCCTTCACCTTCTACCTATCCCCTTTCCCCTCCTCCCAGGAAGGGTGAGTACCTGAAACTGCCAGAGAGAGTGGTGGAAACAGATTTACCGATAGTGTTTAAGAAACATCGGTGCATGACTCTCTGGAGGAACTCAGCATTTTGTGAGAGTGTTGCTCCAGATTTCTCACATCTGCAGAACCTCTTGTGTTCTAGGGTGCATCAAGCTGAGCTCTTGAAACACTTGGACATATGGCTACAGGGCAAATGGTGGCAAATGGGATACAGATAGGGATGGGTGCCCATAGGTCATGGTGGGCTGAATGGCCTGTTTCTGTGTTGTATGACTGTCAATCTATAAATATGAATGAACACTCAATGGCCACTTTATTAGATACACCTGTACACCAGCTCATTAATGCAAATGTCCAATCAGCCAATCTTGTAGCAGCAGCTCAGTGCATAAAAGCATGCAGACATGGTCAAGAGGTTCAGTTGCTGTTCAGAACAAACAACAGAATGGGGAACAAATGTGACCTGAGTGACTTTGACCGTGGAATGATTCTTGGTGCCAGATGGGATGGTTTGAGTATCTCAGAAACTGCTTATCTCTTGGGATTTTCACACACAAAAGTCTCTAAAGTTTTCAGACAATGGTGCAAAAAAAAAAGAACTTCCAGTGAGCTATAGTTCTGTAGGCAAAAGCACCTTGTTAATGAGAGAGGTCAGATGACAATGGCCAGACTGGTTCAAGCTGACAGGAAGGTAACAGTAACTCAAACAACCACATGTCACAATAGTGTTGTGCAGAGAAGCAACCCTGAGCACACAGCACATCAAACCTTGAAGTAGAAGGGCTACAGCAGCAGAAGACCGCAAACATTCACTCAGTGGCCATTTTATTGGGTACAGGAGGTATCTAATAAAGTGGTTACTGGATGTTCTTAGTGGCATCAGAGTGAAAGGGAGCTTCCGCATGTTTGACATTAGGGGTTGAATTTCCCACAACCCTTCAAAGAGGTGGAGCATAATCCAAATGGATTCTAAAGAAGAATCAAGAACCCGTTACGGAGATCTGAAACGGTTACAGAGATCCGAAACGGTTGCAGAGAACTGTAACAATTAATATCTCCTAGGAGCAGAGGAAGCTAAGAGTTTCGAGTGAGTGAGTGTTAAGAGGATTAGAGGTGATGAGGTCTAAGGGGAGATTAGACAAACTTGGGTTGTTTTCTCTGGAGCGGCAGAAGCTGAAGGGAGACCTGATAGAAGTTTATAAGATTCTAAGAGGCACAGGTAGCGTAGATCATAAGATCATTAGACCATGGCTATGGGCCTGTACTTGTCTCAGTTTAGAAGAACGAGGGTGGGTGGATCTTACTGAAACCTACTGAATATTGAAAGGCCTGGATAGAGTAGACATTGAGGGAACATTTCCTATAGTGGGGGAAGTCTAAATTCTTGATTAGTCAGGGCATCAAAGGTTATGGGGAGAAGGTAGGGGAATGGGGTTGAGAGGTATAATAAATCAGTCATGATGGAATGGTGGAGCAGACTCGATGGACCAAATGGCTTAATTCTGCTCCTATGTCTTATGTTCTGCTGTGCCCCCTCTGAACCTTGGGATGTGGTCACTCCTGGCTGAGGTCCTCGGGAAGAAAAAAACTCGGGGTTTCCTAAAGTTTGGAGGATGCACAGGACAAAGGAGGGATGGGGTGGGAAAAGTAGAACAGTTTTTGTGACTGGCGTGATTTACAGCTTGTTGCTGAGACGTGAAATGACAGAGGGTTCCGTGCTGGTGTGGAAGGAGATCACTCAGTCCCTGTCAATGAACAGTACCAAACATTCACCAGCGATGATCAATTGCAATCATTTACCTCTCTGTCACCAGCAGCTTGAAAAACTTTTGTTGAACTAATACGTTGCACTGGCTGGTCCATTTATTACATTTTTATCCTGGGAATATTAATTTCAAAGATCAAGGATTTTTAAAAATACTTATTGGGGGACGTATTCCTCTCCATGCCTTGCGACGCTTCGGGTGGAAAGCGGGCAAAGAGATGGCCGGATTCAAACCCAGGATCACTCGCCTCGAAGTGCAGTGCAGATGCCACTGCACCACCAGTGGGCTTTTATTGGTGTGTATTCTCCTGATGATTCCTCTCCCTCTACCTTCTCTTCCTTCTCCCTTCTCCCCCCTCCCCTCTCACTGACATTCCATTTTCTACCACTTCCCTCACTCCCCTGCTTTATTTTTCCTCTTCCTGGATTCCTTTTTTCCTCTTCCTCTCATTTCCCTCTCCTTCCTCTTTCTCCTCATTATTCCTGATTCTTCCTTCTCTTATCCTCTCCCCTTCCATGACCTCTCCTTTTCCTCCTTATTCCTTTCCCTTTCCCACCACCCCTCTCTCTTCTTTCCTTTCCACACTCTCTCTTTCCTCTCCAGTGATGCCATTTTTCTCTCCAGTCCTCCTTTCAGATAACCCGAGGTCATTGTTTCAGGCACTGAGACGGAGAGTTCAGTCCACCACGGCCATGTTGACCACCAGCCACCCATTGACACTGGTCTCCGCACGTTTGCATCAACTCTCCACTCCCCACCCTCCCACACACCAGACCCCAACTCTCACCCACACACTAGAACATAGAACATCCATGTGCCTAGCCTAATGTCTCTTAAAAGCCTCTAATGAATTTGCTTCTAACACCATACCAGGTAGCACATTCCACGGATCTAACAGTCTCTGAGTAAAAAACTTGCCCTCACATCCCCCTTGAACCTACCCCCTCTCACCTTCAATGCAGACAACTTACCCCGGCTGATTAACTCACCGACCCTGCATGTCATTGGACTGTGGGAGGAAACCAGAGCACCCGGAGGAAACCCATGTGGTCACAGGGAGAACGTACAAACTCTGCACACACACACATAGACACACACACACAGACACACACACACATAGACACACACAGACACAGACACACACACACACACACACACAGACACACACACACACACACACACACACACACACACACACACACACACACACACACGAAGCCTGGGACTGAATTGGGGCTCCAAAGCTGGAAGGCATCGTCACTACCCCCTGTACCTCCGTGATGCCTTGGAAGATATGGAATTGGAATTCCTGAAGCAGTATTGCCAGGAACAGGAAATAGTCAATGTCTGTAGACAGTGACTCTTCCCAAGGATTTAGGGAAAACATGGAGGTGCTTTCTGGTTTTTAGCGCAAAGCTGTGGGGAGAAATGAGGTGTGAGACAACTACCTGCTGACAAAGAGCTCCAACACTGTCCCCTCACCAGCTCTAAGGACGAGACTCAGGATCAAAACCTTGACAAGTTTCTCTTTCCATGGACACTGCTTGACTGATGGAGAACTTCCAATGTGGGTGCCACAGTTAGTGTGATACCATTACAGCTCAGAGCATCGTAGTTCAGAGTTCAATTCCCACCGCCGCCAGTATGTTCTCCCCGTGACCGTGTGGGTTTCCTCCAGGTGCTCCAGTTTCCTCCCACAGTCCAAAGAGGTACCGGTTGGTAAGTTAATTGGTCATTGTAAATTGTCCGGTGATTAGGCTAGGGTTAGATTGGAGGGCTGTAAGCGGTGAATCTTTAAATAAAAAAAAAACAAATTTCTATTTTTGTTTCAGGCAGCTTTGTTCGGGTGGCACAGTAGTGGTTTGTGCTAGTGACATGGGTTCAATTCCCACTACTGCCGGAACAATGTTTGTACATTCTCCTCATGACAGTGTGGATTTCCTCCAGGTGTTCCGGTTTCCTCCCGCAGTCCGAAGACATAACGGTTGGTAGGTTAGTGGTCGTTGTAAGTTGTCCTGTGATGATGCTGGGGTTAAATCTGGAGCTCGCTCGGTGGTTCAGGGAGGGCCTGTTCCATGCCATATCTTTAAATAAAAAATTTCTATTTTTGTTTCCAATCCCAGCGTCTGAGGGTTTGTTTGATTAAAATTTTGCCTTCACAGCTATCCTTAAAAGCAAAATTATCCTTCAATTTCAGCATCTTCAGCGGAGGAGAGGTGAGTGACGCGTAATGCAGGCATCTTGCTCTGAGCTCATCTAGAGTCATTTAATCAGGCGATAAGATTCATTCTGCCTCCAATTGTGTGTGTCTAAGTGTGCGACCAGCTGAGTGACTTCGATGGATAATTCATCAGGGATGAATTTGGATGTTTGATTGATTGCATCTCAATCGTACACAGAGCTGGAGAGACTGCAACTGGTAACATCTCATCACCTAGTGAAAAGTAATTTCTGATGTTAGCTTTGAAGGTGAATTTTGTGTTTGGGAAGGTGAAGAGAGAAATCAAATGGAATGTTATTTTCCTAACCTGACACACGGTGTTCATAACTTATTACACAGTGGGGACGGTGGGTTAGGGGTCAGACACAATGAAGCTCCCTCTACACTGTCCCATCACACACTCCCAGCGTCAGACATAGAGTGAGGCTCCCTCTACACTGTCCCATCACACACTCCCAGGCTCAGACACAGAGTGAGGCTCCCTCTACACTGTCCCATCACACACTCCCAGTGTCAGACACAGAGTGAAGCACCCTCTATACCGTCCCATCACACAGTCACAGGACAGATAGAGCATTGGGATGGAGGATGCTACATGGAACTATGACCTGTATATGTATCCGAGGTGGTACACTTGTCACTTCTGTGGGCTGGAGGGCATTGTGTATCATATGCATATACGTACGTATGGAGATCATACGTATATAATCTCCAGCCTCCAATTGCCTATCTGAAGGGGCCACTCCTTGCCTTCTGACTACTCTTTTGCCTCACTCTCTTAATATTCAAGTTGAAAAACCATAATACATGGAGCAGAATTAGGCCATTTGACCCATCGAGTCTGTTCTGCCATTTCATCATGGTTGATCCAATTTTCCTCTTTAGTCCCCATCTCCTGCCTTCTTGTCATTTCCTTTAATGCTCTGACTATTTAAGAATCTATCAATCTCTGCCTTAACTTTGCTTCCACAGCTGCCTGTGGCAAAGAATTCCACAGACTCACCACTCTCTGGCTAAGGAAATTCTTCCTCATCTCCATTCTAAAAGGATGCCCCCTCTATTCTGAGGTTGTCTCTGGTGTAAGGCCCTCCCACCACAGGATATATTCCTTCCACATCCACTCTATTAAAGCCTTTCATCATTCAATAGGTTTCAATGAGGTCACCCTCATAGTTGTGAATTAAAGTGAAAACAGGCCCAAAACCATCAAATGCTCTTCATATGACAAACCATTCAAACCTGGAATCATTTTTGTAAACATCCTCTGAACCCTCTCCAGTTTCAGCATAGCCTTTCTAAGATAAGGGGCCCAAAACTGTTCACAATACTCCAAGTGAGACCTCACCAATGCTTTATAAGTCTCATTACATCCTTGCTTTTATATTCTAGTCCTCTTGAATTGAATGCTAACATTGCATTTGCCTTCCTCACCACAGACTCAACCTGCAAATTAACCTTTAAGGAATCCTGCACAAGGACTCCTAAATTTCTTTGAACCTCAGTTTTTTTTGTCTTTTCTCTCCTATTAGAAAATAGTAAACCCTTTAATTTCTTCTACCAAAATGTATGACCATACACTTCCCGACACTGTATGCTATCTCTACTTCCTCAAAACTATCTGCCTCTCCACCTATCTTTGTATCAAGTGAAAACTTTGCAACAAAGCCATCAATTCTGTCATCCAAATTATTAACACAAAACGTAAAAAGAATCGGTCCCAACACCGGTAGTCACCCGCAGCCAACCAGAAAAGGCTCCCTTTATTCCCAATTGTTGTCTCCTGCCAATCAGCCACTGCTTTATCCATGCTAGAATCTTCCCTGTGATACCATGGGCTGGTAACTTGTTAAGCAGCCTCATGTGTAGTACCTTGTCAAAGGCCTTCTGAAAATCCAAGTACACAACATCAATTGATTCTCCTTTGTCTATCCTGCTTGTTATTTCTTCCAAAAATTCCAAAAGATTTGTCAGGCAAGATTTTCCCTTGAGGAACTCATGGCCTATTTTATCATGTGCCTCCAAGTACCCTGAAACCTCATCCTTAAGAATCAACTTCAATATCTTCTCAGCTACTGAGGTCACTAACTGGCCTATAGTTTCCTTTCTTCTGCCTCTCTCCCTTCTTGAAGAGTGGAGTGATATTTGCAATTTTCCAGTCCTGGAACCATTCAATAATCTAGAGTTTCTTGAAAGATCATTACAAATTCCTTCCTAATCTCTTCAGCCACCTCCTTCAGAACCCTGGGGTGCACACCATCTGGTCCAGGTGACTTATCTACCTTCAAACCTTTCAGTTTCACAAGTACCTTCTCTCTAGCTATGGTAAATTCCCTCACTTTATGATCCCTGACACCTGAAACTTCCACCATACTGCTAGTGTCTTCCACAGCGAAGACTGATGAAAAATACTTATCTAGTTTGTCCACCATTTCATTGTCCCCCATTATTACCTCTCCAGCAAAATTTTCCAGCATTCTGATACCCACTCTCACCTCTCTTTTACACTTTATGTATCTGAAGAAACTTTTGGTATCCTCCTTAATATTATTGGCTAAATTACTTTCGTATTCCATCTTTACCTTCTTAATGACATTTTTAGCTGCCTTCTGGTGGTTTTTAAAAGCTTCCCAATGCTCTAACTTCTCACTAATTTTTGCTCTATTATATGCCTGCTCTTTGGCTTTGGCTTTGGCTTTGACTTCTCTTGTTAGCCAAGGCTGTGTCACCTTACCTTTAGAATACGTCTTCCTCTTTGGCATGTATACATCCTGTGCCTTCCGGATTCCTTCCAGAAATTCCAGCCATTGCTCCTCTGTCATCATCCCTGCCAGTGTTCTTTTCCAAACAATTCTGGCCAACTCCTCTCTCATGCCTCTGTAACTCCCTTTACTCCACTGTAATTCTGATACATTTGACTTGAGGTTCTCTTTCTCACATTTCAGGGTGAATTCAATCACATTATGATCACTTGCCCCAAGGGTTATTTTACTGCCCTTTTACCTCTCTAATCAATTCTGGTTCACCCAATCCAGAATAGCTGATCTCCAAGTGGGCAAAAGCACGAGCTGCTCTAAAAAGCCATTTCATAGGCTCTCTAGAAATTCCCCCTCCTGTAATTCAGCACCAACCTGATTTTCCCAATCTACCTGCATATTGAAGTTCCCCATGACTATTGTAACATTGCCCTTTTGGCTTGCATATTTTAATCTTCCATTGTCATTCGTGGACCACGTCCTTACTACTGTTTGGAGGTCTGAATACAACTCCTATTAGGGTCTTTTTACCCTTGTAGTTCCTTAGCTCCATCCACAATGATTCAATGCCTTCTGACCCGATATCACCTCTCTCTAATGATTTTATTTCACTTTTTTACCAACAGAGCAATGCCGCCCCTCTGCCTTCCTGCCTGTCTTTTTGATGCAATGTGTATCCTTGGACATTAAGCTCCCTATTATAATCTTTTGGCAATGATTCAGTGATGCCTTCCAGTTGTGCAGGAAGGCATACCTGCCAACCTGCAACTGTGCTGCAGGTTCATCTACCTTATCCCGTATACTGCACCCATTCAGTCCTGTATGCACCCTTCTCAATTCTGTCTGCCTTTAACAGTCCAACTCGTCCTGTTGACTGCAATTTTGCCCTATCAATAGCCTCGCCTCACTACACATTGCCTCTGTTTGTAAACCAGCTACCTCACCTTCAGCACGATTATCCACCTTTCCTATGACACTTGTTTCATTGAAATAAAGACAGCTCAGGACACGAGTCACACCATGCTCAACCTTTTGATTCCTAACTTTGTCTGAGGTCTTACCAATATCTGCCTCCACAGCGTCCCCGCTAACTGTTCCGGCACTCTGATTCCCATCCCACTCCAACTCTAGTTTAAACCCCATTGTACAGCATTAACAAACCTTCCCGCTGGGATATTAGCCCCCAACCCCTCCAGTTCAGGTGCACACTGACCCCCTTCTGTACAGGTCCCACATACCCTAGAAGAGAGCCTAATGATCCAAAAATCTTATGCCCTCTCTCCTACACCAACTCCTTAGCCACGTGTTAATCTGTATAATCCTCCTAGCTCTGGCCTCACTAGCATGTGGCACAGGTAGCAGCCATGAGATCACAACTCTGGAGGTCCTGCCCTTTAACTTGGCACCTAACTCCATGAACTCCCTCCGCAGAACCTCTTCACTCATCCTACCTATGTCATTGGTACCCACATGGATCACAACTTCCGCAATTCACCCTCCCACTGAATAATGCTTATGGCATCCCGGACCCTGGCAACTGGGAGGCACCGTACCATCCTGGAATCTCATTTTCGCCTTAGAACTGCCTGTCCATTCCCCTAACTAATGAATCCCCTATCACCACAGTGTGCCTTTTCTCCCCACTTCCCTTCAGAATCACAGAGGCAGACTCAGTACCAGAAGCCTGACGACTATGACTTTCCTCTGTTAGGTCATCCACCTCAACTGTATCCAAAGTTGTTGAGGGGGATGGTCACAATGGTACTCTGTACTGGGTCCTTAACCCCTTTCCCCTTCCTGACTATCGTTCAGTTCCCTGTGTCCTGCACCTTGGGTGTAACCACCTCTCTGTACTGCATGTCCTATCTATCATCCACTCAGCTTCCCTACTGATCTGGACTTCATCCATTTCCAGCTCTAACTCCTTAACGCTTTGCGTTGGAAGCTACAGCTGGATTCACCTTTTGCAGTTGTGGTCGTCAGGAACACTGGAGGTCTCCCTGCCTTCCCACATCCTGCAAGAGGAGCATTGCACTATCCTGCCTAGTATCTCTACAGTCCTAGCTGTGCAGATATAAAGAAAAGAAAAAAAAACTGGAGCTTTTCTTTCCTTTGCTTTCTCTGAGCGAAGGCTCTCTTTGTGGAAACCTCGAAGAGTAGAAGCCTTAAGGTCATCACTCTGACTATGTCCACTCAGACGATGGCCTCAGCGCTTGCCCCTGCCTTCCTTTAATTTGCTTTTACTAATCAATCCCAAACGGCGATTAGTCACTGGTCAAAGCTCTATCATGCTGCCGCGATCTGCTCTTGCCTTTTGGGCAGTGGACCTGATTGAAGGCTCCTCTTCTCCAAACTTCCGATGTTTGGATTGGCTGCTGGTCAAAGCTCTATTAAACTCCGATATTATTGAAATAGTAAATAGACAACACCTAATATCTTGGATCCTTAGCCATGTGGGCATGAAGCACTCACTAGCTGGCATGGATTTGGCAGGCCGGATGCCTTGTTATCTTGCTGCACAACTGGAAGGTGTCAAGCAAAATTATAAAAACAAGAGGTTCTGCAGATGCTGTAAATCCGAAGTCACACAAACAAAAAATGCTGGAAGAAATCATTAGGTCAGGCAGCCTCCATGGAAATGAATAAACCGTCAACATTTTGGGCCGAGACCTTTCAATTGGACTCAGCTAAGTCTGAGCCGTGACATCGACAGAGGTACAAAATATTGCATGGCTTGTTGAATGTGCAGTCTAATTACCAGTGCATTTGTGCATAGTCATCCAAAAAAAACGGAGAAGTATGTAATTATATTAAGAAAGCCTCCTCGGGGATCATTGCCACATCTTAGTGAGCTGTGATGATTGCCCTGCCTAGCAACCACAGCTTGTTTCCATGGCAACTGACATATATCTTCATCTAAACCTCACGTGGAGCACAATTTGTAAGATATTCTCTTTTGCTCTTTGCCTCTCAAAAAAGCAGCTGTCTCTCGGGGCCAGACTGAGCCTAAAACAAGTACAGGGCCATATTTTGGGATCGGCTTCCCCAGTTTGTTCCCACTGGGCTGAAATCAAGTGAAAGGCTCCACCAACGCCAGCAGTGTAAATTGAGTTTAGTCTGCTAGAAGGGAGAAAGGATAATTACGAAAGATTTTGCGCTCAGGTGATTGGAAATTAGCTCACACAAATCAAGTGAAAATGCTGTGCTGTTGGAAATTGGGTTATCTCAGCAGAGAATCACTTTCCGTACTCTTTCCAATGCTCTGCGAGAAACTTCAATCATTGGCTGGAGTTTTGCTTTTGAAGGTATGGCTACAGCTTAGCAGGAACCCATTTAACCAATTAAATCAGTTCCAACTTTCTAAGGGGAAATGGCCCCTTTCTCTGTAAATAACGAATGCATGAACTGCATGAATAAACACGAGAGATTCTGCAGATTGATGATCATCAGTATAAAATGGTGGGCATCATGAGACTTGAGACGTGAATACATTGAGTATATATATATATAAAATGAGAGGGTGTAACATTGTCAGTGTTAATGGGGGGCAGTGGGTCATTTATCTGGATGATAATATGGTTAACTGGATCAGCAAGTTTGCAGATGACACCAAGATTGGGGGTGTAGTGGACAGCAAGAAGACTATCATGGCTGGTAGAGACATCTGGGCCAGTTGGAAAAATGGTCTGAAAGATGGTAGACAGAACTTAGTGCAGACAAATGTAAGGAGTTGCACTTCGGTAGGCCTTACACAATGGACAGTAGGGCACTGAAGAGTGTGGTAGAACAAAGGGATCTGGGAATACAGGTCCATAATTCATTGAAAGAAGTGCCACAGGTAGATAGGATTGTAAAGAAAGCTTTTAGCACATTGGCCTTCATAAATCACTGTATTGAGTACAGGAGATGGGATGTTGTGTTGAAGTTGTATAAGATGTTGGTGAGGCCTAATTTGGAGTATTATGTGCAGCTTTGGTCATTGACCTACAGGAGAGATTAAATAAGGTTGAAAGAGCATAGAGAAAATTTACAAGGATTTTGCCAGTTCTGGAGGACCCAAGTTATAAGGAAATGTTGAATAGGTTAGGACGTTATTCCTTGGAATGTAGAATATTGAGAGGAGATTTAATGGAGGTGTGCACATTTATGTAGATAGGGTAAATGCAAGCTGGCTTTTTCTACTGAGGTTGGGTGGGACTACAACTAGAGGTCATGGGTTAAGGTTGAAAGGTGAAAAGTTTAAGGGCAACATGAGGAGAAACTTCTTCACTCAGAAGATTATGAGAGTGTGGAACGAGCAGTCAGCACAAAGGGTGGATGCGAGCTTGATTTCACTGTTTAAGAGAAGTTTGGATAGGTACATGGATGGTAGGGATATGGAGGGCTATGGTCCCAGTGCAGGTCAATGGGAGTAGGCTGTTGAAATGCCTCAGCATGGACTAGATAGGCTGAAAGGCCTGTGTCTGTGCTGTATTTTTCTATGACTCTGTGACTCTAAGGGTGTTTAGCAGTCTACTTTTTTATTTGGTTCTTTTGGGGTTTCTTTGTTTCATGGCTGTCTGTGAGGAAATGAATCTCAAGGTTGTATAATATATACATACTTTGATAAGAAATGTACTTTTAACTTTGAACTTTGATGTTCTTCACACTATAGACTACTCATTCAAGAGAAAAGCAGTTATTAGTTCTAATCGGTTCTGATAGTATTCTTAATGTGACCTGATAGGTCTTGCTTTGAGGTGAACAGCCTTTAATATTTAACATCAAGGTAGTTATTTACTGGTTGACCTTCCATCTGCAGACTTGGAAGCTAAGGGAACAACTGACAGGTTTATAAAATAATAAGAGGCTAAGTCATTAAGCACATTTTAATCTGAGGTTGATAGATTCTTGATTAGTAATGATCAAAGGACGATAAGAGCACAAGATATAGGAGCAGATTTAGACTATTTGTCCCATTAAGTCTGTTCCGTCATTTTATCATGGCTGATCCATTTCCCTCTCAGCCCAAATCTCCCTGTCATCTCTGTGACTAGTGGGCACAGCTTTGCAGAGAGAGGGGCAAAGTAAAAAGGAGGTGACTGGGAGTGGTGGGGCTTGGAGTGGACTGCCAGGCTACAGAAGACCATAGATTTAGTTAGCTCCATCATAGGCACAACTATTCCCAGAGGTTATACTTCACTAGATTGAGGAGGTTTGGTCTATCATCTGCAGATATATGGTGTAGGGTATTCTGAATGGCTGCCTCTCCACCGGGTCAGAAGCCTGCAATGCACAGGATCGCAAAAAGCTGCAGGCGCTTGTAGACTCAGCTTTTCCCACCTTCCCCACCATCAAGGACTTCTGTAAGAGGTGATGCTTTAAAAAGGCTGCATCTATCATTTAGGATCTAACCAGCCGGGACATGCCCTCTCCTCGTTACTACTACCAGGAAGGACATGTAGGCACCTGATGACAATTCAGAAACAGCTTCTCCTCCTCCACCTTATCATATGAGAAGCATCTGATGGCTCTGGACCTCTTCTCACTGGAATTCAAAAGAATGAGGGGGCAATCTCGTGGAAACCCATCGAATGTTGAAAGGCTCCATCAGATTCCTACTGGTCGTTGATGGATTAGCAGCTTTTTACAGTTGCTCCTATTTTACTTACTTTACTGTTTCCAACCTGCTTTGAAAACCTACTTTGAAAAACGTGATATTGTTTTACTATGGCTACAAGAGGTGCCAAAAGTACTAAAAAAGAAGAAGAGCCTCCCGCAACTTTGGAATCTATTATGGAATTGCTTCGAAAACACAGAAAAAAATCTTCCGAGGAGTTCCTGCAGAAGCTTCAGCAACTCAGCTCTGAAATTAAAAAAAAGATACAAAATTGGATTCAATCAAAAAACCTTAATTGAACATGATAAACGAATAGAAGAGAATGGAGCAACTCTGACAATTTTGGATGTGAAAATTGATGACCTGCAAAAGCTTTGTGAAAAACAATCCAAGTCTAATGAAAAATTAAGACAGAAGATTATTGATTTAGAAAATAGAAGCAGAAGAAATAACCTATGAATTCTGGGCCTTGAAGAGTCAACGGAAGGTGATAAGCCTACGGATTTCTTTGCAAGCTTTTTGGCACAATTATTTTCTAAAATTTTAACGTCTTTACCTATGATTGACTGAGCTCATAGATCGCCTGTGCCTAGACCAGCTTCAGGAGCGAGACCCAGATCAGTAACAATCTGTTTTCATGTATTTCAAACAAAGAAACTTTTAATTCATGAATCCCGTCGAAGAAAAATGATTGATTATAATGGCCAGAAGATTAGAATCGTTGAGGATTTCTCACCCGAGATCATGAATGAGCGTGCTAAGTTCAGAAAAGTTACGTCGGAACTTTTTAACAAAGATTTCAAGCCTTCTCTTTGTTATCCTGCTCGGCTCAGAATTATACTGAGGGATGGCTCTAAGGAATGGTTCCATTCGAGTGAAGAAGCTCAGGAATTTTTAAAATCAGAAGATTAACTGTTCAGTATCTTTCTACATAATAATTGCTTCTTTTACTTTTGGTACTTTTGAATATCTGTTATTTGTTAAGTAAGATGCCGTGCACAATCCTGATTTGATGGAGACGGGCGTGAGAAGCACGGAGGAACATCTGGTGAAACTTCTGAAATGCCTGTTTCACTGCTGCTGCTACTGTGCGATCCAGAATCTCCAGAGGGGAAGGCCCCGAATCCTCGGCTTTGCCTGTTGCTTGGCGGCCGGGGCCAGGGCCGAAGCATTTGGCAGAGATGGTGCTTGGTGCTCAATGTCGGAGGGCTGGTCGGAGGCTCGAAGTTTTCGGATGGATTCAGAGTCGGCTGTGGTCGGGTGCTTCCAGGATGCTGCATCAACAAGTCTGCGGCGCTGGAGGTTCTTGGCAGGGAGAGTTTTCTTCCTTCTACCGTCTGAGTGAGATGATGAGGCTATCAGGACTTTGAGACTTTTTTTTACCGTGCCCATGGTCTGCTTTTCACTGTTGTAACTATATGTTATAATTATGTGGTTTTTGTCAATTTTAGTCTTGGTCTGTCTTGTGTTTCTGTGATATCATACTGGAGGAACATTGTATCATTTCTTAATGCATGCATTACTAAATGACAATAAACGAGGACTGAGTGTCCTCATAATCTAATCTAATTTACTCTAATCTAAACCTTTGTAGCTAACTCTCTTTTTGAATCTTTTAATGCTTTATTTAGGGAATAAGATTCTAACGAGTTAACACCTTGTGTGTTCATGTGTTTTGAATTTTGAAAGGTTTTTTATTATTTTATATTACTTATTTTTCTTGAGGTTTTTCTCTATCAATAAGGCTTAGTATAGGTATTTTTCATTTTTTTCATTTTGAAACTGTAATAATTAATTTATATGTGTTTTTGATATGAGGGTTAAGTTTTTTTTCTTTCTGTCTACTGTTTTGTCTAGGTTGGAATGCAACTAACCTTGAAATTAATTTGGAGCCCAACCAGCAGGTTTTTGGGTGGATGGTAGTTGAAGCTGCCGACTGTCTATTGGCCGGACTTCTGACTTTGGGAGGAGAGAGGGGAGATGGATATTTTTTCTGGAAGCTGTTTTGGACCTTTAGCCAAATCTGTTGTTTGGTTACCCTGTCTCAAGGTTAATTGTTTGGTTTTAATATACATTCCGGTGGTTATTACTCTAACCTTTCTTTTAAATAGTATTAAAATGGATCAAACTATTAACTTACTTAGTCTTAATGTGAAAGGATTAATTCACCCTGTGAAACGGAGTAAGATTTTTGCCTATATTAAAAAACTTAAGGTCCCAATTATTTTTTTACAAGAAACTCGCATACGTAAATGTGACAACTTACACCTTTTTTGCCGATGGAGAGGACAGAATTTTCATTCCTCTTTTCAGGCTAAGTCTAGGGGAGTTTCAATTTTTATGGATAACACAGTTCCCTTCATCCAATATAAAGTAGTGTCTGATACTAAGGGCCGCTTTGTTATAGTATCAGGAAAATTAGATAATAAATTAATGGTATTTGCTAATCTGTATGCCCCGAATATAGGTAATCCAGGATTCTTTGATCGTTTTTTTTTTGTTTTTGCCAGATTTGAGTCTTTATTCATTGGTGATGGGAGGAGACTTTAATTTCTGGTTAGATCCAGTTTTAGACTGACCATCTTCTAAACCAGTGACACTTAATAAATCAGCTTTGTTTATTCAATCTTTTCTAATGAAATGTGGTATTGTTGATGTCTGGCGTCTTTTATATCCAGTAGATAGGGAGTATTTGTTTTTTTCTCATGTCTATCACACGTATTCCAGGATTGATTTTTTTTTTTATTGATAGCCAAATGATTCCATTAGTTCAATCCTGTGAATATAAAGAGGTTGCTGTCTCAGATCATGCTCCTGTGCTTTTATCTTTCAGTCTCCCTGGTCTCCCTCAAATAAATAGGTTTTGGCATTTTAATCTAACTTTACTATCTGATAAGGATTTTTAAAAGTTTCTGGAGAGACAAATTATTCTTTTTTTGAAGAGAATACGCTGGAAGAGACTTCTAGTCTTATTATATAGGATGCCTTCAAGGCTAATATTAGAGGACAAATTATTTCTTATACTGCAAGTGTTAAGAAAAAAGCTGATAAAGAGAGAGTTGAATTAACTAATCAGTTGAAACAATTAGACCAAAAATATGCCTTGGCTCCAGATCCTTTTTTATATAAAAGGTGTGTTGAAGTTAAAACTAAATATGATCTTCTATTAACTTATCCAATTGAAACTCAACTCTTAAAAGATAAAAGTCAGTTTTATATGCATGGAGATAAAACCAGTAAATTGTTGACTAACCAATTATAAACCTTTATAACTAAATGGCAAATTAAAGAAATTTGCAAAGCTAATGGTGATAGGACAACTGACCATTTAAAAATTAATGATACCTTTAGAGAATTTTATTCCAAACTTTATAGTTCCGACCTTCATAAAAGTATTACTGCGATGAATAATTTTTTAGTTGAATTAAACATTCCTACACTTTCTGTTGATAACCGAAAACAGTTGGATCAACCTATTTCTTCTGAGGAAGTTGCCGAGGCTGTATGTTCATTGCACTCGGGGAAGGCACTGGGTCCTGATGGATTTTCTAGAGAATTCTATAAGGCTTTTTCCTCACTGCTTATACCTCATTTATGTTCAGACTTTTCAGACTCCTTTAAATTGGGTAGGTTACCACAATCTTTTTATGAAGCTTCTATTTCTCTTATTCTTAAGAAGAATAAGAACCCAATTGAATGTCCTTCATATAGACCAATCTCCTTACTTAATGTTGACACTAAAATCCTATCCAAAGTTCTGGCTCGTAGGATTGAAAATATTTTACCATCTATCATTTCTGATGATCAGACTGGATTTATTAAAAATCAATATTCCCACTTTAATATTCATAATTTATTAAATGTTATTTATTCTTCTTCTAAGGAGATATCGGAATGCATGATATCCTTAGATGCTGAGAAGGCTTTCAATCAGGTTGAATGGAATTATTTATTTAGAACCTTAGAAAAATTTAATTTTGGGCCCGATTTCATTACTTTACTTTATCTATCTCCCTCTGCTCAGGTTGTTACTAATTTTCAGAATTCCAAACCATTTTAACTTCAATGTGGAACTAGACAAGATTGTCCCCTGAGCCCTTTGCTCTTTGATCTGGCTTTAGAACCCTTAGCCATTGCTTTTGGAGAATCTAATGATAGTACTGGTATCTTAAGAAGAGGTACTACCCACAAAGTTTCACTCTATGCTGATGACCTATTGCTTTTTATTTCTAATGTCGAGACTTCGTTACCTCCTGTGCTTTCTTTGCTCTCCTGTTTTAGTCAATTTTCAGGATATAATTTGAATTTACATAAGAGTAAATTTTTTCCCTTTGAATAATTTGGTATCCATTAATACTATTGTAAAATCGTAAGACATCAATTTCCCTATTTGGGTGTAACAATTACTAAGGATTATAAACACCTACTTAAAGAAAATTTTCTTACCCTACTGAAGTTATGTTAAAAGGGCACTATCAAACTGGTCGCCCTTTCGTTAGCGTTGGTTGGCTGAATTAATTCTATTAAAATGAATATCTTACCTAAATTTATATACATTTTCCAGGCCTTACCCATTTTCATTCCTAAATTTTTTTTTTATTCTCTTGATTCTATTCTATCTTCTTATATATGGAAAAATAAACATTTTTGATTAAATACAGTTCCTCTTCAAAAAGTTAAAAAGAATGGAGGTTTAGCTTTACCCAATTTTAGGTTTTCTTACTGAGCAGTCAATATACAAAACCTTACGTTTTGGTCATATTATATTAACCATGAGGACTGTCCGGTACGGATCTCTTTAGAAGCTAACTCTGTTAATATATTTTCTATCATTTCTCTTCTTGGATCCTCACTTCCTTTATCTTTAAGCAAACTAACTGACAATTTGGTAGTTAAACATACTTTGAGGAGCTGGGTACAATTTAGAAAACGTTTTGGATTATTGGGATTTTCTCTTTCTCGTCCCACTTTCTCTAATCTTTTTTAAACCCTCTATGACCGATCTAGTTTTTAAAGAATGGGATAGATTGGGTATTAAATGCTTCCAGGATTTGTTTGTTGGAGGAAGTCTCTTTTCGTTTGAACAATTGTCAGCTAAGTATAGCTTACCAAAAACCCACTTTTTTCGATATCTACAAATTAGAGACTTTCTGCAATCTCAATTATATGCATTTCCTAAAAGTTCCGATAAGAACTTACTAGATGTAATTGTTAATTTGAAACCTTTTTATAATGGTTCAATATGTAATATTTACAGTATGTTGCTGGGAATGAGAAATACTCCTCTAGACAAAATTAAAAATCTTTGGGAACAAGATTTACACACTTCAATTTCTGAGGAAACTTGAAATGAAATTTTTAAATTGGTTAACACTTCATCATTATGTGCCCGCCACTCCCTCTTACAACTTAAAGTAGTCCATAGGGCCCACATGGTCAAGGATAAGCTATCTTGTTTTTATGCGAATATATCTCCCTTTTGTGTTGGATGTAATAATGGAGAAGCTTCACTAATTCATATGTTTTGGACATGTCCGAGTCTTGGGAAATACTGGAAGGAAGTATTTCAAACTTTCTCCGTACCTTTCAAAGTAAATTTTAAGCCTAACCCTTTGACTACTTTATTCAGTATTATTGGAGAAAAATATATTATTCTGGAGACATCTGATTTGCACATTCTGTCTTTTATTTCTCTTATAGCTAGGAGGACGCTCTTGCTTAAATGGAAGGATGTCATTCCACCTACTCACGCTCAATGGTTACATGATGTTATGTCATGTTTAAATTTAGAAAAGATCGTTGTTCAATTTCTGAATCTAGACAAGACATTCATACATTGTGGGGACCATTTCTGAACTATTTTCAATATCTTTGATTTGTTGTTAAATATACAGATGTTGGCTAATAACATATTTCACTATAGGGTATGGATTTTTTTTCCTTCTTTCTTTCTTTACCAAGCAGCTTCGATCTTGGTAGTGGCTTTAGATTTTTTTTCTGTTAAAATTATCACATTTCAATATTATTATTTAATTTAATTTACATTAACATAAAGTAATGAGGTTGCAAATGTGATTCAAATATGTATTGGTATTATTTTATCTTTATTTTGACTTATAATATATACTTCTTGTACTCTGTATTCTTTATGTAGAAATTAATAATAAAAATATTGAAAAAGGTAAAAAAAGAAAAGCCCCATTAGAGTGGATGTGAATAGAAGTTTCCTATGTGGGGGAGTCAAGGATCAGAGGGCACAGCCTCAGAATGGAGGGATGTCCATTTAGAATGGAGATGAGGAGAAATTTCTTAAGCCAGAGGGTGGTGAATCTGTGCAATTTGTTGCCATGGGTGGCTGTGGAGGCCAAGTCATTGGTGTATTTAAGGCAAAGGTTGATAGATTCTTGAATAGTCAGGGCATGAAGGGATACAGGGAGAAGGCAGGAGACTGGGGCTGAGAGAGAAATGGATCAGCCATGATTAAATGACGGAGCAGACTCGATGGGCCAAATGCCCTAATTCTGCTCCTGTGTCCTATCTTATGGTCACCATGAGATATCTGAATGGTCCATGAATCCTACCTCATTATTTCCTTTTTTTAATCACTATTTAATTTTTACATCATTGCCATACACTGCTAGGGTGGCGGGGTGGAGATACGTCTCTACCAAAGGTGGTGTAAGGTGCTCTTTCCCTCCGCTAGCCTGCAGGTCACCCTTGGGCAAGGTGTGGCACTTGCTTAGCCCCCGATCAAGGTCATGTGAAGCCATGGGAGCAGGTGTGGATGATCGTATGAGCAGCTGGTACATATCGCAAGTCCTGGTTATGCGACCACTGACGTCAGACAAACAATCTCTCAAGAGTATTGATAATGGCTGGGGTCACCCATCTTGTAAAGACACTGCCCAGGTGGTGGCAATGGAAAACCACTTCTGTAGAAAAAGTTTCTAAGAACAATCATTGTCCTTGGAAGGTGATGATCACCCACATCATACGACACGGCACAGAAAGGTGGTGATTATGAAGGCACATTGGCAGGAGATGGGGTGTCATGCTGAAGTTGTATAAGACTTTGGTGAGGTTTAATTTGAAGTACTGTGTGCAGTTTTGGTCACCTACCTACGGGAAAGGCATAAATAATTTTGAAAGAATAAAGATGTTGCAATATCTGGAGGACCTGAGTTAGATGGAATAGATTAGGACCTTATTTCTTGAAAGGTAAAAGACTGAGAGGAGATTTGATAGAGGTGTACAAAATTAGGAGGAGTATAGATAAGGTAAATGCCAGCAGGCTTTTTTCACAGAGGTTGGGTGAGATTACAACCACAGGTCACGGGTTAAGGCTGAAAGGTGTAAAGCTTAATGGGAACATGAGAAGGAACTTTCTCACTCAGAGGGTCATGTGGAATGAGCTGCCAGCACAAATGATGCATGTGAGCTCAATTTCTACGTTTAACAGAAGTTTGGATAGGTATATTGATGGTAGGGGTATGGAGGGCTGTGCTCCCAGTGCAGAATATTGGGAGTAGGCAGTTTTTTGGCATGGACTAGATGGGCTGAAGGGCCTGTTTATGCACTGTAGTTTTCTATGACTATGACTATCTGCTGCCATAGAAGAAATTTTATGTCATCTATTTCTGATTCAGGGGTGGTGGTGGAGGCAGATATGACTGAAGTATTTAATAGGCTGCTAAACAGAACCAATAAATCTACAGGAAATGGAGGAGTATGGATCTCGAGTAGGCAGAGATGATTAGAGAACTTTATTGTCATAGCTCAGGACAACGAGCTATTCCATTCTGTGTGAAACATCATCATGGCAACTCAATTACTAAAAAAGCAATGACTAGGTTTAAAAAAAACAAAGAGCTCTGAAAACGTGGACACAAGAGGTGCAGCAGATGCCGGAAAGCAAAAGCAATACTCACAACATGCTCAGCAGGTCAGGCAGCATCTGTGGATGTGAATAAACAGTCCACATTTCGGGCCGAGATCCTTCATCAGAGCTCTGAAACCTTGGAGCAGCATGGAAGACATGCGCCTTTGGGGAGCGGCCATGTGGACAACTTGGTTCCTGGCCAATTTCACCAACTGAAGCATCCTGAGAGATTGAAACGTTGAGCAGCAGATGGTATGCACTGCTGGAGGAAGGAGGTCCTTGCACACTCACTCACTCTCACTCTCTCTCTCACTCTCTCTCTTTCACTCACTCTCTCTCCCCCTCTCTCCCCTCTCTCCCTCTCTCTCCCTCTCTCTCCTCTCCCCCTCTCTCCTTCTCTCTCACTCTCTCTGCCTTTCTCTACCCTCTCTCTCCCTCACTCTCTCTCTCTCTCTCTCCCTCTCTCTACCCTCTCTCTCACTCTCATTCTCTCTCACTCACTCTCACTCTGTCTTTTTCTCCACCTCTCTCCCCCTCTCTCTTTCTCTCTCACTCTCTCTGCCTTTCTCTACCCGCTCTCTCACTCTCATTCTCTCTCTCACTCACTCTCTCTTTTTCTCCCCCTCTTGCCCCCTCGCTCCCCATCTCTCCTCTCTCCCTCTCTCTCTCTCTCTCTCTCTCTCTCTCTCTCTCTCTCTCTCTCTCTCTATCTATCTCTTGATGGTGAGTGAGAGCCTGGGCAGTCCTTGGGTCAGGGGCTTGGAGAAGTGATGTGGAAGATTGCAATGGTGAGGTGCTGGCACTGTTCTTGCTTGCAGAAATGACCTCTCTCTCCCTCACTGGTGAGAGAGAGCCTGTCTGAGATACCAAAATGCTGGGTTATGGAGTCTGGTCCTAAAGGAGATGGTCAGCAGCTAGATTGGTAGCGTTCGGACCTGGGTCACTCTTTACAGGAGGATTGTTTGTGCGGCCACTCTCCTTGAATGCAGATGAAAAGATGTTTCCGATATTCTGAGATTTATGAGATTATTGGCCTGTACTTTATCTTGGTTTCCTTCAGTTTTTTTGGTGTTCTCTTTCTTGTGGAAGATTGGTGGGTGGGTGATCTGTTTATTTTTTGTGTGTGTGGGGTGGTGGTTCGTGGTTTTGGTTCTACTGTCACTGTTCTCTCCTGCGGGTGAAGGGGTCGGGGATTGTTATCGTCACTGTTTTGTTCTGTGAGTGAGCGGGTTGGCGACTGTTATTGTCGTTGTTTTTTTCTGTTGGGGAGGGGGGATTTTAGGGTCTGCGAGTTTTGTTTCTTTTCTTTTTCGTGCCGGGGGTGGGTGGTGGGGGAAGTTGATGTCTTTTCTTTCATCGACCCCATGGTCTCTCCGTGTTTAGTGGCTACCTGGAGAAGAGTTGTATTCTACATCCATACTTTTGACAATAAAAAGAACCTTTGAACTTTTTGGAACCTTCGATCAAGGTCTCTTTGGGGGCTTTTATTATTACTTGCATGGTGGGTAGTCGGTTCTTCTACTGGTGCAAGTTGGGGGAGGGTTAATGTTTTAGCTGTTGGTGTGTGGGTGGGGGAGGGGATCTTTGGGGTTCTGATATTTCTATCATTCATTCTTTGGGACTTCTTGTTTTGTTTATGCCTGTGAAGAGAAAGAATTTCAGGTTGTATTCTATATACATTCCCAGATATTAAATTGAACCATTTGAACCATCTAAAGCATTTGAAATCAAAGGAAGGTAGCTGCCCCTTTTAAACCCAGTTCAATTTGGCATCGTGCTTGGCACAGACACTGCGGGCCAAAGGTCTGATTCTTGTATTGTGCTTGTAATGTATGGATCTATTTCTTTGAGTGCAATGATTCCCCTTAACACTAATTATTGACTGATAACTTACACACTTGCTTTGATTTGTTGCTCTCACTGCAAAGTGAATGTACACATTAACTTCACCTCTGAGTGGGTGCCTTTATTTATTTGCTATGTAGCTGTACAGACACAATAAATTGGCGACAAGTACGAACCTGAATGTCAGCGGATATCACCAACTGCGCAGACAGTTAGGGGACAACAGAATTCGGAGGAAGGGAGAGAGACAGTCAGGGGAAAGAATGAACTGAACCAGTGCAGAGAAGGCAGTCATGGATGGTAGAAAAGGGATGCCTGAGAGACAGTACACAGTCCACGGCGATAGGCCAACAACTGGTAAAGCTAAAGTAGAAATAACTTGACGATGGCCTTAGTTGGGAAAACTGATGAATATGATCATGCTAATAAGGATTGGGAATCATATATTGAGAGGGTTGAACTGTATTGTAATGCTAACAATATGACTGAGGTAAAGAAAGTCTCCCCACTTCTCAGCTTAATGGGTGCTAGAACATACAGTCTTTTACACAACTTAGTAATTCTTGAAAAGCCAGGAAGCAAGGCATTCGAGAAAATTTTTGCAATTTTTCCAGATTATTTGAGCCCAAAACTGCTAGTAAAAGCTAAGAGATTTAGATTTCACAAAAGGAACCAGTCAAAGGATGAAAACATTTCTAAATACATTGCAGAACTACGCAAATTTTTCCAATACTGTGACTTTAGAGATGGACTTTCTGATGCATTAAGGGACAGGCTTGTATGTGGCATGCATAGTCAAAGCACTCAAAAGAGGTTACTTTCAGAAAGAAACCTAACCTTAGAATGGCCGTTGACCATTGCAATATTGCTAGAGACTGCAGCAAGAGACGCAGCAGAACTACATAAAGAGTTTACAATGTCAAATACACAACGTGTCCCTGAATGATGCAAAAAGCAAAAACATTATCCATGTGGCAAATCCTCCCATGATGGAAGTGACTGTTGATTCAAGAAGTTTGTTGGAAGTGTCACAAACAAGGCCACATAAAGAGAGTGTGCAAGTCAGACAAAAAACACAACCAAAGAGAAAAATGACACAGACTGAAACATTTTAAACACAAAAATAATCAAATACATAAAGTGACTGAATAGTCTGATGAAGGTGAGCTGTCATGTGGTGTCTCAGAAAGACAGTGTCCATTATTAAGGACCTCCAGCACCCAGGGCATGCCCTTTTCTCACTGTTATCATCAGGTAGGAGATACAGGAGCCTGAAGGCACACACTCAGTGATTCAGGAACAGCTCCTTCCCCTCTGCCATCCAATTCCTAAATGGACATTGAACCTGTGAACACTACCTCACTTTTTAATATATATTATTTGTTTTTTGCATGATTTTTAATCTATTCAATATACGTATATTGTAACTGATTTACTAATTCTATTTATTTATTTATTTATTTATTTTCTTCATCTTCTATATTATGTATTGTATTGAACTGCTGCTACCAAGTTAGCAAATTTCATGACACATGCCGGCAATAATAAACTGACTCTGATTCTAGAACCACATAGCATTATTGAGGTAGATTGCAATATCATATGGATCATAACAGATGATGTAAAACTGAAAATGGAGCTGGATATAGGGTCAGCTTTTTTTATAACTTCAGAGGCTGACTACAACAGATTGTTTTCTAATTCACCTTTAGAAATGACACTGGTGATGCTACAGACCTGTACAGGTGAAAAAAGTGTCTCCCCTGCAAATGGAAACTGAAAATGAACATGACATATAGAGGCCAGGTACAGCAGTTATAGTTTTATGTGTCGAAAAGTGGATGACCAGTGCTTTTTCAGATGTGAATGGTTGAGTAAAATCAAACCATACCCACACACAGTCAACCCTCTCAATGTGTCATCAACAGGCAACTGCAGCCCAAATGGTAGCACTAACCAGAGACTGCCACAGCTGCTTAATGCTAATGTGAAAGTGTTTTGGAAGGGTACAGTATTGGTAAACTCAAAGGCATGAAGGCCAGAACTGAACTGGATGAAGCAGCAGCACCAAGATTCCATAAAATGTGTCCAGTGCCTAATGCACTACGTCCCAAAGAGGATGCTGAACTTCAGAACTTGGAGGTGTCTGGAATTCTCTCCGAGGTTGAGTTGGAGTGAATGGGCCACGTACACAGTGGATGTTGGAGATCAGATGTGGGGACGTTATGTGGATGATGGTGATCAAGAAAGGGAAGCTGCCTGTCTGTGCAGAGACTTCAAAGCGAGCATTAACCCTGTGCTGTTTATGTGCATTATCCTCTGCCACAAAGAGACGATATTTTTCCAACTTTGGCAGGTGGGGAGAGGTTTTCAAAGATTGACTTGTCACAAGCCAATCTGAAAATGGAGATTGAGGACCCAAGCAGGACATTCCTCACAATCAACACTCACAAGGACTGTTCCAGTATAATTCTGAAATATAAAGTAAACCAAGGAATGACCGGACATTGTCAAAAGTTTTTGACATCACCCTGCAAGGATGGCCAGCTCATGGTAACCCTGTTTCCAGAGTCCTTAGTGAGATGAGACCAACTGTCTATATGTCAAAATATGCTGATATATGGATCTCGTGTGTGGTTTCCTCTAAATTGTCCACCAGAGCATTAGAAAATCTGCACGAAGGACATGTGGGTACAGTTAAAATGAAGAGTCTCGCCCGTAATTGCGTGTGGTGGCTGGGAATAGATAGCCAGATTGAAGACCTGACCAAAAGCTGTTTGGGGTGCCACAAAGTTCAAAGTGCACCCCCACAGGTACCGCTAAACCTGTGGGAGTGGCTGTCTTCACCATGGCAAAGAGTGCATGTTGACTTTGCTGACCATTCGTGAACTCCATGTTTCTGATTGCTGTGGATGCTCATTCGAAGTGGCCTGAAGTCAACCACATCAGAAAACATTGTTTCCACCCTGAGGACTATCTTCTCCAGACATAGCTTACCAGAACAAATTGTGAATGACAACGGATCACAATACATGCCAGAAGAGTTCAGACTATTCATGAAGAAAAATGGCATCAGACATTTTAAGTCAGATCCTCATCATTTACCCATGAATGGGTTCGCTGAAAGGTTTATCCAAACCTTCAAGAAGTCCATTGAAGTGATGGACAAGGAGGACATTTCTCAACAGCACAAGGTGGACAACTTCCTTTTTGGATATTGGAACTCTGTTCATGCAACGACAAATCAAACACCTGCAATGCTGTTCACGAACAGGAATCTGAGATCTCGCATGGACCTCCTTAAAACAGAGGGAAGTGCAGAATAAACAGTTCAGCCAGTTGCCAAATGAATCAGCAAGCAGCTCTGAGATTGGACAGGAAGCCCATGCACATGATTACTGAGAAGACAAGTGGACACCCGGTAGGATAGCTGCATAGACTGGACCACTGTTGTACACAGTGGATGTTGGAGATCAGATGTGGGGACGTTATGTGGATGAAATACTGGAAGCCCAGCCAAAGAACATGCCTGAGTCAACTGTATCTAACAAGACGGACACTTTACAGTCATCAGACTTACCTCTCAATGATGATTCAGAAAGTCAGAAGGCATGGGATCCAGGGAAGTTTGGCCAGGTGGATTCAGAATTGGCTTGCCTGCAGAAGGCAGAGGGTCGTGGTGGAGGGAGTACATTCAGATTGGAGGATTGTGAATAGTGGTGTCCCACAAGGATCTGTTTTGGGACCTCTAGTTTTCGTGATTTTTTGGAACGACCTGGTTGTGGGGGTAGAAGGGTGGGTTGACAAGTTTGCAGATGACGCAAAGGTTGGTCGTGTTGTAGATAGTGTAGGGGATTGTCAAAGATTGCAGAGAGACATTGATAGGATGTAGAAGTGGGCTGAGAAGTGGCAGATGGAGTTCAACCCGGAGAAGTGTGAGGTGGTACACTTTGGAAGGACAAACTCCAAGGCAGAGTACAAAGTAAATGGTGGGTTACTTGGTAGTGTGGAGGAGCAGAGGGATCTGGGGGTACATGTCCACAGATCCCTGAAAGTTGCCTCACAGGTGGATAGCGTAGGTAAGAAAGCTTATGGGGTGTTAGCTTTCATAAGTCGAGGGATGGAGTTTAAGAATTGCGATGTAATGATGCAGCTCTATAAAACTCTGGTTAGGCCACACTTAGAGTACTGTGTCCAGTTCTGGTCGCCTTACTATAGGAAGGATGTGGAAGCACTGGAAAGGGTACAGAGGAGATTTACCAGGATGCTGCCTGGTTTAGAGGGAGTATGCATTATGATCAGAGATTAAAGGAGCTAGGGCTTTACTCTTTGGAGAGAAGGAGGATGAGAGAAGACATGATAGAGGTGTACAAGATAATAAGAGGAATAGATAGAGTGGATAGCCAGCACCTCTTCCCCAGGGCACCACTGCTCAATGCAAGACGACATGGCTTTAAGGTAAGGGGTGGGAAGTTCAAAGGGGATATTAGAGGAAAGTTTTTTACTCAGAGAGTGGTTGGTGCGTGGAATGCACTGCCTGAGTCAGTGGTGGAGGCAGATACACTAGTGAAGTTTAAGAGACTACTAGACAGGTATATGGAGGAATTTAAGGTGGGGGGTTATATGGGAGGCAGGGTTTGAGGGTCGGCACAACATTGTGGGCTGAAGGACCTGTACTGTGCTGTGCTATTCTATGTTCTACGTTCTGTGATCATGTCAGTAACAGCAACGTGACACCTGCAACAGAGAAAGTTGTCTTAGACAAGACATCTGCCAAACCTGAGGCCACTCCACAGGTCCAGAGGCACTATCCTGAAAGAAACAGAGTGCCACCCAAAAGACTGAATCTTTAGTATACTGAAGTAAGTTGTGGACTGTTATTGTGAAAGCATGTTTATTTGAACGTGGTCTGTTGTAGGGAAATTGAATGTTTTGCTACACATACAGCTTTATGTCACATTAATCTAAAGAGGGAGGAAGTGTAATGTATGGATCTATTTATTTTGGTGCAATGACTCCCCTTAGCACTAATTATCGACTGACAATGTACGCATGCGCATTGATTTATTGCTCTCTCTGCAAAGAGAACCTAAATGTTAACTTCTCCTCCAAGTGCACGCCTTTATTTATTTGATCTTTATCTACAAGAAGGGTCAGAGCCGTCTCTATTTCCTGAGGAGACTGAGGTCCTTTAACATCTGCCGGACGATGCTGAGGATGTTCTACGAGTCTGTGGTGGCCAGTGCGAACATGTTTGCTGTTGTGTGCTGGGGCAGCAGGCTGAGGGTAGCAGACACCAACAGAATCAACAAACTCATTCGTAAGGCCAGTGATGTTGTGGGGATGGAACTGGACTCTATCACGGTGGTGTCTGAAAAGAGGATGCTGTACAAGTTGCATGCCATCTTTCCACTACATAATGTACTGGTTGGGCACAGGAGTACGTTCAGCCAGAGACTCATTCTACCGAGATGCAGCACAGAGCATCATAGGAAGTCATTCCTGCCTGTGGCCATCAAACTTTACAACTCCTCCCTTGGAGGGTCAGACACCCTGAGCCAATGGGCTGGTCCTGGTCTTATTTCATAATTTACTGGCATAATTTACATACTACTATTTAACTATTTATGGTTCTATTACTATTTATTATTTATAGTGCAACTGTAACGAAAACCAAATTTCCCCCGGGATCAATAAAGTATGATTATGACTATGACTATGACTATGATATGTAGTTGTACAGACACAACAGTACTGATCGACAAAGGCAATTCAAATCCAGTGGATTTACACAATCCTATGGAATTGAAGTTTCTACAATAATTCAGCATCTGTGGCAGATGGGATGTTGAGGAGCATTTGAATTAGCAGCAGATGTCAAATATCCATCCCACTTTGTCATTCTTTCATTGGTAAAATCTTGGACAATGTCTCCCATCCACTACATAATGTACTGGTTGGGCACAGGAGTACATTCAGCCAGAGACTCATTACACTGAGATGCAACACTGAGCGTCATAGGAGATCATTCCTGCCTGTGGCCATCAAACTTTACAACTCCTCCCTTGGAGGGTCAGATACCCAGAGCTAATAGGCTGGTCCTGGACTTATTTCCATCCAGAATAATTTACATATTATTATTTAATTATTTATGGTTTTATATTGCTATATTCATACTCTATTCTTGGTTGGTGCAACTGTAACGAAACCCAATTTCCCTTGGGATCAATAAAGTATGTGTATCTATCTATCTATCGATCTATCTAAAAAGACCCACAGTTGGCTTATATCAAGTCTGTGTAATCCACTAATTTACGATCCACAGATGGGTGTCCTTGCAAGAGGTGGCCTTGTATTACCACGTTTTGGATCACATTGTCTGTCCTCCAGAGCCCTCCCCGTTGGCCGCGGTAAATCCTGTTTGCTGTGACATGGATTATATTTAATTGACTGACAACTGGCGAATTTACCGGGAATCAGAGTGTGGGCCGGAGTCTAGGGCTAGAGTATGGGCTGGAAAGTAGACCTGAAATGTGGGCCGGAGCCTGGAGCAGGAGTGTGGACTGGAGCTTGGGACCAGAACTGGAGGGCTTGACTGCTCTACATCAGTGCAGAGTCAGTGGCCATCGCCTGTGTCCTTAATGTTTTCTGCATTTCATTGCTGTGTCCCTGTCCCTCCTGAATAAATTGGATGGAGGGGATTAAGTCAGTTGGGAATAATTTACCAGTAAAGTTGGTGTAAATTTCCCACACAGTTTGAATTACGAGGCTGTTCAATGGGGAATTGAAAATGGCACAGTGTTGGTTTATTATTATTAAGGTATAGTGAAAAATTCTTGTGTGCGTGCCATCCATACATCAGGACATCGAGGTCATGAAAGGGAAAGCAGAATGCAGAATAGAGTGTTACAGTCACACAGAGAGTGCAGTGCAGGCTGAAAGATAAAATGTAAGGGCAACGATGAGGTAGGTCAAGGGTAGATGTTTAACATAAGAGAGGTTGAAATAGCAGAATTTGAAGCTTTTTGAAAAGTGTATTTTGCATCCTACACTCCAGACTCCTGCCCATACTCGAGGCTCCGGCCCACTCTCCAGCCCTAGACTCCGGCTTAAACGCCAGCCTCTAGATAAAAGAGAATGTCTGGGATAGGAGGGTCTGCTTCCCCAGGGTAGACGGAGGGGAGGTGGCTTTTGTGATGAATTGAGCTGTGTCCGCAAATCTCTGCAATGATTTTTTATTGCCCACTGAATCTATGCTGTATCACCAAACAATTGTATTTCCCTCTGATAGTCCCTGCAGTCTATTGTCACATCAACTGCATCCCCCAGACACACACACACACACACACACACACACACACACACACACACACACACACACACACACACACATTTTGCCAGACTGTCCTTGCAATCCCCCATTTTGTGAACTCTTTGAACTGATTCTTGCTCTGGGGTAATCTAATCAGAGGAATCGAATGTGGACACCAGAAGTTTCAGCTAATGTCCTGCTAATCCTGAGACCATTGTCAGATGAGCACCTATTTATTATGTAAAATGGTAGGCTCACTGGAGAAGTGATCTGTGATCTCGTTCGACTCGGTGTCTGGGTCACGAGGTTTAACTCGTTTGAACCAATCACAATGGAAAAGAACAAAGGCTCGAGACTGAAGCGAAGAAACCATAGACCAATGCTGGTTGTAGACCTGGACCGGAGCCAGTAAGAAGGTGATCCAGATAGGTCAGGTGACCTTGAGCCAATGGGATGGAGACGCATCGGTTGGACACTTGAGGAACACTATCAGCCAGGAATGTCAAACACAAGGAAACGAGAGCTCTACAGCAACCAGAGACCAACCATTGTGAATATGGAGGATTCCACAGACACGTGGCTGACAAGAGAAATTAGGGATAGTATCAATTCCAAAGAAGAAGCATACAAATTAGCCAGAAAAAGTGGCTCACCTGAGGACTGGGAGAAATTCAGAGTCCAGCAGAGGAGGACAAAGGGCTTGATTAGGAAGGGGAAAAAAGATTATGAGAGAAAACTGGCAGGGAACATAAAAACCAACTGTAAAAGCTTTTATAGATATGTGAAAAGAAAAAGATTGGTTAAGACAAATGTGGGCCCCCACAGACAGAAAGAGGTGAACTGATCATGGGGAACAAGGACATAGCAGACCAATTGAATAACTACTTTGGTTCTGTCTTCACTAAGGAGGACATAAATAATCTTCCGGAAATAGTAAGGGAGAGAGGGTCTAGTGAGATGGAGGAACTGAGGGAAATACATGTTAGTAGGGAAGTGGTGTTAGGTAAATTGAAGGGATTAAAGGCAGATAAATCCCCAGGGCCAGATAATCTGCATCCCAGAGTGCCTAAGGAAGTAGCCCTAGAAATTATGGATGCATTAGTGATAATTTTTCAAAACTCGTTAGATTTTGGACTAGTTCCTGAGGATTGGAGGGTGACTAATGTAACCCCACTTTTTAAAAAAGGAGGGAGAGAGAAACCGGGGAATTATAGACCGGTTAGCCTAACATCTGTGGTGGGGAAAATGCTAGAGTCAGTTATCAAAGATGTGATAACAGCACATTTGGAAAGCGGTGAAATCATCGGACAAAGTCAGCATGGATTTGTGAAAGGAAAATCATGTCTGACAAATCTCATAGAATTTTTTGAGGATGTAACTAGTGGAATGGATGGGGGAGAACCAGTGGATGTGGTATATTTGGATTTTCAAAAGGCTTTTGACAAGGTCCCACACAGGAGATTAGTGTGCAAACTTAAAGCACACAGTATTGGGGGTAAGGTATTGATGTGGATAGAGAATTGGTTGGCAGACAGGAAGCAAAGAGTGGGAATAAATGGGACTTTTCAGAATGGCAGGCAGTGACTAGTGGGGTACCGCAAGGCTCAGTGCTGGGACCCCAGTTGTTTACAATATATATTAATGACTTAGATGAGGGAATTAAATGCAGCATCTCCAAGTTTGTGGATGACACGAAGCTGGGCAGCAGTGTTAGCTGTGAGGAGGATGCTAAGAGGATGCAGGGTGACTTGGATAGGTTAGGTGAGTGGGCAAATTCATGGCAGATGCAATTTAATGTGGATAAATGTGAGGTTATCCACTTTGGTGGCAAAAACAGGAAAACAGATTATTATTTTGAATGGTGGCCGATTAGGAAAAGGGGAGATGCAACGAGACCTGGGTGTCATTATACACCAGTCATTGAAAGTGGGCACGCAGGTACAGCAGGCAGTGAAGAAGACGAATGGTATGCTGGCATTCATAGCAAGAGGATTTGAGTACAGGAGCAGGGAAGTACTACTGCAGTTGTACAAGGCCTTGGAGAGACCACACCTGGAGTACTGTGTGCAGTTTTGGTCCCCTAATCTGAGGAAAGACATCCTTGCCATAGAGGGAGTACCAAGAAGGTTCACCAGATTGATTCCTGGGATGGCAGGACTTTCATATGAAGAAAGACTGGATCGACTAGGCTTATATTCGTTGGAACTTAGAAGATTGAAGGGGGATCTTATTGAAACGTATAAAACCCTAAAGGGATTGGACAGGCTAGATGCAGAAAGATTGTTCCCGATGTTGGGGAAGTTCAGAACGAGGGGTCACAGTTTGAGGATAAAGGGGAAGCCTTTTAGGACCGAGATTAGGAAAAACTTCTTTACACAGAGAGTGGTGAATCTGTGGAATTCTCTGCCACAGGAAACAGTTGAGGCCAGTTCATTGGCTATATTTAAGAGGGAGTTAGATATGGCCCTTGTGGCTAAAGGGATCAGGGGGTATGGAGAGAAGGCTGGTAGAGGGTTCTGAGTTGGATGATCAGCCATGATCATACTGAATGGCGGTGCAGGCTCGAAGGGCTGAATGGCCTATTCCTGCACCTATTTTCTATGTTTCTATGTTTCTATGACTCATGGAGATTGGTGTGGGACCACAAGGAATGTTTGGCCAGCATGGACTCCTCTCCTGAGTAATATCTTTTCTCTTCATTGACAGTTAATAGGAGGGTCAGGGAATCTGAGTGGGTGTGCACACAGGAAGTCAGTTGGCAATCCCACGTGCTTTCTAGTGTGGATAATAAAGACTACTTGTCGGTAAATACAGATTCACTGCGTGCCTCTCTGATCATTGTTACTAAGGGGTACATCCTTCCAATGAAGTGAAAAGAATTTATTAGTTCGAATAGGTTTTGATTATGTTCCACTATGACCATACTTGCTTCAGTATGAGTGCCTCTCGTCAATATTGAAGGCAGATGAAATTAATAGAAATGTTAAGGTTCAACCTTCAATGAGAATTTCTCTTGTTGACTGACGAGCTGGAGCAACAGAAAGGTCAGGTCCTGTCAGGCTTCATTTCATAAAGGGCATTAATTGAAGGTAACAACTGGTGATGGCGACTTTAATCGATTTCCCATTTTAATGTTCAAAAGTTCAAAGTCTATTTATTATCAAAGTACGAATGCATTATACAACCTTGAGATTAGTCTCCTTACAGGCAACCACTAAACAAAGAAACCCAAAAGAACCCACTAGAGAAATAACAGTCAAACGCCGAATGTGCAGAGAAAAAAAAAACAGATCATGCAAACAATAAATGCAAGCAAAGAGCATTCGGAACTGAAGTCCACAAAGAGAGAGTCCATCCACAGACCCTAAGTTCAGAGTGAGGCACTGGGCTGAACTGGCCCACCCCTCATCCTGGGTCACAACACCCTGACCTTCTCAGTCTGGCCCAGTGCCTAAACCGTTGTCCAAGCAACAGGTTCAGTTGCTTTGATACGCTCTCAGGCCTGGGCCTGCCACCTCGATTCAGCCTGTACCCCACCTTTCTGACTTGGCCCAGCACTTAAACTGCCATCCAAACATTGGGTTCAGTCACTTTGATCACTCAGGTGCCTGGACCCTGCCACCTCGATTTAGTCTGGACCCAACTCGGCCTGGTGCTTAAATTGATCGAATCTCGGGTCTTTCTCATTCTTAATGATGGGTCCTTGGCTCTGCTGCCTTGAATTGCCTCCAAGTCCAAATGGAAGTTACAGGTCATTGTTCGCAAGAGCGTTTCTCAGGAAAACTATGATTAACAAAGTATTTAGTTGTTTTGTTTTTTCATCAGCCGCCAGCCAGAAGTCGCTGAGATTCACCAGCTCCAACTTAAACTAGAAGTGATTTTAGACTCAAGATGGATTTGGAATTCAGATTCTCTGTGTTATGAGTCCGGTGTCTTCCACTCCTTATGATTATGATTATGAGGACACGCAGTCCCCTTTTATTGTCATTTAGTAATGCATGCATTAAGAAATGATACAATGTTTTTTCCAGAATGATATCACGAAACACACATGACAAACCGACTTAAAAACTAACAAAACCACATAATTATATGTAGAGTCAAGAATGATCCCGGGAATGAAAGGCGATGAGGGGCGTTTGGTGCCTTTAGGCCTGTTCTCGCTGTAGTTTAGAAGAATGAGCAGAAGATCTCATCAAAACTTATTGAATATTGAAAGGCCGAGGTAGTGTGGAGAGGATGTTTCCTATAGTGGGGGAGTCTAGGACCATAGAGCACAGCCTCAAAACAGAAGGATGTTCACTTAGAGTAGAAATAAGTAGGAATTTCTTTGGCCAGAGAGCCGTGAATCTATGGAATTCATTGTCACAGGCAGCTGTGAAGGCCAAGTG
This sequence comes from Mobula hypostoma, assembly GCF_963921235.1. Lineage (NCBI taxonomy): Eukaryota > Metazoa > Chordata > Chondrichthyes > Myliobatiformes > Myliobatidae > Mobula > Mobula hypostoma. The sequence continues at coordinate 117,298,354 of NC_086101.1, forward strand.
ATTAATCAGGCTATCAAAGGTTACGAGATAAAGGTAAGAGGGTGGGGTTGAGAGGGTTAACAAATCAGTTATGATGGACCAAATGGCCTAATTCCGCTTTTATGTCTTATGATCTTATGGTCTAAAATCTGGCCTACCCCTGATGGTTCTGACTAGTTTTTACAGATGCACCTCAGAAAGCATCTTGCTCAGAAATAAGCACAGCTTGTTATAACAACTGCTCTGCCCAAGACACTAAGAAACCAACCAGGGTATGTCTTACACAGTGAATGGTAGGGCACTGAGGAGTGAACTGGCAATACAGGTTCATAATTCATTGCAAGTGGTAGCCCAGGAAAGTAGGGTCAAAAAGAAAGCTTTTGGCACATCGACCTTCAAAAATCAGAGTATTGAGTACAGGAGATGGGATGTTGACTTGGAGTTGTATAAGACATTGGTGAGGCCTTATTTAGAGTATTGTGTGCGGTTTTGGTCACCAACCTACAAGCAAAATGTAAATAAGGTTGAAAGAGTACAGAGAAAATTTACAAGGATGTTGTTGGGACTGGAAGACCTGAGTTATAAGGAAAGATTGAATAGGTTAGGACTTTATTCTTTGGAATGTAGAAGACTGAGGGGAGGTTTGATAGAGGTATACAAAAATTTGAGGGGTATCAATAGGATAAATGCAAGCAAGTTTTTTCCGCTGAGGTTGGGTGAAACTACAGTTAGAGGTCATGGATTATGGGTGCAAGGTGAGGGGAACATGAGGGGAAACTTCTTCACTCAAAGGGTGGTGAGAGTGTGGAACGAGCTGCCAGCACAAGTGGTGCATGTGAGCTCGATTTCAATGTTTAAGAGACGTTTGGATAAGTACATGAATGGTAGGGGTGTGGAGGCCTAAGGACCCAGTGCAGGTTGATTGGAGTAGGCATTTTAAATGGTTTGGCACAAACTAGATGGACTGAAGGGCTTGTTTCTGTGCTGTACTTTTCTATGACTCTATGACTGTAAACTGCTGAATGTTGTGAACCCAGACCAGTCCATCACGGAAACCAGCTTCCTCTCCATGAACTCCATCTACACTTACCCAGGTGTGTGCATGTAATGTCTGTGTGTATGTGGAGTTTGCATATTGTCCATAGGACCGCATGAGTTCATCTTTCCTCTTCCCCACGCCCTCTCCCACCCTGGGTGCTCCAGTTTCTCCCACCTCCCAATGGCACAGGGTGGGTGGGTTAATAAAGATTCAAAGGGTCGAAGATTTGAAGTATGTATAAATTATACAACCTTGAGATTTGTGTGCTTACAGGCATTCTCAAAGTAAGAAACCTGAAAGAATCCAATAAAAAAAAGGCCAACGCCCAATCCACAGAGAAAGAGAAAAAAAACACAAGTCATGCAAACAATAAAAGCAAGCAACAACATTCCGAACCAAGTGGAATCCTTAGATCTGAATCTAGGAGCAGCTCAGACTAGGCCCAAAGCCTCGGTCTCAGTTCATCATATTGCAGAGCAAATCACTGCTCACAGACACGAAGCACCAAGCAGCCAGAGCAGTTCACAGCCTCAGTGCCATGGAGAGAGGTGCAGACAGTGAGGGTGCGAATGAAATCAGACTGACTTTTGCCTCTGGTCCCAACATTCTGCCCTTCGAGCCTATCTGGGCCGGTGTTTAAATCATCGAAGCACCAGAGGGTTCCGTGCACTACGACCTGGGCCCCACTGCAGTGATAGGCTCTGGTAAGCTGCTGTGATTTGCCCTCCTAGAGTAGTAGTTATCAAATTCTTTGGTTTAATGCCCCCTTGGTTCCCTGTGCCTCCTCTCCCTTTCCAACCATTACATAGAAATTACAAAGAATTTGGATACACAGAGAAAGAAGATAGGAATTGCGAATTCAAAATGGCAACAAATTGTTGCAAAAATTATTCAAATCTATTTAAGGTTACAAATAAAATTATTTATCCAGTCCTAAAGAAGGGTCTTGACCTGAAACATTGACTGTTTATTAACTTCCATAGATGTTGCCTGACCTGCTAAGTTCCTCCAGCATTCTGTGTGTGATTGTTTTGGATTTCCTGCATCTACATTCTTTCTCATGTTTAAAATAAAATTATTTCTTTATTTAAAGGCAGTAAGAGCAATTTTTATCAACAATTTTAGAGCATACATTAGTCATCATCATTATTTGCGTGACATATGACAGTGATCACGGTCTTTCCAAAACCATGACTATTCTTGGCAAATTTTTCTACACAATTGTTTTGTCTTCTTCTGGGCAGTGTCTTTACAAGATGGGTGACCCTAGCCATGATCAATACTCTTCAGAGATTGTTCACCTGGCATCAGCGGTCACATAACCAGGACTTGTGATATGTACCAGCATTTCAAGTTAGCCCATTGCTTTGCTTTGCTTTTAGTTAGTTGCACGGTGGGTTTTTTTTTGGGGGTTTTTTTTTCTTTTTTTCCATTGATATATATAAAATCTAGTATACTATTATGTTATCTTGGTTTCTTATGCTTAAATTACATTGTTTGTAGTATTTTCTTTTTGGTATTGTTATCTTTTGGAATTTTATTATACTTTAACATTGTATTAATGTTTATATGGCTTACCTTTTTTGTATACTTACTCAATAAAAAGATTTAAAAAGAAAGAAAGATATGTACCAGCAGCTCATACGACCATCCACCACCTGCTTCCTTGGTTTCATGTGACCCTATTCAGTGGTGTTGAGGGGCTAAGCAGGTGCCACAACTTGCCCAAGGGTGACCTGCAGGCTAGCAGAAAGAAGTTGTTCCTTACACCATTGGTGGAGATGTATCTCCACCCTGCCACCTAATACATTAGTAGTCCAACTATTCATGATTTCAGTGAGCTGGATGGGATTGGTACAATAATATCAGTTTCTCAACATCAGGTTGAATGTTCAAAGTCCAAATATACCACCATGTACAATCTTGAGATTTATTTGCTTGTGGGCATACTCAATAATCCAATAACCAAAAGAGAAAGATTGCACCAATAGGGCAGACAAACAGTGTGCCAAAGACAGCAAACTGTACTGTGGTCTAGTGTAAACAACAGGAATTCTGCAGATGCTGGAAGTTCAAGCAACACACATAAAAGTTGCTGTGGTCTAGTGTGTTGGGACCTCTGATGCTACAGGTTATATATTGACGGTAATTGGCCAGTGATTTCTTCAAACAACCCCGATTGAAATCCCCGACTATGATTTGAAATGCGTCAGCGTAGACTACTTCTTGTTTGGAGACAGCATCATGCAGTATATCAAGTGCTTGATTGCAGCCTGCCATGGGCAGTACGTAAACTTCAGTCAGGATCACGGAGAAGAAATCCCTTGGTAAATAGAATGGTCGGCATTTGACCGTTGTGTGTTTCAGGTCAGGGAAACGTGAATACATCAAAACTGCCAAATTGGAGCACCACAGAGAGTATATCATGAAACACACATGCCCACCTTTTGCCTTTTCTGAATCAGCAGACCTGTCCATCCTGTGTATCAAAAAGCCTTTGGGTCTGATCACTGAGTTTGGCATACTCTCTGAGTAAGCCACGTCTTGGTAAAACACAGAGCACAACAATTCCTTATTTCCCTATGAAACAGCAATCTTGCCTTCATGTCTTTAATTTATTTTCCTCCAGCAACTACACGTTTTCTAACAAGTTGCTAGACAGAGGGGGGCTTCATCCCTCTGCATTTCAACCTGGCCTGGAGACCCACTCTCTTCCCTCACTTCTGGCCATGGTGATGAACCTACTTGCTTGAGCGCAGAGTCCATTCCATCAGTAGATTGTGAAATCTGTAGTTCATTAGGTCAATTTAAAAATACACTGTTTAGCTTGCAGTGAGAATAATTCAAAAGAGGTATATTTCGAAGTTTTGTGCGTAGTCTATAGAACATCGGTCCACCGGTGCCACATTACAAAATCCGAATTCGATTCTGAGTGTCACTTGGAAGCAGTTTCCGATCCCCACGTTCAGTAATTTACAGTCTGTTTCATTGCTTTCAAATAAGTTGGCTGACTGCACTGGAACCGTGCTCCACATTCCTCTAAACATGATGTTGGAAAGGCAATAAAGAGCACCTTGATCTTTTTCCACAGTGCAGGATAGCGTTCAGAGATTTCTTTCTGCAGGCAAGTGATATTTTAAACCTTGACTTCAGCTCAAGGTAATTTTTGTAGCAGGATCCATTCTTCCTCCATCCTTGCTGTTAATTCCTCATTACAAGTGTTCAGGAATAGATTTATTACCTGATCTTCAATTTGAATTAAAAGAAGATCCTGAAGTCTCTCTGTCATGTCTTTCTGCAGCTCACCCCATATCATCTGATATTCTTTCTTTGTCTTCCAATTCAGAGGGGCTTGGAAATTGAAAAAGGTTGTAACGGCCGAAGTTGCCCTTAAACAGGGTTAAGTTGGACAGAAAAGTGGAGACGACTGATTTGACCTTGATAAGATTCATATCATTTCCTTACAATTAAAGATTGATTTTATTAAATTTTGTGAATAATTCTGATAAATAAGCAATTTCATGCCAAATATTCTTGAGTTGATTACTCGTTCTTTTTTGTTGCTGTTTGAACAATTTGGTTCTTTTTGCATGGGGGGGATTAAAGTCTTTTCACTGAATGGTTTTCTTTCTTTTGTGGCTGTCTGTGGGAAGATGAATCTCAGGGTAGTGTACTGCATACGTACTTTGATAATAAATGTATCTTGAATCCTTTGAATGAAACATTCAAATCTTCAAAGAATGCTATCACTGTTTCAAAAAGCACATACAAACGTCTCAGGCAATTTCCTTTTGAAAACCATCTGACTCCTGTGTGTAACATCAAGTGTTCAAACTTCATTATTCTCAATACAAAGTTCGTGAAATAGTCGAGAACTGAGAGCACAGGACTTGATTTTAATTACCACTCTGATAATAGTATTTAATGATTTGTATGGCTAATCACTTAGGTTTATTTTTGCAGATATTGTTTGTGAGTTACACCGTGAACGGTAAAGATGTTAGGTACAGCTTTTTTACAAGAAAGTAATACCCCACACTGCCATCCTGTCATTGATGGTGCCCCATCTGTTGCATAAGCAGGAATGTTGGTGAGCAGAATATCCTTCTTTTTGAAAAATTGCTCAACAACCTGAAATATTGGCTTCCCCTTCATACTTTTTCTAGTCCCCTTGCAAGTAACAACTCTTGAACCATGCTTTCATCTCTTATGAAGTGAACGTAGCCAAGAAGCAAAGATTCGTTGCCTGGCAAAGTTGTCTCATCTAACTGCAGAGCAAATTCTGTTGTTCTAAGTATGTCACACCATGAGCCTTTCACAATCTCAGACATTTCATCTATTCATCCTTGAACAGAGTGGAATTGCATTCATTATTTTAATTTATTTATTGAGTTCCTACAGCATTTTATGTATGTTGCTTTAATTATTTGGTCTGATGACTTATGCAAAACCGTACTCAGACCCTCCCATACTGCTGGCAGAATCAGTTCATCTCCAATTGTATGAGGTTTCCAGATTTAACAATGAGCACGTAAACCATCACTGTTTTGTTGTGAAGTGCATGGAAACATGTTTTGAAATGTTTTCCATTTCGGAACATTTTCGTGAAGTGGCTGAAAATAATTCAAATTCCTGTTTGCTTCACGAGATTGTGCTCTCTTCAGACGTTCAAGGAGTCTGAGTGGTTTCACTGCCTCATTTGAATAAAATCTTTTTCACACAGCAGACACCTTGGCTGCTGTTGCTTGCTTGGTGCTGACATAAATCCATATTTCACATACTCCACTCTATGTTGTCTACACTTATTTTTCATTTGGTCTGAACATAAAAATTTACAGCACATTACAGGCCTTTCAGCCCACAATATTGTGCTGACCATGTACCCAACTCTAAAGACTACCTAAAATTTCCCTGCTGTCTGCTTCTGCCATTTTTATTATAGATTAACGACCATGATCAATTGCCAGTTGATTAAGTCAAGCGCTCTGATCAATAAAGGGAAGTTATGATGTCATCATAGACCAGGCAAAACCTGACTGTCTGCCTGAAGGTGCATAAAGTGGGGCAACAATATCTCAGTTAGGCCATGGGCCAGAGAAATGCGACCCAGACCGTTTGAAAGGGCAGACACATGAGGGAACACACACCAGCCCTCATGGAGGGATCAGAAGTGGAAAGGGTGAGCAATTTCAAGTTCCAAGATGTTAACATCTCTGAAGCTCTAACCTGAGCTCAACATATCGATGCAGCTATAAAGAAGGCACAACAGCATCTATATTTCATCAGGAATTTGAGGAGGTTTGGTATGTCACCAAAGACACTTGCAAATTTCTGCAGATATACTGTGGAGAACATTCCTATTGACTGCATCACCGTCTGGTATGGGGAGGGGGGGTCTACTGCACAGGATCGAAGCAAGCTGCAGAGAGTTGTGAACTCAGTCAGCTCCATCATGGCCACTAGCCCCCACAGTATCCAGGACATCTTCAAGGAGCGATGCCTCAAAAAGGCAGAATCCATCATTAAGGCCCCCATCACCCAGGTCATGCCCTCTTCTCATTGCTACCATCAGGGAGGAGGTACAGGAGCCTGAAGACACACACTCAATGATTCAGGAGCAGCTTCTTCCCTTCTACCATCCAATTTCCGAATGGACATTGAACCCATGAACACAACGTCACTACTTTTGTCATCTCTTTTGCACTACATTAAATTTAACTTTTTAAATATATATACTCTTAGTGTAAATTACAGTTTTTATTATTACGTATTGCAAAGTACTGCTGCCGTGTAACAACAAATTTTGCTACATATGCCGGTGATATTAAACCTGATTCTGATTCTGATCTTTCTTCAAAAACCTCTCTTGCCTGGGCTACTCAACCCTTTCCTTGCAAGAGTTTCTACAGTTGTAGGCAGGTTACTGTGGAATTTGACACAGACCATACCACCGTTCAAAAGTTCACATTAACAGTTTTCAAAGTAAATTTATTATCAAAGTCCATGTATGTCACCCTTTACAACCCTGAGATCCATTTTCACGGGAATTGCGTCACTGCGTGATTGGAGTATGAGAATTGATTTAGCTAACGCTGTACTACCTTAATGAACGGCAATAATACACGGGCCTAGGCCTGGAAATAACACAGTTTCATGATATGCTAAGTATAGAAATGTCACATTGCCTTTCAACAACTATAATATGCTTTGAGCAAAGTCTAAGAGAACAGTGGGTTAGCAAGAGATGAGGTGATTATGTGGTCATTGTAATCAATTATGAGGCACTGAGGATCAAATGCTTCTAATAAGTAATTAATTTCTTAAATTCAGCTTGTAATCCATCAACTGCTGCCCCTTGCTACCACCTTTCCCTCCCCCTTTACCTTTATCACCTCCTCAGAACCTCCCAGCACTCCCAAGCAGGGGGAGATCTTGCCCAATTTGGGAACAGCCCCCTCGCCCACACTGTAAGGTCCAGAGCTGGGGATGGGGTGGTGGGAAATGACGGGAATGTGTGGAGAATAGGAAATGGGATTACTGTAGGATTATATTGAATGGGTGGTGAATGTGGCACCTTAAACCAATTATTCTGTGCTGTAATGGCTGTGTGTCTATGACAGTCATCAGAGATCAGGGAGCAGGTGAAAAATGGCTGGGATAGAAACACAGAAACATAGAAACATAGAAAATAGGTGCAGGAGTAGGCCATTCGGCCCTTCGAGCCTGCACCGCCATTTATTATGATCATGGCTGATCATCCAACTCAGGCAGGAAATATGCTGGCCGGTTGACACAGGAGAAAGTAACAAGAAAGTAAATGCTGGTCTGGGTCAAAGGTTCAAAGTACATTTATTATCAAAGTATGATAATAAATCAACCCTGAGACTTGACCTCCTGCAGACAGTCACCAAACAAAGAAACACCGTGGAAACGTCAAAGAAAACGTCAAACACCTAATTGCAAAAAAAAAGAACAAATCATGTAAATAGCAAAAAATGAATGAAAAGCACAAAGAATATCAAACCACAGAGTACTTGAAACAGTCTAGGAGCGTTCAGTTTAATTCAGTTCAGTTCAATTTAATGCTACGTCATTCATTGAGTGCAGGCTGCAGAGCCAGTCTGCCCTGACCAAAGTCGCACAAAATAGCGGTAAAAGAAAGAGTAGCCAGAAACCAGAAGTACATCATAACATGAACTACAGAGTCCAGTCCACACGCTGTGTCAATTAAACCTTCCCTAAGGCCTAAGATCCTCCACCATCCTCCAACAGTGAACATGAGGGAGAGAGAGAGAGAGATTGGTCAAACACGAGCAGACAGCGCTGAACGCCCACTCACTTTTCCAGGTTTTCTACGCCTGTCATAGGTGGGGAATGATGGATATTAGAATCAGAATCAATGTCATGTGTTATGAAATGCATCGTTTTGTGGCAGCAGTACATTGCAATGAGTGTATGGGGCATATGGGGTGTCCAGGGAGGGATAGCACCTTGGTGAAGGGGCTTGTCATGTCCATTCCAGGCAGCTCACCCACCTTTGACCCCCACCGGACACTCAGCTCTCACCTGTGGCTCCAAGTAGCTGTTTGCATGCGACAGTGGCCACATGGGTACACCGCTTCCACAGGTGGGTTTAACCAGGTGAGGGTAGCTGGCACCCTGGTGAGATAGGGACATGCCAGTCCCAGCATGCAAAATCAGCTCCAGTGGACTGGGTGGGTGAGATCTACAGTGACATCCATTGGCCAGGAAGGCGGTTCTACAACACTCTGTGGAGAGCGAAGGACATGACAAAGCACAGAGATGTCATGGTCATCCACTGCAACCAAGGTAGAACCCAGTTTGTGAGGCTTGTTCATACCGTTGGACCCGGACTTTTGAGGTCAAGAGAGTGGACCTGCCACAGTGCAATGGCTTTTCCACTTTAAAAACTCTCCCACATAGGTCTGTTGCCATCGTTGGACATGACGGACCCCATCACACTGAAATACATGGCAATAAAAATGATAAACACAAATAGAATGTCCCAGTGGGAGAGCATTTTGGAGATAGTGATCACAATTCCATCTCCTTTACCATAGCATTGGACAGGGATAGGAACAGACAAGTTAGGGAAATACTTAATTGGAGTAAGGGGAAATATGAGACCTATCAGGCAGGAACTCGGAAGCATAAATGGAAACAAATGTTCTCAGGGAAATATACAGCAGAAATGTGGCAAATGTTCAGGGGATATTCGCCTGGGGTTCTGCACAGGCATGTTCCAATGAGACAGGGAAATGATGGTAGTGTACAGGAACCATGGTGTACAAAAGGCTGCTGTAAATCTAGTCAAGAAGAAAAGAGGAGCTTACGAAAGACTCAAAAAACTAGGTAACAATAGAGATCTACAAGATTATAAGGTTAGCAGGAAGGAGTTTAAGAATGAAATTAGGAGAGCCAGAAGGGGACATGAGTTGGCCTCGGTGGACAGGATTAGGGAAAACCCCAAGGCATTCTACAAGTATGTGAAGAGCAAGAGGATAAGATGTGAGAGAATTGGATCAATCAAGTGGGACAGTGGAAAAGTGTGTATAGAAACATAGAAACATAGAAAATGGGTGCAGGAGTAGGCCATTCGGTCCTTCGAGCCTGCACCGCCATTCAGTATGATCATGGCTGATCATCCAACTCAGAACCCTGTACCAGCCTTCCCTCCATACCCCCTAATCCCTTTAGCCACAAGGGCCATATCTAACTCCCTCTTAAATATAGCCAATGAACTGGCCTCAACTGTTTCCTGTGGCAGAGAATTCCACAGATTCACCACTCTCTGTGTGAAGAAGTTTTTCCTCATCTTGGTCCTAAAAGGCTTCTCCTTTATCCTCAAACTGTGACCCCTCGTTCTGGACTTCCCCAACATCGGGAACAATCTTTCTGCATCTAGCCTGTCCAATCCCTTTAGGGTTTTATACGTTTCAATAAGATCCCCCTTCAATCTTCTAAATTCCAATGAATATAAGCCTAGTCGATCCAGTCTTTCATCATATGAAAGTCCTGCCATCCCAGGAATCAATCTGGTGAACCTTCTTTGTACTCCCTCTATGTCAAGGATGTCTTTCCTCAGATTAGGAGACCAAAACTGCACACAATACTCCAGGTGTAGTCTCACCAAGGCCTTGTACAACTGCAGTAGTACCTCCCTGCTCCTGTACTCGAATCCTCTTGCTATGAATGCCAGCATACCATTCGCCTTCTTCACCGTCTGTTGTACCTGCATGCCCACTTTCAATGACTGGTGTATAATGACACCCAGGTCTTGTTGCACCTCCCCTTTTCCTAATCAGCCACCATTCAAATAATTATCTGTTTTCCTGTTTTTGCCACCAAAGTGGATAACCTCACATTTATCCACATTAAATTGCATCTGCCATGAATTTGCCCACTCACCTAACCTATCCAAGTCACCCTGCATCTTCCTCACAGCTAACACTGCTGCCCAGCTTTGTGTCATCCGCAAACTTGGAGATGCTGCATTTAATTCCCTCATCAAAGTCATTAATATATATTGTGAACATCTGGGGCCCCAGCACTGAGCCTTGCGGTACCCCACTAGCCACTGCCTGCCATTCTGAAAAGGTCCCGTTTATTCCCACTCTTTGCTTCCTGTCTGCCAACCAGTTCTCTATCCACATCAATACCTTACCCCCAATACCGTGTGCTTTAAGTTTGCACACTAATCTCCCGTGTGGGACCTTGTCAAAAGCCTTTTGAAAATCCAAATATACCACATCCACTGGTTCTCCCTTATCCACTCTACTAGTTACATCCTCAAAAAATTCTATGAGATCGTCAGACATGATTTTCCTTTCACAAATCCATGCTGACTTTGTCCGATGATTTCACCGCTTTCCAAATGTGCTGTTATCACATCTTTGATAACTGACTCTAGCATTTTCCCCACCACAGATGTTAGGCTAACCGGTCTATAATTCCCTGGTTTCTCTCTCCCTCCTTTTTTAAAAAGTGGGGTTACATTAGCTACCCTCCAATCCTCAGGAACTAGTCCAGAATCTAAAGAGTTTTGAAAAATTATCACTAATGCATCCACTATTTCTTGGGCTACTTCCTTAAGCACTCTGGGATGCAGACCATCTGGCCCTGGGGATTTATCTGCCTTCAATCCCTTCAATTTACCTAACACCACTTCCCTACTAACATGTATTTCCCTCAGTTCCTTTATCTCACTGGACCCTCTGTCCTCTACTATTTCCGGAAGATTATTTATGTCCTCCTTAGTGAAGATAGAACCAAAGTAATTATTCAGTTGGTCTGCCATGTCCTTGCTCCCCACAATCAATTCACCTGTTTCTGTCTGTAGGGGACCTACATTTGTCTTATCCAATCTTTCTCTTTTCACATATCTATAAAAGCTTTTACAGTCAGTTTTTATGTTCCCTGCCAGTTTTCTCTCATAATCTTTTTTCCCCTTCCTAATTAAGCCCTTTGTCCTCCTCTGCTGGACTCTGAATTTCTCCCAGTCCTCAGGTGAGCCACTTTTTCTGGCTAATTTGTTTGCTTCTTCTTTGGAATTGATACTATCCCTAATTTCCCTTGTCAGCCACGGATGCACTAGAATCCTTGATTTATTCTTTTGCCAAACTGGGATGAACAATTGTTGTAGTTCATCCGTGCGATCTTTAAATGCTTGCCATTGCATATCCACCGTCAACCCTTTAAGTGTCATTTGCCAGTCTATCTTAGTTAATTCACGTCTCATACCTTCAAAGTTACCCTTCTTTAAGTTCAGAACCTTTGTTTCTGAATTAACTATGTCACTCTCCATCTTAATGAAGAATTCCGCCATATTATGTTCACTCTTACCCAAGGGGCCTCTCATGACAAGATTGCTAATTAACCCTTCCTCATTGCTCAATACCCAGCCTGCTCTCTAGTTGGTTCCTCAAACCATCCTGCATACATTCCAAGAAATCCTCTTCCTCAGCACCCTTACCAATTGGAACGGGAGGAGATAGCAGAGGTACTTAATGAATACTTTGCTTCAGTATTCACTACGGAAAAGGATCTTGGCGATTGTAGGGAAGACTGAAAAGCTTGAGCACGTAGATATTAAGAAAGAGGATGTGCTGGAGCTTTTGGAAAGCATCAAGTTGGATAAGTCATTGGGACCAGATGGGATGTAACCCAGGCTACTGTGGGAAGCGAGGGAGGAGATTGCTAAGCCTATGACGATGATCTTTGCATCATCAATGATGATGCGAGAGGTACTGGAGGATTGGAGGGTTGCAGATGTTGTTCCTTTATTCAAGAAAGGGAGTAGAGATAACCCAGGAAATTATAGACTAGTGAGTCTTACTTCAGTGATTGGTAAGTTGATGGAGAAGATCCTGAGAGGCAGGATTTATGAACATTTGGAGATGCATAATATGATTAGGAATAGTCAGCATGGCTTTGTCAAAGGCAGGTCATGCCTTACGAGCCTGACTGAATTTTTTGAGGATGTGACTAAACACATTGATGAAGGTAGAGCTGTAGATGTAGTGTATGTGGATTTCAGCAAAGCATTTGATAAGGTACCCCATGCAAGGTGTATAAAGAGGCATGGGATCAAGGGGACATTGCTTTGTGGATCCAGAACTGGCTTGCCCACAGAAGGGAAAGAGTAGTTGTAGACGGGTCATATTCTGCATGGAGCTCAGTCACCAGTGGTGTGCCTCAGGGATCTGTTCTGGGACCCCTACTCTGCGTGATTTTTATAAATGACCTGGATGAGGAAATGGAGGGATAGATTAGTAAATTTGCTGATGACACAAAGGTTGAAGGTGTTGTGGATAGTGTGGAGGGCCGTCAGAGGTTACAGCAGGACACTGATAAGACGCAAAACTGGGCTGAGAAGTGGCAGATGGAGTTCCACCGTGATAAGTGTGAGGAGGTTCATTTTGGTAGGTCAAATATGATGGCAGAATATAGCATTAATGGTAAGATTCTTGGCAGTGTGGAGGATCAGAGGGATCTTGGGGCCGAGTCCATAGGACACTCAAAGCTGCTACGCAGGTTGATCCTGTGGTTAATACCGTGCATTGGCCTTCATCAATCATGGGATTGAGTCTGAGAGCCGAGAGGTAATGTTGCAGCTATATAGGACCCTGGTCAGACCCCAGTTGGAGTACTGTGCTCAGTTCTGTTCGCCTCGCTACAGGAAGGACTTGGAAACCCTAGAAAGGGTGCAGAGGAGATTTACAAGGATGTTACCTGGATTGGGGAGAATGCCTTATGAGAATAGGTTGAGTGAACTTGGCCTTTTCTCCTTGGAGGGACGGAGGATAGTCAGAGGCTTTCTCCCAGGGTTGAAATGGCTTGCACGAGAGGGCACAGTTTTAAGGTGCTTGGAAGTAGGTACAGAGGAGATGTCAGGGTAAGTTTTTTTACGCAGGGAGTGGTGAGTGCATGGAATGGGCTGCCACTGGTGGTGGTGGAGTCGGATACAATAGGGTATTCTAAGAGACTCCTGGATAGGTACATGGAGCTTAGAAAAATAGAGGGCTCTGGGTAAACCTCGGTAGTTCTAAGGTAAGGACATGTTCGGCACAGCTTTGTGGACCAAAGGGCCTGTATTGTGCTGTAGGTTTTCTACGTTTTCTATGTTTTTCTAGAATGCTGGAGGAACTCAGCAGGCCAGGCAACATCAGTGCAAAAGAGTACAGTCGACATTTCAGGCTGAGACCCTTTGTGTGTTGCTTGGATTTCCAACATCTGCAGATTTTCTCTTGTTTATGATAAAAATGGTAAATTGCAATAAGAAGTGTATATAAAATATAATTTAAGTAAGTAGATCAAAAATACAGGGAAAGGATACTGAGAAGTGTTCATTGTCCATTCAGAAATCAGATGGCGGAGGGGAAGAATCTGTTCCAGTGCTGTGGGGGATGAGAAGTGATGATGAGGATTATCTGAGGGATCAGCTGGGCTGTCAGTGGTGACAGGAGCCAGAGAGGGTTGGTAACAAGGCTGGGGGAAGGATATCAACTTTGTCAGACACTAATAATGGCTCCGAAAGATCGACCGCAGGACACAAAGAATTGGATTAAAAATAACTGACATTTCCAAATTGGTTCAAGAAGAAACCTGCCTCTTTGTATCAAACTAGAGGGACAAGATCAGGGAGAGATGGCTGAAGTCTGGTGCAGAGAGCAGATTTTCACAGTAGGGTCTGTAACCCCTATACAGACAGGGGTCTCAGTAACTTTTCCCCCTTATAGATGGGTCTCAGCTAACATCTCAATTATAGAGGGGTCTCAATGACTCTCCCTCTTTTAGGGAGGTCTTTCTAACTGTCCACTTATAGTCCACTTTATAGTAACATCTCCCCTTATACAGAAGGTCTCAGTAACTGTCTGCCTTATGGAGGAGTGTCAGGGACTTGTCCCTTTATATAAAGTGCTCAGTAACTGTCCCCCTTTTAGAGGGGTCATGGAAACTGTTCCACATAGAAAGGTCTCAGTAACTGTTCCCCTCACACAGGGGTCTTAGTAACTGTTCCCCTTGTAGAGAGGTCTCAGTAAATAGTCCCCTTACAGAGGGGTCTCAATAACTGTTCCCCTTGCAGAGGGGTCTCAGAAACTCTTCTCCTTATAGAGGGGTCTCAATAACTATTCCCTTTTTAGAGAGGTCTCAGTAACAATTCCTCTTACAGAGGGATGACTATAGCATACTCACTCATGTGGTCTCAGTAAAGTTTCCCTATAGACGGGTTACTGACCCCCTTAGAGTGGTGGCTCAGTAATCGTTTTTCTTATAGAGAGGTTTCACAGAGTGTCTCCCCTAACAGTGTGGTCAGTAATTGCCTCCATCTTTGAATGGGCTGAGTACTGATTGCCTTTGTAATATCATAGTCCTACAGCCTGTAAATAGTCCATTCAGCCCATCTAGTCCATGCCCACCATCACATACTCATCTACAGTGATTCCATATACCGGCACTAGGTCTGTAGCCTTCCGCACCTTGGTGATACAGGTGCGTGCGTAGAATACCGTGAGCACCTCTGCCTCTATTGTCCCCTCAGGGAGTGGAAAGGTTCAGCAGTTTGCTGATTCAATTTAATATCATAGAATGTATACTTTATACTTTATACTTTATTGTCGCCAAACAATTGATACTAGAATGTACAATCATCAAAGCGGTATTTCATTCTGCGCTTTCCGCTCCCTGGATTACAAATATTAAATATTAAAATATTAAAAATAGTAAAAATTAGTAAATATTAAAAATTTAAATTATAAATCATAAATAGAAAATAGAAAAATGGAAAGTAAGGTAGTGCAAAAGAACCGAGAGGCAGGTCCAGATATTTGGAGGGCACAGCCCATATCCGGGCCAGGATCCATTCAGCAGTATACAAGCTGAAATTCCTATTCTTCACAGATGTCCACAAAACAGAGAGAAAAAAAACCCCAAAGAATGAATGATAGAAAAGCATTAGAACCTCAAAGCCCCTCCCCCTCCCATGCACAAGCAGTAGCAAACCCTCTCTCCTACCCCCCCCACCCCCGGCTCCAGCAACAGCATGAATCATGAATCAACCCCCCACCACCCACCATGCAAACATCAGCAAAGCCCCCAGAGACCATGATCTACTGTCCATCCCAACACTTTGACGCCTCAGGCAGGCTCCCTCTCTCACTGGCGAGACTCGTTCACCATCGAGAGAGAAAACACTTGAGTGCAGGGGCCTCTGGCTGTGGTGTACTCCGCCTGCTGTCGCCGCTCCAACCACCATTCGGAGGAAATAATTCCCAAATCTTCTCTAAGCTCACTCAGCACATTAAACTTCTGCCCCCTGGTTCCATAGATACCACGCTGTTGCCCCATAGAATGTATCCTCTCTTCAGGCACCATGACATTGCTCATGATTGTAAGAAACAGCAGAGAGTTGTGGGCATGGTTCAGAACGTCACGGAAACCAACCTCCCCTCTATGGGCTCCATCTACATTTATCATTGCTGAGGAAAAGCAACCAGTATAATCAAAGACACCACCCATCCCTGGCATTCTCATGGGACAGAAGATACAAAAGCCTGAAAGCACGTACCTCCAGGCTCAAAGTCAGCTTCTATCCCCTGTTATAAAACTCTTGAATACTGTAGTCCCCTAGTATGATAAGATAGGCTCTTGACCTCACAATCTACCTCACTGTACCTCTGTGTCTGCCTCGCCTGCTCCCCGTGCTTGAAAGTTGTCACTCGTCTCTAAGAACAGACTGATTGCATCATGGTCTGGTGTGGGAACTCCAATGTACAGGAACCCCGGAGTCTACCGTCACACTGTGTGCTGGCAATATTGGAACCCAAGTGCGGAGGAACACCGGATTCTGATGTAGGAGACAAAAGTCTATTCACAATAATTCCAAAAGAGCATCAGTGGTTCGGCTGAGTAACATCGCAAGAAGTAACATTCTGAAAACTAGGACCCCACGATTAGTGTTAATTGGTGTCCACAACAACAAATCCCCAAGTATATCAAAGTAAACTTAACAAGTTTAAACAGAACACATCAGGATACCAAATTACAAAGAGTAAGTGAACTACACGGAACTCCCCCTGTCAAACTCCCCTCTCTCCCTGTCAGTACCCCCTCTCTCTCACCACTAGGCCTCCTGCTCTCTCCCCATTAGCCACCTCTCTCTCCCTGCCAGGCCTCTCTCTCTCTCGCTTGGCCAGGCTCCCACCCTCTCTCTCTCCCCACCAGGCACCCTCTCTCACTCTCCGTGAGACCCCCTCTCTCCCTGTCAGGTCCCTCTCTCCCCGTCAGGCCACCCCACCAGGCCCCCCTCTCTATCCCCGCCAGATCCCCTCCACTCCACTCTCTCTCAGTGAACCCACCCCCCCCCCACCGGTCAGATCCCTCTCTCCCCAACCAGGCCCTCCTCTCTATCCCTGCCAGATCCCCCCCCCTACTCCCTGTCAGCACCCCCCCTCTCTCTCTGTCAGGCCCCCCTCTCTTTCCCTGAGGGACCTATATAAGATAGATGGTCAGAATCTTATTCCCAGGGTATGAGAAATCACAGGTTGAAGGAGAGAGGGGAAAAAATTAAGTGAGATATGAGGGTGAAGTTTGTAATTCAGAGGGTGGTATATATTAGGAACGAGGTTCCAGAGAAGACTATTAGACCATCAAACGCAGAACAAGAATTATACAATTCAGACCATCAAGTCTGTTCCACCTTTCAATAATGGCACAATTTTTTTCCCAACCCCATTCTTCCTGTCCTTTTTAATCCCCTTATCAATCAATCTCTGTCTTAAATACACCCAATGACTTGGTCTCCATAGCCCATGGCAGCAACTAGTTCCACAGATTCACCACAGGTCCACAGATGGGGGCTGAAGCATTCCTACTCATCTCCATTCTAAAGGGACGTTCCACTAATCTGAGCCTGGGCCTCGGATCCTAGACTCTCCCTCTTAAGGAAAAACATCCTCTCCATGTCTACTCTATCCAGGCCTTGGTCAGACCTCACTTGGAATATTGTGAGCAATTTTGGCCCTGTATCCTGATTGTGTTGGACTTTGAGAGGGTCCAGAGGAGGTTCACAAGGGTTAGCATATGAGGAGTGTTTGATGTCTCTGGATCTGAACAATGGAGATCAGAAAGATGAAGGGGTATTTCATTGAAACTACAAGATACCAAAGGAACTAAGTGGGTAGCCCTGTGTGGCCTTGAGTAGCTCCAGAATCAAAGTTTAAATTTCAAAGTAAATTTATTATTGAAGTACATACTGTATGTGTCACTGTATATAACCCTGTGATTCATTTCCTTGCAGGCATACTCAATAAGTCCATAGAATAATAACCATAACAGAATCAATGAAAGACCACCCAACTAGGGTGTTTAACCAGAGTGCAGAAGACAACAAACTGTGCAAATAAAAAAGAAGAAATAATAACAATAAATACATAAGCAATAATAAATAATAAGCAATGATAAATAAATATCAAGAATGTGAGATGAAGATTCCTCGAAAGTGAGTCCATTGGTTGTGGGAACAATCCAGTAATGGGCAAGTGAAGTTGAGTGAAGTTATCCACTTTGGTTCAAGAACCTGATGGTTGAAGGGTAGTCACTGTTCCTGAACCTGGTGGTGTGACTCCTGAGGCTCTTGTACCTTCTTCCTGATGGCAGCAGCAAGGAAAGAGCAGGTCGTGGGTGGTGGGGCTCCCTGATGATGGTTACTGCTTTCTGAGTTCTGGGTTCAATCCTGACTTCCAGCACTAACTATATAGGGCCCAAAAAGAAGACAAGCATTATGCAGACAGAAATCACTTTAACCAATTTATTTAAAAGTGCGACTGGTCTCACAGCTCCAGAGATCCCAGTTCAGTCCTGATCTTGTGTGTGTGTGTGTGTGTGTGTGTGTGTGTGTGTGTGTGTGTGTGCTTGTGTGTGTGTGTGGATTGTGACCACCCTGTGACTGCATGTGTTTCAGTGCTCCAGTTCTCTCCCACATCCCAACGACGTGTGGGGTCAATGGGTTCATAGGCCACTGTAAATTGCACCACCGCAGTGTGTGAGTGAGGAGTAAAATCTGACGGGAGTTGGTGGGAATGTGGGGAGAATGTAATGGGATGGGTATAGGATCGGAGTAAGTGGGTAATGGGAATGTGGGGAGAATGTAACGGGATGGGTACAGGATCGGAGTATGTGGGTGATGGGAATGTGGGGAGAATGTAACGGGATGGGTATAGGGTTGGAGTAAGTGGGTGATGGGAATGTGGGGAGAATGTAATGGGATGGGTATAGGATCGGAGTAAGTGGGTGATGGGAATGTGGGGAGAAGGGCCTGTTTCGATGCTGCACCCCTCTGTGACTGAGTTGGGTAAAGCCAGTAGAGCCTGAAGGAAGCACAGCGTGGGATGTATATGTAGACTGAGTCTCTGGCTCTGTTACAACTGTCTAATTCATGGGATTGAAACAGAAACAAGGAAAGTTGGAAAGCCTGACAAATTTGTACAGATGTACTGTGGAGAGCATTTGAACTGGTTGCATCACCGTCTGGTTTGGGGCAAGTGTGGGTCGGTGGGGGGGGGGGTTGCCTGCACAGGATTGGAAAAAGCTGCAGGAAGATGTAAACTCAGTCAGCTCCTTCGTGGGCATCGAGGACGCCTCCAAAAGATGGTGCCTCAAAAGGACGGCATCCATTATTGAGGATCCCCATCACCCAGGTCATCCCCTTTTCTCATTGCTACCATCAGGAAGGAGGTACAGAAGCCTGAAGACACACATCAATGATTCAGGAAGAGCTTCTTCCCCTCTGACATCCGATTTTTGAATGGACATTGAACCCATGAACACCACCTCACTACTTTTTTCCCCTCTTTTAGCACTGCTTGCTTAATTTAATTATGTATGTGCACTGTATATTTCTTGTTGTAATTTATAGTTTTCAAAAAATTATTATGTACTGCTGACACAAAACAACAAATTTCATGATATATGCCAGTGATATTAAACCTATTTTTCATTCTGAACACTCGGCACGTCAGGTAGCATCTACAGGGAGAAACAGAGCCATTGTTTCAGGTTGGATACCCTTCAATGAATCTAGGGAACAAAGTAAATTCAGGAGTTTACTGAACCTGTGAATAACTTGATTACATAACACTTCGTGTAATCAGAATCAAATTTCAAAGTTAAAAGTAAATTTATTACCAAAGTACATATATGTCACCATATACATTGTGCATATACATTTTCTTGTGGGCATACTCAATACATCCATTATAGAATCAATGAAAGACCACATCAGTCCTGATGAAGGGTCTCAGCCCAAAAGGTCAACTGATTTCTTATTTTCTCATAGATGCTGCCTGGCTTGCTGAGATTCTCCAGCATTTTGTTGGGGTTGCTTGGATTTCCAGCATCTGCAGACTTTCTCTTCCTTCTCGTGAAATTTATTGAGATTTGTGGCAGCACTACAGTGCAATACATAAAAAATACAATAAATTTCAACAAGAGATATACACTTTTTAAAAAAAATTAAGTACGTAGTGCAAAAAGTGATCAAAAATAGTGAGGAAATGTTTGTGGGTTTATTGTCTGTTCGGAAATCTGATGGTGGAGCAATGAAGTTGTTCCTAAAATGGAGGAGAGGTTCAGTGCAGAGATAGTTGGGTAGTTACATGGATGGGAGGGGTACGGAGGTCTATGGTCTACGCTCAGGATGATGGGACTAGGCAGAATAACAGTTTGACAGACTAGATGGACTGAAGGTTCTGTTTTTAAGCTGTAGAGCTCTACCACACCATGGCAAGGGAGAGTAATAGGGAAAATGGGACTGATAGGACCTCTTCCCCAAGAAGCTAGCACGGACCTTGTGGACCGAGTGGCCTCATACAGTATTCTCATAAGGTACCAGAATGTCAAGCTATGTAACAACACGATAGCCAGGAATGAGTTACAGGCTCAAATCCAAAAAAGCAATATGGTTGGGCAGGTCATTACATAAATAACAGGTAGGTGGGAGTGAGATCGAGGCTCAAACCTATTTGAGGATTCAGAACATGTTATATTTGGAACACAGATTGCTAGAAAGGAATCTAATTAGGAGGCTCATGAGGTTTATATTTGAAGTGTCAGAAATTTGGGAAGGAGGCTTGCATCCGGAATCTAATTGTTTGGATCTCTCAATGGAGGAACACAGAGTTTTACTTCTCTGAATTATTCAGAATGTGGAGGCAAAAATGAAGAAGTGCTTTAGGGTAAGAACCAGTTCTTGTTGCCTGAACTCCTCATCTGTTCTTGGAGACCTCTGAGATGGCTTCAAATGAAGAGCCGGGCTCAGAAAGCAGCACAATACTGAGCGAGGATCTTCAACCCACTGGCTTTGTGTTGGCTCTCTCTTTGAAGTTGAAAGTTCAAAATACATTTATCAAAAATATGTATAAATTATACAACCTTGAGATTCATCTCCTTGCAGGCAGCCACAAAACAAGAAACCCGAAAGAACTCATTGAAAAAAAAGACCGGTACCCAAAGCGCAGAGAGACCAGACCGCAACACATGAAGTTCACAGCATAGCCAATCAGCAACGAGATATCCTCCCCAGATCACAACTGAGTTTCCGAAATGATGACCAATCAGCTGCTTGAAAAATATATAAAGGCCAAGCATTTGGAGGGCATGCCACAATCAACAGCGCATTGATCATTACTCCTCGCATGGTGACGAAATGTTTGCAAGTAAAATGTCAATATTGGAGAACAACTCAACCTAATCAGAGACATCGGTGCGATATCTCAGTCATAGCAAGGACTAGGCCTCAAGCCACGGTGTTGCCTGTTTGCAGCCGTCTGGGGAGAGGGGTCGGAGTCGATGCCAGAGGTGGTGTGGCGCAGTGTCCATGCTGGCAGTGTCAGTGCTGTTCTCCAGTGTTCACTCAGTGGAAAACAAGGTGTTCAACTTCAGACTGCCGGAACATTTAATGGACTCAGGGACCTGATGTTCAGACTAACAGTGAGCAATCATCTTAGTCACTTTTCTTGTGATTGCAAGACTCTGGTGGACATTGTTAATGTGGAATCCTGCAAGTCTGATTCACTGATTTATTGGTGGGGGAACTGCATGGCCTTGGTTGTGGTGAGGAGTAGGCCTCAAGCCACAGTGTCGCCAGTTTACAATCGCCCAGGAGAGAGACATTGGAGTCAGGGAGCTCCGCCCATGACGCACCGTCCATGCTGGAGCTGGTGCTACCCCCTAGTCTTTGTTCGGCAGAAGACAAGCTGTATTGTGTTCAACTGCTGGCTGCTGCAACATTCATGGACTCAGAGATCTGGAGTATATACATATATATTTTTTGTGTCACTCTATTTACTGCCATCTTATATGTGGTATATGTGCCATGCTGTGTGTGACTGTTGGTACTGTGTTTTGCACCTTGGCCCCAGAGGAGCGCTGTTTCATTTGGCTGTGTTCATGGGTACTAATGTGAGGCTGAATGACAATTAAACTTGAACTTGAATGTCTGCTATAGGTTAAGGAGTCCAGATGAAGGAGTCTTTATAGAGATATACAGTCCATTCACCCCCTCAGATGCTGCCTGAGTTCTCCAGCTAACAGTGTATTGCTCCAGATTCCAGTATCTTGCGTCTTCTACAGTGAAGTCTAACAAGGTAAATCGGTCTACTATTGCCGTTTACACTGGCACGCAGTGAAGAACTTCGCTCTGCATGACGTCCATCATCGAGAATCCCCACCATCAAAGCCATCCTTTCATCCCACCACTGCCATCAGGAAGGAGGTACAGGAGCTTTAGGTTCCACACCTCCAGGTTCAGATACAGTCACTACCCTTCACCCATCAGGCTCCGGAACCAGTGTGGATAACTTCACTCACCTCAACTCTGAATTGATTCCACAACCTATCAATTCACGTTCAAGAACTCTATAACTCATGTTCTCACTATTTATTATTTATTTGCTTGTTTTTTTTGTCTTATTTTTGTATTTGTATAGTTTATCTTCTTTGATGGCACGTGGCCAAGTGGTTAAGGCATTGGACTAGCGACCTGAAGGTCGTGAGTTCGAGCCCCAGCCGAGGCAACGTGTTGTGTCCTTGAGCAAGGCACTGCCTCTGCGATGACACTGGTGCCAAGCTGTATGGGTCCTAATGCCCTTCCCTTGGACAACATTGGTGTCATGGAGAGGGGGGACTTGCAGCATGGGGAACTGCTGGTCTTCCATACAACCTTGCCCAGGCCTGCGCCCTGGAGAGTGAAGACTTTCCAGGTGCAGATCCATGGTCTCGCAAGACTAACGGATGCCTTATCTTCTTCTTGTACATTGGCTGCTCGTCAGTCTTTGTGTGTAGTTTTTCATTGATTTTTGTTGTGTATTTAGTATTTCAGAAATATTTGAGAATCTTGTATATACATATATTGTTTGATTAAGCACTCTTGTTTGTTTGAGTAACCTATTAAAATTCAAAGTTCAAAGTAAACTTTATGATCAAAGTGCATACCACCCTGAGATTCATTTTCCTGCAGGCATACTCACTAAATCTACAGAACTGTAGCTATGACAGGGTCAATGAAAGATTAACCACAGTGCATAAGACAACAAACAGTGCAAATGAAAATATAAATAAATAGCAATAAATAACAAGAACATGAGATAATAAGATAAAGAATCCCTACAGTGAGATCATTGGTTGTAGTAACGTATCAATGATGAGGCAAATGAGTGCAGTTATCCATTTTTATTCAACAGCCTGATGGTTGACGGGTAGTAACTGTTCCTGAAGCTGGTGGTGTGAGTCCTGAGGCTCCTGTACCTTCTACCTGATGGCAGCAGCGAGAAAAGAGCATGGCCTGGGTGGTGAGGATCTCTGATGATGGATGCTGCTTTCCTACAACAGTGTTTCATGTAGACGTGTTCAATGGTGGGGAGGCCTTTACCCATGATGTACTGGGCTGAATCCACTACCTTTTGCAGGATTTTCTGTTCACAGACTTTGGTGTTCCCATACCAGACCGTAATGCAGCCAGTCAATACACTCTCCACTACACATCTATAGAAGTTTGTCAAAGTTTTTGATGACATGCCAAATCTCTGCAGACTCCTAAGGACGTAGAGGCACTGCCATGCTTGCTTTCATTTTGGGCTATTTGTATAAATACCTGAATTGTAAACATCATCACACTACCATGTGATACATGGGTGCCTCGCTGGAAGCAAACACATAGTTAGACCCACATTTTCGACTCCTGTGTCTTCCTCTGAATTAGTTTAATGTTTTGAAGTCATAGAACATAACAATTCTATTGTATTTCTTTGTTCTACTGTGAATGCCCACAAGAAAATAAATCTCAGGGTAATATATGGTGACTTATATGTCCTTTGATAACACTGGACAACAAATTTTTTTGAGAGCTGCTTTCTCAGAAACTTTTTTGGTTTATGATAGACCACTTTCAGCTGAACACAAATATAATTTCAGACTGCGTGTACCGTGTGGGAATTTGGAGAAACAAGAAATTAACTTTTATTAAATATAATGCATTTAATTGCTCAACGGTGCTGACGCTTTGTATTAATTCAATCAAGCTAAAAATGTTTTGTTGATTTTCATTTCTACTCAGTGTTTGAGGTTTCTCGCTTAAGTGTCCAACAATAATCAGACAGCATTGACGGAGTCCAGTTGTTCTGATACCGCTTCTCCATGACGACAATGTCCTGATGAAACCTTTCACCGTGCTCGTTACTGACAGTGCCAAGATTTGCAGGGAAGAAGTCTAAATGGGAATGCAGAAAATGAATCTTTAGTAACACATTGCACTTCATGGTTTTGTATGCTTGAAGCATGTTGTCAATCAGATGTAGATAGTTTGGTGCTTTGTAGTTGCCAAGAAAATTTTCAGCAACACCCTTAAGTGTCTTCCATGCGATTTTCTCCAGTCCCAGTAGAAGTTCTTCGAACTGCCTGTAATTGATAACCCGTTTGATTTGTGGACCAACAAAATCTTCTTTAATCTTGGCATCAGTTATTCTGACTTGAATTATGAACTGAAAGAAATATAGGTGAATTCAAAAAATTAGTGTGTGATAAGGAAGTTCTATGGTGATTTTTCGTGATCAGCATCCCAAAATCCATAAGATACACCCAAAAGTATTCAGGAAGCAGAATCTTTGTAATAAGTCTACTTCAAACTTTGACCCATACAGATCATTTCACCACACCACATTGAGGTGGTACAGGGGAAAAGAAATAACAGAATGCAGAATAAAGTGTAACAGTTACAGAGAAAGTGCAGTGCAGACAGACAATATGGTACAAGGGCCACGACAAGGTAGATTGTGAGGTCAAGAATCTATCTTATCGTAGAGGATGTCCATTTAATTGTCTTATAACAGTGGGATAAAAGCTGTCCTTGAGTCTGGTGGTCAGTCTTATAGTTTGTAATTTCAAAACATTAAACTAATTCAAAGAAACACATGGGAGTCCAAAAATATGGGTGTTGTGCAAACTTACTTTAAGCGAGCTGCGCATGTATCATGTGGTAACATGATGACTTATGAAATTAATGTATTTTTACATATAACCCATAATTAATTACTCAAATGAGTGAAAATGCAATCAACCAATATGTGTACAAGATTATTCAAATATTATTGAAATATTAAATACACAACAGATAGCTTCTGTCCTACTCTTATAAGACGATTGGGAGTTCCTGTTGGACTCTTGACCTCATCATCTACCTTGTTACGATCTTGCACCTTATGACCATCTCCACTTTTCCTGTCAATGCTATTTGATTTTGTATTGTTCTGGCATCTTCCCCCTTCCTTTTCAGTCTTGATGAAGGGTCTCGGCCTGGAAGATTGTTTATTCATTTCCATAGATGTTCCCTGACCTGCTGTGCTCCTCCAGCATTTTGTATGTGTTACTATGGACTTCCAGCATCAGCAGACTTTCTCATGTTTGTGTTATTGCTTTACCTTGTTCTACCTCGATACCCTTTGTATTGGGTTGGGGGGGGCATGGTAGCGTAATGGTTAGCACAACGCTCTACCATACTAGCAACACTGGATCAATTCCTGCTGCTGCTTGTAAGGAGCTTGTACGTTCTCCCTATGACCATGTGGGTTTCCTCCAAGTGCTCAGGTTTTCTCCCACAGCGCAAAGACCTACCATTTGGTAGGTTAATAGGTCATTGTAAATGGTCCTGTGATTGAGCTGGGATTACATCAGGGGTTGCTGAGTGGCAAGTGGCTTGAAGAGCTGGAAGGGCCTATTCAAAGTTCAAAGTTCAACGTACATTTATTATCAAAGTATGTATACATTATACAACCTTAAGATTCGTCTCCTAAAAGGCAGCCACGAAACAAAGAAACCCAAAAGAACCCATTAAATAAAAAACCATCAAACACCCAATGTGCAGGGAGAAAAAAGAATACTACAAACAATAAAAGTTATCAAATCCATGCTGTACCTCAGTCTGATCTGTATGAAGAATAAGCACGACAAGCTTTTCACTGTATCTCAGCAACATGACAAAATAAACCAATTTCAATTCCAATTTGACCTTTGACATAATTGGGTCAACTAAAGAAAAGAGATGATGGAACAAGTGCTGACGGCGGTGACCTCTGCTCTTACTGAGGGGTTGTGACCGTCACAGGACCGCCTCGCGCTCCTTTTAGCTTGCAGCGCCTCCGGCTCTACCAGCTCGGAATATAGATAGTGGTCGGTCACCAAGGCAACACAATGGTTGGGGGGAGAGAGTGGAAAACGCGAGCAAAAATAAAACTTCATCTCGTCTCTCTTGGCCCCTGAGATTTAAAGCTGCTGTCAGCTGCGAGGAGCTATATTTAGAGCTGAGTCTGAGCAGAGTGTTTTTATTCATGAGCCGTACACAGAATGCGACATGCTCCTCGGTTTCACGATCTCTTCTGAGGGGTTCAGACTCTGCTCGCACTTGGAGCTGGCCAGGATCGTACCTGCACTTCTGATTATGCTTGTAGATCAAAGTTCAAAGCAAATTTTATTATCAGAGTACATATACGTCTCCATACACAAACCTGAGATTTATTTTCCTGTGGGCATACTCAGCAAATCTAGAGAATAGGAACTATAACAGGATCAATGAAAGATCAACCAGAGTGCAGAAGACAACAAACTGTGCAATTACAAATACAATAAATAGCAATAAATAACGAGGACATGAGATAATGAGATAAAGAGTCCTTAAAGTGAGATCACTGGCTGTGGGAACATTTCAGTGGATGGGCAAGTGAGTGTATTTATCCCCTATTGATCAAAAGCCTGATGGTTGAGGGGTAGTAACTGTTCTTGAAACTGGTGTACGAGCCCTGGGGCTCTTGTACCTTCTATATGATTCAGCAGTGAGAACAGACCATGGTCTGGGTAGTGGGGATCTCTGATGATGGATGCTGCTTTCCTACGACAGTGCTTCATGTAAATGTGCTCAATGGTTGGTTAATATAGGAGAGAATTAATTCTAATTAACGATGACCAGACCAGTGTGGACTGAGCTGCATCCATAATTCCCCAACTCATGTTCCCAACATGATACAGACTCAAGTCTCAACAGAGTTATAGAGCATAGGAAGTAAATCCTTCAGCCCATCTCATCCCAATTGCCTACAATTGTCCTACACCCCTCTAACCCTTTCCTTTCCACAAACCTCCCTAAACGTCTACTAGGTGTACTGGGTTGTGTGGGATTTGGGATCAGCCATGATGGAATGGCCTAGCAGACTCAATGGGCTGGTTGTCCTAATTCTGTTCCAATGTTTTATGGTCTTATGGTCTTAAATTGGACTCACCTCAGCCACTACCTCTGGCAGTTCTTCCCATATCCCCACCACCCTCTGTGTGAAAAACTAACCCCACCCGCAGGCCCCCTTTAAATCTCCCTCCCCCTCGCCTTAACCTTATACAATGAGACAATACTCAGAATCAGGTTTAACGTCATTGGCATATGTTGTGAAATTTGTTAACCTTGCAGTAGCAGTACAATGCAATACATGATAAGAGAGAAAAGATGTTCATGGGCTCAATGTCCATTCAGAAATCAGTTGGCAGAGCAGAAGAAATTGTTCCTGAATCATTGTGTGTGTGCCTTCAGGCTCCTGTACCTCCTCCCTGATGGTAGCAATGAAAAAAGGGCATGACCTGGGCGATGGGGGTCCCTGATGATGGAAGGCGCCTTTCTGAGGCATTGATCCTTGAAGATATCCATGATGGAGCTGACTGAGTTTACAACTCTGCAGCTTATTTTGATCCTGTGCAGTAACCACCACCCCACACACCACCCCCCCCCCACCAGACGGTGATGCAGCCAATTAGAATACTCTCCATGGTACATCTGTAGAAATTTGCTAGGATTTAGGAGCAGAAGACCATATGACATAGGAGATCAATTAGACCATTCAGCCCATCGAGTGTCATGGTGTGTGCTGACAGATGACTGAACCCAGTTGCGGAGGAATGACAGACTCCCATGTTGTGACAGAAACAGGAGTTTATTCACAGGAATTCCATCCACGTCGGTGGCTTCACCAAGCGACAGTGCGAGACAAGTCATTCTACACGCACACACACACACACACACACACACACACACACACACGCATGCACAAGACCCTGCGATGAGCGCTAAATGAGCCCCCTTTAAGACCATTACATATAGGAGCAGAATTAGGCCATTTGGCCCATTGAGTCTGTTCTGCCATTTCATCATGGCTGATCCAATTTCCCTCTCAGCCCCAATCTCCTGCCTTCTCCCTGTATCCCTTCATGTCCTGACTAATCATGAATCTATCTACCTCTGCCTTAAGTATAAAGACTTGGCTTCCACAACCACCTTGTGGCAATGAATTCCACAGATTCAGCACTCTCTGGCTAAAGAAATTCCTCCTCATCTCCGTTCTAAATGGACATCCCTCTATTCTGAGGCTGTGTCCCCTGATCTTAGACTCTCACACCATAGGAAATATCCTCTCTATATCCACTTCATTAAGGCCTTTTACCATTCAAACAACACACACAAAATGCTGGAGGAACTCAGCAGGCCAGGCAGCATCTATGGAAAAAGAGAATAGTTGATGTTTTGGGCCGAGACTATTTGGCAGGACTGGAAAAAAAAGATGATGAGCAGATTTAAAAGGTGGGGCAGAGGAGAGAGAAACACAAGGCGATAGGTGAAAACAGGAGGGGGAGGGATGAAGTAAAAAGCTGGGAAGTTGATTGGTGAAAGAGATACATGGCTGGAGAAAGGGGAATCTGATAGAAGAGGACAGAAGGCCAAGGAAGAAAGAAGAGAGGGGAGGAACACCAGAGGGAGGCAATAGACAGGCAAGGAGATAAGGCAAGAGAGGGAAAAGGGGATGGGGAATAGTAAAGGGGGGGCATTACTGGAAGTTTGAGAAATTGATGTTCCTGCCATCAGGAGGTTACCTTGAGGGTGTTGTGCCTCCAACCTGAGTGTGGCCTCATCGTGACAGAAGAGGAGTCTATGGATTGACATATTGGAATGGGAATGGGATGTGGAATCAAAATGGGTGGCCACTGGGGGATCCCACTTCTTCCGAGTGTCAGTGCGCAGTGAAGTAGTCTCCCAATCTACAACAGGTCTCACCGATATACAGGAGTCTACACCGGGAGCACCGGACACGGTAAATGACTCTAACAGACTCACAGGGTGAACACCTTATATTCCATCTGGGTAGCCTCCAACCTGATGGCATGAACATCGACTTCTCAAATTTCCGATAATGATTCCACTGCCCTCCCCCCCCACCGACTCCTTCACCATTCCCCATTCCCTTTTCCCTCTCTCCCCCTAACTCCTTGCCTGCACATCACCTCCCTCTGGCCCTCTGGTGCTCCTCCCCGCTTCTCTTTCTTCCATGACCTTCCGTACTCTCCTATCAGACTCCCCTTTCTCCAGCCTTGTATCTTTTCTCTAAATCAATTCCCCGACTCTTTACTTCATCCCTTCCCCTCCCAGTTTCATCAACTGTACTTTTTTTCCATAGATGCTGCCTGGCCTGCTGAGTTCCTCCAGCATTTTGTGTGTTGCTCAGACTTCCAGCATCTGAAAATTTTCTCTTCTTTGTGCTTTCACCAGTCAATAGGTTTCAGTGAGGTCACCCCTCATTCTTCTGAATTTTAGTGAATACAAGCCCAGAACCATCAAGCACTCTTCATTTGACAAGCCATTCAATCCTTGCTTTAAATGTTCACAGAATGCAAACACCCGTGCAAGCCACAATTAACTTGACAAAATTAAGCAGAAAGCACAGGGACTTAACGACTCTCATTAAGACAACAATCAGTAAATACAGGTGCTTGAGAAGCCTTGAAGACTAACGCTCTACGGCAAGCCACAGAGGCCCTCAGGACCCAGGACAATCTAGTCAGCTCCGCTTGGCAGACTTAGGCCATTTGGCCCTCTTAAGGCAATCTGAGGGGAAGTTCTTCACTCAGAGGGTGGTCCTTTCTTGTTTGATGGCTCCTTTCCTGTTCCTGTTGGCATTAAAATGGATTATGAAACATACAAGTGGAATCCAGAGAACTATGTGGCAGCAACTTGATGACCTAGAGCTTACAGATGACATCATTGTATTGGCTAGCTCTAACCAACAGATGCAAGAAAAGTCAGTTCTCTTGACCACTAAGACCAAACATAAGTGATGAAGATAAACTGCACCAGCAATAGATCCACAATGATGAGAGAGACAACCCTGGAAGAAGTGACTTCCTTTGTCTATATTGGAAGCATTGTGAGTGTATATGGTGGAATGGATGAGGACGTCAAAGCCAGAATCAACAAGGCCAGAGTAGTTTTCAACATCCTGCAGAAAGTGTGGACATACAGAGTCATATCAAGGAAAACCAAAATCAGAATTGTCAACCCAAATGTTAAAACTGTGCTCCTCTACAGCTCTGAAACCTGGAGAACAACAATGAAGACACTAGGCAAGCTTTCATCAACCAGTGCCTGAGAGGGGTCCTAAACATCTGATGGACTGACAAAGTAACCGACCAGACACTGTGGGAAAACACCAACCAGGAATCCATGGAGATACAAATATGCAAATAAAAATGGAGTGGACTGGCCACACCTTGAGGAAGCCAACCCACAGCATCACCAGACAGGCATTAAAATGGAATCACCATGGAAAGAGGAAAAAGGAACGTCCAAAAAACATGTGGAGGAGAGATGTCAGAATCAGAATCATGTTTATTACCACTGGCATGTGTCGTGAAATTTGTTAACAGCAGCAGCAGTTCAATGCAATACATAATATAGAAGAAGAAGAAAAATAATGATAATAAATAAATCAATTACAATACATGTATATTGAATAGATTGAAAATTGTGCAAAAACAGAAATAATATGTATTAAAAAAATGAGGTAGTGTTCACAGGTTCAATGTCCATTTAGGAATCGGATGGTAGAGGGGAAGAATTTGTTCCTGAATTGCAGAGTGTGTGCCTTCAGGCTTCTGTATCTCCTACCTGATGGTAACAGTGAGAAAAGGGCATGCCCTGGGTGCTGGGGGTCCTTAATAATGGACGCTGCCTTTATGAGACACTGCTCCTTGAAGATGTCCTGGGTACTTTGTAGGCTAGTACCAAGATGAAGACGACTAAATTTACGACCCTCTGCAGCTTCTTTCAGTCCTGTACTGTAGCTCCGCACCACCCCCGCCCCCGCCATACCAGACAGTGATGCAGCCCGTCAAAATGCTCTTCGTGGTACATCTACAGAGCTTTTTGAGTGCTTTCGTTGACATACCAAATTCCTTCAAACTCCGAATGAAGAATAACCGCTGTCTTGCCTTCTTTTTAGCTGTATCGACATGTGGAGACCAGGTTAGGTCCTCAGAGATCTTGACACCCAGGAACTTGAAACTGCTCATTCTGTCCACTTCTGATCCCTGTATGAGGATTGGCATGTGTTCCTTCATCTTACCCTTCCTGAAGTCGACAATTGGCTCTTTCATCTTATTGTTGTTGAGTGCCAGATTGTTGTTGCAACAGCACTCCACTAGTTGCTCTATCTTGCTCCTGTACGCTTGCTTGTTTCCATCTGAGATTCTACCAACAATGCTTGTATCATCAGCAAACTTATAGATGGTATTTGAGCTATGCCTAGCCACACAGTCATGTGTATATAGAGAGTAGCGCAGTGGGCTAAGCACATACCCCTGAGGTGCACTAGTGTTGTCAGCGAGGAGGATATGTTATCACCAATCTGCACAGATTGTTGTCTTCTGGTTTGGAAGTCGAGGATTCAAATGCAGAGGGAGGTACAGGGACCCAGGTTCTGTAACTTCTCAATCCGGATTGTGAGACTGATGGTGCTAAATGTGGGCATGTGGCCAAGTGGTTAAGGCATTGGACTAACAACCTGAAGGTCGTGAGTTCGAGTCCCAGCCGAGGCAGCGTTTTGTGTCCTTGAGCAAGGCACTTAATCACACATTAACCATTGCTCTGCGACGACACTGCTGCCAAGCTGTATGGGTCCTAATGCCCTTCCCTTGGACAACATTGGTGTCATGGAGAGGGGAGACTTGCAGCATGGGCAACTGCTAGTGTTCCATACAACCTTGCCCAGGCCTGTGCCCTGGAGAGTGAAGACTTTCCAGGCGCAGATCCATGGTCTCGCAAGCCTAACGGATGCCTTTTATAGTCGATGAACAGCATCTTGACATAGGTATTTGCATTGTCCAGGTGGTCTAATGCTGTGTGAAGAGCCATTGAGATTGCATCTGCCGTAGACCTATTGTGGCCGAAATCAGACCATGAGGACACTCTTGGTCCACTCTCAAGAAAGTGGCTCAGAACAGCGGACGATGGAGATGGGAGGTCATCGATGACCTATGCTCCACTGTGAGCTAAGGGCCCAGAAAATAAGTGTTGCAGTGTATAATACTCTGCCCCTGGGGAGCTGAAGCCTAGACAAAGCTGTCAATGTCTGCATGAATATCTATCACGCACGTCTCCCTCTATTTATGTATCAGAATCAGGTTCCATATCATCAGCAAGTGTTTAACTTAGCAGCAGCAGTACAATGCAATACATGATAATTAGAAAAAATCAATTATTTTAAGTATTTATATATATATTAAATAGTTAGATTAAAAATAGTGCTAAACAGGAATAATATATAAAAAAAGTAGGTAGTGTTCATGGGTTCAACATCCATTTAGGAATCGTATGGCAGAGGGGAAGAAGCTGTTCCTGA
The DNA here is from genome assembly GCF_963921235.1 of Mobula hypostoma. Taxonomy (NCBI): domain Eukaryota; kingdom Metazoa; phylum Chordata; class Chondrichthyes; order Myliobatiformes; family Myliobatidae; genus Mobula; species Mobula hypostoma. The sequence continues at coordinate 117,331,147 of NC_086101.1, forward strand.
ATCATTGAGTGTGTGCCTTCAGTCTTCTGTACCTCCTTCCTGACGGTAACAATGAGAAGAGGGCATGTCCTGGGTGATGGGGGACCTTAATAATGGATGCTGCCTTTCTGATGACTAATTTTACAACTTTTTGTAGCTTCTTTCGGTCCTGTGCAGTAGCATCCCACCAGCCCATACCAGATGGTGATGCAGCCTATCAGAATGCTCTCCATGGCACATCTATGGAACTTTTTAAGTGTTTTAAATGACAAAACAAATCTCCTCAAACTCCGAATGAAATATAGCCGCAGTCTTGCCTTCTTTATAGCTGAAGTGATATGTTGGGACCAGGTTAGGCCCTCAGAGATCTTGACGCCCAGGAACTTGAAACTGCTCACACTCTCTACTTCTGATCCATCTACGAGAAATGGTTTGTGTTCTCTTGACTTGCCCTTCCTGAAGCCCATCGTTTTACTGACATTGGGTGCAAGGTTGTTGCTGTGACACCACTCCACTAGTTGGCATATTTCACTCCTGTATATCCTCTCATCTTCATCTGAGATTCTACTGTTACGTACCCCATAACTGGGTTGCCAAACCAGCAGAAATGGATCACTCAGTTGGAGTCTGGATTACTAGAACTAAGAAAGTTTTATTAAAGAAACAAGCAATACAGTACTCTAATCAAAAGGATAATGAATGCAACAGTTCAGCAATGATAAACATACATGTACACAGAATTAAGATAACAGGATCAATCAAGCTCTATCGTTGTCTAGGGGTAAATGACCAGTTTCAAAATGACGCAAAGTTCAATTCAATTTAGTTCAGTTCAGTTCGCAGTAATCACTGCCGTGGCGATGGACAGAGGGGGGAAGGAGAGAGAGAGCAAAACGAATGAATATTCAAAACGACTTCCACACAGACCTTCGCAGTCAGCTTTCGGGTGAGTCCTTTGTGATGTCATCTGAGGTCACCGACCGTGACCCCTCCGTTTCCAGATACGATCGTTTCCCTGAGGTGAACCCGGCACCCAGGCAAGGGTGGACACACACCAGGTTCCCGTCGATCGTGCCTTTCCACCCTGTGCGTCTATGGCCCGATACTTCCCACTGACTTGTGAGAGACGCACCGCTTCCAGGGTCTTGTTACCTCGGGTGTCGTGTGTGTGTCGCCTTAGCGAACCTGTCCCTTTTTATCCCCCTGCTGGGGTATCGCCTGTCCATCACCTCAAACAGTTCGGGGTTCAAAGGGTGAGCTGCTCTTGACAACTCTCCTTCCTTCATTAACATCTCCAAATGCTGCTCCATTGTTTTCCTTATCTCTCTCTCTCCTGAAGTCAGGTGGCAGACCAACTGCTGATTCCACTGGTGCCAGCCCAGGCCAGCTACATCTTAATCTATGCGTATTCTTGTCACACTTCCCCCCTTTTAAGGATTTTTACCGGGGGGTAAAAATTACAAACATGAATACATTATTTGATACACACACAAATATACATCTTTATCAGCTATTTGGCTAGTACAGCGAGTTTGAAGCTGTCAACACCTGACAGACAGTCAGCCATCACATTTTCTGTTCCTTTTATATGTGTTATTAATAATCCCTTAGACCAGGCTCCAACTTAGCAAACTTCATAGTGGCCAAAAACACTGATGAATTGCGATCAATGTAACCTCTCATTTGGTTTTGTCCCAGACCACAATAACAAGGGTCGTCCCATTCCGACTTAGTTTTCTCTCGCAAGGGCTTGGTAGGAGGGGGAGGGGTAGTGACCGCAGAGTTATTGCAAAACTTCCTACAGTACCCCACCATCTCCAAGAGCCTTCTGAGGGCTCTCTTGTCTGTCGGGGTTGGGAGGTCAGCGATAGCCTGCGCTGTAGCTGCCAGCTGCCCCTGTGTCACCACAATTCCCAGGTAAGTGACCTTCGTGTGGCCGAACTCATTGTTTTCAAGGTTCACTATCAAGCTGGCTTCAGACAGCCGTATTACATCGCCAATACACACCTCTGTGTTCGTCAGCCCTTTAGTCACTGAATTACTCATTCTATATGAATGTTGCTCGCTAGGCTTCCCTAGTGTAACAGACACCACCCAACGTCCCAGTTCTTTGCATCACCTCGGGACAATCAAACACACGTGTGCGAGTCGTTTAATTACTTCTCCTAAAGAGTCACTTTGTTCAGGGATCAAGGGAGAGACCTTATCAACAGAGCCGGCCAAAACTGTAGCCTTCTCCCATCTGGTCGATACCATACTCATCTTTTCAAAATGGTTTTTTTCTCTTATCAGGGGGACCCTAGCTTCGTTGATTTCCACGCTAACACCGACTAGGTTTGTTAGCATATCAAAAGCCTGTGACCGTCTCAGTTCGCGTCGGTCATAATCAATAACATCCTTCCTCCTGGGCAACCGGTAAACCTCTTTCATGATTCCACCAACTGTTTCCTTCAGCACCGCAAAATTTCCACCGTGGGGTACCTTGTGGGCCAGGTTAAAAATCTCATCCCCATAACTCTTTTGCACCACCCCCCCATTCCTCATCTGCGGGTACGGTACTTGGTCTCCCTTTCTTCCTTAGCACTTCCTCCTCCACCAAAACCATCAGCCCCTCGTCTCGCTCCTGCGCCTTCACAAATTCTTTCCTGGCTAATGCTAAGTCTGTCTCAGCTCCCTCACTACCTCCTGTTTCACTACACTCCTTCTTTTCACTTTCTACCCCCTTCTCGAACAAGGCTGACAGAAACGTCTCATCTAAATTTACTACCGCAGTCCCGTGATGAACCTGCGAGTCCATGGGCGGGGCCTCAATGCTGGCAGGCTGACCTGTCAATCTCACTGCTTCGAACATGATTCCCCCGGCGAGGTCATTACCGAGCAAGACTTCCACGCCTTTCATCGGTAATTCGGGCCTCACCCCGATCGTGACTAGTCCAGAGACCAGGTTGCTTTGTAAGTGTATCTGGTGCAAAGGGACTGCCTCTGTCCCTCCCCCAATACCTTTCACCTTGACCTCCCCAGTCTGAGTCTCTGAGCTAAACTCTAATACACTCTTCAGTATTAGTGACTGACATGCTCCCGTGTCTCTCCAGATCCACACTGGAACTGGTTTTAACCCCTCCTTCACTGACACCAATCCGGCCGAGATAAACTTCTCGCGCCCTTCCTGAACTTTGGCAGACCTGTCTTTTCCTAGCGGTTCGTTTACCAGCTCGATACAGCCAGTCAAAATCGCCGTTTTTCCTTTTCCCGTCTCCTTCTTTGGGGCAAAGCACCTGGACGCAAAGTGTCCGACTTTCCCGCAATTATAACAGACGACTCCAGGAGACTTCCTACCAGACTGCTCCCGGTCTACCTTATCCTTCTCACTAGTCCCTGGCTTACTTTCTGACTTTTCCGGCGGACTCTCCCCGCCGTCCTGACTACCCTTCTGGTAGCCTTTACTCGGGGCAAACTTCATTTTATGCGTCAACGCATACTCATCCGCTAACTTAGCAGTTGCGGCTAATGTGGCTGCCTCTTTCTCATCTAGGTAGGGTCTCATACCCTCAGGGACACAACCTTTAAACTGCTCAATCAGGATCAGCTGTAGCAGTCTGTCATAATCCCCCCTACCCCCTTTGAGATGCATCAATATGTCTGCATCTCACGGGCAAACTCTAAATACGTGCGGTCCCACTGCTTCCTTGCATTCCAGAACCTCTGCCGGTATGCCTCCGGGACCAACTCATAAATCCTGAGGATTTTCCTCTTTCACCACCTCATACCTCTGGGCATCTTCCGCGGACAAAGCTGAGTAAGCTTCTTGGGCTTTCCCTTTCAGTACACTCTGAAGCAAGATAGCCCACTTATCCCTCGGCCAATCCTGACTTGTAGCAACTTTTTCGAAATGGAGAAAGTACCGGTCCACGTCGGTATCGTCAAATGGGGGAACCAGCCTAACCTCCTGGGTCGCCCGGAACCCTCCACCTTGGTTCGGCACGGGCCCCTGCTCTGCCCTTATCCTTAACTTCTCCAGCTCGAATTCCCTTTCCCTCTGTTTCTCCAACTGCCTCTCTCTTGCTCCAACTGTCTTACCCGGAACTCGTGCTCGAGTCTCAGTTTTTCAAGCTGCACCTGTACTGCATCTCCAGCAGGTTTTTCAATAGACACCACCCCCAGCTCGCCTTGGGGAAACACACCTTTAGATACATAGTGCTCTACGATAGCTCTGTGTATCTCCTCTCTCCTCATTGTCGACTTCCCCTTAGCAAGATTCAACAGTTTTGCCACAGCTACCAATTCCGATTTCCTGTCATCCTCTAATACCTCCAAGGTCGGCGCCTTTATAAATTCCTCAGCCTCCATTTCTGCTGTTTGTCTTTTCTTTCTTTCTGGAATTTTGACCCAATCAATTTACTCTGTCCCAAATTTAGCGTTCAAAATTGCGGACGAGAACCCCACTTATGTTACATACCCCGTAACTGGGTTGCCAAACCAGCAGAAATGGATCACTCAGTTGGAGTCTGGATTACTAGAACTAAGAAAGTTTTATTAAAGAAACAAGCAACACAGTACTCTAATCAAAAGGATAATGAATGCAACAGTTCAGCAATGATAAACATACATGTACACAGAATTAAGATAACAGGATCAATCAAGCTCTATCGTTGTCTAGGGGTAAATGACCAGTTTCAAAATGACGCAAAGTTCAGTTCAATTTAGTTCAGTTCAGTTCGCAGTAATCACTGCCGTGGCGATGGACAGAGGGGGGAAGGAGAGAGAGAGCAAAACGAATGAATATTCAAAACGACTTCCACACAGACCTTCGCAGTCAGCTTTCGGGCGAGTCCTTTGTGATGTCATCTGAGGTCACCGACCGTGACCCCTCCGTTTCCAGATACGATCGTTTCTCTGCGGTGAACCCGGCACCCAGGCAAGGGTGGACACACACCAGGTTCCCGTCGATCGTGCCTTTCCACCCTGTGCGTCTATGGCCCGATACTTCCCACCGACTTGTGAGAGATGCACCGCTTCCAGGGTCTTGTTACCTCGGGTGTCGTGTGTGTGTCACCTTAGCGAACCTGTCCCTTTTTATCCCCCTGCTTGGGTATCTCCTGTCCATCACTTCAAACAGTTCGGGGTTCAAAGGGTGAGCTGCTCTTGACAACTCTCCTTCCTTCATTAACATCTCCAAATGCTGCTCCATTGTTTTCCTTATCTCTCTCCTGAAGTCAGGTGGCAGACCAACTGCTGATTCCACTGGTGCCAGCCCAGGCCAGCTACATCTTAATCTATGTGTATTCTTGTCACACTACCAACAATGGTAGAATGATATATAGTGCCTCCAAAGGAGCTACTGTCATGCCAGAATTGAAGTGAACCCAGGTGAGGCCAGAGTTCTGTAAATGTATTCCTCTCTTTAGCCAGCCTCAGTCACTCAGCCAACTTCACCACAGGAGAGGCACAGGTGGGAGCTGAGTGTCTGGTGGGGACTAAAGGTGGATCAGTTGTCCCAAGGTACTACCCTTTCCTGGACACACCATGCACCCCATAACAAGGACTAATAAGATAGCATTCACCGGATTGATAGACCATTCAGAAATTTGATAGCAGACAGGAAGATACTCTTCCTAAAATGTTGAGTGTGGATCTTCAGGTTTCTGGACCTCCTCCCTAAAGGTAGCAATGAAAAGAGGGCATGTTCCAGATGGTGAGGGCCCTTAATAATGGATACTGCATTCTTGAAGCACTGCCTTTGGAAGATTTAAGATGGTTTATTGTCATTTCCAATACACAGGTGCAAAGGAGAACAAAATAATTGTTACTCTGCAGCACAAAAAAACACGATAAGATAAAGAACACAACAGTTTTCAATGTTTAAGGGAAGTTTGGATAAGTATATGGATGGGAGTGGTATGCAGGGCCACGGTAGGGGTGCAGGTCGATATGAGTAGACAGTTTAAATGGTTCAGCACAGACTAGTTGGGCTGAACGGCCTGTTTCTGTGCTGTACTTTTCTATGACACTGACTCCAATAATAAAAGAACACTGATATATATAGATATAAGATACTTATATTGATTGATTGCATGTCTGTAAAGAGATGGATGGCATGTATACGTGTATCAGTACATAAGGTGACACTGACAGGAAATGATAAAGTCGTGGCGGTTGGGGGTATGGAGGGGTGAATGAGTAGGGTGGCTAAATCCCAGAAGCTGGATTTAAATCCGGAATGTGTTCTGGGACAATGAGAGGCTGTATGAGATGTGCACTCCCAGGAGTTTGCAACCACTCACAGTTTCCACAGCTATACTGCTGATGTAAAGAAGGGTATGAGTGGTATGAGTTCTTCTGAAGTCGATAACACCTTTGTCTTGTTGACATGAAGGAAGAGGTTATTTGCCTGACACCAGGCGTTGAGCTCTTCCACCTCCTCTCTGTAGGCCATGATTGTTGGTGATGAGCCCCACCACTATCATTTCGTGACATTTATGGTTGATGATAAACCTGATTCTAATATGGGTCTCTATTGTGGACTGTGATTGGGAAGGGGGCCAGGAGAGGGGAATCATAGTTGGGAAAAGGGAATGGAGAGGGGAGACTGCAGGATGCACCAGAGAGACATTCTGTAATGATCAATAAACCGATTGCTTGGGATCAAATTGCCTTGCCTGGTGTCTCAGGGCTGGGTGTGTCTGCACCCATGCCACCCACACCTGGCATTCCTTCTCTGCCACCTGTCCCACACCCCTCCTGCAGCACTCTACCCTTGCCATTCCCAACATCCTTTGCTCCTGCCAGAGTTACAAGCTCGCTCTCCGCTCCCCAGTACTGTATAGTACCCTAGCTATATATATGTGCCTAAGACTTTTGCTCAATTCTGTACATTGAGAAGACCAAATGTAAAACATTGAATGAAATCGATAGATCAGTAGATTAGTTAGTCAGGAATGTTCACTAATTAATAAGATAAGCAAGTCAATTTGGCAACTAAATTAGTGGACAGACTTGATGAATGAATACTTAAATTGGGAGGTTGTTTCATGGTAGAGTTACAGATTGTTTAGGAAAGTTTAGAAGCTCCAGATTCAACAACAGCTACTTCCATTCAATCATTCAGTCAATATAGAACATAGACCTTAGAACAGTACCGCACAGAAGCAGGCCATTCGGCCCACAATGTTGTGCCAAACCAGCTAAAAAGAAAATCTAAAACACCCAAAAATCCCTCCTATCTACACAATGTTCATATCTCTCCATCTTCCTCACATTCATAGAAACATAGAAAACCTACAGCACAATTCAGGCCCTTTGGCCCACAATGCTGTGCCAAACATGTACTTACTTTAAAAATTATCTAGGGTTACTCACAGCCCTCTATTTTTCTAAGTTTCATGCACTTGTCCAGGAGTCTCTTAAAAGACCCTATCGTACCTGCCTCCAACACTGTCGCTGGCAGCCCATTCCATGCACTCACTACTCTCTGCATAAAAAAACTTACCCAGACATCTCCTCTGTACCTACTTCCAAGCTCCTTAAAACTGTGCCCATGTGTCTATCTAAACATCTCTTAAAAGACCGTAATGTGTTTGCCTCTATCACCATGCCAGGCAACGCATTCCAGGCATCCAACACTCTCTGAGTAAAAAACTTACCCCTCACAGCCCCTTGAATCTATCCCTTCTCAGCTTCAATGCATGCCCTCTGGTATTAGACATCTCTACCCTGGGAAACAGACACTCTCTGTCCATTCTATCTACACCTCTCATGATCTTGTAAATATCCATCAGCTCTCCCGTCAGCCTCCGATGCTCCAAAGAAAACTACCCAAATTTATCCATAGCATCTCTAGTCATAGCAGATGCCCCCTAAACCAGGTAACATCCTGGTAAACTTCTCCTGCACTGTCTCCAAAGCCTCAACATCGTCCCTATAGTGGGGAAACCAGAACTGCTCACAATACTCCAGATGTGGCCTAACCAGAGTTTTGTAAAGTTGCAGCATAACCTCTTGACTTTTGAACTCAATACTTCGACTAATAAAAGCAAGCATTCCGTAAGCCTTCTTAACCACCTCATTGACCTGTGTAGACACTTTCATGGAGCTATGGACTTGAATTGAATTGAATTGACTTTATTTCTTACATCTCTCACATACATGAGGAGTAAAAATCTTTACATTACGTCTCCATCTAAATGGGCAATGTGCAATTAGTGTAATTTATAATTTATAATAAATAGAACAGACTATGTAATATAAAGTATATTCAAATCAGCGTGAGTTCATCAGTCTGATGGCCTGGTGGAAGAAGCTGTCCCGGAGACTGTTGGTCCTGACTTTTATGCTGCGGTACAGTTTCCTGGATTGCAGCAGCTGGAATAGATTGTGGTTGGGATGGTTTGGGTCCCCAATGACCCTGTGGGCCCTTTTTACACACCTGTCCTTGTAAATGTCCTGAATCATGGGGAGTTTGGGAAGTTCACAACTACAGATGTGCTGGGCTGTCTGCACCACTCTCTGCAGAGTCCTGCGATTAAGGGAGGTACAGTTCCCATACCAGGTAGTGATGCAGCCAGTCAGGATGATCTCAGTTGTGCCCCTGTAGAAAGTTCTTGGGATTTGGGGGCCCATACCAAACTTCCTCAACCGTCTGAGGTGAAAGAGGTGTTGTTGTGCCTTTTTCACCACATAGCTGATGTGCACAGACCACGTGAGGTCCCCGGTGATGTGGACACCGAGGACTTGAAGCTGTTTACCCTCTCAACCCCAGATCCATTGATATCAATAGGGGTTAGCGGTCTCTATTCCTCCTGTAATCCACAACCAGCTCCTTTGTTTTTGCGACACTGAGGGAGAGGCTGTTTTCTTGACACCACTGTGTCAGAGAGATGACTTCTTCCCTGTAGACCACCTCGTTATTGTTTGAGATAAGGCCAATCAATGTAGTGTCCTCGGCAAATTTAATTAGCAGATTAGAGCTGTGGGTGGCGATACAGTCATGGGTATACAGGGAGTAAAGGAGGGGATTCAGTACACAGCCCTGAGGGGCTCCTGCATTGAGAGTCATGAACCAACCTGCACATTTCTAATTACTGCCTCAGGGGAAGTGTGATCAGTCGAGCATGATGCCCTCCAAAGGGGTTGTCTATTAGTGTGTCCTCAGGTGGCTGTAGAGGCAGATCTGGGATCCAAATAACCAAGATGTTAAGGTGAATTCCATTAATGGAGAATGTCTATGCATGATTTTGTTTAACCTGGGGAGGCTGATGCACAGACAGCCACTGCGAGGACCTTGACAGATCAAGTTCAGGATCCAGTGGCATATATAGATTACACACACACACACACCATCATCCACCAAGTACACGTCAAAGCTCAAACCTGACCTTCTCAAATAGCAGACTGTCAATATCGAGTGTGATACTTACAGGATATTTTTGTCCTTTTGATGCAGAGCACCAGATGATTAATATTTTTCAGTGATTAAAACATTGTGCCAACTGTTAGTTATGTCGACTCCTCATTAACAAGGAGGTGAACTAATAATAAAATAGCCGTTAATTAATTTCATTTATTCTTGATGAAACATTTTTTTAAACTGTGACAGACGTAGAGGTGCTGACAAAATGTGTGGCCACTCTGAGCCTATTCTGAGCAGGGTCCCTTCCTCTTTCCCTTTCTCCTGTGGTCCACTCTCCTCTCCTATCAGATTCCTTCCTCTCCAGCCCTTACCTTTCCCACCCACCTGACTTCACCTATCACCTTTCAGCTATCCTCCTTCTCCTCCTGCACCTTTTTGTTCTGGCATTTTCCCCCGTCCTTTCCAGTCCTGATGAAATGTTTATTCATTTCCATAGATGCTGCCTGACCTGCTGAGTTCTTCCAGCAATTTCACAAGTTCACAAGATCACAAGACAAGGGAGCAGAAGTAGGCCATTCGGCCCATCGAGTCTGCTCCGCAGCTCCCCCATGAGCTAAACTATTCACCCATCTAGTTCCAATTTCTGGCTTTTTCCCCATATCCCTTGATACCCTGACTAATTAGATACCTGTCAATCTCCTCCTTAAACACCCTCAATGATCGGGCCTCCACGGCTGTATGTGGCAACGAATTCCACAAATCCACGACCCTCTGGCTAAAAAAAATTTCTCCTCATCTCTGTTTTAACTGGGTACCCTCTAATTCTAAGACTATGGCCTCTTGTCCTGGACTCACCCACCAAGGGAAACAACCTTTCCACATCTACTCTGTCCAAACCTTTCAACATTCGAAATGTTTCTATGAGATCCCCTCTCATTCTTTTATACTCTAATGAATACAATCCAAGAGCCGACAAACACTCCTCATATGTTAGCCCCTGCATTCCAGGAATCATCCTCGTAAATCTTCTCTGAGCTCTGTCCAATGTCAGTACATCCTTTCTAAGATAGGGGGCCCAAAACTGCACACAGTATTCCAAATGAGGTCTCACTAATGCCCCATAGAGCCTCATCAACACCTCCTTACTCTTATACACTATTCCTCTTGAAATGAATGCCGACATAGCATTCGCTTTCCTTACCGCCAATCCAACTTGGTGGTTAACCTTTAGGGTATCCTGCACGAGGACCCCCAAGTCCCTTTACACTTCCGATTTTTGAATTTTCTCCCCATCTAAATAATAATCTGCCCGATTATTATTTCTTCCGAAATGTACAACTGTACATTTGTCAACGTTGTATCTCATCTGCCATTTCTTTGCCCACTCTCCTAAACTGACTAAGTCTCTCTGCAACCTTTCCGTTTCTTCAACATTTCCTGCTCCTCCACCTATCTTGGTGTCATCCGCAAACTTAGCCACAAAACCATTTAATCCATAATCCAAATCATTGATATACATCGTAAAAAGAAGCGGCCCCAAAACTGACCCCTGCGGAACACCACTAGTAACCGGCAACCAATCAGAATAGGATCCCTTTATTCCCACCCTTTGCTTTCTGCCTTTCAGCCAATGCTCCACCCATTTCAATATCTTTCCTATAATTCCATGGGCTCTCATCTTATTAAGCAGCCTCATATGCCGCACCTTATCGAAGGCCTTTTGAAAATCCAAATACACAACATCCACAGCCTCTCCCTTGTCAATCTTATTCGCGATTATCTCAAAAAGTTCCAATAGGTTGGTGAAGCAGGATCTTCCCTTCATGAAACCAACGGCCTATCTTGTCATGCACCTCGAGGTATTCCATAACCTCGTCCTTGAGGATTGACTCCAATATCTTTCCAACTATCAATGTCAGACTAATAGATCTGTAATTTTCTTTTTGCTGCCTCCTTCCTTTCTTAAATAGCGGAACTACATTTGCGACCTTCCAGTCCTCCGGAACCATGCCAGAGTCTATTGATTCCTGGAAGATCATTTCCAATGCTTCCACAATCTCCAAAGCCACTTCCTTCAGAATCCTTGGGTGCACCTCATGCGGACTGGGAAACTTATCTATTCTTAGTCCACTTATTCCATTTATGTGTGTTGCTTTGAATTTCCAGCATCGGTAGACTTTCTCATGTTTAAGAATGGTCCCAAATTGTTCTATTTGGCATCTGATTTAAGATGACTATCTCAGAGCACCTGTTCTTGACCCAACATATAAATATTATTGCAAAGAAAGCACGACAGCGCCTCTACTTCCTCAGGAGTCTGCAGAGGTTCGACTTGGCATCAAAAACCTTGGAAAACTTCTATCGTGTGCTGACTGGCTGTATTACGGCCTGGTATGGGAACACCAAAGCCTTTGAGTGGAAAATCTTATAAAAGGTAGTGGATTCAGCCCAGTACATCACAGGTAAAACCCTTCCAACCATTGAGTACATCTACATGAAACGTTGCCGTAGAAAAGCAGCATCCATCATCAAAGATCCCCACCACTTAGGACATGCTTTTGTTGCTGCCATCAGGTAGAAGGTACAAGAGCTCAGAACTTGCACCAGCAGGTTCAGGAACAGTTACTACCCCTCAATCATCAGGCTCTTGAACAAAAGGAGATAACTATTTAATTATTATCTGCATTTGCACAGTTTGTTTACAGCTTACAGTTCCTGATGCTAACAGTTTGCAGTCACTATTCTACAGTATGTTGTTCGTCCATCATCAACGTCGATGAGGACCTTGACACCAAATGGTGTCGAGACTAGCGTGTGATTTGGATTTAACTGAGGGAGAGTTGCGCAGCATCAGCCTCACTCTCTCTTCTCAATTCCCATCTGGATCCAGTGACAAGACAGAGTCTAGATGGCTGGAGATGGGACTAGGTGCAGTGGATGACCAGGACGTCTTCTGTGTCTTGTCCTGCTCTACACGTTCCACGACGCTTGCACAGACCTCTTTCTTGACCGTTGGACCTTACATTGGTCTCATCCGCTCAATCCGCCGGAGTCTGTCTTCACATGCTGGGATAGACAGTATTCTATTCTACAGTATAGATTTACGAAGTATACGTGCAGAAGAAGATTCTCAGGGTTGTATGAAGTGACATGTATGTACTCTGATAATAAAGTTTACTTTAAACTTTGAACTTTGAACCTCAGCAACTTCTGGCTGTTGGCTAATGAAACAAGGAAAACAACTAAGTACTTCATTATTCACACTTTTTCTTGCAAACGATCGCCCCAAGTAATAGTCAACTTAATGTGGCAGAAGCAAGGCAAGCTGAAGTGGTGCGCCTGTCGCCAAGAGCGAGGAAGACCGGAGGCTCAATCAATTTAAGCGCCGTGTTACAGGCCAAGTCAAGGGGGCGAGGTCTGGTCGCCAGAGCGCACCAAAGCGACAAAAGCCAATGTTGGACGGAGACTTAACCGCAGGGCCGAATTGGAAAGGTCGGGTACAGGTCAAATCAAGGCAGCGGGGTCCAGGTCCCAGATCGTATCGAAGCGACTGAACCCGATGCTTGGACGACAATTTAGGTGGCAGGCCAGATTGGAAAGGTCAGGGTGCCGGGGCCCGAGGCGAGGGATAGACCAGTTCAAATCGCTGCTTTATGATGTTTACCCTGTTCCATGTTGAACACTTTGCTTGCGGTTATTGTTTGCATGATTTGTTTTTTTTCTCTCTGCACATTGGATGTTTAGTATTTTTAATGGATTCTTTTGAGTTTCTTTGTTTTGTGGCTGCCCGTAAGGAGACAAATCTCAAAGTTTATAAGGTATACATTCCTTAATAATAAATGACCTTTGAAATTTTGATTGACTCTATATTAGCTTCCAGATCAATCGCTTTCCCTGTCATATTTCCCTGTAAATTACTCCACATTTCCATTAATTCCTCCCATTTCTACCCCTCTCCCACACAGCTCTCTGTACTGCCTATTACACCACTGGTGTTGAGGACAGCTGTGAATGTCCTCCATCTCTGGTGGTGTTCAGGGCTTCCTTCATCATGTCAGTAGCTTCCCCTCAGTCTTCACTACAGTCGGTCATGCAAGTCCCGGGTGGAGGAATAGCATCGCACTCAGATGTAGAAAGGTTCTTCATTGCCGTTTCCGTAACAATTTTGTTTTACCAGTCAGGGTTGTTGGCCCTGAGCTGAAGCCCTGAACCTGGAGGACTGGTGGACCACTCTTAGTCTGGCCTCTGCTTTTTGACCTACCAAGAGCCAAAGCACAAGGCCTTGACTCCAGCTAACATAGCGCTCGGGGTCATTGAGCCACGCAAACCTCCAAAGCACAACAAGATTCACCCACACATCCAAAGGTGGGACAATTTACAGCATGTCATTGGGGTGTAGGTGGTAACTGGCAGAGGGCAGGTGAGTGGGAACTATGTGGCCTCAGGGAGAACGTGCAAACTTCACACACATACACAGCACTGGAGGTCAGAGCTCGAGATCAAACCTGGTTCTCTGGAACAGGGAGGAAGTGGTTCTACCTGCTGGGTGTCCATCTTGCAGCTCCCGTCCCCAAAACTTGAGCCCGATCAAAACTGAGCAAATTGTCGTGTTTATGGTCACACACACAAAGTACGCCCAGGAGCAATGAAAAGCAAACTTACAGACACAGAGCATTCACAAGAGAAACATCAATTCAACACGAATCAAGCATGAATTTTACAAGAAAGAACACAATTAGAACAAAATGTAATGTCCATTGAAGTGCAGCATGGTCATAGTGTGCTATACTGAGCTAGTGATTAGCTGCTTGGTTCAAGAACTGAATAGTTGAAGGGAAGGAACACACACACAAAATGCTGGAGGAATTCAGCAGGCCAGGTAGCATCTATGGAAAAGAGTACAGTCAATGTTTCAGGCCGAGACCCTTTGTCCCGCCAAAGGGTTGCGGCCCGAAATGTTGACTGTACTCTTTTCCGTACATGCTGCCTGGCCTGCTTAGTTCCTCCAGCATTTTGTGTGTGCTGCTTGGATTTCCAGCATCTGCAGATTTTCTCTTGTTTGTGGTTGAAGGGAAGGAGCTGCTCTTGAACCTGGTGGTGTGGGATTTCAGTTTTCTGGAGTTCCTGCCCGATGGGATGGGAGCTGTGAGAAGATGGTTGATTAATTGATATTGTTTGTTAATTGATTGGGCAAAGTGGCACTTTGCTGTCTCCGAGAAGCTTCCAGGAGGCAAGTGGACTCGAGGCCTAGAAGCTTAGGCATGGGGCGTGAGCCCATGTTCGACTCCATTTCTCTCATTAAAACATCAGGTAAGATTGAAACATGGAGGCGAGTGCGGAAGGTGAGCGAGTGTTCAGCGCCGTCTGCCATTCTCTCACTCGCTGCTGTCGGAGGAAGGTGTCTGCGGGTGACGGTCTCTCACTCGCCACTCCTGAGGGAAGGCCCCTATGTTCGATGGTCTCTCTCTCTCTCCTTCCTTCAATGCTGTCGGAGAACGGTATCAAAGTTCTGGGTCCGAGGTTTGTGGATTGGTCTGTAGTTTTTCACCTCTTATGATTTTCTGTTTTTATATTCTATGTTTTCGCCTGTGCTCTCCTGTTGCAGTTTGCGCGACTTGTTTGTCTTTTTGCCCGAGGGTGGGGTTTGGGGTTTGATGCTTTTGTTCCCGTTTGTGCAACTTGGTTTTTTTTGTGTGTGGGGTTGGGGGGGGGGTTGCTGTTTCTCTTGGAACAATTCATTGGCTTTCTTTGTTTTGTGGCTGTCTGTGGAAGATGAATCTCAGAGTTGTATACTACATAAGTACTTCGATAATAAATATACCTTGAACCTTGAACCTGTGAGAAGGTGGCTTAGCCCAGGTGTTGGGGATCTTTGATGACAGATGTTGCCTTCTTGAGGTAGTAGCTGCTGTAGATACTACTGATACTGATTGTGGGACGGGACGTGCCCATGGACAGAGTCAACTCTTCACCACAGTTTCTTACATTTCTGCAGTTTGGAATTGCTGTACCGGACCGTGATGAAACCAGTCAGGATACTTTCAACAGAAGACCTGTGGATGTTTGGTGACAAACCAAACTTCCTTAACTTTGTAAGCCCATTCCACTGAAACGTGATCAAAGTGGTCATAGTCAGAGGTAGTGAGTAGGGTTGTGCCCGTTGGGTTCAGGAACAGAGTGGTTAAAGGGAAGTAACTGTTCTTGAACCTGGTGGTGTGGGACTTTGGATTTCTGTACCTCCTGGCCGATGGGAGCTGTGAGAAGATGGCGTGGCCCGGATGGGGGGGGCTCTTTGGTGATGGATTTTATCTTCTTGAGGCAGTGTCTTTACCTAGTGCAGGGGTTCCCAAATGTTCTTATAACGTGAACTGAGGGCTCTGTGGACTCCAGGATGGGATCCCCTGATATAGACACCATTGATGTTCTAGAAGCTGGAGGTGTGGGTCTTCAGACTCCTGCAACCTCCTAGAGCCAGTGACGTTGTGGAGAGGAGGGGGCAAGATCACCAATAGTTAAAGCTGAGTTTAATAGCCTGGAAGCCAATTGATACCGTGTATCTCGTGATGTTGTGTCTCATCTTTAAACCGATTTCCAAAGAGAGGCTTAAAACCCCAAGCCTTCCCACAGCAGATGGTTGTTGCAATTCCCTGAACTGTAACTCTCTTCCAAGCAGCCTTTGATCAACGTTCCCCGGGCAATCTATCGGCTTTTATAGCACAGCAGCTTCCTGCCCTCTTGCAAGTCCCGATGGTGATAAAGAGCTTGTCTTCACACGGTATCTGAGTTTCAGTCGTAATAAATCTTCAAGCCCAACATTTCTACACCTTGTACGTTTATATCAGTCTGTCTTTCTGTCATATCACTCCCTCAGTCTTGACAAACATCCTATCCCAATGAGTTATTGTAACTGAGGCTTCACAGGAATAAAGTTCAAATCAGTTTTTGGAGCCATAAAGTCAGATTCAAACGGGCCTTCGGCCCACTGAGATTGTGTCAACTATCAGTGACCCCTGAACGGTGATCGTATGAGGAGGTTTGATGGTTCTGGGTCTGTACTCACTGGAGTTTAGAAGAATGAGGAGGGGATCTCATTGAAACCTATCAAATACTGAAAGGCTTAGTTGGAGTGGATGTGGGGAGAATGTTTTCCTATAGTGGGGGGAGTCTCGGACCAGAGGGCATGGACTCGGAACGGAGAGGGCCTCCTTTAGAACAGAGATGAGGAGTAATTTCTTTAGGCAGAGAGTGGTGGATCTGTGGAATGTGTTGCCACGTTCAGCTGTGGAGGCCAAGTCATTGGGTGTGTTTAAAGTGGAGGTTGATATGTCCTTGGCTAGTCAGGGTGTCAAAGGTCGTGGAGAAAAGTCAGGAGAATGGTGTTGAGAGGAACAATAAATCAGCCATGATGGAATGGCGGAGCAGACTTGATGGGCCAAATGGCCTAATTCTGCTCCTGTGTCATATGGTCTACGGTCAATCTCATTTCATTCTCCCAACATTCGCACCAAGTCCCCCCAGATCCCATCCCACAACAGCTGATTAACCCACCAGCCCTGTATGTCATCGGGATGTGGGAGGGAACCAGAGCACCCGGGGAAAACCTACACAGTCACAGGGAAAATGTGCAGACTCCACACTCACACACTCACACACTCACACACCCACACACCCACACACCCACACACCCCAACACACCCACACACCCACACACCCACACACACCCACACACCCACACACCCCAACACACTCACACACACCCACACACTCACACACTCACACACTCACACACACCCACACACCCACACACCCCAACACACCCACACACACCCACACACTCACACACCCACACACCCACACACCCACGCACCCCAACACACCCACACACTCACACACTCACACACACCCACACACCCACACACTCACCCACACACACCCACACACCCACACACCCCAACACACCCCAACACACCCACACACACACACACACACCCACACACACCCACACACCCACACACCCCAACACACCCACACACCCACACACCCACACACACCCACACACCCACACACCCCAACACACTCACACACACCCACACACTCACACACTCACACACACCCACACACCCACACACCCCAACACACCCACACACACCCACACACTCACACACCCACACACCCACACACCCACGCACCCCAACACACCCACACACTCACACACTCACACACACCCACACACCCACACACTCACCCACACACACCCACACACCCACACACCCCAACACACCCCAACATACCCACACACACACACACACACCCACACACACCCACACACCCACACACCCCAACACACCCACACACCCACACACCCACACACACCCACACACCCACACACCCCAACACACTCACACACACCCACACACTCACACACTGACACACACCCACACACCCACACACCCCAACACACCCACACACACCCACACACTCACACACCCACACACCCACACACCCACGCACCCCAACACACCCACACACTCACACACTCACACACACCCACACACCCACACACCCACACACCCCAACACACCCCAACACACCCACACACTCACAAATGCACACGCACACACACAGACAGTGCCAGATGTCACGATCAAACCCAAGACTCTGGAGCTGTTGGACAGAATGAGGGTGGAGATGAGGAAACTGTCTTTATCACCACGAGATTAACAAGGGGATCTGTGAATCTGGGAGAGGCAATAATGCTCACTGTACCTAACTACAGAAGCCCTTGAAGAACGGTACCCTGGAAGATTTGGAGGTTCAATGGGAGGATCAACAGATTCAAAGAGATATACAATATGGAAACTGACCCTTCGGCCCAACCCATCAGTGCTGACCAAGATGTCTTCCTGTGCTGGCCCCATTTTCCTTTGTTTGATCCTTTCCTATCATGTACCTGCCCAGATATTTCTTAAACTGTATCTGCCTCTACACTTCCCTGGCAACTCGCTCCAGACACCTGCCACCCTCTGTGTGAAAAACTTTCCCCTCATGTTCCCTTTAAATCTTTCCCCATCTGACCTCAAACTTGTGCCATTCCTGAGGAAAAAAACTGTGACCATCCCCTCATGATGAAATAACCCGCTGCGAAGTCTGAATCAGAATCAGAATCAGGTTTAATATCACTGGCATAAGTCATGACATTTGTTAACTTTATGGCAGCAGTACAATATTATATGTAATAATAGAAAAAAATCTGTGAATTACAGTAAGTAAATATATATTAAATAGTTAAATTAAAGAAGTAGTACAAAAATAGGAATAAAAAAATAGTGAGGTAGTGTTCATGGGATCAATGTCCGTTCAGAAATCAGATAGCAGAGGGGGAACTGTTCCTGAATTGTCTTCAGGCTCCGGTACCTCCTTCCTGGTGGTAGCAATGAGAAGGGGGCATGTCCTGGGTGATGGGGGTCCTTAATGATGGATGCTGCCTTTCTGAGGCATCGCTCCTTGAAGGTGTCCTGGATACTATGGAGGCTGGTGCCCATGATGGAGTTAACTTACTGCAGCTTATTTCGATCCTGTGCAGTAGCTCCCCCCTACCCACATTCCGGACGGTGATGCAACCAGTTAGAATGCTCTCCACAGTACTTCTGTAGAAATCTGCGAGTGTCTTTACTAATCTCCTCAAACTCCTAATGAAATATAGCTGCTGTCATGAATTCTTTGTAACTGCATCAATATGTTGGGTCCAAGTTAGATCCTCAGAGATACTGATACCCAGTAGCTTGAAATTGCTCACTTCTTTGATCCCTCTGTGAGGACTGGTGTGTGTTCCTTCATCTTACCCTTTCTGCAGTTCACAATTAATCCTTTGACAACTCCACTCAACCAGCTGTAGTAGGGCAGCCAGAAATGGACACGGTGTTCTGAGTGTGGTCTCACCAACATTTTGTAACTGTCTTCCAAAACTAGAGGAGAAATTCTTTAACTCCATCCCTTCTATAATATCCTCTAATCATCTTACATGCATCAATTGGATTTATCCTTAATCTTCTGAAGCTAATGAAATCCACGACCAGGCTTAAGCTAGGCTGCTTTACAACTTAACTCCTAATCGTTCGTTCATTATGTGCCATGTAGGTCATGGAGGATCATGATCTTCCTAGAACCATGATTATTCTTGGCAAATTTTTATATAGAGGTGGTTTGCCATTGCCTTCTTCTGGGCAGTGTCTTTACAAGACGGGTGACCCCAGCCATTATCAATGCTCTTCAGAGTCTGTCTGCCTGGTGTCAGTGGTCACATAACCAGGACTTGTGATCTGCACCGGCTGCTCATATGACCATCCACCACCTGCTCTCGTGGCTTCACATGGCCCAGATCAGGAGATATGTCTCCTCCAAAGGCAGTGTAAGGGGCATGCAGATCACCCTCGGGCAAGGTGTAGCAGCTGCTTAGCCACAGTTGGCTTGGGAGGCTGAGTCACTGGGTATATTTAAGGCAGAGGTTGATAGGTTCTTGATTAGGCAGGGCAGGAAAGGATACAGGGAGAAGGAAGGAGTTTGAGGCTGAGAGGGGAAATGGATCAGTCATGACGAAATGGTGGAACAGACCCAATGGACCAAATGGCCTAATTCTGCTCCTTTTCCTTATGGTCTTATCTCTTTAATCTCTTTAAAATATTTGAAAGATTGGGGGACTGAGGGCAGCTATTGGCAGAGAATTCTACATGATTATGACCTGAGGAAGTGGTTGAGGAGGGTAAAACTGCAAACTCTGAGGGTCATTTTGATAGGTACATGGAAGGGAGGGGCGTGGAGGGTCATTGGTCAAACATGGGCTACTGAAACTATCAGGGAGGATGGTACAGGAACATTAAGTCTCACATCGCCGGCTTCAGGAAAAGCTGTTACCCCTCAAACATCAGGCTCCTGAACCAGTGCGGATAAATTCACTCACCTCAACACCTCACTTCCACAACCTATGAACTTACTGTACTTTCAAGGTTTCCATAACATATATGTCACCCTATACAACCCTGAGATTTATTTTCTTGTGGGCATACTCAATAAATCTATAGAATAATAACCATAACAGAATCAACAAAAGACCACCCAACTAGAGTGTTCAACCAGAGTGCAGAAGACAACACACTGGTTAAGTATGAAAAGAAAGAAATAATAATAATAATAAATAAATATTGGGAGCGTGAGATGAAGAGTCCTTGAAAGTGAGTCCATTTACTTATGTATTTATATATTATTTTGCATTTGCCCAGTTTGTCATTTTTTTGCACATTTGTTGCTTATCAGTCTTTTTTATGTGTAGTTGCTCATTGACTCTATTGTGTGCCTGCAAGACAATGAATCTCAGGGTTGTATGTGGTGGCATATACATTCTTAGATAATAAATTTACTTTGAACTTTGACTGTGACTCCAAGTCTATCATGGCTAAAGCGCTCCCAACCCTGAGCACATCTACATGAACTGTTGTTGCAGGAAAGGCATCCGCCACCCAGGACATGCTCTCTTCTCACTGATGCCATCAGGTAGAAGTTTTAGGAGCCTCAGGACTCACACCACCAGGTTCAGGAACAGTTATTACCCTTCAACCATCAGGCTCTTGAACCTGAGGGCATAACTTCACTCATCCCATCACTGAACTGTTCCCACAGCCAATGGACTCATTTTTAAGGACTCTTCATCTTTCACTCTCGATATTTATTGCTTATTTATTTATTATTATTATTATTTCTTTCTTTTTATATTTGCACAGTTTGTTATCTTCTGCACTGTGGTTGAAAGCCTAAATTGGGCTGTTTTTCATTGATCCTGGTTATTATTCAATTATGGATTTATTGAGTATGCCCACAAGAAAATGAATCTCAGGGTTGTATATGGTGACATATGTGTACTCTGATAATAAAACTTACTTTGAATTTTGAACATTGAAGAGAATATGAGGCCTGGGATGGATCTACCGTAGTCGGGCACTTGAATAGGTATGCCACAGAGAGAAAAGGCCCTGACATGGGCAAATGTGATTATTGCAGTTGGGCAACAAGTGGTCAGCAGGGCATCTGCTGTATCTGCTGACAACCTTCTCCACTGTCCACAATGTGTTGTCCGCAAAGTTACTAAGCTGCTCACCTATGTTTTATTATTTATTTATTGAGATTCAAAGATTCAAAATACATTTATTAAATTCGCAGAGACAGCCGGAGTGGTTCACAGTTTGGAGTGAGGATTAAAATTGTGGAGTGAGTGGGGGGAGGGGAAGGAACATGTATCTCATCTCCGCACACTTTTCGAGAACTTAAGCCTACACAGATTGATTACTGACCCTGCTAAGTGTCAGTTTGGGTTGTCAAATATTGACAATTCAGTTCAATTCAAGTTTAAATGTCATTCAACCGCACATGAATACCCATGAGTACAGCCAAATGAAGCCACGGTGCAAAACACAGTACCAACAGCCACACACAGCACAAAACACACATAGCGCAAACAAAATAGCAAGCACATGTAAGATTTCAGTAAAATCCGGCTATGCAAAAAAAATGGTCCAGATCCCGAGACCATCAAAGCTGCAGAAATCTGCAGTCGACTGCAATACAGCTTGTCTTGTGCTGAGTGAACATTGGGGGGCAGCACTGAGTCCAGCCTGGACGCCATACCACACCGCCCCCAGTGGACACACTGGCTCCAATGCATCTCTCCTGGCGACTGTTAATAGGTGACACCACGGCTTGAGGCCTAGTTCTCACTACAGCTGAGGCCATGCACTCCTTTGCCATCTGCCAATAAATCAATGAATCGGACTTACAGCATTCCACATTGACAACGTCCAAAAGGCTCTTGCGGTCACAGGGAAAGCGACTAAGACTGTCACTCGCTAAGGATCAGTAAGAATAGGCAAAAACATCTCAACCACGAATATCCTTGTGCCAAAAAAGGCTGTGTCTTCAGCCACCCCCTTCCCCCGCTCTACTCCCTGGACACTGATGACTACATGAGCAGATTCTGCTCTAACTCCTACAGGTTTGCTGATGACATCAGCGCAGTCATCCGTATCTCAGATAATGACGAATCAGAGTACAGGATGGAGATAGAGAGCAAAGTGACCTGTTGCCATGACAACAACTTTCCTCTCAATGTCAGCAAGGCAAAAGAGCTGATCATTGATTTGAGGAAAGGGTGTGGTGCATCTTCTCCAGTCAAGGTTGAGAGGGCCAAGGCCTTCAAGCTCCTCGGTATGACATCAACATCAACCTCTCCTGGTCCATCTGCAGTGTTGGCACGACCAAGAGGGCTCACCAATGCCTCTACTTCCTCAGGTGGCCTCCCGTCGACCCTTACTAATTTCCAGAAAGCATTCTATCCAGGTCCATCACAGCTTGGTACGGTAACTGCTCTGCCCAAGAGGGCAAGAAAGCTGGCAGTAGACGCAGCTGAACACATCAACCTCCCCTCCACAGAGTCTGTCTACACTCAAGCCACCATGGTAAAGCAGCAGACACAATCAAAGACCCCACCCATCCTGGATATTCACTCTTCTCCCCTCTCCCATCAGGAAGAAGATACAAAAGACTGTAAGGACATCCCACCAAGATCCGGATAGCTTCTTACTTACTTACATTTAGGGCAGCAATGAAGGTGCTCCATCTCTGTCTGTCCAGACCATCGCACTCAGATGTAGAAGGATTCTTCACTGCTGTTCCCATAACAATTTTAATAACCAGTCAGGGTTATCAGCCCTGAGCTGAACCCCCAAACCCGGAGGACTGGTGGGCCACTCTTAGTCTGGCCTCTACCTTTTGACCTGTTTGGCATGGGTGACCCTACTAAGAGCAGCATAAAGTCCTGACTCCAGCCAACATAGCTCTCTGGGTCATTGAGGCACGCAAGCCTCCAAACCCTACAACAAGGTTGTGGTCCTCCTGGAGGAAGGACAGTTTGTAACCCCACTATAATCTTGAATGGAGCTCTTGTACGATAAGATGGACCCTTGACCTCACAATCTCCATGGTTTTGACCTTGCACCTTATTGATTGCCCACACTGCACTTCCTCAGTGACTGTAGCACTTTATTCTGCATTCTGGTATTGTTTCACCTTGTCCTAGATCAATGCACTGTGCCATGGATGGCATGAAAAGCAAAGGTTTTCACTGTATCTCTGTACTTGTCTCAATAATAAACCAATTTAACAATTGAAGGTGAGCGACAACATGTTGGCAGTTACCAAAACAAGGAACACAACTAAGTACTTCATTAATTGCACTTTTTCTGTAAATAAAAACTATGGTGAGTAATCACTGCAAACAATGGAGAGGCAAGCAAAGGCAAGGCTAAGTAAATGGTTGAAGTGTACTGGTGTGAGACAAAGTTGGGGCGAGAGGAGGAGAGGCAGATTCAAGGCCCGTCCACCTAAACCTAAAGTGAGGTTTGACCAATCTAAGCGCCAGGCTGACTTGGAAAGTTTGAGTACAGGATGGAACGTGACAGTGAGGTCCAGGCCCAGAGTGTATCGATGCCACAGAGCAAGGAACGACCTGATGTTTATGTGATCTAAACACCAGGACAAATGGATTGAAAAGGCAAGGATTCTGCTCACTGCTCCGCGACGTTTACTCTGCTCTTCACTGCATTGAGGCTGAGGCTGTGGGCCTGCTCCGGCTGCTCAGGGTTCCGTGTCTGTGGGTTCGACGATGTTTATTCCACTACACGCTGAACTGAGGCTGAGGCCTGCTCTGGGTCTGTGTCTGAGGGCTCCACGATATTTACTCTGCTACATGCTGAACTGAGGCCTAGGCTGTGGGCCTGCTCTGGGCTCCGTGTCTGTGGGCTCCACGATATTTACTACACACTGAACTGAGGCCTAGGCTGTGGCCTGCTCTGGGTTCCGTGTCTGTGGGCTCTACGATATTTACTACACACTGAACTGAGGCCTAGGCTGTGGCCTGCTCCAGCTGCTCTGGGCTTTGTGCCTATGGACTCACTTTCATTCTAAAGGCTATTTGCTTGCCTTTATTGCCTGCGCAACTTGTTTTTTTCTTTCTGCACACTGGGTGTTTGATGGCCTTTTAATGGGTTCTTTTGGGTTTGTTTATTTTGTGGCTGCCTGTAAAGAGACAAATCTCAAGGTTGTATATCGTATACGTACTTTGATAATAAACGTTCTTTGAACTTTGAACTTTGAACAATCATGCTCTTGTCAGAACCATACGACCCTGGCCATACCTCAGCAACAGAACATTACAGACCACCTCTCGCGCTACCACAGACTTGCCTCTGATCGTCTTTGCAGTTCCCAGCATTATTTATCGACTATTTATTATTATTATTATTATAATTATTTGTGTTTTTGTATTTGTATGATTTGTCTTCTTTTGCACATTGGTTGCCTGTCAGACTTTGTGTGGAGCTTACATTGATTCCATCGCATTTCCTTGCTCTACTGTGAATCTGAGTGCAGTCTATGGTGACTTCCAATTACTTTGATAAATTTACTTTGAACTTTTCCGACTTGTATAATTTATGCCCTGTGTGCCTGTGAAGCTGCTGAGAGCAGTTTTTTTTAACTTTACCTGTACCTCACCATGCAAGTGCACGGACATTAAGATCACCTTAATTGAAATTAATACAAGAAATGATAGGCTGAAGACACGTCTCTACCAAAGGAGGTGTGAGGTGCTCCTTCCCTCTGCTAGCCTGCAGGTCACCCTTGGGCAAGGTGTAGCACCTGCTTAACCTCCCCCCACCTCTGATCAGGGTTACGTGAAGCCATGGGAT
The DNA here is from genome assembly GCF_963921235.1 of Mobula hypostoma. Lineage (NCBI taxonomy): Eukaryota > Metazoa > Chordata > Chondrichthyes > Myliobatiformes > Myliobatidae > Mobula > Mobula hypostoma. The sequence goes on from NC_086101.1 coordinate 117,356,263, forward strand.
CAGGTGGTGGATGGTCGTATGAGCAGCCGATGCAGATCACAAGTCCTGGTTGTGCGACCACTGACGCCAGGCAGACAATCTCTGAAGAGCATTGATAATGACTGGGGGTCACCCACCTTGTAAAGATGCTGCCCAGAAGAAGACAATGGCAAACCGCTTCAGTAGAAAGTTTCCCCGGAGTAATCATGGTGAAGGACCATGATCGCCCACGTCATATGAGACAGCACATAATGATGATGATGGTGATTATAAACTACCTCTTCAGCTAAACCTAATACATCTCCATGATGCTTGACTTGGACGCACTCCTGCTTCAGCCATTTCCTTACCGGAGTCATAGAGTACTACAGCACTGAAACAGGCCATTCATCCCATCTAGCATGAAGCTGGCATGAAGTCTATGAAATTGAGGGAATCAAATAGTGAGATCATGGAAACTGTACAGATTGAAAAGGAGGAGGTGCTTGCTGTCTTGAGGAAAATTAAAGTGGATAAATCCCCGGGACCTGACAGAATGTTCCCTCGGACCTTGAAGGAGACTAGTGTTGAAATTGCAGGGGCCCTGGCAGAAATATTTAAAATGTCGCTGTCTACGGATGAGGTGCCGGAGGATTGGAGAGTGGCTCATGCTGTTCCGTTGTTTAAAAAAGGATCGAAAAGTAATCCGGGAAATTATAGGCCAGTAAGTTTAACCTCAGTAGTAGGTAAGTTATTGGAGGGAGTACTAAGAGACAGAATCTACAAGCATTTGGATAGACAGGGACTTATTAGGGAGAGTCAACATGGCTTTGTGCGTGGTAGGTCATGTTTGACCAATCTATTGGAGTTTTTTGAGGAGGTTACCAGGAAAGTGGATGAAGGGAAGGCAGTGGATATTGTCTACATGGATTTCAGTAAGGCCTTTGACAAGGTCCCGCATGGGAGGTTAGTTAGGAAAATTCATTCGCTAGGTATACATGGAGAGGTGGTAAATTGGATTAGACATTGGTTCAATGGAAGAAGCCAAAGAGTGGGGGTAGAGAATTGCTTCTCTGAGTGGAGGCCTGTGACCAGTGGTGTGCCACAGGGATCAGTGCTGGGTCCATTGTTATTTGTCATCTATATCAATGATCTGGATGATAATGTGGTAAATTGGATCAGCAAATTTGCTGATGATACAAAGATTGGAGGTTGAGTAGACAGTGAGGAAGGTTTTCAGAGCCTGCAGAGGGACTTGGACCAGCTGGAAAAATGGGCTGAAAAATGGCAAATGGAGTTTAATACAGACAAGTATGAGGTATTGCATGTTGGAAGGACAAACCAAGGTAGAACATACAGGGTTAATGGTAAGGCACTGAGGAGTGCAGTAGAACAGAGGGATCTGGGAATACAGATACAAAATTCCCTAAAAGTGGTGTCACAAGTAGATAGGGTCGTAAAGAGAACTTTTGGTACATTGGCCTTTATTAATCAAAGTATTGAGTATAAGAGCTGGAATGTTATGATGAGGTTGTATAAGGCATTGGTGAGGTTGAATCTGGAGTATTGTGTTCAGTTTTGGTCACCAAATTACAGGAAGGATATAAATAAGGTTGAAAGAGTGCAGAGAAGGTTTACAAGGATGTTGCCAGGACTTGAGAAACTCAGTTACAGTGAAAGGTTGAATAGGTTAAGACTTTATTCACTGGAGCATAGAAGAATGAGGGGAGATTTGATAGAGGTATATAAAATTATGATGGGTATAGATAGAGTGAATGCAAGCAGGCTTTTTCCACTGAGGCAAGGGGAGAAAAAAACCAGAGGACATGGGTTTAGGGTGGGGGGGGGAAGTTTAAAGGGAACATTGGGGGGGGCTTCTTCACACAGAGAGTGGTGGGAGTATGGAACGAGCTGCCAGACGAGGTGGTAAATGCGGGTTCTTTTTTAACATTTAAGAATAAATTGGAGAGATACATGGATGGGAGGTGTATGGAGGGATATGGTCCGTGTGCAGGTCAGTGGGACTAGGCAGAAAATGGTTGGGCACGGCCAAGAAGGGCCAAAAGGCCTGTTTCTGTGCTGTAGTTTCTATGGTTTCTATAGTCCATGCCAAACTATTATTCTGCCATGACCCATCGTTCTCCTCCTGGACCATCACCCTCCATACACCACCAATATAAAATAGCCTACAAAGGCATTTCTTATTGGGTGGGAGATGGAAAAGGCTGAAATTTATTTATTGAGATGCAGCTCGGAATAGGCCCTTCTGACCTTCGGGCTGCGCCTCTCATCAATCCCTCGACTTAATCCTAGCCTAATCACGGGACAATTTACAACGACCAATTAACCTACAAACCGGTGTGTCTTTGGACGGTGGAAGGAAACTGGAGCACCCAGAGAAAACCCACAGGGTCACGGGCAAAACATACAAACTCCTTACAGAGAGCGGCTGGAATTGAATCCGGGTCACTGGTAGTGTAAAGCGTTGTGCTACCATACCACCACGCTCAAGGACAGCTTCTATCCCAATGCTGTAAGACTATTGAACAGTTCCCTGGTACGATAAGATGGACACTTCACCTCACAAGCTACTTCATTATGACCTTGCACCTTATTGTTTACCTGCACTGCACTTTCTCTGTAGCTGTTACACTTTATTCTGCATTCTGTCGTTGTTTTACCTTGTTTTACCTCAGTGCTCTATGTAATGATTTGACCTGTATGAACAGTATGCAAAACAAGCAGTACCTCAGTACAAGAGACACTAACTGGCCAGGCCTGCACAGGCAGGGACCACCCAGTCTCCACCCAGCTAGCACCGGTCACCTGCAGCCTATTTAAACCCAGCTCCCATCCCCAATCCTTGTTCATCCATCCAACCAGCCAGCATCAACTGGTTCCTCCTAGCCTTCAGTTACCTTAAACATAAGAATGCCTGAACTCCAGAGCAACACACACAAAATGCTGGGGAAATTCAGCAGGCCAGGCAGCATCTATGGAAATGAATAAACAGTCAACGTTTCGGGCCGAGTCCCTTCTTCAGGACCTTGCTGCTTCAGCGACTTCGTTGCCTGGTGCGTTTAGTATCTGTTCTCTCATGTTTTGTAGCTCTTCGTGGCTTGTCAGTTTGCAATTTATTATTAAAGTTATCGCTCACTGCTAAATTGTCTCTGCTGCTCTGCGATTGGGTCACTCTACAGATCCTGACAAATGACAAGCCAATACCAGCACCATTATTTCATGAAAGGCACCCTTCTTTCTGACTGGCAAATGTGACTACATACAGTCACAATGTCGTACAGCATGAGAATAGGACATTCGGCCCACTGATTTCATACTATGCGTCAGGCATACATTTACATCAATCCTACACTGATCCTAATCTCCCCACATTTCCATTCAAACTGCTGCATTCTCTCTAGAGCCTAACCTCTCTCCAGGAGCCAATTTGCAGTGGCTGATTAACCCACTGTATTGCACACCACTGGGATGTGGGAGGGAACGGAGGTGCCCAAGAGGAAACCCATGTGGTCACAGGAAGAAAGTGTGTAAAAGCCGTATATATATATACACACACACTTACTCACACCATTAAACACACACAAGCAGGCACACACAAACAGACAGACACACACAAACACACACACACACACACACACATACAAAGACACACACACACACACACACACACACACACTCACACTCACACTCACACGGAGAAACACACACAAACACACACGTACATGCAGACCCATTCGAGAACGAACACATATCTCTGGAGGCAGGGCTGTGAGGCAGTGGCTCTACATCCCGGGCAGTTTCTGAATTATTCAACAGAGGGTCACGTGGACAAGGAATAATTAGTGGTAATGTTGCCCTCAGCTGCATTCCTTCCAGAACCACAGAGGGACAAAGAACACCATTAAACCCAGCTCTTCTTTCATTTTACCTCATTAACTCAGCCTAATTATTTAGATAATTAATTTTTAATGTACGGTATAAAGAGAATGTATTACCCTGGCCATTGGAAGATGATTTATAGTTCACCTGCAGAGTTGTTTTGAATGCAATGGGGATTCCATTTGTTTTACATTAGTGTATACCAACATCCTTTAATCCATTTCTTCCAACTAATACTTCCAAACATTGGAGAGTGCAGCCCTTTGGCCCACTATGTCTGTGCTGACCATTCAAAGACCAAATTAGGTTTACTATAAAAAAGTATATATGTTACCATGTGCTTCCATGAGATTCATTTCTCTCAGTATTTTTTACAGGAAAAAATACTCAGGCTACATGGGCCGAAGGGCCAGTTTCTGTGCTGTACTTCTATGACTCTTTTAAACAAAGTTCAAATTTCAAAGTATATCTATTATGGAGTGGGCACATGGCCAATGGTTAAAGCATTCGACTAGCGACCTGAAGGTCGTGAGTTTGAGCCCCAGCCGAGGCAGCGTGTTGTGTCCTTGAGCAAGGTACTTAACCACACAGTGCTCTGCGATGACACTGGTGCCAAGCTGTATCGGCCCTTGCCCTTCCCTTGGACAACATCGGTGTCATGGCGTGGGGAGACTTGCAGCATGGGCAACTGCTGGTCTTCCATACAACCTTGCCCAGGCTTGTGCCCTCGAGAGTGAAGACTTTCCAGACACAGATCCATGGTCTCGCAAGACTAACGGATGCCTTAATTTATTATGGAAGTATGTATTCATTATACAACCTTGAGATTGATCTTGCATGCAGCCACCAAACAAAGAAACCCAATAGAAACCATCAAAGAAAGAAGACAATCAAACACCCTGAATGCACACACTCGATTCAGGAACGGCTTCTTCCCCTCTGCCATCCGATTTCTGAATGGACACTGAACCCATGAACACTACCTCACTACTTTTTTGTTTTACTCAGCTCTGCACTAAACTGAGACTGTGGCCTGCTCCAGCTGCAGTGAGGCCTGGCTTCATCTCTTTCATAAAACAACAGTTCTGAATGCTAGTTCTTTACTTTTTGGTTGCCCAATTTGTTCTTTCTCTCTGCACATTGGGTGTTTGACAATCTTTTTTTATTGGTTTGGCTGGTACTGTAGGAAGTTGAATTGGAGGGGTTAATGATTGACTGATTGGTTTATTGTTCAAAGTTGAAAGTAAGTTTATTGACAAAGTACATAGAGGTCACCCGAGATTCATTTCCTCGTGGGCATACTGTAATGGGCTGGGTTGATCAGACCCAAACAAGTTCAAGTGTCCAGGAAATGTAGTAATAAGCATAGAAACACAACAAAGTAACTTGAGCCTAATTTATTGTCATAAAACAGAAAGCACAAATAAACCATACTGAATATTATGTAGTAAGTTACAAAGATTCCCACAAGATTTTGGGGGTCATGATTTTTTTGTCTCCACTTGATTGCTGATGTCGTTGGGGGCTTGATTGCCACTGTTGTCAGGGGAACTCGGAATTCCAACTCGTGAAATCACCCTAGGTCTGTCCTAAGCACCTGGGCTGACCTTTCTCCTCCACAAATGCTGACTGACTCATTGAGTTCTCCGTTGGTTTAAGCATAGCTGTTCCCTTTGGTTCAAGAGCCTGATGTTCCTGAACCTGGTGGTGTGAGTCCTGAGGCTCTTGTACCTCCTTCCCAATGGCAGCAGTGAGAAGAGAGCGTGTCCTGGGTGGTGGGGGTCCCTGATGATGGATGCTGCTTTCCTGCGACAACAGTTCGTGTAGATGTGCTCAGTGGTTGCGAGGGCTTTACCCATGATAGACTGAATCAGACCAAAAGATAGATAGATTAGCTAGTCATGAATGCTCACTAGTTAATTAGTTGGGCACATCAATTAGGCAGCTAAATTAGTAGACAGCTTTGATGAATGACTACTTAAATTGGGAGGTGTTAGGTATAGTACTGTACAAAAGTCTTCGACACATAGATATACAGTGGCATGCAAAAGTTTGGGCACCCCTGGTCAAGATTTGTTACTGTGAATAGCTAAGCGAATAAAAGATGACCTGATTTCCAAAAGGCATAAAGTTACAGAAAACACATTTCTTTAATATTTTAAGCAAGATTACTTGTTTATTTCCATCTTTTACAGTTTCAAGATAACAAAAAAGGAAAAGGGCCCGAAGCAAAAGTTTGGGCACCCTGCATGGTCAGTACTTAGTAACAACCCCTTTGGCAAGTATCACAGCTTGTAAACGCTTTCTGTAGCCAGCTAAGAGTCTTTCAATTCTTGTTTGGAGGATTTTCGCCCATTCTTCCTCGCAAAAGGCTTCTAGTTCTGTAAGATTCTTGGGCCATCTTGCATGCACTGCTCTTTTGAGGTCTATCCACAGATTCTCGATGATGTTTAGGTCAGAGGACTGTGAGGGCCATGGCAAAACCTTCAGCTTTCGCCTCTTGAGGTAGTCCATTGTGGATTTTGAGGTGTGTTTAGGATCATTATCCTGTTGTAGAAGTCATCCTCTTCTCATCTTCAGCTTTTTTACAGACGGTGTGATGTTTGCTTCCAGAATTTGCTGGTATTTAATTAATTCTTCCCTCTACCAGTGAAATGTTCCCGGTGCCACTGGCTGCAACACAAGCCCAAAGCATGATCGATCCACCCCTGTGCTTAACAGTTGGAGAGGTGTTCTTTTCATGAAATTCTGCACCTTTTTTTCTCCAAACATACCTTTGCTCATCGCGGCCAAAAGATTCTATTTTAACGTCATCAGTCCACAGGACTTGTTTCCAAAATGCATCAGGCTTGTTTAGATGTTCCTTTGCAAACTTCTGACACTGAATTTTGTGGTGAGGATGCAGGAAAGGTTTTCTTCTGACGACTGTTCCATGAAGGTCATATTTGTGCATGTGTCACTGCACAGTAGAGCAGTGCACCACCACTCCAGAGTCTGCTAAATCTTCCTGAAGGTCTTTTGCCTTTCTAGCAATCCTACGAGTAGTTCTCTCGGAAAGTTTTCTTGGTCTTCCAGACCTCAACTTGACCTATACCGTTCCTGTTAACTGCCATTTCTTAATTACATTACAAACTGAGGAATTGGCTACCTGAAAACGCTTTGCTATCTTCTTATAGCCTTCTCCTGCTTTGTGGGCATCATTTATTTTAATTTTCAGAGTGCTAGGCAGCTGCTTAGAGGAGCCCATGGCTGCTGATTGTCGGGACAAAGTTTGAGGAGACAGGGTATTTATAAGGCTTTGAAATTTGCATCACCTGACCTTTCCTAACAACGACTGTGAATAAGCCATATCCCTAACAAGCCAATTAAGGTCTGAGACCTTGGTAAAAGTTATCTGAGAGCTCAAATTTCTTGGGGTGCCCAAACTTCTGCATGGTGCTCCTTTCCTTTTTCCACTCTAAAATTGTACAAAACAAAAATAATACAGTAATCTTGCTTAAAATGTTGAAAAGAATGTTTCATCTTTAACGTTATGACTTTTGGAGATCAGGTCATCTTCTACTCACTTAGCTCTTCACAGTAACAGAAATTTTGACCAGGGGTTCCCAAACTTTTGCATGCCACTGTAGCTAAGATGCCTAAGACTTTTGCACATTACTGTAGTAATTTTATGTATTGCACTATACTGCTGCTGCAGAAAAACTAATTTCAGGACATATGTGAGTGATGATAAATCTCATTCTGATATGGGTCTCCTTAGTGGTCTGAGAGTGGGAAGGGGAATCGTGGTTGAGAAAAGAGGAAGGGAGAGGGGAGGGAGTGGGAAGCACCAGAGAGATATTTTGTAATGATCAATAAACCAATTGTTTGGATGCTAGTGACCTTGCTTGGTGTCTCAGAGCTGGGTGTGTCGGCATTCTTCACCACCCCCCATCTCCCCCCGTCCCTGGTACTCATTCTCTGGCACCTGTCCCACACCCCTCCCATAACGCTTCACCCTCACCATTCCCAATATCATTTGTTCCTGCCAGATTTATAAATTTGCTTTCCGCTCCACATTGACAAATACAGTACTGTGTAAAAGTCTCTAGCGCTATACAGTACAGTACCTATAAAAAGTATTCATCCCTCCTAACCCACCCCACCCCACCCCCGGAAGCTTTCATGTTTTATTGTTTTACAACATTGAATCACAGTGGATTTAATTTGCTTTTTTTTACACTGATCAACAGAAAAAGACTTTTTCATGTCAAAGTGAAAATAGATCTCTACAAAGTGGTCTAAATTAATTACATATATAAAACACAAAATAATTGATTGCATTAGTACTCACTCCTTTAATATAACACAAGAAATCACCACTAGTGCAGACATTTGGTTTTAGAAGTCACATAATTAGTTAAATGGAGATCACCATACGCAGTCAAGGTGTTTCAATTGATTGCAGAAAAAAACACTTGTATCTGGAAGGTCCAAATGCTGGTGAATCAGTGTCCTGGCAAAAACTACACCAGGAAGACAAAAGAACGAAGCAACTCCACGAAAAGATTATTGAAACGCACAAGTCAGGAGATGGATACAAGAAAATTTCCAAGTCACTGACTATCTCTTGGAGAACTGTTATGTCAGTCATCAAGAAATGGAAAGAATTTGGCACAGCTGTAAATCTGCCTAGAGCAGGCCATTCTCAAAAACTGAGTGACCGTGCAAGAAGGGGACTAGAGAGGGAGGCCACCAAGAGACCTATGACAACTCTGGAGGAGTTACAAGCTTCAGTGGCTGAGATGGGAGAGACTGTGCATACGACAACTGTTGCCCGGGTGCTTCACCAGTCACAGCTTTATGGGAGAGTGGCAAAGAGAAAGCCTCTGTTGAAAAAAACTTGCGTTAAATCTCAGCTAGAGTTTGGCAGAAGACATGTGGGAGACTCTGAAGTCAGCTGGAAGAAGGTTCTATGTTCTGATGAAACCAAAATTGAGCTTTTTGGCCATCAGACTAAACACTACGTTTGGTGTAAGCCAAACACTGCATATCATCAAAAACACAGCATCCCTACCGTGAAGCATGGTGGTGGCTGCATCATGCTGTGGGGATGCTTCACTGCAGCAGGCCCTGGAAGGCTTGTGAAGGTCGAGGGTACAATAAATGTAGCGAAATACAGGGAAATCCTGGAGGAAAACCTGATGCAGTCTGCAAGAGAACTCGACTTGGGAGAAAATTTGTTTTTCAGCAAGACAATGACCCCAAGCATAAAGCCAAAGCTACACAGGAATGGCTTAAAAACAACAAAGTTAATGTCCTGGAGTGGGCAAGTCAGAGTCCAGACCTCAATCCAATTGAGAATTTATGGCTGGACTTCAAAAGTTCTGTTCACTCATGATCGCCATACAAGCTGACAGAGCTTGAGCAGTTTTGTAAAGGAGAATGGGGAAAAATTGCAGTATCAGATATGTAAAGCTGATAGAGACCTATCCACACAGACTCAAGGCTGTAATTGTTGACAAAGGTGCATCTACTAAATACTGACTTGAAGAGGTTGAATACTTATGCAATCAATTATTTTGTGCTTTATATTTGCAATTAATTTAGATCACTGTAGAGATCAATTTTCACTTTGACATGAAAGAGTCTTTTTCTGTTGATCAGTGTCAAAAAGCCAAATTAAGTCCATGTGATTCAATGTTGTAAAACAATAAAACATGAAAACTTCCAAGGGGGTGAATACTTTTATAGGCATTGTGCGTATGCGTGCATGCATGTATATATATACATATATATATATATATATATATATATATGTGTGTGTGTGTGTGTGTGTGTGTGTATATATATATATGTACGGGGTCTTTCTTTTGTTACATTTAAAATGGCAACTTTGTTATGTTACTCTGGGGAATGCGGCTTCGTTGTGCTTTAACGCTGAAGAGAGCTTGCGCTAGCAGTTTGTTTTACTTTAAATTGAGATAGCAGCCTTCTATTAGCCAATGGGTGGTTATGTATCGTTTTGTTTTCGGATACCATGCTGTATGATATGACTGTGGACTGAGTTTTGGCAGGGAGTCGGAAGAGAGACGGGGAGGACGATGGACGGGTTTTTGGCGGGGAGTCGGAGGAGAGACAGGGAGGACGGTGGAAAGACGGGGATTCGGAGGAGAGACGGGGAGTCGGTGGAGAGACGGGGAGTCAGAGGAGAGACGAGGAGTCGGTGGAGAGACGGGGAGTCGAAGGAGAGACGAGGAGTCGGAGGAGAGACGGGGAGTCAGAGGAGAGACGGGGAGTCGGAGGAGAGGCGGAGAGTCGGTGGAGAGACGGGGAGGACGGTGGAGAGACGGGGAGGACGGTGGACGGGTTTTTGGCGGGGAGTCGGAGGAGAGACGGGGAGTCGGAGGAGAGACAGGGAGGACGGTAGAAAGATGGGAAGTCGGAGGAGAGACGGGAAGTCAGTGGAGAGACGGGGAGTCAGAGGAGAGACGAGGAGTCGGTGGAGAGACGGGGAGTCGGAGGAGAGACGGGGAGGACGGAGGAGAGACGGGGAGGACGATGGAGAGATGGGGAGTCGGAGGAGAGATGGGGAGAACGGTTGAGAGATAGGGAGTCGGAGGAGAGACAAGGAGTCGGAGGAGAGACAGGGAGGACGGTGGAGAGACGGGGAGTCGGAGGAGAGACGGGGAGGACGGTGGAGAGACGGGGAGTCGGAGGAGAGACGCGGAGTCGGTGGAGAGACAGGGAGTCAGAGGAGAGACGAGGAGTCGGTGGAGAGACGGGGAGGACGGTGGAGAGACGGGGAGGACGATGGAGAGACGGGGAGTCGGAGGAGAGACGGGGAGGACGGTGGAGAGACGGGGAGTCAGAGGAGAGACGGGGAGTTGGAGGAGAGACGGGGAGGACGGTGGAGAGACGGCGAGTCGGAGGAGAGACGGGGAGTCGGAGGAGAGACGGGGAGTTGGAGGAGAGACGGGGAGGACGGTGGATGGGGTTTTTGACGGGGAGTAGGAGGAGAGACGAGGAGTCGGGGGAGAGATGGGGAGGACGGTGGAGAGACAGGGAGTCGGAGGAGAGACGGGGAGTCGGAGGAGAGACGGGGAGACGGTGGAGAGACGGGGAGTCGGAGGAGAGACGGGGAGGACGGAGGAGAGACGGGGAGGATGGTGGAGAGACGGGGAGGCGGAGGAGAGACGGGGAGGACGGCAGACGTGCGGAGAGGCTCTGGTCGATCACTCCGGGTGGTCCCGAGCCGTGAGTCGACAGGATCCGGGTGGTCGTCAGGATTCGATTGAGCTCCAACGGTAGCGCGTGAAGAACTTGGACTTTGATAAGTGTTGGCGCCTTTTTTTTCCTTACTTTCCTCTCTGTACCAAATGTATATTAATGTCATAGAATTAGTAATATCTATAACGTGTACTTGTTAAAATTTACTGGGTGTGCTGGCTGATGATTGATATTGTGATTGATTTGGGCGGCGGCCGACCCTGAGGGGAGTGCTGAGGCAGGTGCTGGGCGGGATTTCCCCTAGACATACACGAGCCAATATAACAGAACGTTACAAGTGGGGGCTACCGTCCGGGATTTGGACTTTTCGGGAAAGTTGTACTTGCCGCTGTGGTAAGTGGTGTGAAGATGGATCGAGATAAGATTGTGAGTTGGTGTGAATTGGAGGAGGTACTGGTGAATCATGCGTGTGTGGTAAGCGGGGTCGATTATCACATTTCGACAGAGGTACTGGTGCGAGGGTTGAGTTTGATTAAAGGTATCGGGCAGGTAGAACTTGTAGCTAGAAGGGGTGGGAAAGAACTGGAGGCCAGCTGGATGTTGGTGCGGACGAGTGCCGACGTCATGACTTTAGAACTGCCAGCGACAGTCCACGTCCAGGGGGAGGCGGGGCTCTGGGGTCTCCACACTCTCCCCGAGGACGCAAGTGAGGAGGTGCCGGAGTGGGAAGAGCTAGATGAAGTCCCCGGCCGGGTGCCCGTAGCAAGGGGTGGAGGTGTGGAGTGGGAAGGTTTGGCCAGGCTCCGCCCCCATGGGCGGGATGAGACTGCCGAGTTAACGGCTGCCATTACCTCCCAGGCGAGAAGGGTTGAGAGGCACTGCCCGAAGTTGAGAATTTTCTCGGGAGCCAAGCCCACCCCGGAAGGGGAGGATGACTATGATATCTGGGTTGAAGATACATCCCAATTGTTAGAGGTGTGGCCAGTTTCGGATGAGGAAAAGAGACAGCGATTGGTGGAAAGCTTAAGGGGCGGGGCGGCCCGGGTGGTCTGCGGCCTGAGAGCGGCACGCCCCTTGGCTTCCCTATCGGAGTGTTTGGACGCTTTGGAGGAAGTGTTTGGACTGTCAGGAGATCCCAGGCAGCATTTAGCGGAGCTTCAACAGAAGGGGTAGAGAAGACCTATGGATTAGTCAGGGACCGGTTTTACTGGCCCTGGATGAGGGGGGAGGTGGAAGAATACTGTAAGACCTGTAGTCGTTGCGTCAGGAGGAAGACCTTGCCTGTGCAGGCGGCCCCGTTATCCCACTTGCAGAGTGCGGGACCCATGGACCTGGTGTGTATGGATTTCCTGTCTATTGAGCCAGACACCAGCAATACCACGAATGTCTTGGTCCTCACGGATCACTACACTAGATATGCGCAGGCTTTTCCTACTAAGGATCAGAAAGCAACTACAGTGGCGAAGGTGTTATGGGAGAAGTACTTTGTTCATTATGGCCTTCCCCGGCGGATCCACAGTGATCAGGGACGGGACTTCGAGAGCAGGCTTATACATGAATTGCTGGATATGCTTGGGGTTGAAAAGTCCAGAATCACCTATCACCCGCAGGGTGATCCTCAGCCCGAGAGGTTTAACCGGACCCTGCTGGACATGCTCGGCACCTTGGAGATTGGACAGAGGAGTAAGTGGAGTCAGCACATTGCCCATTTGGTTCATTGTTACAATTGTACTCGCAATGATACTACGGGGTACTCGCCCTACTATCTGATGTTCGAACGGGAAGCGAGGTTGCCCATTGATCTGTGTTTTGGGACTCAAGCGGGGGAAATACCTTCGAAGCCATGTCTGAAGTACGTGTCCGATATGAGGAGAGAGTTGAAAAGGGCGTATGAGTTGGCTGAGGTGGCAGCCACCAAGCAGGACCAGCGGAATAAAAGGAGGTATGATCAGAAGGTAAAGTTCGTCCAGCTATTGCCGGGAGACCGAGTCCTTATCCGGAATTTAGGACTATAGGGTAAGCACGAGTTAGCGGACCGTTGGGCAGCCACCCCCTATGTGGTGGAGAGTCAGATGCCGAATCTCCCGGTTTACCGGGTGAGACCTGAGGGCGGGCAGGGACCTGTCAAGGTACTACATCGGAACCAGCTGTTGCCTCTGGGTCGAGAGGTGAAGATGGACCCAGAGCCCGAATGGGAGTTTACTCCTAGTACGAGGACTCTGCCAGGGCACAGGGTGAGGGAAGAGCCCGCTGCGAAGGAGACGGGGCGGGTCCCCACCTCGAGAAGGGATACGTCATCGGAAGATGATGATTCAGACGTGTGGTACCTGCTTCCGTTCGCTGATTCCCCGGTGCCGGGAGAAGAGACTCTTGGCCCTTCCATCACTGAGTCAGGGGAACCGAGGGAGGGTGTTGCAGAGCCGCCTGTATTCCAGCCGGGATTGGGGGAGGGAGTTGCAGAGCTGCCTGTATTCCAGCCGGGATTGGGGGAGGGTGTTGCAGAGCCGCCTGTATTCCAGCCGGGATTGAGGGAGGGTGTTGCAGAGCCGCCTGTATTACAGCCGGGATTGGGGGAGGGTGTTGCAGAGCCGCCTGTATTACAGCCGGGGTTGGGGGAGGGTGTTGCAGAGCCGCCTGTATTCCAGCCGGGATTGAGGGAGGGTGTTGCAGAGCCGCCTGTATTACAGCCGGGATTGGGGGAGGAGAGGGTGGAGGCGGAACCCGAGCCAGAGGGCTCACAGGGGCAGAGGGGTCCCGGTGAAGGGGAAGGTCCGACAGATAGGCCCGAGGGGTCACCTGGGGTGTCTGAACAGGGAGAGTCAGCAGAGGAAGTACAGAGGCCTCAGAGGAGTAGGCATCCCCTGGAAAGACTGACTTATATAGCGCTGGGAGAGCAGGGTGTGATCTCTACTGCCCTGCAAAGTTATGTCACTGCTTTATGCACCTGGGTTGGGTTTTGTGTTTTACAAGGAGCAGGGGTGAACTCTGTTAACGTCATGAGGGCATGACTTTTTGTGGTGGGGGGAGAGTGTACGGGGTCTTTCTTTTGTTACATTTAAAATGGCGACTTTGTTATGTTAATCTGGGGAATGCGGCTTTGTTGTGCTTTAACGCTGAAGAGAGTTTGCGCTAGCAATTTGTTTTACTTTAAAGTAGATAACCGCCTTCTATTAGCCAATGGGTGGTTAAGTATCGTTTTGTTTTCGGATACCATGCTGTATGATATGACTGTGGACTGAGTTTTGGCGGGGAGTCGGAGGAGAAACGAAGAGTCGGAGGAGAGTCGGGGAGTCGGAGGAGAGACGGGGAGATGGAGGAGAGACGGGGAGTCTGAGGAGAGACGGGGAGTCGGAGGAGAGGCGGGGAGTCAGGGGAGAGACGAGGAGGACGGTGGAGAGACGGGGAGGATGGTGGAGAGACGAGGTGTCGGAGGAGAGACGGGGAGGACGGTGGTGAGACGTGGAGTAGGATGAGACGCGGGGAGGACTGCGGACGTGCGGGGGTTTTTGGCGGGGAGTCGGAGGAGAGACGGGGAGGACGGTGGACGGGCTTTGGTGGGGAGTCGGAGGAGAAACGGGGAGTCGGAGGAGAGACGGGGAGGACGATGGAGAGACGAGGAGGATGGAGGAGGGACGGGGAGTTGGTGGAGAGACGGGGAGGACGGCAGAGAGATGGGGAGTCGGTGGAGAGACGGGGAGTCGGAGGAGAGACGGGGAGGACGGTGGAGAGATGGGGAGTTGGAGGAGAGACGGGGAGACGGAGGAGAGACGGGGAGTCTGAGAAGAGACGGGGAGTCGGAGGAGAGACGGGGAGTCGGAGGAGAGACGGGGACTCGGAGGAGAGACAAGGAGGACGGTGGAGAGACGGGGAGTCGGAGGGGAGACGGGGAGTTGGAGGAGAGACGGGGAGACGGAGGAGAGACGGGGAGTCGGAGGAGAGATGGGGAGAACGGTGGAGAGACAGGGAGTCGGAGGAGAGACGGGGAGTCGGTGGAGAGACGGGGAGGACGGCGGAGAGATGGGGAGTCGGAGGAGAGATGGGGAGGACGGCGGAGAGACGGGGAGTTGGAGGAGAGACGGGGAGTCGGTAGAGAGACTGGGAGGACGGTGGAGAGACGGGGAGTCGGTGGAGAGACGGGGAGTCGGAGGAGAGACGAGGAGTCGGAGGAGAGTCGGGGAGTTGGTGGAGAGACGGGGAGTCGGAGGAGAGGCGAGGAGGACGGCGGACGTGCGGAGAGGCTCCGGTCGATCACTCCGGGTGGTCCCGAGCCGTGAGTCGACAGGATCCGGGTGATCGTCAGGATTCGATTGAGCTCCAACGGTAGTGCGCGAAGAACTTGAACTTTGATAAGTGTTGGCGCCATTTTTTTCATTACTTTCCTCTCTGTACCAAATGTATATTAATGTCATTGAATTAGTAATATCTATTAAGTGTACTTGTTAAAATTTACTGGGTGTGCTGGCTGATGATTGATGTTGTGATTGATTCGGGCGGCGACTGACCCTGAGGGGAGTGTTGAGGTGGGTGCTGGGCGGGATTTCCCCTAGACATATACGAGCGAATATAACGGAACTTTACATATATATACACACACACACACAATATGTATGTGTGTGTCTAAGACTTTTGCACAGTTAAGTACATTGACAAGCCCAAATGTAAAATATGAATCAGATTGGTAGATAGTTAGGTTAGTTAGACAGGAATGTTCACTAATTAAGGTCAGGTAGTTTCACTAAGAAGGGTCAGAGCCGTCTCTATTTCCTGAGGAGACTGAGGTCCTTTAACATCTGCCGGACGATGCTGAGGATATTCTATGAGTCTGTGGTGGCCAGTGCTATCTGTTTGCTGTTGTGTGCTGGGGCAGCAGGCTGAGGGTAGCAGACACCAACAGAATCAGCAAACTCATTCGTAAGGCCAGTGATGTTGTGGGGATGGAACTGGACTCTCTCACGGTGGTGTCTGAAAAGAGGATGTTGTCCAAGTTGCATGCCATCTTGGACAATGTCTCCCATCCACTACATAATGTACTGGGTGGGCACAGGAGTACATTCAGCCAGAGACTCATTCCACCGAGATGCAACACAGAGCGTCATAGGAAGTCATTCCTGCCTGTGGCCATCAAACTTTACAACTTCTCCCTTGGAGGGTCAGACACCCTGAGCCAATAGGCTGGTCCTGGACTTATTTCATAATTTACTGGCATAATTTACGTATTACTATTTAATTATTTATGGTTTTATTACTATTTATTATTTATGGTGCAATTGTAACGAAAACCAATTTCCTCCGGGATCAATAAAGTATGACTATGACTATGACTACGACTATTAATAAGATAGGTATGTCAATTAGGGAACTAAATTCACAGACAACTTTGATGAATGAATACTTAAATTGGAATGTTGTTCCACTGGTGGAGTTACAGGTTAATACAGACAAACTGCTGGAGAAGTTCAGCAGGTCAGGCAGCATCTACGGAAATGAACAAACAGTCGATGTTTCAGGTCGAGACCCTTCTTCAGGACTGAGAAGGAAGGGGGAAGATGACAAAACAAAAAGGTGACGGGAGGAGAAGGAAGATAGCTAGAAGGTGATAGGTGAAGCCAGGTGGATTGGGAAGATAAATGGCTGGAGAGGCAGGAATCTGATAGGAGGGTAGAGTGGACCATAGGAAAAAGGGAAGGAGGAGGCAGTAGACAGATAAGAAGTTACAGATTGCTTAAGTAAGATTAGAAGTCCCAGGTTCAACAACAGCTACTTCCCTTCATCCATTTGGTTCTCGAATCAACCCGCACAACCCTAATCACCACCTCATTGGTAGTGTGATCACTCAAATTGAGTATGATGTTCTCCAAAGAAATTGACCCTCCAAGAGGACCTCAACCTTGTTGTTGGGTTTGAAGGTTTGTGTGCCTCAATGACCCAAAGAGCTATCTATGTTGGCTGGAGTCAGGGCTTTATGCTTTGGCTCTTGGTAGGGTCACCATGCCAAACAGGTCAAAGGGTAGAGGCCAGACAGAGTGGTCCACCAGTCCTCCAGGTTCAGGGGTTCAGCTCAGGGCTAACAACCCTGAGCCCTAACTTGGTAAAACAAAATTGTTACAGAAATGGCAATGAAGAATCCTTCTAACCTGTGTGTGATGGTATATGACCAAAGACAGAGAGAGATGGGGATGTTCATTGCTGCCCTAAAGGCCTGTAGTGTAATGGCCGAAGGAGTTGTCTATTGCTGGCCCTTCAGGTGGCTGTACAGGCCAATCTGGGATTCATATAACTGGGATATTAGAGTGGATTCCTTTAATGGAGAACGTCTGTGTGCGATTTTGTTTAACATGGGGAGGCTGATGCACAGGTAGCTACCACAAGGACCTGAGTAGATCAGGGTTAGGATTCAGTAGCATGGAGTGCAAGATGACTGGGGATTCTTCACCGCTGCAGGGTTCCTCCGACTGACCTGCCGTTGTGATGTGTCATCATCTTCCGCCAGCTGCACTGCTGAGGTCTCAGTTGGATTGCTCTTTGTCTGGACCTTCCCCATTGACCTTACCGCCATGGGTGACCCTACCAGGAGCTAAGCTTCAGATGGCCAGACTCCAGACAGTATCACCCCTGGGATCTGGTGAACTCACAAGCCTCTCCAACATGTGCCTCTCCGCCATGACAAGATGACGATTCTTGGAAAAGGACTACCTCAGTACAGCAACATTATGACAACTTCAACCACTTTGGATTACGAAGAACACTTTTTTGTACAAATTGTATAACTTTCTTTAATTTATGCATTTATTTAGTTATCATTTTTTGAGATGTAGTGTGGAGATATAAGCCCTTCCAGCCCTTCGAACCACACAGCCCAGCAATCCACTGTTTTAATCTTAGCCTAATCACGGGAGAATTTACAATTAATCTACTAACCAGTATGTCTTTGGACTGTGGAAGGAAACTGGAACATCTTGAGGAAACCCACCCAATGTATTGCAACCAACGAGAAGGAGGCCCAAACATCTTTCAGTCCTGACGAAGAGTCTCGGCACAAAATGTCACCTCTCCGTTTCCTTCCACAGATGCTGCCTGACCTGCTGAGTTCTTCCAGTATTTTGTGTCTAAATTGCAGCTACTCTTGTGATGTGGTAGTGGTAAAAGGGATGGAGGAGGAGGTGCCAGGGTGGGAGGTGATAGGCAGGTGAGAAGAGACAAGAGGCCAGGGTGGGGAATAGAAGAAGAGGGGAAGGGAAGGGAAATCTTTTTTATTAACCAGAAGGAGAAATCGATATTCATCCCATCAGGTTGGAGGCTACCCAGATGGAATGTAAGGTGTTACTCCTCCACCCTCAAGGTGGCCTAGTCTTGGCACAACAGGAGGCCATGGACCATCATGCCAGAATGGGAATGGGAATCAGAATTAAAATGTTTGGCCACTGGGAAGTTCCTCTTTTGGCAGATGGAGTGGAGGTGCTTGACAAAGTGGTCCGTCAATTTACCATGAGTCTCACCAATGTAGAGGAGGCCATAATGGGAGCACTGAACACAATAGGTGAGCCCAGCAGACTTTCAGGTGAAGTGTTGTCTCACCTGAAAGGACTGTTTGGGGTCCTGAATGGAGAAACTCCAGGCACCCAAAACACGTCTCTGTTGTAGCAGTGTTAATGTATGTTTCCTTGACTGGTTGCATTGTGCTCTGGTATGGCAGTTTGAATGCACAAGAATGTTAAGGACTTGGGAGTCCTCATGCAGGATACCCTAAAGGTTAATTTGCAGGTTGAGCCAGTGGTAAGTATCAGAACTAAAAGACCCAACTGCAATGTTATCATTCATTTCGAGAGGACTAGAATATAAAAGCAAGGATATAATTTTGAGGCTTTATGAGGCACTGGTGAGGCC
Organism: Mobula hypostoma; assembly: GCF_963921235.1. NCBI lineage: Eukaryota > Metazoa > Chordata > Chondrichthyes > Myliobatiformes > Myliobatidae > Mobula > Mobula hypostoma. The sequence continues at coordinate 117,375,214 of NC_086101.1, forward strand.
ACACTTGGAGTACTGTGAACAGTTTTGGGCCCCTTATCTCAGAAAGGATGTGCTGACATTGGAGAGGCTTCAAAGGAAGGTTCACAAAAATGATTTCGGGATTGAAAGGCTTGTCATATGAGGAGCGTTTGATGACTCTGGGCCTGTATTCATTGGAACTCAGAAGAATAATAGCGGGGGGGGGAGGGATCTCACTGAAACCTATCAAATGTTGAAAGACTTTATCAGAGTAGATTTGGAGAGGATGTTTCCTATGGTGGGGGAAGTCTAAGACCAGAAGGCACAACATCAGAACAGAAGGACAACCATTTAGAATGGAGATGAGGAGGAATTTCTTTAGTGAGAGAGCAGTGAATCTTTGGAATTTATTGCCACAGGTGGCTGTGAAGGTCGAGTCATTGGGTATATTTAAGGTTGATGTTGATAGATTCTTGATTAGTCAAGGCATGAGGGGTTACAGGGAGAATCATAGAATCATAGAAACTACAGCACAGAAACAGGCCTTTTGGCCCTTCTTGGCTGTGCCAAACCATTTTCTGCCTAGTCCCACTGACCTGCACACGAATCATATACCTTCATACACCTCCCATCCATGTATCTGTCCAATTTATTCTTAAATGTTAAAAAAGAACCCACATTTACCACCTCGTCTGGCAGCTCATTCCATACTTCTACCACTCTCTGTGTGAAGAAGCCCCCCCTAATGTTCCTTTTAAACTTTTCCCCTCTCACCCTTAACCCATGTCCTCTGGTTTTTTTCTCCCCTTGCCTCAGTGGAAAAAGCCTGCTTGCATTCACTCTATCTATACCCATCATAATTTTATATACCTCTATCAAATCTCCCCTCATTCTTCCACGATCCAGGGAATAAAGTCCTAACCTATTCAACCTTTCACTGTAACTGAGTTTCTCAAGTCCTGGCAACATCCTTGTAAACCTTCTCTGCACTCTTTCAACTTTATTTATATCCTTCCTGTAATTTGGTGACCAAAACTGAACACAATACTCCAGATTCAGCCTCACCAATGCCTTATACAACCTCATCATAACATTCCAGCTCTTATACTCAATACTTTGATTAATAAAGGCCAATGTACCAAAAGCTCTCTTTATGACCCTATCTACCTGTGACACCACTTTTAGGGAATTTTGTATCTGTATTCCTAGATCCCTCTGTCTCACTGCACTCCTCAGTGCCTTACCATTAACCCTGTATGTTCTACCTTGGTTTGTCCTTCCAAAGTGCAATACCTCACACTTGTCTGTATTAAACTCCATCTGCCATTTTTCAGCCCATTTTTCCAGCTGGTCCAAGTCCCCCTGCAGACTCTAAAAACCTTCCTCACTGTCTACTATTCCTCCAATCTTTGTATCATCAGCAAATTTGCTGATCCAATTTACCACATTATCATCCAGATCATTGATATAGATGACAAATAACAATGGACCCAGCACTGATCCCTGTGGCACACCACTAGTCACAGGCCTCCACTCAGAGAAGCAATTCTCTACTACCACTCTTTGGCTTCTTCCATTGAGCCAATGTCTAATCCAATTTACCACCTCTCCATGTATACCTAGCGAATGAATTTTCCTAACTAACCTCCCATGCGGGACTTTGTCAAAGGCCTTACTGAAGTCCATGTAGACAATATCCACTGCCTTCCCTTCATCCACTTTCCTGATAACCTCCTCGAAAAACTCCGATAGTTTGGTCAAACATGACCTACCACGCACAAAGCCATGTTGACTCTCCCTAATAAGTCCCTGTCTATCTAAATGCTTGTAGATTCTGTCTCTTAGTACTCCCTCCAATAACTTACCTACTACCGACGTTAAACTTACTGGCCTATAATTTCCTGGATTACTTTTCGATCCTTTTTTAAACAACGGAACAGCATGAGCCACTCTCCAATCCTCCGGCACCTCACCTGTAGACAGTGACATTTTAAATATTTCTGCCAGGGCCCCTGCAATTTCAACACTAGTCTCCTTCAAGGTCCGAGGGAACACCCTGTCAGGTCCCGGGGATTTATCCACTTTAATTTTCCTCAAGACGGCAAGGACCTCCTCCTTTTCGATCTGTACAGTTTCCATCATCTCATTACTAGTTTGCCTTAATTCCATAGACTTCATGCCAGTTTCCTTAGTAGATACAGACGCAAAAAACCTATTTAAGATCTCCCCCATTTCCTTTGGTTCCGCACATAGCCAACCACTCTGATCTTCAAGAGGACCAATTTTATCCTTTACAATCCTTTTGCTCTTAATATACCTGTAAAAGCTCTTTGGATTATCCTTCACTTTAACTGCCAAGGCAACCTCATGTCTTCTTTTAGCCCTCTTGATTTCTTTCTTCAGTATTTTCTTGCTCTTCTTATACTCCTCAAGCATCTTATTTACTCCCTGCTTCCTATACATGTCATACAACTCCCTCTTCTTCTTTATCAGAGTTGCAACATCCCTTGAGAACCAAGGTTCCTTATTCCTATTCACTTCGCCTTTAATCCTGACAGGAACATACAAACTCTGCACTCTCAAAATTTCTCCTTTGAAGGCTTCCCACCTACCGATCACATCTTTGCCAGAGAACAACCTGTCCCGATTCACATTTTTAGATCCCTTCTCATTTCTTCAAATTTGGCCTTCTTCCAGTTCAGAACCTCAACCCTAGGACCAGATCTATCCTTGTCCATGATCAAGTTGAAACTAATGCTGTTATGATCACTGGAACCGAAGTGCTCCCCTACACAGACTTCCGTCACTTGTCCTAACTCGTTTCCTAACAGGAGATCCAATATTGCATCCTCTCTAGTTGGACCCTCTATATATTGATTTAGAAAACTTTCCTGAACACATTTTACAAACTCTAAACCATCTAGACCCCTAACAGTATGGGAGTCCCAATCAATATATGGAAAATTAAAATCTCCTACCACCACAACTTTATGTTTCCTGCAGTTGCCTGCTATCTCTCTGCAGATTTGCTCTTCCAAGTCTCGTTGACTATTGGGTGGTCTAATACAATCCCACTAATGTGGCCATACCTTTCCTGTTTCTCAGCTCCACCCATAAGGACTCAGTAGACAAGCCCTCTAATCTGTCCTGCCTGAGCACTGCTGTAATATTTTCCCCAACAAGCAATGCTACTCCCCCACCTTTCATTCCTCTGCCTCGATCACATCTGAAACATCGGAACCCTGGAATATTAAGCTGCCAGTCCTGCTCCTCCTGTAGCCAAGTTTCACTAATTGCTATAACGTCATAATTCCACGTGTCAATCCACGCCCTCAACTCATCCGCCTTCCCCGCAATACTCCTAGCATTGAAATATATACACCTCAGAAGATTTTTACCACCACTCACAACCTTACCATTAGCAGATTTGCTTGAACTTTTAACATCATTTATTTTCACCCCAGCCACACTGTCAGCTCTGGCACTCTGGTTCCCATCCCCCTGCAAATCTAGTTTAAAGCCTCCCCAACAGCACTAACAAACCTCCCTGAAAGGATATTGGTCCCCCTGTAGTTCAAGTGTAACCCGTCTCTCTTGTACAGGTCCCACCTGCCCCAGAAGAGGTCCCAATGATCCTGAAATCTGAAACTCTGTCCCCTACACCAGTTCCTCAGCCACTTGTTCATCCACCAGAGCATCCTATTCCTACCCTCACTGGCACGTAGCAATCCTGAGATTACCACCCTTGAGGTCCTGCTTTTCAACTTCCTACCAAGCTCTCTATACTCACTCTCCAGAACCTCCTCACTCTTCCTTGCTATGTCATTGGTACCGATGTACACCACGACATCTGGCTGATCACCCTCCCACTTCAGAATGTCATGCAATCGATCAGAGACATCCTTGACCCTGGCACCCGGGAGGCAACAAACTATCCTGGATTCTCTGTCACGACGACAGACCCTCTTATCTGCACCCCTAACTATCGAGTCCCCTATCACTACCGCTGTCCTCTTTTTCCACCCTCCCTTCTGCACTGCAGAGCCAGACTCAGTGCCAGAGATCCGGCTACTGCAGTTTGTCCCAGGTAAGTCATCCCCTCCAACAGTATCCAATACAGTATACTTGTTGTTGAGGGGAATGGCCACAGGGGAACCCTGCTCTGCCTGTCCTTTCCTCTTCCCTCGCCTGACAGTGACCCAATTTCCTGTCCTCTGCTCCTTTGGCGTAACTACCTCCCTGTAGCTACCATCTATAATCTCCTCATTCTCCGGAATGATCCGCAGGTCATCCAGCTCCTGCTCCAGTTCCCTAACGTGGTTTGTTAGGAGTTGCAGCTGGATGCACTTCTTGCAGGAGTCATTGTTAGGAGCATTCCAACATCCTGCCTGGCATTCTCTCTACTCTAAATAACCTGAACAAAAAAACTTACCGGAACCTACCCTGGCTTCTGCCTGTTCTCGCCAAAGCCGTCCCACTCTGACTCAGTCCGCTCCGACGATGGCCACTACAATGATGGCCGCTGTATATGGTGGTCTGCTTTTAAACCTTGGCGCGCTACATCACGCGCCTGCGCAGTGCAGACCCTTCTCCCCGAGCAGTGTTTTTAAAAAAATGACTTTTTCTACCCGATTTCTTCACTCCCTTCTTCAGCTGCTTACTTCGACTGAAACAAGAACCGTTGAAATTTTCTCTTTTTAAACCTTGGCGCACTACGTCACGCGCCTGCGCAGTGCAGACCCTTCTCCCTGAGCAGTGTTCAAAAAAAAAGACTTTTTCTACCCGATTTCTTCACTCCCTTCTTCAGCTGCTTGCTTCGACTGAAACAAGAACCGTTGAAATTTTCTCTTTTTAAACCTTGGCGCACTACGTCACGCGCCTGCGCAGTGCAGACCCTTCTCCCTGAGCAGTGTTCAAAAAAAAAAGACTTTTTCTACCCGATTTCTTCACTCCTTTCTTCAGCTGCTTACTTCGACTGAAACAAGAACCGTTGAAATTTTCTCTTTTTAAACCTTGGAGATTGGGCAGGAGATTGGGGCTGAGGGGAAAGTTAGATCAGCCTTGATGAAATGGTGGAGCAGACTCGATGGGCCAAATATCCTAATTCTGCTCCTATATTTTATGGTCTTAAGGTAAGAAGCTGCAGACAGTTGTGGTCTCAACCCAATATATCGCAGGCACATTCCTCCCCACCATCGAAAGTACCTACATGAGATACCAGAATGTGATGGAACACCCTCCCCTGTCTTGGATGATTGCCAATCAAGAAGCTCGACACCACCCAGGACAAAGAAGTCCACTCCATCGGCAACAGATTTATGCCCCCCAACCCATAAACACTCCCTCCCTTTGTAAAGGGCTGGGTTAATCAGACCCAAACCAACTTGAGTATCCAGGAAATGTGGTAATAAGCGTACAAGCACAACAAAGTAACTTAAGCCTAATTTATTATCATAAAACAGAAAGCCACACTGAATACTATGTAATAAGTTACAAAGATTTCAGAGCTCACGATTCTCAGCCGCGACATAAGTACTGCTGTCATCGGGGTCCAAATTCCGACTTGTGAAATCACCTTGGGTCTGTCCTAAGCACCAATTGATCACGATTCTTGAACTAGGTGAAGTCACAAGGACTGAGCATAAGGTGCCTCAGTAAGTAAGGGTTCAATCTACAAGCATCGAGAGACGTGCAGAGACAGATAAATTCTTTGGTCTTTTGTTCTCGAGCCACTAGTGCCTGAGGCCAAGAAAGAATCCAGTGGCTATTAGCAAACATTGAACAAACCTATAGTCTAAAAATATAACTGTTACTAACAAACATTTAACAACCTACAGTGCTGAACTCGTATAGCCACTTTACATGCTGCAAGCACACAAAGAGTTGAAGTGTCACCCAGAATTGTTCAGACATTCATGCAACATTTTTGCAAATGCAACACACCCTCCTTCGCAGTGTGCACCATCTACAAACTGCATTGTGGTTACTCACCTGGGATATCCTGACAGCCTCTCCCACACCCTCCACCTCTCCCACCCACCCACCTAGAAGGACGAGGGCAGTGGATGCAGGAGAACACCACCACCTGCAGGTTACCCTCCAAGCCCCACAGCATCCTGACTTGCAAATCTATCAGCATACCTTCACCCTCACTGGGTCAGGGTCACTGCTCGTCAGTCCTTGTGTGTAGATTTTTCATTGATTTGTTGCATTTCTTTGTTCATTGCAAGAAAATGAACCCCAAGGTAGTATATGATGACATAAACATACTTTGATATCAAATATACTTTGAGCTCGGAGAGCATTCAAACTGGCTGAATCACCGTCTGCTCTGGGGGAGGGGGGAGACACTGCACAAGATCGAAATAAGCTGCAGAGAGTTGTAAACTCAGTCAGCTCCATCATGGGCACTGGCCTCCTTAGCATCCAGGACATCTTCAAGGAGCGATGCCTCAAAAAGTTGGCATCCATCATTAAGGACCCCATCACCCAGGACAAGCCCTCTTCTCATTGTTACCATCAGGGAGAAGGTACAGGAGCCTGAAGACACACACTCAACGATTCAGGAACAGCTTTTTCCCTCTGCCATCTGATTTCTGAATGGGCATTGAAACCATGAACGCTACCTCACTACTTTTTTGTATTTCTATTTTTGCACTACTTATGCTATCTAACTATTTAATATAAATACGTTTACTATAATTCAGTTTTATTCCTATATTATTATGTATTGCATTGAACTGCTGCCACAAAGACAACAAATTTCACGACATATGCTGATGATACTAAACCTGATTCTGATTCTAATCATCCTGCACAGAGGTCCTTTCACTGTATGGTATAATTTATGGACAATTTATATTCCCTGTGCTGTTTGCACCCATGTGCCTGTGATGCTGCTACAAGTAAGTTCTTCTTTGTACCTGTATTCAGCAAGAGCTGTGAAGTTTTAGCTATCAGGGGAGATTAAACAGACAGGGCTGCAGTCTATACAAAAATTATTCCTTACAACTGGAATGGTATCTTGCTGATTTGCAATCCATAAATAGTATCACAGCATACAGGAGGGAGATTGAAAATCTGGCTGAGTGGTGTCATAACAACAGCCCCTCACTCATTGTCAGCAAGACCGAGGAACTGACTGTAGACTTCAGGAGAGGGAAACCAGAGGTCCATGAACCAGTAATCATCGGAGGGTCAGAGGTAGAGAGGGTCAGTAACTCTAAATTCCTGGGTGTCACTATCTCAGAGGACCTGCCAAGGACCCAGCACATAAGTGCAATTGTGAAGAAAACATGACAGCACCTCTGCATCCTTAGGAGTCTGTAGAGATTGGGCATGACATCTGAAACTTTGACAAACTTCTACGGATGTATAGTGGAGAGTGTATTGACTGGCTGCATCATGGCCAGATATAGAAACAACAATGCTCTTGAATGGAAAATCCAATAAAAGGTCATGGATTCAGCCCAGTACATTACAGAAAAAGTCATCCCAACCATTGAGTATATCTACATGAAACACTGTCATAAGAAAGCAGCATCCGTCATCAGAGGTCCCCACTGCCCAGGCCACACTCTTTTCTCACTCCTGCTATCAGGAAGAAGGTTCAAGAGCTTTAGGACTTACACCACCAGGTTCAAGAACAGTTATCGCCCTCAACCATTTGGGTACCTACACTCACTTGCCCATCCATTGCGATGTTCCCCTCAACCAATGATCTCTCATTAAGGACTCTTTATCTCATTATCTCATGTTCTTGTTATTTATTGCTATTTATTTATTTGCATTTGCCCATTTTGTTGTCTTCTGCACTCTGGTTGATCTTTCATTGATCCTGTTATAGATTTGCTGATTATGCCCACAGAAAAAATAAATCTTGGGGTACTATGTGGTGATGTAAATGTACTCTGATAATAAAATTACTTTGAACTTTGATACTCACCCAGGCTAATCACTCATCATCATCATCATCATGTGCCACATTGTATGACACGGACGGTCGTGGCCATGGATAAGACCATGATTGATCTTGGCAAATTTTTCTGCCGAAGTGGTTTGCCATCGCCTTCTTCTGGACAGTGTCTTTACAAGATGGGTGACCCCAGCCATTATCAATACACTTCACAGATTGTCTGCCTGGCATCAGTGGTCATGTAACCAGGACTTGTGATATGCACCAGCTGTTCATACGATCATCCACCACCTGCTCTCATGGCTTCACATGAACCTGATCGGTGCGGGGGGGGGTAGGGGTGCTAAGTAGGTGCTACACCTTGCCCAAGGGTGACCTGCAAGCCTTACACCTCCTTTGGTAGAGATGCATTTCCACCCACCCACTCATACAGCACCTCCAAAATGTGCTAGGTCCTTTAAAATTACTTAATAACAAATAGAATTTGAAATTGGAATAGATTTATTCTTGTCACATGACTGAGATACAGTGAAAAGCTTGCCTTCTATGCTATTCATAAAAATCAGATCATTACTCAATGCCTTCAGGCCAAAAAGGGTAAACCAATGATAGAACACAGATTAAACTGTAACAGATGTAGAGAACGTGCAGTGCAGCGACAGTAAAGTGTAAGGTCATAATGAGGTAGATTTTGAGGTCATGAGTCTATCTTCAAAGTTGAAAGTACATTTATTATCAAGATATGTATAGATTATACAACCTTGAGATTCGTCTCCTTACAGCAGCCAAAAAGCAAGAAACCCAAAAGAACCCACAAAAAAGACCGTGAAATACCCAAAGTGCAGAGAGAGAGAGAAAATAATCGTGCAAACAATAAAAGTAAGCAAATAACATTTAGAACGAAAGTAAGATCTCAAACGTGAAATCCAGTGCAGCTGGAACAGGCCCACAGCCTCAGACTCAGTTCAGCACATACACAGCTGAGAAGTGTCACCCAGCCTGCAGACGCAGAGACTGAGCAGCTGAACAGGCCCACAGCTTCATACTCAGTTTAGCAAAGAGTGGAGTAAACATAACAGAGCAGTGAACAGAACCAGCCTGACCCTCACCTCTGGTCCTGACACCCTGTCTTTTCAATCCATCTGGCTCGGCGTTTACATCATCCATCTATTTGGTTGTTCCCCGCTCTAGGACCCGGTCACTGTCGCCTGGACCCTGCCGTCACATTTCTGCCTGTATCCAACCTTTCCTAGTCAGCCCAGCACTTAGCTCAATCAAACCTCACTCTCTTGGTTTAGGTGGGCGGGCCTCAAATCTGTCTCTCATCACTCTGACTTTGTTCCACTCCGCTTGCGCCTACTCTGTCTCGAACACGCCTCGACCTCGCTACAACTTCGCCTCACACCCACACGGCTCGATCCTCGACTCAGCCTCACCTCCACTCACCTCTTCATTGTTTGCGGTTTACCACAATTTTTTATAGAAAAAAACATGGTTAATGAAGTATTTAGTTGCATTTCTTGCTTTGTGAACCACCAGTAAGTTGTCGTTTGCCCTCAGCAACGCCATCTTAAACCGTCATATGATACCAATTGTCAGGGCTATGTCTGTCTGCACTGTATTCATGTTGCGTATCCTCCCTCTGGGTTGAGGTAATTTGTCACGTGGGTTTGGACGGCACTCTTCATTGGATGGTGGTTAAAATAAACAAATATAGTAACACACACAAAATGCTGGAGGAACTCAGCAGGCCAGTCAGCATCTATGGAAAAGAGTAAACAGTCGATGTTTCAGGCCGAGACCCTTCATCATGACTGCAAAGGACAGGGAGAAGTCAGAGTGAGTAGGTGGGGGGAGGGGAGGAAGACGTACAAGGTGGCAGCTGATTGGTGAAACTGGGAGAGGGGGAGGGGTGAAGTAAAGAGCTGGGAAGTTGGTTGGTCAAGCCATGCGATAACAAGGTGGCAGTGATGACAAGTTCCCAGGAAGGATACATGGTTGTGGTAGCAGGTCTGGGTGAGCACGTGGGCGAAGAGGCAGAGTAGGGCAGCAGAGATCACAGAGGGGGAGCAGTGACAGGGCATTTAACTGAACTCCCGTCGAAGGGAATATTTAAACTCCTTCAAGGTAGGCAGCCCCTGAAGAGACTTTGCAGTTACCTTGTTTCAATTTGATCTAGTTACGCATGTCTTTGCTCTACATGAATTACAGAGGAGTCGAATGATTTTATTGTTCACTTGTAATAAAGTCAAGTCAAGTTTATGTTAATTTAACTAAATACATGCATACCGCCGAATGAAACAACTTTTCTCCAAACCAGGGTGAAAAGCGCAGTAGTACACATAACACATATGACTTTGGAAAGTAAGAATTAAATCTACAAATGATTTACACATAGATAAAGTAAAGTGCATAAATTAAATATTGTCAGGCACAGTACAAATTAACCAGTGACACTTCAAATGTGATGCAGCAGGGAGTTCTGAAGCCTAATGGCCTGAGGGAAGAAATTGTTTCCGATCCGAACTGCTCTTGTCTTTATGCATCGGTCTCCTGCCTGATGGTGGAAGGTCAAAGAGGATGCTGGATGGATGGGTGGAATCCTTGGTAATGCTAAGAGTCTTGCATATGCAGCGCATGGAGACTCCTATGATCCTCTTGGGGATTATCACAGTCCTCTGTGGGGACTTCCAGCCTGATGCTCTGCTGCTCCCGTAGCAGGTGGAGATGCAACTCACCCGGATGCTCTCAATGCTGCTCCTGTAAAATTCAGTTAAGATGGGAGTGGGGAGGGGAGCTTCATTTGCCTCAATCTCCTCAGGAAGTGGAGGTGCTGCTGTGCCTTCTTATTCGGGGAGGTGATATTGAGGAACCAGGTGAGATCCTCGGTGATGTGAACTCCCAGGAACCTGGTGCACTTAACTCTCTCTATGGAGGAGCCATTTATGCACAGAGGGGGATGGTTCCTCTGCACCTTCCAAAAGTTCTCAATCATTTCCTTGGTCTTCTCCACATTCAGACTTAGTTTGTTCCTCTCACACCAGTCCACCAGCCGCTCCACTTCCTCTCTCTACTCCATTTCATCTCGTTGTTGATGAGGCCGACCACTGTTGTGTCATCCGCAAACCTGATGATACGGTTTGAAGGTATTTTTTCAATCTGGAATTCAGTTGGTTGGAAATGTGTCCTATAGTGTGATATTCCGTCACAGCCCTTCAGCGACTTTTAGTTAGTTGTCAAGAATTTGCTACAATAGGGAACAACTCAATAGTATTATAACAGGTGGGAAGATGGCTGGTGCACCCTTCAGCCTGGTGGTACATACATTCAAGCTTTTATCTCTTTATCCTGATGGCAGAGAAGAGAGAATTTCTGGAGTGGATGGGGTCTTTGATGATGCTGGCTACTTTACCAAGGCAGTGAGAAATTAGAGAGTGCATAAGGGGAGGTGGAGGCTGGTTTCTGTGATGTGCTGAGCTGTGTCCACAACCGTCTGCAGTTGCTTGAGATCATGGGCAGAGCAGTCGCCATACCAAGCCATGATTCATCCAGATAGGATGTGTTGGGTACGTGGCCAAGTGGTTAAGGCGTTCGTCTAGTTACCTCAAGTTCGCTAGTTTGAGCCTCATCTGTGTCAGCGTGTTTGTGTCCTTGAGCAAGGCCCTTAACCACACATTGCTCTAGTCTGTGCGAGGAGTGGCGCCCCACACAGACTTCCAATCTGCGCCTTGTAAGGCATGAAAATGCCCAACGCAGGCCTCTCATGGTCTGAGTCAACGTTCCCTCCCTATGGTGCATCAATAGAAAATTGGTGAGTATTAATGGGGACATGCAGATCGCGGCAGCCTCCTGAAGAAGAAAAGGCATTCATGAGATTGAATGCAATATGATTATGGTTGGACGAGGAGAGGGTTTTGGTGATGTTTCACCTTTAGGAACTTGAAGCTCTCAGCCCTCTCATCCACCATATCGTTGATGAGGGCACAAGCATGTACATCGGCCTGCCTTCCTCAAGTCAATAACCAACTCCTTTGTTTTGCTGACATTGAGTGGAAGGTTTTTCCCAGGATAACATGTCACTAGGCTGTCTATTTCCCTCCCATCATTATCTGAGGTGCATCCTACTGTGATGGCATCATTTGCAAGCTTGCAGAATGAGGTAGAGCTGAATCTGGCCATGCAGTCACGCACGTGCAAATGTCTACAGACGTATTGCGGAGAGCATTCTGACTGGATGCATCACTGTCTGTTATGGGCGTTGGGGGGAGGGCGGCTACTGCACAGGATCAAAATAAGCTGCAGAAAGTTGTAAGCTCAGTCAGCTCCATCATGGGCACTAGCCTCCTCAGCATTCAGGACATCTTCAAGGAGAGATGCCACAAAAAGGTGGCATCCATCATTAAGGACCCCCATCACCCAGGTCATGCCCTGTTCTCATTGCTACCATCAGAAAGGAGGTACAGGAGCCTAAAGGCTCACACTCAGTGATTCAGGAATAGCAATGAGGACATCTTCAAGGAGCGATACCTCAGAAGGGTGTAATCCATCATTAAGGACCCCCCTCAACCAGTGCACACCCTCTTCTCCTTGCTTCCATCAGGGAGGAGGTACAGGAGCCCGAAGACACACATTTAATGATCCAGGAACAGCTTCCTCCCCTCTGCCATCCGATTCCTGAACCGACATGAACACTACCTCACTACTTTTTTGCACTACTAATTTAATTTACCTTTTAAATAAATAAATAAACAAATAAATATATGTATATATCTTACAGTAATTTACAGGGTTTTATTATTATGTATAGCATTGTGCTGCTGCTGCAAAGACAACAAATTTCATGACATATGCCGGTGATATTAAACCCGATTCTGATTCCAATTCTGAGTGTAGAGTAGGGGGCTGAGGATGCAGCCTTGAGGGATGCTAGTGTTGCGGATAATCACAGTGTGAAGGTACTGTTGACTGTCTTTACTGACTGTGGCCAGTTGGTCTGGAAGTCAAGGATCCCATTGTTGAGGCAGACGTTGACTCTCAGAGTTAATTAATGCGTTTGCTTGGAAGTTTAGTATTGAAGGTAGAGCTGTTGTCAATAATTAACAATCTAACGTAAGTGACCTTGCTGTTCAGATGTACCAGAGGTGAGTGTAGGGCAGGGAGATAGCGTCTGCTGTAGACTTGTTTCAGAAATAGATGAATTACAGTGAGTTGCGGTTGTTTGGGAGGCTGGAGTTTTGTGTGTCATCACCAAATCTTTACACAACAGCGAACTCAAAGTCTACACAAGTGGTTTGCCATTGCCTTCTCCTGGGCAGTGTCTTTACAAGACGGGTGACCTCAGCCATTATCAACACTCTTCAGAGATTGTCTGCCTGGCGTCAGTGGTCACATAACCAGGACTTGTGCATAACACCAGCTGCTCATACGAGCCACGAAGTCCAGATATATATAAGAGAAGCACAAATAAATTCAATAGGAAATTGAAGTGAAACATAGTTTACTTGCTGATCGAAAGCAGCTTCTACTGTATCAGTTTGAAGAATGCCGCAGCTCTTTCCCATTGGTTGTCTTGCTTGCCACGTCACTGGTGTTCAGTTTCCCGTGTCTCAGGGGTATAAGGATCGAACATGTGAGAGACTTGTGTTCTTTCCTTTGTCTCCAGGGTCTCCTCTTTAACACTGAGGCCGCGACAAGTGATGAAGAACCAGTGGGAAAATGCTGGAGATATAGGAGGGCCCACGCATACTTAGGTAAGTATCTGTTTGTTGAATGTTTAGTTTTGCAGTTGTGTAACTTGGGGACACATAGTGTTGAGTTTGAAGTGCTACTGTTGTTTGCAGAATTTCAGATGGTGATGAGAGGGCATACAGGAGCGAGGTAGATCAGCTAGTTGAGTAGTGTTGCTGTAACAACCTTGCACTCAACATCAGTAAGACCAAAAAAATTGATTGTGGATTTCAGGAAGGATAAGATGAGGGAACACACACCAGTCCTCATAGAGGGATCAGAAGTAGAAAGAGTCAGCAATTTCAAGTTCCTGGGTGTCAATAGAGGGGAGGAGGAGATGGTGGCACGATGCACTGCGTGCAGCCGCTCCGAATGATATCATATTTGTGAAGTAGGATGCCGTGCATGATCCGGATTTGATTGAGACAGCTGTGAGAAGCACAGAGGAACATCTGGAGAAACTTCCGAAATGCCTGCTTCGCTGCCGCTGCTACTGTGCGATCGAGAATCTCCGGAGGGAAGGCCCCAAATCCTCGGCTTTGCCTATTGCCTGTTGCCGGGTCCGGGGTCGAAGTGCTCGGCAGAGATGGTGTTCGGTGCTCGGTGTCGGAGTGCTGGTCGGAGGGTTGAAGTTTTCGGACGGACTCAGAGTCGGACTGTGGTCGGGTGTTTCCAGGATGCTGCATCGGCAAGTTTGCGGCGCTGGAAGCTCATGGAAGGGAGTTTCTCCCTTCAACTGTCTGCATGAGATGATGGGACTTTCGAGAGACTTTGAGACTTTTTTTACTGTGCCCATGGTCTGTTCTTCATCAAATTATGGTATTGCTTTGCACTGTTGTAATTATATGTTATAATTATGTGATTTTGTCAGTATTTTTAGTCTTGGTTTGTCTTGTGTTTCTATGATATCATTCTGGAGGAACAAATTGTATCATTTCTTAATGCAGGCATTACTAAATGACAATAAAAGAGGACTGTGTGTCCTCATAACCTAATCTAATCTAATATCTCTGAAGATTTATCCTGGACTCAACATATTGATGCAGCTACAAAGAGGGCACAACAGAGGTTATATATCATTTGGAGTTTGAGATTTGGTATGTCACCAAAGACACTCGCATATTTCTACAGACGTAAGGTGGAGAGCATTCTTACTGGCTGCATCACCCTCTGGTATGGTGTACGGGGGGTGGGGGGAGGGTGCTACAGCACAGGATTGAAATAGGCTGCAGAGAGTTGTAAACTCAGTCAGCTCCATCATGGGCACTGGCCTCTGTAGTATCCAGGACATCTTCAAGGAGCGATGTCTCAAAACCCGGCGTTCATCATTAAGGATGCCCACCACCCAGGACATGCCCTGTTTCATTGTTACCATCAGGGAGGAGGTACAGAAGCCTGAAGGCTCACACTCAGTGATTCAGGAACAGCTTCTTCCCCTCTGCCATCTGATTTCTGAATGGACCCATGAACACTACTTCACTATTTTTTATTTAATTATTTAATATTTTTTTTCTGTAATTCACAAATTTTTTTCTCTTATTATGTATTGCATTACACTGCTGCTGCAAAGTTACAAAAACTTCACGGTATACACCGGTGATATTGAACCTGATTCTGATTCTGAGTCTGAATTTTTAGTATCGTAGTTTGTGTAACTTAGGGTGACTTAGATGTTTGGCTGAATGTTTTACTCTTTGTCTGTAAGTAAATGTGCTTATTCAAAATCAGTGTCTTCTGTCTCACTTACCAAATACGTCAACCTGTTTCTGCATAACAGCAACACACACAAAATGCTGGAAGAATTCAGCAGGTCAGCATCTATGGAAATAAATTAACAGTCGACGTTTTGGGCTGAGACCCTTCCTCAGGACTGGAAAGGAAGAGGAATGAACTAAAAGGTGGAGGGAGAGGAATGAGTACAAGGTGATAGGTGAAGCCTGGTGGGTGGGGGAGGAGGGTGAAGTAAGAAGCTGGAAGGTGATAGGTGGAAAAGGTAAAGGGCTAGAGAAGAAGGAATCTTATAGGAGAGGAGAGTGCACCATGGGAGAAGGTGAAGGAGGAGGGGCACCATGGGGAGGTGATTGGCAGGTGAGAAAAAGAGATAAGGGTCCAGAATGGTGGATAAAAGAATAGAGAAAAAAATTACTGGTAATTTGAGAAATAAATGTTCATGCCATCAGGTTGGAAGCTCCTCCAATGGAATATGAGATGTTGCTCCGCCAACCAGAGAGAGGCCACGTCGTGGCAGAAGAGGAACCATGGACCGACATGTCAGAATGGGGATAGGAATAAGATAGCGGCCCATACTGATATGTCAGAACAGTTAGCCTCTTTGTGCGTGAGGCCCTTTAATGCTTTGGTTCAAGGAGGGATAACAGATACATCACTCACTTGGACTTGTAAAACGACCTTTCGGAGATCTGAGAAACTGTGTTACTAGGAGCCAGAATCTGAAATGCACCTGCCTTGCAGCCTTGTCGAGCTGAATATTTAATAGAAAGGTCTTTAATTAGTGACAGCATCACTTATTTATAGAGTTCATTTTGAAACTTTGAGTCACAAGATTTGTGCTGTCCATATCTAATGGGACTGGGGTCTCACACTCCACAGAGAGTGCGTTGGAATGCTGAACTGTCTAGGACAGGAACAGCCCCTTCATCCCGTTATTACAATGCCTCTTTAAGTATTCCAATCTGTCTATACGTGGTCCATCTCCCTCCATTCTCTCCCCATTCATGTTTCTGTTAAATGTCTCTTCACTGCTGTATCTGCATCCACCACCTTCCCCAGCAGTCCATCCCAGCACCCGCCACTCCTTGTGTAAAATAAACATGCCCACCTTAAACTTTCCCCCTCTCACATTAAAGCTATTTGACATTTCCGCTCTGTGGAAAGGACTAGAGACGTTTATGAAACTCTTATATAGGTACAGTACTGTGCAAAATCCTTAGACACATAACCGCATATGTAGCTAGGATGCCTAAGACTTTTACACAGCACTGTATTGTCAACATGGAGTGGAGAGCGAGTTTGTAAATCTGGCAGGAGCAAAGGATGTTGTGAATTGTGAGGGTGGAGCGCCATAGGAAGATTATGAGACAGGTGGCAGAGATAGAGTGTCTGGGTGGGGGTGCGGATGACATGGGTGCAGACACATCCAACCCTGAGATACCCGGCGAGGTCATTTGATTCCAAACAATTGGTTTATTGATCATTACAGAATGTCTCTCTGGTGTTCCCTGCTCCCTCCCCTCACCCTTCCCCTTTCCCAACCATGATTCCCCTCTCCCGGCCCTCTTCCCACTCTCAGTTCACAATAGAGACCCATATCAGAATCAGGTTTATCATCACTCACAAATGTCATGAAATTTGTTTTTTTTGAAGGCAGGGTGCAACTGTCTTCAGCAACCTAGCTCTATATATGTGCCTTAGACATTTGCACAGTGCTGTGCTTGGATGATTGGATGAATCTTGGGGTTTTATATGGTGACGTCTATGTACTATGGAGGGCTATGTAAGAGGGTGGCAGGGTGGAGATATGTTTCTACCAAAGGAGGTGTAAGGTGCTCGTTCCCTTCTCTAGCCCGCAGGTCACCCTTGGGTAAGGAGTAGCATCTGCTTAGCCCCCTACCTCCCCCCCACCCTAATCAGGGCCACGTGAAGACATGGGAGCAGGTGGTGGATGGAAATATGAGCAGCCGGTGCATATCACAAGTCCTGGTTATGCGACCACTGACATCAGGCAGTCAGGCAGACAATCCCTAAAGGCTGGGGTCACCCATATTGTAAAGACACTGTCCAGAAGAAGGCAATGGCAAACCCCTTCAGTATAAAAATTTGCCAAAAACAATCATGGTCATACAAAGACCATGATCACCCATGTCATACAACGTGGCACAGAATGATGATGTCATATGACATGGCACATAATGATGATGATGATGTAAGAGGAAAAGGTTAGATTGATCTTAGAGTAGGTTAAAAGGCTGGCACAACATAGCGGGCTGAAGGGCCTGTTCTGTGCTGTTTTATGTTCTGTGATTCTGAGTATCTACCCTACCAATAGCTCTCACTGCTCATTAAATGGTCCCATTGGAATGCATCTCAAATTGCTCTTGACAACCAAGTCCAGCTCCTGGCCTTCATGTGTGGCTTAACTACTAAGCCCTGCAGAACCATTTCCACTAACAGGAGAAGGGAAATGGCGGGCTACTGGTGCCTTCAACCCAGTTATTTCAGACAGATGGGCCTCACAGCCATGGTTGGTAGCTCATTTAGGAGTGGGAAAACTCTGATCTCAAAGCTCCACTGCCTTATGGAAATACTCGCTGATGGCGAAGGCTTTAGGAATAAACCCTGAGGGAAAAATCCAGAGCTGGAGTCCCTAAGGCAGTCCTATGTTGAGCTCAACGCTGACAGGCAACGCGTGCAACACTGCTAGTGCCAAACTGTATCAGTCTCTGCCATTTCAGAATCAGAATCAGGTTTATTATCACTGGCATGTGTCTTCAGATTTGTTAACCTAGCAGCAGCAGTTCAATGCAATACATAAAATAGAAGAAGAGAAAAATAATAATAATTAAATAAGTAAGTTAATCAATTATAGTGTACATATATTGAATAAATTAAAAATCATGCAAAAACAGAAATACAAACTTTGTAATATATATTTAAAAAGTGAGGTAGTGTTCACGGGTTCAGTGTCTATTTAGGATTCAGATGGTAGAGGGGAAGAAGCTGTTCCTGAATCGCTGAGTGTGTGCCTTCAGGCTTCTGTATCTCCTACCTAATGGTAAAAATGTGAAAAGGGCATGCCCTGGGTGCTGGAGGTCTTTAATAATAGACGCTGCCTTTCTGAAACACTGTTCCCTGAAGACCCAAGATGGAGCCGACTAAATTTACAACACTGCAGCTTCTTTCGGTCCTGTGCAGTAGCCCCTCCATACCAGACAGTGATGCAGCCTGTCAGAATGCTCTTCCGGTACAACTATAGAAGTTTTTGAGTGTATTTGTTGACATGCCAAATCTTTTCAAACTCCTAATGAAGTATAGCCGCTGTCTTGCCTTCTTTATAGCTGTATCGATATGTTGGGACCAGGTCAGGTCCTCAGCGATCTTGACACCCAGGAACTTGAAAAGCTCGCTCTCTCCACTTCTGATCTCTCTATGAGGATTGGTATGTTTTCCTTTGTCTTACCCTTCCTGAAGTCCATAATCAGCTCTTTCGTGTTACTGACGCTGAGTGCCAGGTTGTTGCTGTGACACCACTCCACTAGTTGGCATATCTCACTCCTATACACCCTCTTGTCACCACCTGAGATTCCACCAACAATGGTTGTGTCATCAGCAAATTTATAGATGGTATTTGAGCTATGCCTAGACACACAGTCATGTGTGTATAGAGAGTAGAGCAGTGGGCTAAGGACACACCCCTGAGGTGCACCATTGTTGATCGTCAGCGAGGAGGATATGTTATCACCAATCTGCACAGATTGTTGTCTTCCGGTTAGGAAGTTGAGGATCCAATTGCAGAGGGAGGTACAGAGGCCCAGGTTCTGTAACTTCTCAATCAGGATTGTGGGAATGATGTGTTAAGTGCTGAGCTATAGTTGATGAACAGCTTCCTGACTTACGTGTTTGTGTTGTCCAGGTGGTCTAAAGCCATGTGGAAAGTCATTGAGATTTCATCTGCTGTTGACCTATTGTGGTGATAGGCAAATTGCAATGGGTCCAGGTCCTTGCTGAGGCAGCAGTTCAGTCCAGTCATGACCAACCACTCAGAGCATTTCATCACTGTAGATGTGAGTGCTACCAGGCGATAGTCATTAAGGCAGCTCACATTATTCTTCTTTGGCATTGGTATAATTGATGCCTTTTTGAAGCAAGTGGGAACTTCTGTCCGTAGCAGTGAGAAGCTGAAAATGTCCTTGAATGCTCCCGCCAGCTGGTTGGCACAAGTTTTCAGAGTCTTACCAGGTACTCCATCGGGAACTTCCACCTGGCGAGGGTTCACTTCGTTGGATTCATCAGCTGTGTGGAGAAGGGGAGCTTGCTACACGGTCAACAGTTTGGCCTGGGTTGCGAAACTAGACAGTGAGGACACAACAGCCATGGTCGACCCTGTGTAGGCAGAACTAGTGGGCTACGGCACAGGATCACAGTAAGCTGAGAACTTAGTCAGCTCCACCAGGGCACTGGCCTCCCCAGCATCCAGGACATCTCCAAGGAGCGATGCCATCCTTCAGGACCCCATCACCCAGGCTCACCGTCAGAATTCGGCATATGTTGTGAAATTTGTTGTCTTTGCAGCAGCAGTACAATGCAATACATAGTAATAGAGAAAAAAACTGTATTACAGTAAGTATATATATATTTAAATAGTTAAGTTAAATAAGTGATGCAAAAATATAAGTAAAAAATTAGTGAGGTAGTGTTCATGGATTCAATGTCCATTCAGAAATCAAATGGCAGAGGGGAAGAAGCTGTTCCTGAATCATTGAGTGTGTGCCTTCAGGCTCCTGTACCTCCTTCCTGATGGTAAAAATGAGAAGAGGGCATGTCAATAGACAATAGGTGCAGGAGTAGGCCATTCAGCCCTTCGAGCCAGCACCGCCATTCACTGTGATCATGGCTGATCATCCACAATCAGTATCCAGTTCCTGCCTTATCCCCATAACCTTTGATTCCGCTATCTTTAAGAGCTCTATCCATCTGTTTCTTGAAAGTATCCAGAGACTTGGCCTCCACAGCCTTCTGGGGCAGAGCATTCCATATATCCACCACTCTCTGGGTGAAAAAGTTTTTCCCTCAACTCCGTTCTAAATGGCCTACCCCTTATTCTTAAACTGTGGCCTCTGGTTCTGGACTCACCCATCAGCGGGAACATGCTTCCTGCCTCCAGTGTGTCCAATCCGTTAATAATCTTATATGTTTCAATCAGATCCCCTCTCATCCTTCTAAATTCCAGTGTATACAAGCCCAGTCGCTCCAATCTTTCAACATATGACAGTCCCGCCATCCCGGGAATTAACCTCGTGAACCTACGCTGCACTCCCTCAATAGCAAGAATGTCCTTCCTCAAATTTGGAGACCAAAACTGCACACAATACTCCAGGTGTGGTCTCACCTGGGTGATGGGGTCCTTAATGATGGATGCCGCCTTTCTGAGGCATCTCTCCTTGAAGATATCCTGGTTACTACGGAGGCTAGTGTCCATGATGGAGCTGACTGAGTTTACAACTGCCTACAGCTTATCTTGATCCTGTGCAGTAGCCACCACCAGACACAGCCAGTTAGAATGCTCTCCACGGTTCATCTGTCAATGATTCAGGAACAGCTTCTTCCCCTCTGCCATCAGAATTCAGAGTAGGCATTGAATCCATGAACATTACCTCACTACTTATTTTCTTTCTTTTGCACTGTTTAATTAACTTAACTTTTAAACAAATTATATATATATATTCACTGAAGTTTACAGCTTTTATGATTATGTATTAAAATATACTGCAGCCAGATAACAACAAGTTTCATGACAGATGCTGGTGATATTAAACCTGATTTTGATTCTGATTTTTAGTTACTTGGTGAACTGGATAGTCAAAAGTCAACGAGTCCCTCCCTCACTGTTGGAGAACTCGCCTGTGAATTCGCCCTTCATGTCGTTAAATTAATCTGAGAATCCTCTAGCTGCGATGATTAGTTTTCATCGGTGGTGTGTTTGATAGATTAGCTCTAATGAAGTGTTTATATTTTATTAAACCCTTGCCTTCTGAATGTAATCGTTTTATCTCCTGCCATAAGACTACGAATATGACTCAGGGGAAGGAGGTGCAGGGAGGAGTCTGATTATTTTGTCAGCTCGTAAATCAAGTTGCCATGCACGCGGGAGGACGTAGCCCTGATGTTTTTGAAAGCACAGAACCACATCAACCAAATGCAAAGAGGACGTTCAGCCCATCTGACCTGTGTCCATCAGTATAAGGGGTATAGACACCGTGAAAGCTTGCATGCTTTTTACCTCTTAGGTTGGGTTACACTAGAACTAGAGGTCATAGGTTTAGGGTGAAAAGTGAAATATTGGAGTCATAAAGTCAGAGAAAAGTATAGCACAGAAACTATGCTGAAACACTGAAACTGCCTACTCCCATCGACCTGTACTGGGACCACAGCCCTCCACATCCCTACCATTGACGTAGCTACCCAAAACTCTCTTAAATGTTGAAAACAAGCTCGCATGTACCACTTCTGCTGGCAGCTCATTCCACACTTTCATGACACTCTGACTGAAGAAGTTTCCCTTTAAACTTTTCACCTTTCACCCTTACACCATGACTCTAGTCGTAGTCTCACACAACATCAGTGGAAAAAGCCTGCTTGCATTTACCCTATCTGTACCCCTCATAATTTTGTATACCTCTATCAAATCTCCTCATCTTCTACGTTCCAAGGAATAAAGTCCTAACTTATTCAGTTCCACAGATTTACCACCTTCTGGCTAAAGAAATTCCTTTTCATCTCCATTCTAAATGGACGTCCCTCTATTCTGAGTGCCCTAACCCTAGCCTAGCCTAATCACAGGGCAATTTACTACAACTAATTAGGCTACGAACCAGCACAACTGTGGCACCTGGAGGAAGCCCACATGCACACGAGAAGCAAGAACAAACTTTTTACGGAGGATGCCGGAATTGAACTCCGAACTCTGATGCCCTGAGCCGTAATCTCGTTGTGCCATCTGCTACGCTACCGTGGTATTATGTGGGAGTGAAGGGTTTGATTGATTTTGGAGTAGGTTAAAAGTTCGGCACAACATCATGGCCGGAAAGGTCTGTACTGTTCTATGTTCTTTGTTCCATGTACATGGATGAGAGAAGTGTGGAGGTCTATGGTCTGGTGAAGGTAGAAGGGACTAAGGCAAAAGAAGATGCTAGAATGGAGCAGATAACCTGAGGGGTCAGTTTCTGTGCTGTAGTGTTCTATGACTCTATAACTCTCTAGGTCATGCTCTCTTCTCACTGCTGCCATCAGAATGTAGGTGCAGGAGCCTTAGGACTCACACCACCAGGTTTAGGAACTTGTATTACCCCTCTACCATCGGGATCTTGAACCAAAGGGGATAACTTCTCTTAACTTCTCTTGCCCCGTCATTAAAATTTTCCCACTTTTGAGAACTCTTCATCTCAAGTTCTCAAAATCTATTGCTTATTTATTATTATTATTATTATTATTATTTCTTCTTTCTGTATTTGCACAGTTTGCTGTCTTCTGCACTCTGGTTGAACGTCCAAGTTGGGTGGTCCTTCACCGATTCTGTTATGGTTATTATTCTATAGTTTTATTGAGTATGCCTTAAGAAAATGAATCTCAGGGTTGACATATATGTACTTTGATAATAAATTTACTTTGAACTTTGAACAAAATAAATAGAGCAAAAGACAATTACCAAGGTAGCATTCCTGGGTTCATGGACCATTCAGAGATCAGGTGGTAGTGGGGAAGAAGCTATTCCTAAAATGTTGAGCATGCGGGTTCAGGCTTCTGTACCTCCTCCCTAATGGTAGCAATAATAATAATAGTAACATCTGCCCACGATTCGAGCAGACTAGATGTCGACAGGAAAGTACCGAACACCTGCCTCAGAGGGGTTTCTTCTGGTAATACAGGACCCAGGTGGTTAACACATAAAATATCAAAAATACATATCAAAAGACCAACAAATTCAAGATGATAAGTGCAGAAAATGCCAAGAGAGACAAGAAATGATCCAACACACTACAGGATCCTACAGCAGTTTAACTCAATCTGATTACATACACAGGCACAATCAAAGACGACATATCTTACTATAAATACAAGCCTGATCCAGTTTTGGAGTTAGAGTCCCACAAATTATATTATGACCAATCTGTTATTACAGATAGCACAATCTTTAATAACTATCTGGATATAATATTAAAGGATAAAAAACAAGAACAACTCACTTACTAGATATAGCCATTCCAAACACACATAACATACAGAAATCAATAAGTGAAAAGCACCAGAAATATAGAAACACAGGAAACCTACAGCACAATACAGGCCCTTCAGCCCACAAAGCTGTGCTGAATATGTCTTTACCTTAGAAATTACCTAGGGTTACCTATAGCCCTCTATTTTTCTGAGCTCCATGTACCTGTCCGGGAGTCTCTTAAAAAGCACCCACCACTCTCTGCATAAAAAACTTATCCCTGACATCTCTGTACCTACTTCCAAGCACCTTAAAACTGTGCCCTCTCGTGCTAGCCATTTCAGCCCTGGGAAAAAGCCTCTGACCATTCACACGATCAATGCCTCTCATCATCTTAAACACCTCATCCTCCATCGCTCCAAGGAAAAAAGGCTGAGCTCACTCAACCTATTCTCATAAGGCACACTCCCCAATCCAGGCAACATCCTTGTAAATCTCCTCTGCACCCTTTCTATGGTTTCCACATCCTTCCTATAGTGAGTCAACCAGAACTGAGCACAGTACTCCAAGTGGGGTCTGACCAGGGTCCTATACAGCTGCAATATTACCGCTCAGCTCATAAACTCAGTCCCATAATTGATGAAGGCCAATGCACCGTATGCCTTCTTAACCACAGAGTCAACTTGCGCAGCTGAATTAAAAGTGGAAATTGAAAGACTATGGAACATGAACAGTGTGTACATTGTCCCGATAGTAATACCTACAGTTGGAGTCATCCTAAAGTCATGACACAGTAGCATTAAACAATTAGGCCTACACAGCAATATCTATGTAGTTATTCAAAAAGCCACAATACTAAACACCACTAGAATAGTCCGAAAGTTCCTAGCAATTGACAAATGAGCTATGCCTGTACCCCAGGCTTTACCAGCTTGAGCTGAGAAAAGAAAATTTTAAACAATAATAATAATAATAATAGCTTTAGTTATAGGGCACTTTCCATACAGATGATGTACGTAGTTCAGTGTTTTAATGGGATAAAAGTACAAACATGAAAATAAAAGACTAAAAGAAATGTTAAAAACACAATTAAATAAATAGGTTTTGAACTGGTGTTTAAGTGTGCTAACTGAGTCTGCATCTCTTCTAGGTATTACGTTCCACAGTTTAGGAGCATAATTCACAAAAGCTGACCAGCCAATTATCTTTTGAGCGAGATTATTTAAATTTAAGAGACCTGCGGAAGAGGACCTGAGAGCTCGAGCAGGATTATTAAATGAAAAATGATTCTGTGTTGTACTCTAGTCCAAGATCATTAAAAGCTTTAGAAACATGTAGAGAACTTTAAAATCAATTCTAAAAGACACAGGAAGCCAATGCAGAGTAGCTAGGATGTGAGCGACATCATCCTTCATCCTGATTTGAGTGAAAAGTCTGGATGAGTTGAAGTTTGTTAATCAAAGGCCAGCAAAAAGTGCAATGCAGTAATCTAATCTACTTGAGTTAAAGGTGTGAATTAGCTTTTCAGCATCATTATGTGACAGAAACAGACTTTGCAATATTTCTTGTGTAGAAATGCTGCTCTGGTCACTTTCTCTATGTGGGATTTAAAATTCTAATCTGAATCAAGGATAACACCCAGGCCAGTTACTTCTGATTTACAATGGGAGCCAAGTTCCCAAGTTTATCAAGAGATTTGTCTCTTTGGAAGGACTGGTCAAAGGGTTTCGGCTGGATACATCAACTGTATTGTTTTCCATAGTTGCTGCCTGGCCTGCTGAGCTCCTCCAGCATTTTGTGTGAATTGTTCAGTTTATCTTCATTTAGTTTTAGGAAATTATTGCTCATTCATTTGTTTATTGCATCCATATGAAAAGTCAGAGAAGACAGGCTCCGGCTCAATTGTGTGCCATCTGCATTACTGTGGGAATCAAGTTTATGCTCTCTAATGATGCCTCCAAAAGGGACCATGTAACAGGAGAAGAGTGGGGGACCAAGAGCAACACCAAAAGGTACCTTTTTATCTCTAGGAAAATTGGTCTCCAAGACAGACAAAAAATTTTCTCTCTAGGGTATATGAACAAAACCAGAGAGCCAACTCAGTTCTCAAGGCGATCTAGGAGAGTGTTGTGGTCAATTGTGTCAAAGGCAGCAGCCAGATCTAGAAGACTGAGATTCTGTTGGCATCAGTGCTGAGCCTGAGATTTAAGATGGCACTGGTGAAGCCCAGCGACAACTTCTTGGCAGCAAACAAAACAAAGATTTCAACGAAATATTTTATTAATGAAACTCCTTCTAATAAAATTTATGGTAAATGCTCAACGCAAACGATGGAAAGGTAGGCAGAGGCGAGGCTGATTTGAGGATTGAAGTGAACTAGTGCAATGCAAGGTCAAGGCAGATTCGAGGTGAGCAGAGGTGAGGCAAGGAAGAGTCTAGGCCCACAGCATATCGAAGCGACAGGGCCTGGGTCCTAGAGTGTGGGACAACCCGATTATATGGACGATTTAAACGTCAGGCCAGATTGAAAAGGCAGGGTATTAGGCCAAAGGCAAGAGCCGGGTTGGTTCTTTTCACCGCTCCGCCATGTTTACTCGGCT
This sequence comes from Mobula hypostoma, assembly GCF_963921235.1. NCBI lineage: Eukaryota > Metazoa > Chordata > Chondrichthyes > Myliobatiformes > Myliobatidae > Mobula > Mobula hypostoma. Next base: position 117,401,363 of record NC_086101.1, read on the forward strand.
CTGTGGCTTTCTCTGGCTGCTCTGGGCTTCATGTCTTTGGACTCACTTTTGTTCTGAATGCTATTTGCTTACCTTTATTGTTCACACAATATGTTTTTTCTGCACATCAGGTGTTTGACAGTCTTTTATTATAGGTTCTTTCAGATTTCTTTGTTTCGTGGCTGCCTGTGAGGAGATGAATTTGATGGTTGTATAATGTATACATAATTTGAGAATAAATTGAATTTTGAACTTTAAGGTAGCTGACCGTTTTGGTAAGAGCCATCTCTGTGCTGTAAAACGTGACTGAAACTTTTTTTAGAATATTGTTCTCATTCAGAAAGTTGTTGAGTTGGTTAAAAATGAAATTCTCAAGAATCTTGCCCAGGAAGGGAAGATTTGATATAGGCTGGTAGATACCAAATTAGTGATTTGACAGCTGCCGCTTCGAAGGCATCTGGAAAAAAATCCAGTTTCAAGGATGTGTTAATAATTTTTATAACAGAATTGAAAATGCTATTAAAAGAATCCTTAAGAAATTATGATAGGGACAGGGTCAAGTTAGCAAGTAGAGAGTGTACTCTTTGTTATAATCTTATAGAGTTCTGCATTGGAAATACTTGTACATTTTAACATGGTTACCATCTTTTTATGAGGTTGGCTGTGAAGGTTACGAGTATCAATGGCTGTACTCTCCATAATGGAAGTAATTTTGTTCATAAAAATATTACGAATTCCTCACATCTGGTGGTAGGTGCTTAACAGATGACATTATAGGTTGGGGCAGTGTTCTACAATCAGTTTATAGTTGAGAAAACTATTCTTGAATCACTGCTTTATCTGTAATAATCTCAGAAAAATGGGTTCTTCTTGCAGAGTGTATAGCAACGTTAAAGGAGGCTAGTCTACCCTTGTGCTGAGACACCTCCTAGGATGCGTCGGGAGACATCAGCAGTGATGCAGCCTGGGGCTATTGAGTATTTCGGGTCTTTCAGCATCAGACGCTCTAGCCCAGGTGACCCAGCCAGGGTTGATCAGGCCCCGGCTTCTGTCCCAGCAGACTTGGTCAACGGGTCACACCTCTTGATCCATTGCCATCTGGAGGCTCGCTCAGCAGCCTCTGTGACACTCCTGATGGCTCTTTTCTTTGCAGCCCCCATAATACCAAGGAGAGAGTAAGTTCTGCAGAGCGAGCCACCAGCAAAACATCTACACCCCACCTCGAAAAACTCGCATCGTGCCCTCCACCCCGTCTCTGGCACTACTCTACCAGCTCCTGGCTTTGGGCTTTCTTACACTCAGATGCCTCCTCAATCCAGTCTTCCCAAAGCTCTGTCATTTCCACCATGACCAGCTGCACTGAGGTTTCTGACAGAATGACCATGACTGGCCTCAAGGATGATGATACAATGAAGTCAGGGAACTTTAAAGTGCTTGGCCAAGATTGACATTCAGTTGCCAGTCAGGCGCTGTGGCGAGGAACTCTGTTGGTGGTCTGTGCTCAGGCTGTGGTTGGTCTCTAGCTTTGACAAAGGCAATGGGCTTTCTGGGTTGGTGGAGGTGCTCACTGCTGTAATAGCCAAGGAGAAAATATTACAGTGGACCTCTAGACTAGTTTTCCTCCACTTTCCCTCAGCTACTCTGTTTGATCTCTTGAGCTCGCGGGCGAATCTTTTAACCACAGAGTCATCGTACTAAGTAATTTCTTTCTAACACTAAGTGGGGCCACTGTGGTTAATGTATTTGTCAAGATATTGTTGAAAGAATCAACCATTTCATTTACTCAGCAGTTGAGGTCCAAGGGTCAGATAATCTAGCCAACTCAGAGAAATAATAATGAGAAGAGGACAAGTCCCAGATGGTCAGGGTCCTTAGTGATGGGTGCCACGTCCTTGAGACATTGTCTAATCAATATATGGACTCCATCCAAAATGTGTACAGCATGGAACCAGGGCTTTTGGCCCATCAGGGTTCATGCAGACTTTCAAGGAGCAATACAGGATGCATAGTATATATACATCCCAGAGAAGAAGACATTTTCTAAAGGCAGGATGAGGCAACCGTGACTGACAAGAGAAGTCAAAACTATGATAGAAGCAAAAGAGAGGGTATATAATAGAGCAAAAAGCTGGTGGGAAGTTAGAGGATTCGGAAACTTTTAAAAACCAACATAAGACAACTAAAAAGCCGTAAGGGGAAATATGAAATATGAAGGTAAGCTAGCAAATAATATCAAATGAGATATCAAAAATTTTTTTCAGATATATAAAGAGAGGTGAGAATAGATATCGGATGGCTGGAAAACAATGCTGGAGAGGTAGTAGTGGGGGACAAGGAAGTGGCAGACAAACTGAAAAAGTACGTTGCATCCATCTTCACTGTGGAAGACGTTATCAGTATGCCAGAAGTTCGAGAGTGTCAGGGAGCAGAAGTGCTATTACTAGGGTGAAGATGCTTGGGAAACTGAAAGGTCTGAAGGTAAATAAGTCACCTGGACCAGATGGATTACAGACAGCAGTGGGAATAAATCCTGAGGGGCAGAGATAGAGCGAATGCACTTAAGGTGAGAGGGGTGAAATTAAATAGGAACATGAGGGATGACTTTTCCACCCAGAGGGTGGTCTGTATATGGAATGAGCTGCCGGAGGAAATGGTTGAGGCAAACACAATAGGGTCTTGGCCGGAAACATTGGCTCTTTCTTCCTCTCTATAGATGCTGCCTGACCTGCTGGATTTTGTGTGTGTTGCTCTGGAATACCAGCATCTGCAGTATCCCTTGTGATAGCAACACTCAAAGGGTAGTTAGACAGGTTCAGAAATAGCAACAAACAATCTGCTGGAGGAACTCAATGGGTCAAGCGAGTCTCTTCAAGGTGTGCCAGCTTTGAAGAGTTGGAATTGGAACTGGTGTATTATTGCCATGTGTACCGAGATACAGTGAAAAGCTGGTCTGGAATGCAGTTCGCACAGATCTCTTGCTCCACCCCTTCCTCCCGCCTTTTCACACCAGCTATCTCCCATCTTTCTTTCCAGTTGATTGTACATTTCCCTCCACGTTCCAGTTGACTGTACATTTCTCTGCCCGACCTGCTGAGTTCCTCCAGCACTTTGAGTGTTGATTTGGAAGACAGCCTCTCATATTCCACTTGGGTCCTCTACAATTTGACAGTGTGAGCAAGGAATTTCTCCAACTTTTGGGATGGGGATAGGCAAAAGATACGACATCATGGCGTAATGGTTAGCATAACACTAATACAACGCTAGCGACCCAGGCTCAATTCCCGCTGCTGCCTGTAAGGAGTTTGTATGTTCTCCCTGTGACTGCATGGGTTTCCTCCAGTGGTCCAGAGGCCCACCAGTTTGTAGGTTAATTGGTCACGTGCGTGTAATTGGGTGGCACAGATTCCTTGGGCTGTGCTATATCTCTAAATTAGGATTAAAATCAAAATTAATAAATAAATAAGTAAATACATAATACTGAGAACATGAGTCCTTGAAAGTGAGTCTATTAAGTTGTGGAATCAGTTCAGAGTTGAGAAGAATGAAGTTGTCCACGCTGGTTCAGGATACCGATGGTTGAAGGGTAATAACTGTTCCTGAACCTGTGTGGTGTGGGACCAAAGGCTCCTGTACCTCCTGCCTGATGGCAGCAATGGGAAGAGAGCACAGCCTGGGTTCAATTCTGCCCTTGTCTGTAAGGAGATTGTACATTCTCCCCGTGACCGCATGGGCTTCCTCTGAACGCTCCAGTTTCCTGTTTCATTCCAAAGACATATGGGTTAGTAGGTTAATTAGAAGGTACAGGCTTGTTGGGCAAGAAGGGCATGTTTACTGCCTGTAATGCCACTGCCGTTTGGCGCAGCAAGGAAGGTCCTCCATCTCTGGTGGTGTTCAGGGCTTTCTTCATCGTATCAGTAGCTTCCTCTCGGTTTTCACTACTGTCAATCATGCATGTCCCAGTATAGACTCAGGAACACCATCACACTCTGATGTAGAAGGATTCTTCATTGCTGTTTCAGTAATAATTTACTTTTACCAGTCAGGGTTGTTAGTCCTGAACTGAACCTCCGAATCTGGAGGACTAGTGGGCCACTCTTAGTCTGGCCTCTACCCTTTGACCTGTTTGGCATGGGTGACCCTACCAAGAGCCAAAGCATAAAGCTCTGACTCCAGCCAACACAGCTCTTTAGCAAACCTAGCAATGACAAAGTTGTGGCCTTCTCAGAGGACAGAGGATCTGAGGAAGGCTCTTATCACCCAGATGATGGCTGAAATCAGGAATGCACTGCTTGAGGGAATTGTGAAAGCAGAAACTCTTGGAGGAGAGGGAACTGTTATTTATCTCCAAATAAAAGAAAATAAATCAAATCAGATATTTAACTTAATTTAGCATTGGTTTCGGTGCAGACATCACAGGCTGAAGGGGCAGGCTCCTGAACTGTTCGACTGTTTGTTCAAGCATCACCCTTGATTCATCTGTGTTATTTAGCACAGGCCTGACATTTACCGGAGGTAAACCTACCTATTGCAATTGAAGAGATTGTGTCTGAAGAGCTTTTAATCACTCCAGGAAGACAGCAATAATTAGTGCTTACACACTCTTGCCCTGGAGATATGTGTACCTGTGTAATAAATACATCAGTCAAACTGACAGCTGGCCCTTTTTGTATCTTGTCCAGGAAGTATGCAACTTGATGTATGTTGTTCCTCTGCAAAGCATGTAGTTTTAGTATAAATAGTCTTTGGGCAGTCTGCTCCTTCAGTCACCCTGAAGACTCTTCTTTATTGTAAAGCTGAGGCCTTGATCTGACCTCACTTGGAGCATTGAGAGCAACTATGGGCCTCTTATCTAAGAAAAGGTGTGCTGGCATTGGAAAAGATTGCAGCATGCTGCAGTCCAGACGGACATGGGAGTGCTTGTGTATGAATCACGAAAGGTTGGTTTGCAGGTGCAGCAGGCTATCAAGAAGGCAAATGGAATGTTGGCCTTCATTGCCAGAGGGATTGAATTTAAAACCAGGGAGTTTATGTTGTAACTATACAGGGTACTGGTGAGGCCACACCTGGAGTACTGCGTGCAGTTCTGGTCTCCTTACTTGAGGAAGGATATACTGGCTTTGGAGGTGGTGCAGAGAACGTTCACCAGGTTGATTCCAGAGATGAGGAGAGATTGCTATGAGGAATGCTGAATCTGTGGAATTCTCTGCCCAATGATGCAGTGGAGGCTACCTCAGCAAATATATTTAAGACAAGGTTGGATAGATTTTTTCATAGTAGGGGAATTAAGGGTTAAGGGGAAAAGGCAGGTCGGTGGAGATGAGTCCACGGTCAGATCAGCCATGATCTTATTGAATGGCAGAGCAAGTTCGCAGGCCAGATGGCCTACTCCTGCTCCTATTTCTTATGTCCTTATGAAAGAGCTCAGAGGAGGGTCAAGAGAATGATTCCAAGAATGAAAGGGTTAATGTATGAGGAGAGTCTGTTGGCTCTGGGCCTTCACTGCAGTTTAGAAGAATGAGAGGGGATCTCATTGAAACCTATGAAATGTTGAAAGGTCTCGACAGAGTGAATGTGGAGAGGATATTTCCTATAGTTGGGAAATCTAGCACCAGAGGGCACAGCTTCAGAATAGAGAGATATCCATATAGAACAGAGATGAGGAGCAATTTCTTTAGCCAGAAGGTGGTGAATCTGGGGAATTTGTTGTCAAAGTGTTGGGTATAGTTAAAGTGGAGGTTGATAAGTTCTTGATTTGTAAGGGCATCAAAGGTTGCGGGGAAAATAGGGCTGAGAGATTCAATCATCAACACATTTGCTTTCACTGGCATAGGTTGTGAAATTTGTTGTCTTTGTGGCAGCTGTACAATGCAATACATGATAAGAGAAAAATAACAGTGAATTACAGTATATCTGTGATCGTACAAAAATAAGAATAAAAAGGTACTGTCCATTCAGAAATCAGATGGCAGAGGGAAAGAAGCTGTTCCTGAATCACTGAGTGTGTGTCTTCAGGCTCCTGTACCTCCTCCCTGATGGTATCAATGAGAAGAGAGCATGTTCTGGGTGATGAGGGTCCTTAATGATGGATGCTGCCTTTTTAAGTCATCGCTCCTTGAAGATGTCCTGCGTATTACAGAGGCTAGTGCCCATGATGGAGCTGACTAAGTTTACAACTCTCTGCAGCTTACTTTGATCCTGTGCATTAGCCCCTCACCACTCTCCCCATACCAGATGGAGATACAGTCAGTTAGAATGCTCTCCATGGTACGTCTGTAGAAATTTGCGAGTGTCTTTAGTGACATGCCAAATCTCCTCAGACTCCTAATGCAGTATAACTCCTGTCATGCCTTCTTTGTAAATGCGTCGATATGTTGGGCCCAGGATAGATCCTCAGAGATATCGACACCCAGGAGCTCAGTCTTTTCACTTTTGATCCCTCAATGAGGACTGGTGTGCTTTCCCTCATCCTAACCTTTCTGAAGTCCACGATCAATTCTCTGGTCTTACTGATGCTGAGTGCCAAGTTGTTACTGTGACACCCCTTAATTAGCTGATATATCTCACTCCAGTATGCCCTCTCGTCACCATCTGAAATTCTGCCAGCACTAGCAAAAATTATAGATGACGAAGTTTACAGGGAAAAGGTAGGAGAATGGAGTTGAGAGGGATAATAAATCAGTCATGATGGAATGATGGTGCAGGCTCGATGGGCCAAATGGCCTAATCCTACTCCTGAGCCTTATAGTCTTATGGTCTGAAAGTCCAGCAATGCAACATGCTGGGATTGTTTAGTTAGTGACAGACTGGAAGGTTTCCAAAATGATTGGACGTTACTCCTATTGATACAGCAACACACTTTTAACTAAGGGAGCTGGGAAATGCTGGAAGTCTGGAGTAATGCACAAAATATTGGAGGAACTCAATGAATCAGTGGCCGTTTTATTGGGTACACCTATATGCCTATTCGTTAATGCAAATATCTAATCAGCCAATCATGTGGCATCAACCCAATGCATAAAAGCATGCAGACATGGTCAAGAGGTTCAGTTGTTGTTCAGACCAAACATCAGAATGGGGAAGAAATGTGATCTAAGTGATTTTGACCGTGGGTTGATAGTTGGTGCCAGACAGGGTAGTTCGAGGATTTTAGAAACTGCTGATCTGGGGTTTTCACGCACAATGCTCTCTAGAATTTACTGAGAATGGTACAAAAATCCAAAAAGATAACCAGTAAAAAACCTTATTAATAAGAGAGGTTAGAGGAGAATGACCAGGCTGGATCAAATTGACTGGAAATTAGTGGCAGTTCTTGAGGGTGAAAATGCCTTGTTAAAGAGAGAGGTCAGAGGAGAATGGCCAGACTGGTTCAAGTTGACAGGAAGGCGACAGTAACACAAGTAACCACATATTACCACAGTGGTGAGCAGGAGAGCATCTCTGAACGCACAGCATGTCAGACATTGAAGATGAGCTACAGCAGCAGCAGACTGCGAACATACTCTCAAGCAGTCACTTTATTCGGTAACTCCTGTACATAATAAAGTGGCCACTGACTGCAAGCCTGAAAACAGTCACTCGTTCTTCAAACAAATTTTACTTACAAGAAGAACAGCATGGCCGCTGTCAATACACTGTGAGACTATAAGATAAGACATAGGAGTAAAATTAGGCCATTCAGCCCATCGAGTCTGCTCTGCCATTTCATCATGGCTGATCCATTTCCCTCTCAACCCCTTTCTCCTGCCTTCTCACCGCAACCTTCCACACCCTGACTAATCAACCTTTGCCTTAAATATGCCCAGGTACCTGGCTTCCACAATTGCCTGTGGCAACGAATGGCATTTTTCTGTTCTGAAGACTGAACAGAGAAATACCATTTTTGTACAGCACTGACTAATGGTTACGGATATTGACCAACTGGTAATCTTGTGTACGTTCAAATTCCATATTTACGAGATCAATCACCATTCGCAATGCAGTGTTAGAAGTCAATAGAAACTACAAGCTAACAAATGATGATACTATGAAGTTAGTAAAGTAATTCTTAAGGTATCGGTGTGGAGATATGTCTCTACCAAAGGAGGTGTAAGGCGCTCCTTCCCTTTGCTATCCCACAGGTTACTCTTGGGCAAGGTGTAGCGCCTGCTTACCCCCCGCCCCCCACCAACCCTCCCGATCAGTCATTGGAAGCCATGGTAGCAGGGGGTGGATGGTTGTATTAGCAACTGGTGTATATCACAATTCCTGGTTATGCGACAACTGACTCCAGGCAGACAATCTCTGAAGAGTATTGATAATGGCTTGGAGTCACCCGTCGTGTAAAGACATTGCCCAGAAGAAGGCAATGGCAAACCACTTCTGTAGAAGAATAATCATGGTCAAGGAAAGACCAAAATCACCCATGTCATATGACACAGTACCTGAATGAACAAATGACTGTTCGAGCCTTTCTTAAACAGAACAACATTAGCTATCCCTCCAATCCTCCAATACCTCACCCGTGGCTAAGAATGTTTAAAATATCTCTGTTCTTCTTCCTCTTCTTGGGCCCTTAGCTCCCAGTGGGTCATACGCCATAGATGATCTCTCATCTCCATCGTCCTCTGTTCTGAGCCAGTTTCTCAAGGGTGGACCAGGAGTGGCCCACTGGAAGAGGTTTATCACGCTGCCCAACAACCCACCTTTTTAACTGTAACCCAAGCCTACCCACGGGACAATTTACAATGACCAATTCATCTACAAACTGGTATGGCTTTGGACTGTGGGAGGAAACCAGAGCACCTGGAGGAAACCTACATGGTGTCAGGAAGAATGTACAAACTCCTTGTAGGCAGTGGTGGGAATCGAACCCAGGTTGCCTGTATCATAAAGCGTTGTGCTAACCACTATTCTGCCTTGCCGTCCCTCAAAGTCTTCCCTAATACTACCTTAAAGTACTGATGTAGTGATATTATCTGTAGGAATGACATACAAGGAATAACTTTGCTTGCTTTGGTAAAATAAACAATTACCAGTTATCAATATTGAGACAGGTACCCCATCGCTTTTGGAATCTGTGCTGTAAGAGAGACAGAGAAACGTCAATGGATATTCATGTTGAATCAGGAATTCTCAAATGTCTTGATTAAAAAGCAGGTACGTTTGCAACTTTGTTTTGCCCTGAAGGCCGTTGAACTGGCTGGCAGCGAGATTGACTAAACAAAAGGCAGGGAGTTTCAAGGACTGGGCTGTAATTAAGTCTGAGAGGGTATTGTGCGTTGGATCAATGTGTGTCAGCATCCTGAGATTACATTATCAAGAATGGGACACCGACTCGAGCCAGAATCAGGGAATTTACGCAGAGGGGGTCAGTCTCCAGGGGTCCAGTTACCCAGGATTCTGTAGAGTGCGAGGGAATGGAGAGGGATTTTGGGATTTAGGATTCACAGGAGGAGGGAGATGGAATGGTGAGACGTATGGAGATTAGATTTCTGTACAGGTGCAGGATTGGGAAGGGGTTTGAGCATATTAAGATTTTCTTTAAACTTGGGGAGGCTTGGAGGATTAGAGTGGGAACGCCAATGGATTTGGGAATTAGATTTTTTTAAAATGGGGGAACATTAAGAGATTTGGAAATTAAAATTCAAAGTTCAAATTAAATTTATTATCAAAGCACAAATATGTCACCATATATAGCCCTGAGATTAATTTTCTTGTGGGCATACTCAACAAATCTTTATAATAATAACCATAACAGAATCAATAAAAGACCACACAACCCGCGCGCTCACCAGATTACAGAAGATGACAAACTGTGCAAATACAAAAAGAAGAAATAACAATAATAAATAAATAAGCAATAAATACTGAGAACATGAGACGAAGAGTCCTTGAAATTGAGTCCATTGGTTCTGGGAACATTTCAATGATGGGGCAAGTGAAATTGAGTTCAAAAGCCTTTTGTTCAAGAGCCTGATGGTTGAGGGGTAGTAACTGTTCCTGAACCTGGTTGTGTGAGACCTGAGGCACTTGTACCCGATGGCAGCAGCGAGAAAAGAATTTGACCTGGGCGGTGACGATGCTGCTTTCCTACGACAACACTTCATGTAGATGTGCTCAGTGGTGGGGAGGGCTTTACCTTTGATAGACTGGGCCGGTATCCACTACTTTTTGCAGGATTTTCTATTCAAGGGCTTTGGTGTTTCCATACCAGGCTGTGATGCAGCCAATCAATATGGTCTCCACTACACATCTATATAAGTTTGTCGAAGTTTTAGGCGTCCTACCGAACCTCTGCAAACTCCTACAGAAGTAGAAACGCTGCCGTGCTTTCTTCACAATTGCACCTCCGTGCTGGGCCCAGGATACAACAGAGTGGGATGGAATGGGGAGGGGGGATGACAGAAGCTGGGAGGTGATAGTTGGAAGAGGTAAAGGACCGAAGAGGAAGGAATCAGACAGGAGAGGACAGTGGGTGAAAGGGAAGAAGGAAGGGAACCAGGGGATGGTGATAGGCAGGTCATCAGGGTGAAGGAGGAAAGGAGAAGCCCATTAGAGTGGCAGAAAACAAAAATGGAGGGGGGGGAGAGAACAGAGGGAAGTGATTATAGATTAAATGAAATGCTGGGGGAGCTCAGCAGGTCAGGCAGCATCTGTGCAGAGAAACAGGACAATTCCCTCGCCAATGCTGCAGATTTTCCTCCGCGTTCCAGTACCTGTGCTGTCTTATTTGAAACTGACCGGAATGTAGAGCGTCCTGACTTGTTGGGTCAGTAGCCTTTGGAGTTTTTGTTGAATAAGAATGGAAGGCTATCTGATTAAAACACATATAGTCATGAGAGAGTGTGGTAGGGTCAGTGCGCAGGATTGGTCACCTTCCTACAGGAAAGATGTAAATAAGTTTGAAGGAGTACAGAGAAAATTTACAAGGATGTTGCTGGGACTGAAATAGATTAGGACTTTATTCCTTGCAATGTAGAAGACTGAGAGGAGATTTTATAGAGGTATCCAAAATTATGAGGGGTATAGATGGGGTAAATGCAAGCAGGCTTTTTCCGCTGACGTTGGGTGGGCCTACACCCAGAGGTCATGGGTTAAGGGTAAAAAGTGAAAGGTTTAAGGGGAGCATGAGGGGGAACCTTTTCACTCAGAGGGTGGTGAGAGTGTGGAACGAGCTGCTAGCACACGTGGAGCATGTGAGCTCAATTTCAATGTTTAAGAAAAGTTTGGATAGGTACATGGGTGGTAGGGATACGGAGGGTTATAGACCCAATGGAGGTCGATGGGAGTAGGCAGTTTAAATGTCTTGGAATGGGCTAGATGGGCCGAAGGACCTGTTTCTCGGTCATGATCTTATTGAATGGTGGAACAGATGGGCCAGATGGCCTACTCCTGCTCCTATTTCTTATGTTCTGTGCTATATTTTTCTATAACTCTGTGACTGTATCACCACATATCCAAATGACATGTGCAGGCAGGGTCACAAAATACTCCACAGCCAATGAAGTCTTGGGGATGTTCTTAGTTATATTTTGGTATAGCAAGATCCCACAAAGAGAAAAAGTATGGTTGATTGTTGTATGTTATGGCTGACTAGTTTGGTTAGGCCTCATCTAGAGTCCTGAGTGTACTTCTGGTTACCTCATTTCATGAAGGAATTGGAGGCTTTGGAGAGGGTATGGAAGAGGTTCACCAGGATGCTGCCTGGATTAGAGAGTATGAGCTGTAAAGTGAGGTTGGACAAACTTGGGTTGTTTTCACTGGAGCGCCAGAGGCCAAGGGATGATCTAAAAGAATCTTATAAGATTATGAGAAGCGTAGATAGAGTAGACAGGGAGTATCTTTTTCCCAGGGTTGAAATGACTGGAACTGGGGGCATGTGTTTAAAGTGAGAGGGAGAAAGTTTAAGACCATAACATTATAGGAGCAGAATTAGGCCATTTTGCCTGTCAAGTCTGCTTTGCCATTTCATCACGGCTGATTCTTTTTCTCTCTCAACCCCAGTTTCCTGCCTTCTCCCCGTATCCCTTCATGCCCTGACTAATCAAAAACCTATCAACCTCTGCCTTAAATATACCCAATGACTTGTCATCCCCAACCACCTGTGGCAAAGAATTCCAGATTCACCACTCTCTGGCTAAAGAAATTCCTCCTCGTCTCCCTTCTAAGTGGATGTCCCTCTATTCTGAAGCTGTATCCTCTGATCTTAGACTCTCCCACCATAGGAAACATCCTCTCCACATCCACTCTATCGAGGTCCTTCACCATTTGATAAGTTTCAATTAGGTCACCCCTCATTCTTCTGAATTCCAGTGATTACAGTCCCAGAGCCATCAAATGTTCTTCATATGACAAGCCTTTCATTCCTGGAATCATTTTTGTGAACCTAAAGAGATGCGTGGGGCAGTTATTTTGCCCACCACACTGAACACATCTACAAATAGCCCTGTCTCGAGAAAGCAACATTCATCATCAGACACCCCCACCATCCAGGCCACGCTGAACCAATATTCAAGTTTCAGGATAGTTTAATATCCCTGAAATGTGTTGCCAGGGGTTGTGGGGGTGGAGGCAAATATGATACAGTCATTGAAGAGGCTCTTAGATGGGCAGATGAATAGAAACATAGAAAACCTACAGCAAAATACAGGCCTTTTGGCCCTCAAAGCTGAGCCGAACATGTCCTTATCTCAGAAATTACCTAGGGTTACCCATAGCCCTCTAGTTTTCTGAGCTCAATGTACCTGTCCAGGAGTCTCTTAAAAGATCCTATCATATCCGCCTCCACCACCGTCGCTGGCAGCCTATTCCACGCACTCACTACTGTGCAAAAAAACTTGCCCTTGACATCTTCTCTGTACCTATTTCCAAGCACCTTAAAACTGTGTCCTCTCATGCTAGCCATTTCAGCCCTGGGAAAAAGCCTCTGACTATCCACACAATCAATGCCTCTCATCATCTTATACACCTCTATCAGGTCACCTCTCATCTTCAGTCACTTCAAGTAAAAAAGGCCGAGTTCACTCAATCTATTCTCATAAGGCATGCTCTCCAATCCAGGCAACATCTTTGTAACTCTCCTCTGCACCCTTTCTATAGCTTCCACATCGTTCCTATAGTGAGGCGACCAGAACTGAGCACAGTTCTCCAAGTGGGGTCTAATCATGTTCCTATACAGCTGCAACATTACCTCCCAGCTCCTAAACTCAATCCTGCAATTGATGAAGGCCAATGCACCACATGCTTTCTTAACCACAGAGTCAACCTGTGAAGCAGCTTTGAGTGTCCTATGGACTCGGATCCCAAGATCCCTCTGATCCTCCACACTGCCAAGAGTCTTACCATTAATGCTATATTCTGTCATCACATTTAACCTACGAAAATGCACCACCTCACACTTATCTGGGTTGAACTCTATCTGCCACTTCTCAGCCCAGTTTTGCATCATATCAAAGTCCCACTGTAACCTCTGACAGCCCTCCACACTATCCACAACACCTCCAACTCTTATGTCTTCAGCAAATTTACTAACCCATCCCTCCACTTCTTCATCCAGGTCATTTATAAAAATCACAAAGAGTAGGGGGTCCCAGAACAGATCCCTGAGGCACGCCACTGGTCGCCGGCCTCCATGCAGAATATGACCTACCTACAACCACTCTTTGCCTTTTGTGTGCAAGCCATTTCTGGATCCACAAAGCAATGTCCTCTTGGATCCTATGCCTCCTTACTTTCTCAATAAGCCTGGCATGGGGTACCTTGTCAAATGCCTTGCTGAAATCCATATACACTACATCTACGGCTCTACCTTCATCAATGTGTTTAGTCACATCCTCAAAAAATTTGATCAGGTTCGTAAGGCACGACCTGCCTTTCACAAAGCCATGCTGAATATTCCTAATCATATTATGCCTCTCCAAATGTTCATAAATCCTGCCTCTCAGGATCTTCTCCATCAACTTACCAACCACTGAAGTAAGACTCACTGGTCTATAATTTCCTGGGCTATCTCTATTCCCTTTCTTGAATAAAGGAACAACATCTGCAATCCTCCAATCCTCCGGTACCTCTCGCATCATCATTGATGATGCAAAGATCATCGTCATAGGCTCAGCAATCTCCTCCCTCGCTTCCCGCAGTAGCCTGGGGTACATCCCACCTGGTCCCAATGATTTATCCAACTTGATGCTTTCCAAAAGCTCCAGCACATCCTCTTTCTTAATATCTACATGCTCAAGCTTTTCAGTCCGTGTAAGTCATCCCTACAGTCACCAAGATCCTTTTCCGTAGTGAATACTGAAGCAAAGTATTCATTAAGTACCTCTGCTATCTCCTCCAGTTCCATACACGCTTGTCCAGTGTCACACTTGATTGGTCCTATTCTTTCACGTCTTATCCTCTTGCTCTTCACATACTTGTAGAATGCCTTGGGGTTTTCCTTAATCCTGTACACCAAGGCCTTCTCATGGCCCCTTCTGGCTCTTTTAATTTCTTCCTTAAGCTCTTTCCTGCTAGTCTTATAATCTTCTAGATCTCTATCATTACCTAGTTTTTTGAACCTTTCGTAAGCTCTTCTGTTCTTGGCTAGATTTACAACAGCCTTTGTACACCACAGTTCCTGTACCCCACCATCCTTTCCCTGTCTTATTGGAATGTATATGCAGAACTCCACACAAATATCCCCTGAACATTTGCCACACTTCTTCCATATGTTTCCCTGAAAACATCTGTTTCCAATTTATGCTTCCAAGTTCCTGCCTGATAGCCTCATATTTCCCCTTACTCCAATTAAATGCTTTCCTAACTTGTCTGTTCCTATCCTTCTCCAATGCTATGGTAAAGGAGATAGGATTGTGATCACTATCTTCAAAATGCTCTCCCACTGAGAGACCTGACACCTGACCAGGTTCATTCCCCAATACCAGATCAGGTACAGCCTCTCCTCTTGTAGGCTTATCTACATATTTTTTCAAGAAACCTTCATGAACACACCTAAGAAACTCTACCCCATCTAAATCCCTCGCTCTAGGGACATGCCGACTGATATTTGGGAAATTAAAATCTCCCACCCTGTTATTATTACACCTTTTCAGAATCTGTCTCCCTATCTGCTCCTTGATGTCCCTGTTACTATTGGGTGGTCTATAAAAAACACCCAGTAAAGATATTGACCCCTTCCTGTTCCTAACTTCCACGCACAGAGACTCTGTAGACAATCCTTCCATGTTTTCCTCCTTTTCTTCAGCCGTGACACTATCTCTGATCAACAATGCCATGCCCCCACCTCTTTTGCCTCCCTCCCTGTCCTTTCTGAAACATCTAAAGCCTGACACTCAATGTAACCATTCCTGCCCCTGAGCCGTCCAAATCTCTGTAATGGCCACAACATCACAGCTCCAAGTACTGATCCATGCTTTAAGCTCATCCGCTTTGTTCATAATACTCCTTGCATTAAAATAGACACATCTCAAACCATCGGTCTGAGCACGTCCCTTCTCTATCACCTACCTATCCTCCCTCTTGCATCATCTCCAAACTTCCTTTATTTTTGAGCCAACCACCTCTTCCCCAGTCTCTTCAGTTCAGTTCCCACCCCCCAGCAATTCCAGTTTAAACTCTCCCTAGTAGCCTTAGCAATCCTCCCCGCAAGGATATTGGTTCCCCTGGGATTCAAGTGCAACCTGTCCTTTTTGTACAGGTCACTCCTCCCTAAAAGAGGTCCCAATGATCCAGAAATCTGAATCCCTGCCCCCTGCTCCAATCCCTCAGCCACGCATTTATCCTCCACCTCACTCTATTCCTATATTCACTGTCAAATAGTGCAGGCAGTAATCCTGAGATTACTATCTTTGAGGTCCTGCTTCTCAACTTCTTTCCTAACTCCCTGTGGTCTGCTTTCAGGATCTCCTCCCTTTTCCTGCCCATGTTGCTGGTGCCAATATGTACCACGACCTCTGGCTGTTCTCCTTCCCACCTCAAGATACCGTGGACACGAGCAGAAACATCCCGGACCCTGGCACCTGGGAGGCAAACTACCATCCGTGTTTCTTCCCTGCGTCCACAGAATCGCCTGTCTGACCCCCTAACTATAGAGTCCCCTATCACTGCTGCCATCTTCTTCCTTTCCCTACCCTTCTAAGCCACAGGGCCAGACTCTGTGCCAGAGGCACGGCCACTGTTGCTTCCCCAGGTAGACCGTCTCCCCTAACAGTACTCAAGCAGTTCTTAGTTCTTACAGAAACATCTGCATGATGCTAGGGGTCAAGGGGTACAGCCACAGGGGTGCTCTCTAGACTCTCACTCTTGTCCTTCCCTCTCTTGATTGTTACCCACTCATCTGTCTATCTGTCTCCCCAAGCCCTGGTGTGACTACCTGCCTATAGCTCCTCTCTGTCACCTCCTCACTCTCCCTGACCAGACGAAGGTCATCGAGCTGCATCTCCAGTTCCCTAACATGGTCCCTAAGGAGCTGCAGCTTGACACACCTGGTGCAGATGTGGCCGTCCGGGATACTGGAAGTCATCTGGACTTCCCACATCTGACATTGAGCACAGAAAACTGGCTTCATACACATTCTTCCTGTCTGTATCTGTATGCTAATAGGCAACCTACCTCGCCTCGACCTGTTATCGCCGAAGCTCCGTTGAGCCAAAGCCCTCCTACTCTGTCTGCCTCTACTCTGTCGCCCGCTCCTCCGCTGCCCACTCTATGAATCTGTCTCCTTTTAAACTCTTCTCGTTGTTCTCATCGGCTGACATCCACACGCTTGCGCAGTTGTGCCCCGATCAAGCCACTGAAGAGATAACCGTCTCCCTTTAAACTCTTCCCACTTTTAAACTCTTCTCGCTGTTCTCTGGCTGATGTCCACGTGCTTGCACAGTCGTGCCCCAATCAAAATGCTGAGGAAATGATGCTCAGAGATTGGAGAGATATGGACTTGTGTAGGCAGGATCTGAAGCTGCATATTAGGTGTTAAGTTACCAGTTTAATTAGTTAGGAACATGATGAGCCAAAGGTCTTGGCCCTGTGCTACACTGATCTGTGTAACAATTCCTAATGTCAACAGTGATCAATTTTGGAGTTACACCGCGGTCTATGAAGAGAATTGGCTGCTGGCTCACAGCAGGAGATGTCTGAAGGGATGTGGTTTGAAACATATGACTGTAACAGATTCTCTGAAACTCTGACGATGCAGGTAATTATGCATAGCACTGTAAATCAGACCAGGCTTTACACAGGATATCGCGCATCATACTTTCTTGGACGCTTCGCGGAGATTTGGCATGTCATCTAAAGCCTTGACAAACTTCGATAGATGTACAGTGGAGAGTATCCTGACTGGTTGCATCACGGTCTGGTCAGAAAGTCAGATACTCATAGAAAAGTACAACACAGAAACAGGCCCTTTGGCCCATCTAGTCTGAGATGAACCATTTAAACTGCCCGCTCCCACTGACTTGCACCCAGACCATAGCTCTCCATACCCCTCCCATCCATGTACTCATCCAAACTTCCATCAAAAAGCTGAAATCGAGCTCGTATGTACCACTTGTGTTGGCAGCTCGTTCCACACTCATGATCCTCTGAGTGACGAGGTTTCCCCTCACGCTCCCCTTAAATTTTTCACCTTTCACCCTTAACCCATGACCTCTGATTGTAGTCCCAACCGACATCAGTCAAAAAAGTCTGTTTGCATTGGTACGGAAACACCAAAGCCCAAGAACGGAAAATGCCTACAAAGTGTAATGGATACAGCCCAGTCCATCACAGGTAAAGCCCTCCCCACCATTGAACACATCTACAAGGAGGACCTTCACAAGAAAGCAGCATCCATCATCAAAGACCCCCACCACCCAGACCACGCTGCAACCATCAGGCTCCTGAACCAAGATTCAAGATTGTTTAATGTCATTTCCAGAGCATAACTGTAAAAGATAATTAAATAATTCCTACTCCAGATTCAATGCAGCACTCAAAAACACAAAATAAGATAAAGAACACAATAATAATAATTTAAAAATCCATAAGATAGCTTATATACACAGATTGATTATACATCCATCAAGGGATTCTAGGCACAGAAGTGTCTGTGCATAAGGGGACTGACAGGAAATGATAAAGTAGTGTTTGGGGATGTGGAGGGATGGGTTACTGGGTGGAGCAGTTGATCAGTCTTACTGCTTGGAGAAAGCAAATGTTTTTGACAATTTCACTCACCTCAACACAGAACTGATTCCGCAACCTTTGGACTCCAATTCAAGGAGTTCTGGTTTCCTGTATTAGTTAATTATTATTTTTTTTGTTACTTGTACAGTTTGTTTTGCACACTGGTTGAACGCCCTAGTTGGGTACTTTTTCATTGATTCTGTATGGTTATTATTCCATTATGGATTTACTGAGCATGCCCAGTAGAAAATGAATCTCGGGGTTGCATATGGTGACATATACGTACTCAGATAATAAATTTACTTTGAACTTTTTGAACTTTGTATGTAGCTTTTTATTCATTCTGTTGTATTCTTTGTTCTACTGTGAATGCCCACAAGAAAACGAATCTCAGGGCCGTACATGGTGACATATTTATGTACTTGATAATAAATTTACTTTGAACTTTTGAACTTTGATCATTGTGATGGAGACCAAGGAAGGTTCCACAGTGATGACTTTGCCATGATGGGGTGGCATGGTAGCGTAGTGATTACCAGTGACCCAGGTTCAATTCCCGCCGCTGCCTATAAAGGGCTCGTACATTCTTCCAGTGACTGCGTGGGTTTCCTCCGGATGCTCTGGTTTCCTCCCACGTTCCAAAGGCCCACTGGTTGGTAGGTTAATTGGTTATTGTATATTGTCCCATGCTTAGGCTAGGATTAAATCCAGGGATTGCTGGGCACCATGGCTTGAAGGTCTGGAAAGGAATAATTCGCACTGCATCTCAATAAATAAAATTATACTTTCTCCAATGCCATCTTGTATAGACTGGCTACATCACAGCCTGGTATGGAAACACCAGTGCCTTTGGATTGAAAATCCTACCAAAGGTAGTGGATTTGTCCCAGCACATCACAGGTAAAGCCTTCCTAACTTCATGAGCATTCCCATGAAGTGCTGTCGTAGGAAATCAGCATCCATTATCAGAGATCCCCACCACTCAGGCCATGCTCTTTTCTGCTGCTGTAGAAGGTATAAGAGCCTCAGGACTCACAGGTTCAAAAACAGTTACTATCCCTCGACCATCAGGCTCTTGAACAAAAGAGGATAACTAATCACTTGCCCATCCATTGAGACATACCTACAAACAATGATTTCACTTTAAGGACTCTTTATCTCATTATCTCATGTTCTCATTATTTATTGCTATTTATTTATATTTGCATTTGCACAGTTTGTTGTCTTCTGCACTCTGGTTGATCTTTCATTGATCCTGTTACAGTTACTATTCTATAGATTTGCTGAGTAGGCCCACAGGAAAATGAATCTCAGGGATGTAGCTGGTGACACTCTGATAAATAAATTTACTTTGAACTTTGAAGCTCTTTCTAAATTCCCTCCACAAGTGCTGCCTTGCTGTTAACTTGGCATTTCCACTTCAGCTCATTTTCAAAGCATCTTTGCATTTAACTGCCGAATTCATGCACTCTCTGATTGAAGCTTTGAAGTCAATGAGTATTGATAAATGTAAGACTGAGTCAATTAGTTGGCTAATTCTAAAATGAGGAACTAACGATTGGCATTACTCTAGTGCCTTAAGATGGAGCCAAGACTGCAAGGACCATTGTAGAAAATGGGTGGGACGAGATGGAGGGCATGCCTTGTATGTTCTAGAATGTGTGAGTTACCCTTATTCAAACTGGAGATGGGATGAGTTCTGGCAAAAACAAACAGACATGGTGTGTTAACTGAACCTCAGGAACAGTTATTACCATTCAACCATCAGGCTCCTGAACCAGCGTGGATAACTTCACTCACCTCAACACTGAATGGTTTCCACAACCTATAGACTCACTTCCAAGGACTCTACTGTACATCTCATGGTCTCATTATTATCTGTCTATCTATGCATCTATCTTTCTGTCTATCTGTTGATCTATCTATCTACATATAAGCAATATGACTATCTATCTGTCTATCTGCTTATCTATCTATTGACCTGTCTGTCCATCTATCTAGGTATCAATCTGTCTATCTGTCTCTATCTATCTATCTGTCTGTCTATCTGTCTATAAACAATATGACTATCTGTCTGTCTATCTGTTTATCTATCTATCAATCTATCTGTCCATCTATCTAGGTATCAATCTGTCTATCTGTCTCTATCTATCTATCTGTCTGTCTGTCTATAAACAATATGACTATCTGTTTATCTATCTATCAATCTATCTGTCCATCTATCTAGGTATCAATCTGTCTATCTGTCTATCTATATGTCCATCTGTCTGTCTATCTATTCATTTGTCCATCTATCTAGGTATCAATCTGTCTATCTGTCTATCTATATGTCCATCTGTCTGTCTATCTATTCATTTGTCCATCTATCTAGGTATCAATCTGTCTTGCTATCTATCTTTCTATCCATCTATCTGTTTGCCTATCTGTCTATCTATCTGTATCTATCTGTCAATCTATCTATCTGTTGATCTATCTGTCTTTATTTATCTATCTACCTGTCCATCTGTCTATCTATTTATGTATTTGTTTAACATTTCTAATTTTGGTTAATATATTTACTGCTATGAGGTATGTGTGAGGTATTTTTATTTTAGCAGTTTCTCAAACACAGTATAGCCTGTTAGCAAGCTTCACAGACTAGTGTTTTGGCCTCAGCTAAAGATAAGGAGCCATATTGTCCAATGTAGGAACAAGCTCCAATGTTTATGTGCATATTTGAACTAGTTTAACTGTAATGGGCCCTTTTATTTTTCTTCTCTTTTTCTCTTAACTGTTTGTTAAAGTTGACATATTGGTAAATATATTTGCTTTGTAATTTTATGGTGGTGTTCAATCTGTTACTTTTCTAGTGAATGATAACTGTGTATGGGCGGCAGTATTTACACAGCATTCACTACAATTCATGCTCCTCCCCAGAACGTACTGATTTTCCTGTTTGGTGGAACCCAAATCATACAGACCCTAGGCCTGTGCTGCTTGAGGAAGGTGGCCTTCTCACCACTGAGTCACATGGCTGTCAGCAGAGTTAGCTCCAAGCCAAGTTTGTATACGAGCCCTGGTGATAGGGTGAAATACAGTCCTGTGCAAAGGCCTTAGGCACATATACAGTATATAAGACTTTTGCACAGTACTGTATTTGTCAAGGTGGAACGGAGAGCGAGTTTGTAAATCTGGTGGGAGCAAAGGATGTTGGGAATGATGAGGGTGGAGCACCGCAGGAGGGGTGTGGGACAGGTGGCAGAGAAAGAGTGCCAAGGGTTGAGGTAGGGGTGGTGTGGGTCCAGACTCATCCAGGCAAGGTCATTTGATTCCAAACAATTGGTTTATTGATCATTACAGAATGTCTCTCTGGTGCTTCCCGCTCCCTCCGCTCTCCCCAACTATGATTCCCCTCTCCCTGCCCCTTTCCCACTCTCAGTCCATAATAGAGACCCATATCAGTGTCAAATTTATCATCCCTCACATGTCATGAATTTTTTTTGTGTCAGCAGTACAGAACAATACATAAAATTACTACAGTACTGTGCAAAAGTCTAAGACTCCCTAGCCATACATGTGCCTGACTTTTGCAGAGTGCTGTGCATCTGTCTATCTACTTACCTGTCTATTTATTTATCCAGTGTTTATTTATTTATTTTTGTATTTGCGCTGTTGGTCTTTTTTGCACTGTGGTGTTTGTCAGTCTTTGCGTGCAGTTTTTCATTGATTCTAATGCATTTCTTTGTTCTACTGTGAATGCCTGCAAGAAAATGAATCTCAGAGTTGTATAGGATGACAATTATGTACTTTAATGATAAATTTATGTTGGACTTTGAACTTTGGAAAGAGGGAAACATAGAACATAGGAGATTACAACACAGTACAGGCCCTTCGGCCCACAACGTATCAACCTTTAAACCACTCAATGATCAATCAGACCCTTCCCTCCTACACTGTCCACAACTCTCCATTTTTATTTCATCCATGTACCTACTTGAGATTTTCTTACATGTCCCTGTTGTATCTACCCCACTACAAAACCCAGCAGTGTGTTCCGTGCACCCACCATTCTCCGTGTAAAAAAACCTTTGTTGTCTCTGCTGAAGTATTCCTCCACCTACCAATGTCCTCTGATATTGGCCACTGATGCTCTGCGTTAAAGGAGCTCTGTCTTACACACCCCTTTCAAGTCACCTCTCATCTTCCGTTGCTCCAAAGAGAAAGACCCCTGCTCGTTCAATCTTTCTTCATACGACATGAAACTTTGAAAGTAGGATCAGGAGCCACCCTTATAAGCGATTAAATATAATGTTCCCATCATCTTTCCCTGTAGTTTGAGGTCTGCTGTACCACAAAAAGTATCCACACTCAGTGGCCACTTTGTTAGGTACAGGAGTAGAACCCAGTGTGGTCAAATTCAAAATCAAATCAAATCAAGTTTAATTAGCCGAACGAAACAGCATTCCTCTGGGACCACGGTGCAAAACATACACAGCACGTGAATTAAAATAGCAAGCAAAAAAAACAGTCACGCAAAAGAAAAACATCTATTTTCTGCTGCTGTAGCCTATTCCCCTTAAGTCTCAATAATCAGAGATGCTCTTCTGCACACCACTGTTGTAACATGTGATTTATTTGAGTTACTGTTAGCTTGAACCAGTCTGGTTATTCTCCTCTGACCTCTGTCATGAACAAGGCATTTTTGTCCACAGATCTTCCACACACTGTATTTTTTTTACGTTTTTCGCACCATTCTCTGTAAAATTGCAGGGGTTCCTATCTATTTTTTTAAGCTTCGGAGCCTTACCATTAACAAAGGGGTCTGTGGACCCTAGGGTTTGGAACCCCTGAATTAGAGACTGTTGTGCATTAAAATCCCAGGAGATCAGCAGTTTCTGAAATACTCAATCCACCCTATCTGACACCAACAATCATTCCACAATCAAAATCACTTTGATCACATTTATTCCCCATTCTGAAGTTTTGCCTTTACAAGATGGGTGACCCCAGCCATTATCAATACGCTTCAGAGATTGTCTGCCTGGCGCCTGTGGTCGCATAACTAGGACTTGTGATATGCATCAACTGCTCATAAATAATGTAAAAATCTTAGATAATATCTGCATGCTTTTTTGTATTGAATTGCTGCCACATGATTGGTTGATTAGATATTTGCATTAACGAGCAGGTGTACAGGTAAAATAAAATGGCTACTGTGTGTATTTCCGTAAAGTTATGGAGAGGATCAAGACATTTAGAGAACAGGATGGATGAAGAGGCTTTGGAGAGGGTGCAGAAGAAGTTTATCAGGATACTG
Organism: Mobula hypostoma; assembly: GCF_963921235.1. Lineage (NCBI taxonomy): Eukaryota > Metazoa > Chordata > Chondrichthyes > Myliobatiformes > Myliobatidae > Mobula > Mobula hypostoma. The sequence continues at coordinate 117,424,782 of NC_086101.1, forward strand.
CCTGGCTGAGAGGGTATGAGCTGTAAGGAGAGGTTATACAAACTTGGGTTGTTTTCTCTGGAGCATAGGAGGCAGAGGTGAGACCTGCTGGAGGTTTATAAAATTGTGAGAGAGTAGTCTAGGGGTTCCCAACCTGGGAACTACAGACCCCTTGTTTACTGGTATTAGTCCATGGCATAAAAAAAAGGTTGGGAACCCCTGAAGTAGACAGTCTGAATCATTTTCCCCGGGTAGAAATGTCAAGCACCACAGGACATGCATTTATGGTGAGAGGGGGAAAGTTCAAAGGAGTTGTGTGGGGTAAAATTTTTACATGGAATGGAATGGGTACCTGAATTGAATCCTGGGCCAAAGTGCAAAGGTCAGCTATGGGCTGAATCCAGCTGGCAAGGGCCTGGGTCCAAGACCTTAGTGAAGCAGCAAGGACTAGGACCAAGAATGATGAACAACCTGACATTTGGACAATTTAAGCACCAGGTCAGATTGAAGAGGTCAGGGTGTCAGGGCCAGAGGTAAGGGATGGGCTGCTCTGCGAGGTTTACTAATCTCTGCACTGAGCTGAGGCTGTAGCCTGCAACTAATGGGCTCCTGGATCGGCTGGAGTGATGACTGGCTTCATGGTTGTGGACTCACTTTCATGAACTTCAGTTGTCTGCATGATTTGTTTTTATTTCTCTCAGCACATTGGGTGTTTGACGGTCTTCTTCTTTAATGGGATCTATTGGGTTTCTTTGTTTCCTGGCTGCCTAAAGGGGACGAATTTCAAGATTGTATATAGTATACATGCTTTGATAATAATTGTACTTTGAACTTTGAAGTTTGATCAGGCTGCCAGGGGTGGCGGGTGAAAGCAGATGTGATAGTGGTGTTTAAGAGTCTGTACCATACATGAGGTAGGCAATCAGGGTCCTTCCATGACTGTGATTGTTCTTGGAAAATTTTTCTATAGAAGTGGTTTATATAACCATATGACAATTACAGCACAGAAACAGGCCATCTCAGCCCTTCTAGTCTGTGCCGAACTCTTACTCTCACCTAGTCCCACCGACCTGCACTCAGCCCATAACCTTCCATTCCTTTCCTGTCCATATATCTATCCAATTTAACTTTAAATGACAACATCGAACCTGCCTCAACCACTTCTGCTGGAAGCTCGTTCCACACAGCTACCACTCTCTGAGAAAGAAGTTCCCCCTCATGTTACCCCTAAACTTTTGCCCTTTAACTCTCAACTCATGTCCTCTTGTTGGTTTGCCATTGTCTTCTTCTGGGCAGTGTCTTTACAAGATGGGTGACCCCAGTCATTATCAATACTCTTCAGAGATTGTCTGCCTGGTGTCAGTGGTCACATAACCAGGATTTGTGATATACACTGGCTGCTCATACGACCATCCACCACCTGCTCCAGTGGCTTCATGTGGCCTTGAACTGGGGGACTAAGCAGGTGCTACACCTTGCCCAAGGGTGACCTGAAGGCTAGAGGAGGGAAGGAGCAGCTTATACCTCTTTCGATAGAGACGTATCTCCACTCCACCACCCACGTCATACAACACTGCACATAACGAAGGACACACGAGAATGCAGGGAATGGAGGGATGTGAATCAGGTATCGACAGAAGGAGACTCACTTCATTCGGCATCACGTTTGATACACCAGGGGTCCCCAACCTTTTTTATGCCATGGACCAATACCATTTAGCGAGTGGTCCGTGGACCCCAGACGCTCCACAGTTCCACTTCTATGTGAATTGCTCCTTGCACTGAGACCCTGTTCCCTGTCGAACTCACGCAATAGTCCGTCTCGTTGAGATAAACATCTCTTACTCCTTTCCCTCCCCTTCACTGTTTGCCTGGACCCCCTGTGTTTGCTAATGTTATGTCACAAATGCAAATTGTCACCGACCAGAACTGAATTAAAACACAAACACACACTCACAACTTGCTGGCACAGGAGAAAGGATATGTCAGCGCAGACTTAATAATTATAGTTTACTTGCCGCTGTTTCTATAAATTCCCACTTAGCTGCATAATAACACTGTTAACAGTGTTTCAAAAACATACAGACTGGAACTGTCTCAGCACAGGGGCCAGCCTCCGGTGTTTGGGATCCAGGCATGATGCACAGATCAACACAACACCTGCGAAGAGCTTGCTAGCCAGGGGAAGTCTCTTGAGCTGAAGATGGAGCTGGAGTTTAGAAGACTGGGGGAGGGGGTATTTCACTGAAACCTATTGAATGTTGAAAGGACTCAATGTGAAGAGGATGTTTCATATAGTGGGGGAATCTAGGACCAGAGGGCACAGGCTCAAAACAGAGGTTTGTCCCTGTAGAATAGAAAAGAGGAAAAACTTCTTTAGCCAGAGGGTGGTGAATCTGTGGAATAAGACCGGAAGATATGGGATCAGAATTAGGCCATTTGGCCCATCGAGTTTGTTCTGCCATTTCATCATGGCTGATCCATTTCCCTCTCAGCCTCAATCTCCTGCCTTCTCCCTGTATCCCTTCATGCCTTGACTAATCAAGAACCTATCAACCTCTGCCATAAATATACCCAGTGACTTGGCCTCCCACAACTGCTCTGGGAACAAATTCCACAGATTCACCACTCCCTGGCTAAAGAAATTCCTCCTCATCTCCATTCTAAATGAACGTCATCTGAGGGTGTGTCTTCAGGTCCTAGATTCCTCCACTATAGGAAACATTCTTTCCACATCCACCCTACCAAGGCCTTTCAACATTCAATAGGTTTCGATGAGGTCCCCACTCACACTTCTGAATTCCAGTGAGTAGAGGTCCAGGGCCATCAAACGGTCTTCATATGACAAGCCTTTCAATCCCGAAATCTTTTTCATGAACCTCCTCCAATACCAGCACATCCCTTCTCAGATAAGGGACTCAAAACTGCCCACAATACTCCAGGTGAGGTCTCGCCAGTGCTTTATAAAGCTTCAACATTACATCCTTGTTTTTATATTCTAAAATTCATTCCCACGGGCATCTGTGCAGGCCAACTTACTGGGCTTATTTAACGCAGAGGTTGATAGGTTCTTGATTAGGAAGGGCATCAGACGTTACAGGGAGAAAGCTGGAGGATGGGATTGAGAGGGTTAATAAATCAGCCACGATGGAATGGTGCACAGACTCAATGGGCCAAATGGCCTAATTCTGCTCCTGTGCCCTTATGGTTCAGAACATTCGAACTCTGAAGCCAAAATGTTCTGGTCTGAGATACCAATCTCAAGCTCTATAAAGCCTACCTATCTTCGATCGATCCTTGTGAATTATTACAAGGTGACAGTGACAGCGCTGACAAAGGAAATTCACGTCACACTCCCCTCTGCAGTGGTCCCCCAGGACGTCGCTGAAGAGTCAGAATCTCCGCTGATCACAGCCAAATTTCCGGTGTAATTAGAATTGATCTGTACCTCCCTGCCATTACTTTTCCATCTCAACTATTCCACCTGAGATTAGTTGTGAAGCACAGACTCATAGTTCGTCCCAGGGCACCCATCTCCATATAGGGTAATCAATCACTGCAAAAGTTCAGCCAATTATAGTCCAATTTTAGCTCCTCCAATGACACCAAGTATTGTAACACACACAAAATGCTGGAGGAGCTCAGCAGATCAGGCAGCATCTACAAGACGTGAAGCAAAACCAGGCTATTCAGCCCATCGAGTCTGTCCTGCCATTCCATCATGGCTGATTTATTTTTCCTCTCAACTCCATTCTCTTGCCTTCTCCCCATAAACGTTGTCACCCTGAACTGAACAACACCCCGTTCTGATGAAGGGTCATTGCCTGAAACGTTGATTGCTTATTCCCCTCCATAGATGCTGCCTGACCTGCTGAGTTTGTCCAGCATTTTGTGTCTGTAGCTCGAGATTTCCAGGATCTGCAGAATCTTGTGTTTATGAAAAGACTGAAAGACCATAAAATATAGGAGCAGAATTAGGCCATTTGGCCCTCGAGTCTGCTCCGACATTTCATCATGGCTGATCTATTTTTCTCTCAGCGCCAATCTCCTGCCTTCTCCCCGTATCCCTTTATGCCCTAACTAATCAAGGATTTATCCACCTCTGCTTTAAATATACTCAATGACTTGGCCTCCACGGCCATCTGTGGCAACGAATTCCACAGATTCACCACCCTCTGGCTGAAGAAATTCCTCCACATATGCACATGTCTGTCTGTGTATGAGTGTGTGTGTGTCTGTGTGTGTTTGAGTGTGAGTGTGTGAGTGTGTACCTGTGCTTGCATGTGTATATGCGTGCCTGTGAGTGTCTATGTGTACATGTGTGAGAGTGTGTGTATCTGTGTGTGTGGAGTTTGCACATTCTCCCTGTGACTGGCGTGGGGGACCGCAAGGGTTGGTGGAGTAATTGGTCGTTGTTAATTGTCCCCCTGGTGTGTTGATTTCAGGGGGGGGGCGTAGTTGATGGGAATAGAATGGGATTAGCGTAGATGAGCATACAGGGGTAGCTGATGGTATGAATTCGGGGTGCAAAGGCCCAGCTTCCATGCAGGTGAGGATTCTTCTGATCTACATGGCCCCCATCTTCATAACCTTCATCTCTGCCCCCCATCCTCTCCATCTACTTATCTTCCACACACTCCTCCATTACGTCTCCTCCCCAACCCCCTCTTGTGATTCTACGCTCCACCTTCCTATCCTGCCAGATTCCATCTTTTCCAGCATTGTTTTTAACATTTCCGCCTCTTGCCTTTCAACTTCTCGTAGACACTGGAGAAATCTGGAAAAACGTACACACACACACACACACACACACACACACACACACACACACACACACAGCTGGAGAGGTCTGGGTTGGAAGGTGTTGTACAGGGCAGTAATGTGCAACGGGTTTTTAAGTCAGTTCACTGTCTCGCCACCCACCTGTCCATTCTGTGACTGGGAGGAGTCACTGTACCATGTTTAGAATCAGAATCTGAAAAAGGTTTATTATCACTGGCATGTGTCATGAAATTGATTAACTTAGTACAATGCAATACATGATAATATAGAGAAAAACTAAATAAATCAACTACAGTAAGTATATATGTACAGTATATATATTAAAAAAGTTAAATAGTGCAAAAAGAGAAAAAATACTGAAGAAATGTTCATGCGTTTAATGTACATTCAGAAATCAAGTGGCAGAGGGGAAGAAGCTGTTCCTGAATCACTGAGTGTGTGCCTTCAGGCTCCTGTACCTCCTCCCTGATGGTAACAATGAGAACAAGGCATGTCCTGGGTGATGGGAGTCCTTCATGATGGATGCCTCCTTTTTGAGAGTTTGCTCCTTGAAGATGTCCTGGATATTACGGAGGCCAGTGCCCATGATGGAGCTGACTAACTTACAACTCTCTGCAGCTTACTTCAATCCTGTGCAGTAGCCACCACCCCCACAGCAGACGGTGATGCAGCCAGTTAGAATGCTCTCCACGGTCCATCTGTAGAAATTTGAAAGTGTCTTTGCTGATGCACCAAATCTCTATGCTAGATTTTTACTGTGCAAATGGTGCGTTTGCTTAAAGAATATGTTGTTGTTCTCAAGGAAGTTGTGTATCAGATGCTCTGAGCCAGTGATGCTACTCCAAGTAAGTTTTTCATTGGACCTGTGCACACACGGACTTGTACAGATGACAGTAAACTCAAACTTGACATTTGAATAATTTTCTATGCAAGGGATTCTCCGGGCAAATTCCTGGGAAGAGATGGTTTTCCTGTCATCAGAAGCTAGGGAAGATCGATGTGCATGGTTTGGAGTTTTGAAGAATATCAGGTGACTCAGTGGGTTGAGTGGGGTCACAGCAACAACCTTGCACTAAGATGAAGGAATTGATTGTGGGGTTTAGGAAAGGGAAGTCAAGGGAACACACACCAAGTCGTCATAGAGGGGTCAGCAATGGAAAAGGAGAGCAGTTTAAAATTCCTGGGAATCAACATCTCTGAAGACCTATCCCAAGCCCAACATACTGTTGCAATTTACAAAGAAGGCACAACAGCAGCTATATTTCATTGGAAGTTTGAGAAGATTTGGTATGTCACCAAAGACTCTCGCAAATTTCTACAGATGTACCATGGAGAGCATTCTACTGGCTGCATGACCATCTAGTATGGGGAGGGTCACCACACAGGATTGAAAGAAGCTGCAGAAAGCTGTAAACTCAGCCAGACCCATCATGGGACTAGCCTCCCCAGCATCGAGGACTTCTTCAAAGCGTGATGTCTCAAAAAGGCGGCAACCAGGACATGCCCTCTTCTCATTGCTACAATCAGAGAGGAGGGACAGGAGCCTGAAGACACACCCTTAACCATTCAGGAACAACTTCTTCCCCTCTGCTATCAGATTTCTGAATGGACAATAGACTCATGAACACCACCTATTTTTTTTGCCAAAGGGAAAACAAATTTCTACAAATTGGTCTAAATTTATTACAATCATTACACACAAACTAATTGATTGCATAGCTACTCACCCACTTCAAATCAGTATTTACTAGATGCACCTTTGGCAGCAGTTACAGCCTTGAGTCTGTGTGGACAGGTCTCTATCAGCTTTGCACATCTGGACACTGCAGTTTTTTTCCCATTCTTCTTTACAAAACTACTCAAGCTCTGTCAGATTGCATGGGGATTGTGAGTGAACAGCCCTTTTCAAGTCCAGCCACAGATTTGCAATTGGATTGAGGTCTGACCCTGACTTGGCCACTCCAGCACATTAACTTTGTTGTTTTAGGCCACTCCTGTGTAGCTTTGGCTTTATGCTTGGAGTCATTGTCTTGCTGGAAAACAAATTTTCTCCCAAGTCGCAGTTCTCTTGCAGACTGCATCAGGTTTTCCTCCAGGATTTCCCTGTATTTTGCTACATTCATTTTACCTTCTACCTTCACCAGCCTTCCAGGGCCTGCTGCAGTGAAGCATCCCCACAGCATGATGCAGACACCACCATGCTTCACGGTAGGGATGGTGTGTTTTTGATGATATGCAGTGTTTGGCTTACACCAAACGTAGTGTTTACTCTGATGGCCAAAAAAAATCAATTTTGGTTTCATTAGACCATAGAACCTTCCTGCAGCTGACTTCAGGGTCTCCCACATGCCTTCTGGCAAACTCTAGCCGAGATTTCATGTGAACTTTTTCCTGTCATGACTTGGTGTGTCATAGGGGGTGAATACTTATGCAATCAATTATTTTGTGTTTTATATTGGTTATTAATTTAAATCACTTTGCAGAGGTTTGTTTTCACTTTAACATGAGAGTCTTTTTCTGTTGATCAGTGTCAAAACAAAAAGCCAAATTAAATCCACTGTGATTCACTGTTGTAAAACAATAAAACATGAAAACTTCCAAGGAGGCGAATACTTTTTATAGACCCTGTATATACTTCTAAATGTAATTTATAGTTTTTATCTTTATGTATTGCATTGTACTGCTGCCACAAAACATAAATTTCACAACATATGCCAGTGATATTAAGCCCAATTCTGATTTTTCAGATTTATTTATTGCGATACAGCATGGAACAGGCCCTTCTGGCCCTTTGAGCCGTGCCGCCCAGCAAGCCCACGATTTAACCCGAGCCCAATCACGGGACAATTAAGCAACTAACTGGTACATCTTAGGAGGATGGGAGGAAACCAGAGCACTCGGGGGAAACCCACACGCCCATGGGGAGAACGTACAGCAGTGGAAATTGAACTCGGGTTGCCTGTACGAACCCGAACCACTATGCTACCATTGCAGCCCTGATTCTGATTCTGTCTTTAATGAAACATCTAAAAGGTTAAAGATTAGCTTTATTTGTCAGATGCACATCAAAACTGAAACATACAGTGAAATGCATGGGGCAGCCCACAAGTGTCTCCAACAGGGTATGCACGCAACTTATTAACCCTAAGTTATACATCTTTGAAATGTGGGAGAAAACCCGAGCACCTGGAGTGAACTCACGCGGTCACAGGGAAAACATGCAAACTCCTTACAGATAGCAGGGGGAATCGAACCCCGATCAATGATAGCCAACCAACACACATCAAAGTTGCTGGTGAACGCAGCAGGCCAGGCAGCATCTCTAGGAAGAGGTGCAGTCGACGTTTCAGGCTGAGACCATTCGTTAGGACTAACTGAAGGAAGAGCTAGTAAGAGATTTGAAAGTTGGGGGGGGGAAGGGGGAGATCCGAAAATGATAGGAGAAGACAGGAGGGGGAGGGATGGAGCCAAGAGCTGGACAGGTGATTGGCAAAAGGGATATGAGAGGATCATGGGACAGGAGGCCCAGGGAGAAAAACAAGGGGGGGAACCCAGAGGACGGGCAAGGGGTATAGTCAGAGGGACAGAGGGAGAAAAAGGACAGAGAGAAAAAGAATGTGTGTATATAAATAAATAACGGTGGGGTACGAGGGGGAGGTGGGACATTAGCGGAAGTTTAAGAAGTCAATGATAGCCCATGCTGACCACTACACTACTGTGTTGCCCCCGATCCTGAGGGGACGTCACTGGGTCAGTATTTCCCCCAGTGCGAGAGTCCGGAATGAGGGGGCAGAGTTACAGAATGAGATGGTGTTTATTTAACACTGAGATGTGCAGGGACCACTTTCTCACAGAGGGGGTGGGGTGACGAGCTCAGGAACAGGCCATTTGCCCCGAAATGTTGTGCTGGACCAGCTAAAAAGCAAACCAAAAATCCCCAAAAAACTAATCCTTCCTACCAAGACTTCGTCCATATCCCTCCACCTTCATTACATCCATGTGCCTATCCAACTGTCTCTAAAACCCTCGAATGTATTTGCCTCTACCACCACACCAGGTATCCATAAATCTGGGTGAAACACTCGCCCCTCACATCCCCCTTGAACCTTCCCCCTCTCACCTTCGATGCACGCCTACCGCTATCGGAGCGGCACAGGAGCGCAGTGGTTCGCACAACGCTCTACGGTACCAGCCACCTGGCTTTAGTTCCCACTGCTGTCTATTAGGAGTTTGCACGTTCTCCCCATGACCGCCTGCGTTTCCTCCCACAGTCCAAAGACGTACCCGTTGGTAGGTTAATTGGTCATTGTAAGTTACATTCTACATTCCCCTCCAGGCGGACGTGGAGTGTGCTCTGAACATACTGTATGCCAACATCAGTGAACTTGAGACCAGGTATCCAGAGGCTTTGCTCATTACAGCCGGGGACTTTAACCAGGCCAACCTCAGAAAGGCGCTGCCGAAGTTATACCAACATGTCTCCTGCCCCACTAGAGGCCCGAATATACTTGACCACTGCTACACAGCAGTCAAGGATGCCTACCGTTCCGTCCCACGACCTCACTTCGGAAAATCAGACCATCAGGCTGTACTCCACCTCCCGGCTTACAAACAGAAACTGAAGTGGGAGGTCACGGTGTCAAAAGTAGTGTCGCGTTGGACGGAGGAAACGGATGAGGTCCTCCGTAAGCATTGAATCCGTGGACAGGTTAGTATTCAAGGGCTCGGCAGCTAACCTTGACGAGTATGCCTCAGCTGTCACGGACTTTATTTGGAAATGCACGGAGGACTGTGTGTCTCACAAGACGATCCGGGTACTCCCTAACCGGAAACCTTGGATGAATTATGAGGTCAAGTCCCTTTTAAAGGCTAGAGCTGTGGCTTTTAGGTCCGGGGATACCAATTGCTACACGGAATCCAGGCGTGAACTCTGGAAAGCCATTAAGGGTGCCAAGAGGCAATATCGAGCCAAGTTGGAAGCCCAGGCTAACCAAAGGGATGCCAGTAGACTATGGCAGGGTCTAAATGAGATCACTAGGTGCAAAGAAAAGGCTGGGAATATCAGTAACTGTGGCGCTTCTCTTCCTGACAAACTTAACGTATTCTACGCAAGATTCAAACAGAAGAGGAGTGTCCCGCTCCCTCCGGATGAACCGGACCTGGTGGCATTGAGATTCATCGTCACCGAGGAGGACGTTAGAAGGACCTTCCTGAAGATAAATCCAAGGAAGGCGATGGGCCCAGATGGCGTCACAGGACGGGTTCTCCGGGTCTGGGCAAGCGAGCTAGCTGGAGTGTTTGCTGACATATTCAATTGCTCCTTGCTTCAGTCTAAGATCCCCTCGTGTTTTAAGAAGGCAACGATAATCCCAGTGCCGAAGAAGAGCAAGGTGGCATGCCTGAATGACTATCAACCTGTGGCTCTGACATCAATTGCTATGAAGTGCTTCGAGAGATTGGTTATGGCACACATCAACCACAGACTACCGGTCAACCTCGATGCTTTGCAATTCACCTACCGGAGCAACAGGTCAACGGCAGATGCCACCTCTCTGGCCCTACATTCCTCCTTAGAACACCTGGAGAATAAAGACGCATATGTAAGGCTCCTTTTCATTGACTACAGCTCTGCCTTTAATACCATCATTCCAAATAAACTGATTCCTAAGCTCCAGAACCTGGGCCTTAGCACTCAGATCTGCAGCTGGATCTTCAATTTCCTCACAGACAGGACCCAGGCTGTAAAAATAGGGGACTAGCTCTCCTCTACAATCACTCTGAGCACCGGTGCCCCACAAGGCTGTGTACTCAGCCCCCTGCTGTACTCACTGTACACCCATGATTGTGTAGCCAAGTTTCTATCAAACTCAATATATAAGTTTGTTGATGACACAACAATTGTAGGCCGTATCTCGGGGATGATGAGTTTGAATACAGAGAGGAAATTAAGAACCTGGTGGTTTGGTGCGAAGACAATAACCTATCCCTCAATGTCAGCAAGACGAAGGAATTGGTTGTTGACTTCAGAAACAGTAGCGGACTGCACGACCCAATTTACATCAGTGGTGCGCAAGTGGAAGAGGTCAAAAGCTTTAAGTTCCTCTGGGTCAATATCACAAACGACCTGACTTGGTCCAACCAAGAAGTCCACTGCCAAGAAGGCCCACCAGCACCTTTACTTCCTGAGAAAACTAAAGAAATTTGGCCTGTCCCCCAAAACCCTCACTAATTTTTATAGATGCACCGTAGGAAGCATTCTTCTAGGGTGCACCACAACCTGGTATGGAAGTTGTCCTGTCCAAGACCAAAAGAAGCTGCAGAAGATCATAAACACAGCCCAGCACATCACACAAACCAATCTTCTGTCCTTGGACTCACTTTACACCGCACGCTGTCGGAGCAGTGCTGCCAGGATAATCAAGGACACGACCCACCCAGCCAACAGACTTTTTGTCCCTCTCCCCTCCGGGAGAAGGTTCAGGAGCTTGAAGACTCGTACGGCCAGATTTGGGAGCAGCTTCTTTCCAACTGTGATAAGACTGCTGAACGGATCCTGAACCGGATCTGGGCCGTACCCTCCAAATATCCGGGCCTGCATCTCAGTTCTTTTGCACTACCTTACTTTCCATTTTTCTATTTTCTATTTATGATTTATAATTTAAATTTTAATATTTACTAATTTTAACTATTTTAAATATTTTTAATATTTAATATTTGTAATCCAGGGAGTGTGAAGAGCAGAATCAAATATCACTGTGATGATTGTACATTCTAGTACCAATTGTTTGGCGACAATAAAGTATAAAGTTATCCTGTGATTAGGCTAGGGTTAAATCCGGGGTTGCTGGGCAACGCAGCTCCACCCTGTATGTCAATAAATAAATAAATCTCTCCCCTGGGAAACAAATACTCTCTGTTTACTCTATCGATGCTTCTCACGATCTTGTAAACCTCTATCAGATCTCCCCTCAGCCGCTGCCTCTCCAGAGGAAACAACCCAAGTTTATCTGGCCTCTTGTGAAAGCACACACCCTCCAAACCAGGCAGCCTCCTGGTAAGCCTTTTCTGCACCCTCTCCAAAGCCTCAATATCCTTCCTCTAGTGGAATTTTCTAGAAGGTTCTGGAGGATGGAGGACTGAGAAGAGTTAAAGAGGAGGGAGCGGGCAGCAGAGGGTTCGCGTTCAGTTAGATTGCCTGGTGAGGTTCTGTGGGTATGTCTGTGCCGGGGTAACCATAGAGAGGGAACATACAGTGTTACTGGCTAACATGGAGGTGTTCTGGGATTGCTGGGAACTGCAGGGAATAAATTTTATCCTAGATATTTTAATTAAGTTTGTGTTTATGATTTTGATAACTATTTTCTCTGTGATGTGGTATTGTGGGATATAATTTGCAATAAACAAACAGTACTGTGCAAAAGTCTTAGGGACATACTGTATATATAGCTGGGGTGCCCAGACTTTAGCACAGTACTGTAGTAATTTTATGTATTGCACTGTTCTGCTACCACAAAAAAACACATTTCATGATGTGTGAGTGATGATAAACCTGATTCTGATCTGGGTCTCTATTGTGGACTGAGAGTGGGAGGGGGCAGGGAGAGGGGAATCACGACTGGAAAAAGGGGAAGGGAGAGGGGAGGGAGCGGGAAGCACCAGAGAGACATTTTGTAATGATCAATAAACCAACTGTTCGGAATCAAATGACCTTGCCTGTTGTCTCAGGCCTGGGTATGTCTGCACCCACGCAACCCCCACCCGTTCCTGACAGTCCCTCTCTGTCACCTGTTCCATGCCCCTCTGGTGATGCTTCATCCTCACCGTCCCCAACATCCTTTGTTCCCATCATTAAGCCATGGAATGGTGGAGAGGAATTGTTCGGCAGAGTAGTCAACTCCTCTTACACCATAAGACATAGGTGCAGAATTAGGCCATTCAGCCCATCAAGTCTGCTCTGTCATCTCATCATTGCTGATCCATTTCCCTCTCAACCCCATTCTCCTGCCTTCATCCCACAGACTTTCACGTCCTGACTAATCAAGAACCTATCAATGTCTGCCTTAAATATACCCAATGACTTGGCCTCCACAGCTGCCTGCGGCAATGAATTCCACAGATTTACCACTCTCTGGCTAAAGAAATTCCTCATCTCGCTTCAAAATGGACTTCCCTCTATTCTGAGGCTGTACCCTCTGGTTCTACACTCCCCCACCGAAGGAAACATCTTCTTCACATCCATTCCATCAAAGCCTTTCACCATTCGATAGGTTTCAATGAGATCCCCCCTCATTCTTCTAAATTCCAGTAAGTAAAGGCCCAGAGCCTTCAATCACTGCTCATACGACAACCTTGTCATTCCTGGAATGATTCTCATGAACCCTCTCCAATGCCATCACGTCTTTTCTTAAATAAGGGGCCCAAAATTGCTCACAATACCCCAAGTGACCCCACTGCTGTTCACACTGTTGGCGCATGACTGTGTCAGCTCAAACCGTATCATCAGGTTTGCGGATGACACAACAGTGGTCGGCCTCATCAACAACGATGATGAGTCGGAGTAGAGAGAGGAAGTGGAGCGACTGGTGGACTGGTGTGAGAGGAACAACTTAAGTTCATATGTGGAGAAGACTGAGGAGATGATTGAAGACTTTTGGAAGGTGCAGAGGAACCATCCCCCTCTGCACATACATGGCTCCTCCGTAGAGAGAGTTAAGTGCACCAGGTTCCTGGGAATTCACATCACCGAGGATCTCACCTGGTTCCTCAATATCACCTCCCTGAATAAGAAGGCACAGCAGCACCTCCACTTCCTGAGGAGATTGAGGCCAGCAAAGCTCCCCCCATGAGCCCCCCACCACCATTTTAACTGCATTTTACAGGACCACCACTGAGTGTCCTGACAAGTTGCATCTCCATCTGGTATGGGAGCAGCAGAGCATCAGACCGGAAATCCTTACAAAGGACTGTGAGTATGGCTGAGAGCATCAATGGGGTCTCCCTACCATCCATCGGAGACATTTACCAGGAGTGCTGCTTACACAGGGCCCTTAGTATTGTCAAGGATCCCACCCATCCATCCAGCATCCTCTTTGACTTTCTACCATCAGACAGGAGACTCCAATGCATAAAAACAAGAATGGTCAGGATGGGAAACAACCTCTTCCTTCAGGCCATTAGGCTTCTGAACTCCCTGTCATATCGCATTCGAAGCGTCACTGGATAATTTGTTCTGTACCCTGCAATATTTAATTTATGCACTTTACTTTGTTTATCTATGTGTAAATCATTTGTAGATTTCATCTTACTTTCCTAAGTTATTGTTTATTATGTGCACTACTTTGCTTGACACCTTGGTCTGGAGAAAAATTGTCTCATTTGACAGTGTACATGTGCATAGTTAAATGACAATAAACTTGACTTGACCAGAGCCTTGTACATCCTTGCTGTTATATTCCAGTCCTCTTGAAATGTCTGCCGACATCGCATTCGCCTTCCTCAGCACCGATTCAACCTGTAAATTAACCTTTAGGCCTGTGTGTTCTGCCTTTGCTAACATGGAACTCGGAACTGTGAAGGAGCATATTTATAAATTCAGCAGACAATAACTACTCATAGACAAGTTAAAAAAAGTTCAGAAAAGTTAACTGAATGTTGGTTTTTATTTCAAGGGCGTAAAATACAAAGGTCTGGAACTTTATGTTACATTGGATAGACCTGCGTTCAGTCCTTCGAGCTGTTCCTCAAGAGAGGGCGGGTGAGAGATGTGACCTCAGTGTGGAGGCTGAGGAATTGAGGGTGGCTTCCAGTTTTGAACCGAGGTTGACACCATCCCTCACTCCCTGCTACAGTCCGGTGGCCTCCAGTTGAAGTGTCTCTCGCAACCCCTCTCCCATCCCGAGAAACTGGCCGGCCCAAAACGATCAAGTGTATCAGTTTTAAAATACTCTTTTCATATTCTAAGAAGAAAATCTGGAGCTGGTTGGGTCACTTACCAACCAATAATGTTCTTCCCAAGGTTAACGGCAAGTCAGTTGGGTGCCACCACCCAGGAGGGTGACACTCTCCGAAGCACCTGCCCAACTCCGTAAGGACTCTACGTTGGCCAAGCTGGAAGATCCCTTATGTCATGCAGTCCACCACCTGAATCCGCCGGGATCTGCGGCCAAACACCCTTCAAACTGTCGGCTGGAAGGTTCGCGGTGGGATTACTCCGCTTCAGCAACCCCTCGCTCTTGGGATCATAGACCGGCTGCCCCGAGACCTGATGGGATGGGCAACCTGGGGCTCACTCCCACAGGTCTGGGGCGCTCAGAGAGGACAGCAGCCAGGTGGTAGAGAGTTTGCACTGGATGTTGGGCGTCGGTGTGGGAGGGGACGGTGGGGTTTGCAGTGGGAAGGGATGGTGGGAGGGTGCTCGAGTGGAACGGGCAGTGTATTATGATTGGAGGGGACATTCGGCCACGTTGTGGTGGGGAAGGGTGCTTGGGTATTACAGTGGGAGGGGCAGAGGTATGTTGGGGTGGGAAGAGGCGGAGTTTTGCAGTGGGGGGGAGTGTGTAAAGGTGTTGGGTGTGGGCTTGTGAGTGTGTTGGGTGCAGGTGTGGGGGGAACGGTTTGTGAGGACGATGGGACGGTTTGTTATAGGTGTGGGAGGGGCTGGTGTTTGGGGGTGGGAGAGGTCAGTGTGTGAGTGTTGGGATGGCTGGGTGTAAGTGAGGGACAGGTCGGTGTGTGAGAGTGTTGGGACGGTTGGGTGTAAGTGTGGGAGAGTGTTGGGGCAGTTGGATATGTAGGAGGGAACAGTGTGTGAGAGTTTTGGGACAGTGGATGTAAGTGTGGGTCAGATCGGTGTGTGAGACTGTTGGGACGGTTGGGTGTAAGTGTGGGGGGGGATGGTGGGTGAGGATATTGGGATGGGAGGGGCCGATCCAAAGCAAGAGGCTGCCGTTGAACTTGGGCCCACTCCCAGCCTTCCCGATGAGAACGCAAGCCCAATATCTGTACTGACAACCAAAACTATTTACTGAAGTCACAAACGCCTGTTAAAGAAAGGAAATCAAAAGAGGAAAAAAAAGAGATAACTGCGATGGTCACCATACGTTCCCCTTCATACAGCGGCCTGGCGCCTCCACCAGCTGCACAGTCAGGTGGGAAACAAGTGGCCTTAGGTCGGGCTGAGTCACTTTGTTTCGCTGAAGGCTATAATGTACAAAACTGCTTGCAGAACGAATAGCTCGGCCGTCGTTGCGGAGAGGTGGAGCGGCGACATCCCATCTCCACGCACTTCCTTGGCCTCAATTGGTCCTTAAAAGGTCTCTCCCTCCGCTTGTTCTGCAGACAGGACAGCTTTCGCTCGTTATTGAAAAGTCAAGCAGAGACTAGATGCGTACTACCTCCTGCGGCTTGGGTAGGAAGGATCGGGACGAGTGGCTCAAACCGGTAAAGGAGGCAAAAAATGTGGTGCTCCCTTGAAATTATCACCTCCTGGAGCTTGGGGTGGGGCGGGGGGGAATGGGACAAGGGTTTTGCTCAGTTCTGGAATGGGGGGAGAGGTGGGGATCAGTCTTTTCTGAAACAGGATCACCTCTCCATGCATCTCCCTCTCTCTCAAAACGGAATGGACAAGAGGCAGGCAGTCTTAGAACATGGCCACCATCAAACCTTTCCCCTCCAACTGTTCAAGAAGTGTTGTTGGTTATTGACAAGGGAGGGGGGGTTTGGTCTGAGGAAGAAATTCTGCAATTCTGCCCCCACGAGGGGATTCATATTCTCTGTGACCAATATGCATCCCCTGGTGAAATTTTAACCCTGGGAATATATTCTGGTCTTGACCTTACTGTTGAAAATCTAGCTGATCCCCAGTTCAGAGAGCAAGGTCAGCTTTCTTTAACTGGGTCTATATTCTAGCCTTGCCCTTACTTTTGGGGAATCCAGTTGGTCCCCAATTTGGGGAGCAAGGACAGCTTTCTTTAACTCCCTCGTTGGTATCTCTGGCAAAGCTCATGTTTCCTCCTCGCTTCGACGAATCAAAGGAAAGAAAGTGACAGTGGCAGTGGGTCCCTGTGTAAAATGGCCCAGGCTAACCTGCTGGACAGATGATTGAATCATACGAGCTCAAGAAAAGAAATTTTAAGGAAGAGAAACAAATCTCAGGTTAGTTTTTAAATACATGTCTTGAAAATAAATTTGGCTTTTTATGTTTGGCACATTTTCCTACCTTCTGACAGAAAACTTACTGGTGGGCCAAAAGCTAAGACTACCTCGGCATTGGAAAGCTGTCGTCAGCGTTCCTTAGAGATGAGGAGTGAAGAAGGGAGGACATTGGAACAAGGAAGAATAATAAGATATCAATCCCTCCCCCTCCAAGAAAAAGTTGTATTATATTACAAGAGGGGAAGGTTTATAGTGAAAAATAGCGAATCGATCAGGCAAAAATGCTCTGTCTTTCTCTCTCTGCAATGTCCGTCATTGTTCCCAAAGGGTGGGGTTTGGGGTGGGGAGGGAACAGGAAAGGACTTTAGTCAGATCAGTTGGATCACTGTGTGGAAGGTTTAAAAGTCGTTGTTCCTGGCTGCCCGTTGTCAAGGCGGTTGCCAAGGGCCCCACTATACCCGGGTAGTGGAGTGCGGGTGGGGTAACGTGTTGTTGTGGCCGGAGGGGTAAGTGTTGAAGGCGTGGAGAGGCTGCATCCCGCTGATGTTGCTGGGGATCATGGTGATGGTGTTGGGGCTCATGAGGGGCACGTCGTCGGGGGCCCGGCGCAGGGCCAGGGTGTAGTCGGGGGGGCAGGCAGGCCGCAGGATCTCGTGGGGCCGCAGGGCGTCCAGGTCGCGGCTCTCATGCTCGCCGTGCTTGATCTGCAGCGACATGATCTCTTCCTCCTGGGCGTGGGCCAGGTCGTTGGCGGCGTTGCGCTGGGGGCTGAGCCGGCGGTGCAGCTCATGGCGCTTGTCCCGCTTGTAGTAGAGGGCGGCGAAGGCCAGGATGTTGAGGAAGAGCAGCGAGGCGCCGACTGCCACCGTCACGCTCAGCTCGGTCGAGTAGTCCCGCGAGTCCTCGGGCAGACGCACATAATTGGGTGGCTCCTCAGTGCGCTCCTGCGCAGGCGGTGAGGTGACCAGCGGCCGCTTGGTGGTGATGGTCCAGCCTTTGCCGTGAGCCCGGTTGGTGAGGAAGGGGTCCTCGGGCGGCAGCTTGGTGGTGGACGTGTACTGCAGGATGTCGTGGAGGTTGTGCAGGTGTGGCACCAGCTCCAGCCAGAAGGCCACCTTGTTAGCCCGGTAGTGCTCGCGAATCCGAGGCTTGAGCCCGATATGCAGGTAGGGCTTCTCCTTGGAGTTGAACTTGGTCCATGCCACCTCCTCGAACCGGTTGGGCTTGGTGTGGATGAACTTGGTGTCCTGGGGGACTGGTTTGTTGGGATCACTAGAGGGGAGAAAGAGAGAATTAGCAAAATCACTGTAATTTGCATTGTCAGGAGTGGGCATGTTGGATGATGACCTCCCAGTGTTCAATGCCACATTACGGAGTCTTATAGTGGGCCCGTTAGGTCCACGTCAGCCAAGATTCCCAACTGAGGAGGTCCCATTTACCCACATTTTGCCCATATGCTTCTAAACCTTTCTATGTACCTGGTTTTAGTATCAAGTGCTCACCCAACCTTCCACACTATCGAGGACATCTTCAAGCGGTGGTGTTTCAAGAAGGCGATATCCATCATTATGGACCCTCACCATCTGGAATGTACCCTCTTCTCATCACTACCATCAGGGAGGAGGTGCAGGAGCCTGAAGACCCCCACTCAGTGACTCAGGAACAGCTTCTTCCCCTCCACCATCCAGTGCTGAATGGTCCACAAGCACCACCCCACTATTCCTCTTTTGAACTAATTTAGTTTTTGTAACTTTCAGTGATTTTTATGTCTTGTGTTGTACTGCTGCATATTGGGGGTTTGACAGTCTTTTTTTAATAATTTGTTTTGTGACTTCCTGTAAGGAGACAAATCTGAAGGTTGTACAAAGTATACATACTTTGGCACTTTGAATTTTGAACCAAAGAGTACCATAAGCTTGCCTTTAGAAGTTGAGGCATTGAGTTAAAGTGTCGGGAAGTTATGATGCAGCCTTATAGAAGGCTGTTCAACACACTTCTGGAGTACTGCTTTCAGTTTTAATCGTCCCACCACAGGTAGGATATGGAGGCTTGGAAGAAGGTGCAGCAGAGGCTCACTAGGATTCTGCCTGAGTTAGAGCGCATGAGAGGTTGGACAAACTTGGATTGTTTTTCCCTGGAGCCTCAGAAAGGAGATCTGACAGAGGTTTATAAGATTCTGAGAGGCAGAGATAGACAGCCAGTATTGTTTCTCCCTGACACGAACTGTCTAATACAAGGTGGTGAGTGTTCTAAGTGAGAAAGGGAAAGTTCAGGGGAGATGTGCAGGACCTGTTTGTTTTTATGTGGGTGCCTGGATCAGCCAGCCAGGGCCAATGCTGAAAGCAGGTATGGTAGTGGTGAACCTGTGGAATACGTTGCCATGGTCGGCTGTGGAGCCCTGATCTTAGGGTATATTAAAAGCGGAGGCTGATAGGTTCCTGATCAGTCAGGGCATCAAACGTTACGGGGAGAAGGCGGGAGAATGGGGTTGCGAGGGATAATAAATCAGCCATGATGGAATAGCAGAGCAATCTGGATGGCTGAATGGCCTCATTCTGTCCCTTAGTCATGGAGCAGAAGACCTAGATCCCTGAGGTGATTAGATATGCAGGGTATGGACTACGGCAGGCAGAAGGGATAAGATGTCAGAAGCTTAATCATTTTGACACAGTTTTGTTTTTTTTGTTGTTCTATTTGTATTCTTTCTTGCAGAAATTGTGCATATAATATTTGCTTAATTTAATTTTCTAGCTAACATCGCGTATGCTATCTGTCTGTGATGGTGCCACAGATAGGTTTCTCGTTACACAGAAGTGGTCCTCATGCAGGATTCCCTAAAGGTGAATTTGCAGGTTGAGCTGGTAGCGAGGGAGGCAAATGTGATTTTAGCATTCATTTTCAGAGGACTAGAATATAAAAGCAAGGATGTAATGCTGTGGCTTTATAAAGCACAGGTGAGGCCTCACTTGGAGTACTATGAGCAGTTTTAGGCTCCTTCTTATATATTTACCGAGACACAGTGTGGAATAGGCCCTTCTAGCCTTTCAAACCACACCACCTAGCAACCCTCCAATTTTAACCCTAGCCGATTCACAGGACAATTTACAATGGCCAATTAGCCTACCAACCAGTATGTCTTTGGACTGTGGGAGGAAACCAGAGCACCTGGAGGAAATCCATGTGGTCACGGGGAGAACATACAAACTTCTTACAGGCAGTGGAGGGAATTGTTCCCTGTTCGCTGGTACTATAAAGCGTTGTGCTAATCATTACCCCAGCATGCCACCCCTTTCTCTCAGAGAGGATGTGCTGACGTTGGAGAGGGTTCAGAGTAGGACTTAGACAGATTAGGAGAACGGGCAAGAAAGTGGCAAGTGAAATACAATGTTGAAAAATGCATGGTCATGCACGCTGATAGTGGAAATAAATATGCAGACTACTTTCTAAACAGGGAGAAAATCCAAAAACATGAGATGCAAAGGGACTTGGGACCCCTTGTGCAGAACACCCTAAAGGTTAACCTGCAGGTAGAGTTGGTGGTGGGGAAGACAAATGCAATGTTGGCATTCATTTCAAGAGGTCAAGAATACAAGAGCAGGGATGTGATGCTGAGGCTTTATAAGGCATTGGTGAGCTCTCACCTTGAGTATTGTGAACAGTTTTGAGCTCCTCATCTAAAAGATGTGCTAGCACTGGAGAGGGTTTGGAGGATGATTCCAGGAATGAAAAGGTTAGTATATGAGGGACGTTTGATGGCTCTGGGTCTGCACTCGCTGGAATTTAGAAGGATGAGGGGGGATCTCATTGAAACCTTTTGAATGTTGAAAGGCCTAGACAGAGTAGATGTGAAAAGGATGGGTGAGTCTAGGACAGATGGCACAGCCTCAGGATAGAGGGGAGTCCATTTAAAACAAAGATGCAAGGAAATTTCTTTCGCCAGAGGGTGGTAAATTTGTGAAATTTATTGAAGGCCAGGTCATTGGGTGTATTTAAGGCAGCGCTTGATATGTTCTTGATTGGACACAGCATCAAGAGTAATGGGGAGAGGGCCAGGGAGTGGGGCTGAGGAGAAAAGGGTTAGCCATGATTGAATGGCAGAGCAGACTTGATCGGCCAGACAGCCTAATTCTGCTCCTACGTCTTATGGTCTTATGATCACAACAATGATTCTGGGAATGAAAGGCTTGTCATATGAGGTCCTGTTTACGGTTCTGGGCCCGTACTCATATGAACTGTGGTGCTGGTTTTGGGCGGCGGGGGGCAGGGATCTCACTGAAATTTATCAAATGTTGAAAGGCCTCAACAGAGTGGATGTAGAGAGAAAGTTTCCTACGGTGGGAGAGTCTAGGACCAGAGGACACAGCCTCAGAGTAGAAGGACATCCATTTAGGACAGAGATGAGGAAGAATTTCTTTAGTCAGTGGGTGGTAAATCTGTGGAATTTATTGGCACAGGCAGCTGTGGACGCCAGGTTATTGGGTATATTTATGGCAGAGGCTGATAGATTCTTGATTAGTTACGGCATGAAGGAATACAGGCAGAAGGCAGTAGATTGTGGCTGAGGAGTAAATGGTCAGCCATGATGAAATGACAGAGCAGACTCGATGGGCCAAATAGCCTAATTCTGCTACTATATCTTATGGATATATGGTCTTATATACTGTACTTGTGCATCTGACAGTAGACTTTGTCCCTTACACAATCATGTGCCAAAGAGCCTGTTCTTGTTCCGTATGCTCTATGTTCTATATACAGTTTGGGAACTTCGAAGGGGTTTTCTCTTTGGCATGTGCAGGTCAACGGACCACAGCAATCTTGACAGTATCTGTAGTATCTTGTGTCCCTTCAGGCTGTTATATGTTGAGTAAGACCATTAGATATAGGAGCAGGATTAGGCCATTTGGCCCATCTAGTCTGTTCTGCCATTTGATCAAGGTTTATCTCATCCCTATTCTCTTTGGCACCTTTACTAATCAAAAGAGTCCCCCCCTTCTTCTAAACTCCAAGGAGTATAGACCCAGACAGTTCAACCACCCCCGACAGGCCATTCCGCCCCTCTTTCGTCTAGTAGGGTGCTTTGAACTGAGTGTGAACTAACCCGGTCTTGGCGAAGTTGGTCCAATAGGTCATCACCACTGCGCTGAGCATGACGTCGTTCTTGGAGAAGTTGCAGGGGAAGAGCTCGGTGACGCCAATCATGGGGATGCCGAAGACGTAGGGGATCTCGTCGCCATGCGCTGCATCTGCCCACACGGCCTTCATCTCGCTCTGGCAGTGGTGGTAGAAAGTGTAGAAGTAGGTGGGCGACTGGTACTCGGCATGGAGCCGGGCGGTGGCAATGGCCGGCGCGACCCACTGGTGGTCAGTGAAGAGTGCCAGAAGGGTCTTGCGCCGCATCTCGCCGTTGTCGCGGTCCGCCCAGTCTGTGTACATGAACTTGATGGTCTCCCGAAGGATGTCCTTGCCTTCTGGGTAGCCGTAGAGGTTGTCCACAAAGTTGGAGACGGCAAAGTCGAAGTAGCTGGCTGAGATGCCATCCTCTGTGTTCACCAGCGACTCCACGAACTTGAAACCCTCGCCCTGGTTGACGCCCAGCAGGATGTCGTAGTTGAGGAACTCCCCCTGCTCCATCAGGATCTCAGGGTCATCGGGGAGGACATCACCGTCCACCACGGGCCCAAAGGCGATGTGGTACCTGGTGGGCTGGATGTCCTGATCTACCAGCTCCCGGTAGGACTTCCTCCGCAGGCACTCCACCATGTCCACAGTCTCAGCAAAGTTGCAGCCCACCTTCTTGGCCAGCATCCTGGTGTATTTAGCCGGTTGGTAGTTGACGGACCAGCTTGAGATGGCAGTGCCACTCTGCGCAATTGCCCGTTGGAAGAGACCTGGAAGTGGAAAAGACGGAGAGATGAGGCGGGGCTTCCCGCCGACGTGTTTCACTCTGTCCAGCTTATGCATTCTGATTGGTCTACGCCAGCCCCTTCCCTCTATCATTCATCCCCTGTGACGCAGAGGGAGGCTGTTCGGCCCAGCCTCCCGTGCCAGCCCTTTGTAAACTGTTCCTGCCAGAAACACATGAGATTCTGCAGATGCTGGAAATCTTGAGACCAACACACAGAGAAAGTGCTGGAGGAACTCAGCAGGCCAGGAAGCATCTACGGAAATGAATAAGCAGTCTACATTTTAGGCTGAGTCATCATTAAGAGTCTCAACTGCTTATTCCCCTCCATAGTTGCTGCCTGACCTGCTGAGTTCCTCCAACACCCTTGTGGGCTGTTTCTTTCATTCCACATCTCCATATCCTCTCTTCCTCCATCTCCCTCAGATACAGATTTCATCCAGTTCCTTCTTGTAAAGTGTTATTTCAATCTGTCCCTCCCCCTCCCCATAGAGAGGTACAACATGGACACAGGCCCTTCGACCCATCGAGTCCATGCCAACCAATAATCGATCATTTACACCAATTCTATTTCATCCTCCTTAATTCCCACCAACACCCCCCCCCCCAGATTCTCCCCATCAGGGGTGGGGGCAATTTACAGTGGCCAATTAACCCACCAAGTCCACACATCTTTGGGATGTGTGAGGAAATCCCATGGAGCCAATGTGCAAACTCCACATACAGACATTGCCAGAGGTCAGGTTTGAACCCAGATCTCTGTCACTGTGAGGCTGCGGTTCTACCTGTGTTAAAGATGTCTTTAGTTATTACTCTCTAGCCCATTAAATCTACAACCCATCCAGCCCATAGCCGGATTCCCTTCATGGTCCCAATGTTAAGTTTGACACCCCACCCCTCTCTGAAATCTTATCCACATTCAGGGAACAGACCCATCTTTGACAGTCCCTCCCACAGAAGTGCCTCATCCCAAGGCCCACCACACACAGATCTTGTCCCATCTCTTCTGGTGTACGTTTAACCTTGGTGGGGGGGGGTCAAGATGCATGAACCTTGACCTCTTGACCTCCAGCCTCATTTCAGTAACAGTCAACACCCAAATGGAGAACAAGCTCGGATGTTTACTGGTCCTTCTGCCAAGAGAAACCACAGTGAAAACCATGATGGTCAATTCCACCCTGTTTGGTTGTCATTGTGGTTGGGAGAAGGAAGGGAGGCAGACTGATACCCCCGTTTCTAGCAGCTCCACAATTCCATCACCAGATGCTGGTGAATGCGTTGGAGGACACGCTCTCCACCTTGGAGTTGTGGGGGAGGGTGGGTGTGGATACCTTGAGGCTCGGGCAAGGCTGCCAACTCTTCAGGAATGGTTGGAGTGTCCAGGATTCCATCGTCAAAGATCCCTACCGTGCTGTCTTCTTGCAGGAGGTCCAGAAGCCTGAAGTCCTACATCAGCAGGTTCAAGAACCGGATGATCGGAATGAGTCTGGTACACCGGCTCGAATGTGCAGGAATGTAAGAAGCTGCAGGGAGGAGTGGACTCAGCCCCACCATCGGTCATAGCTACCGGTGGTGTGGCCTCAAGGCGGCTACATCCATCATCAAAGATCCCCACCATGCACTCTTCTTGTAGCCACCATCAGTCAGGAAGTACAGAAGCCTGAAGTCCCACACCACCATGTTCGAGAGCAGCTACTTCATTTCAACCATTCAGTTCCTGAAACAACTGGCACAACCCTAATCACTACAGTTTAGTGACATTATGACCACTTTGATTACAATGTTCAGATCGTGTTCTTCCTTGTATAATTTATGTCTTCCTCATGAATGCTGTGTATCTGATGCTGTGTGTCAGGGTCATGAGCGAACTCAAGCTCAGAAATCCCAGAGACTTCAGCAGTTCAACCAAAACAAAAGACCTAAGACAGAAATTACTAGCAAGACTAACAAGAACTCGGGCATTACACAGAATCCTGAAGAACTGAGTTCACTCACGTTACATAGAAGAACTTGGTCAGTGTTTCTCCTGACAAGGGTATACAATAACTGAGCAAAGAGGGGTTGACTTGCCCCCCACCCAAAATACAAGCTGGAACACATAAGCATTCAGGTCCAATCAAACAGCCCCAGTGTCCAGACGAATCAGTAACCCCCAAAGACCACAACTGTAATACAAGACATTGAAAATCTCGTGCTAATTCCATTATCCCAAATTGAATAAAGGTGATAAATACAAAGAGAGGTTAACACTCCCCATGATACCACATGAGACACCTGCAGCACAAAGTGAAAACCCAGAGCTAATCCAAAGACTAACAATTAGACATAAAAGGTTAACAATCCAAGTAACACTGCATGCCCAAGAAAATACAATCTACATACTCATTGAAAAAATCTTTTCTTTTAAAACTGACCCCTGCTTGTGACACTATGTACCTGTGATGCTGCTGTAAGATTTTCATTGCACCCGTACTAGCGTGGATGACAGTGAACCTGACTAGTCCCTCTCCCTTTGTCCTTTTTATAGTCTCTTTTCCAACAACCTTACATCCATGCCTGAAGTCCCACACCACCAGACTCAAGGACAGTTGGTTCCCGTGAAGCATTCGGTTCTTGAACCAAACTGCACAACACTAAGTCACTACCTCAGTATAGACCCTAAGACCACAAGATATAGGAGCAGAATTAGGCCATTTGGCCCATCGAGTCTGCTCTGCCATTTCATCATGGCTGATCCAATTTTCCTCTCAGCCCCAAACTCCTGCCTTCTCCCCATAACCTATCATGCCCTAATCAAGAAAATATAAACCTCGGCCTTAAATGTACCCATGACTTGGCCTCCAGGGCCACCAGTGGCAATAAATTCCACAGCTTCACCAGCCTCTAGCTAAGGGAATTCCTCCTGTTCTCTGATCTAAATGGATGACCCTCTATACTGAGGCTGTGTCCTCTGGTCTTAGATCCGCCCCCCCCCCCGGAAATATCCTCTCCACATCCACTCCATTGAGGCCTTTCAAATTTGATAGGTTTCAATGAGGTCCCAGAGCCATCAAACACTTCTCATATGGTAACCCTTTCAATCCTGGAATCAGTCCCATGAGCCTCCTTAGAACTCTCCCCAATATCAGCACATCCTTTCTAAGATAAGGGGCTCAAATCTGCTCACAATACTCCAAGTGAGGCCTCACCGGTGCTTTATAAAGCCTCAACATTACATCCTTGCTTTTATATTCTAGTTCCCTTGAAATGAACGCTAACATGGCATTTGCCTTTCTCACTGCCAGCTCTACCTGCAAATTTATGTTTGGGAAATCCTGCATGAGGACTTCTAAATATCTCACATGCTGCAACAGGATACTAAACAAACTCAGGCAGCATTACCCACAACAATGCATCCCTCGCCCTGAGCTCAATGCGTTCTCTGTATGTCCTGTACAGAGGGAGATTGAAATGTCCCCACCTACCCTGAGAGCCTACAGGGCACCTGGACCTGTGATCAGTCTTCTGGGGAGTGAACCCACGCCATGTCCTTAGATTCTGTGCTGATGACTTGCTGGGGTTATCTGCAGACATTTCTAACCACTCCATAATCCAGTCTGAAGTTCCCACCTGCTTTCAGAAGACCACTATCATCCCAGTACCCAAGAAAACAAGGTAACATGTTGAATGACTACTGTGCCTTATTCACGGACTACCGCCACTGGCTCCACCATCAGGGTGGCATGGTAGCACAGTGGTGAGCACAACGCTTTACAATACCAGTGACCCAGGTTCAATTCCCGCCGCCGCCTGTAAGGACTTTGTGTGTTCTCCCCATGACTGCACTTTCCTCCGGGTGCTCCGGTTCCCCCCTCCGCCACATTCCAAAGGCATACCGGTTAGTAGGGTAATTGATCATTGTAACTTGTCCTGTGAGTAGGCTCGGGTTAAATACGTGGATTGTTGTGTGGCGTGGCTCAAAGGGCCAGAAGGGCCTATTCCGGGCTGTATCTTAATACGTAGATAAGTAAAGTTGTTCGAATATTTCAATACAATTCGAGTGATCTTGTATATATATTTGTTTGTTTAAATGATTAATTTTGAGTTATATATAAAAATCGTTCAACGCATACGTCATCACGCTACCACATGATATGAGTGGCCTCACTGAAAGTAAACTCAAAATTAGACCCGCATTTTGGCCTGCGTCTTCTTTTGAATTAATTTAACGTTTTGAAGCTTCAAAACATGACAGACATGCCTTAATGACGATGGCCAGTGGCTTCACCACCATAAAGTGCTTCAAGAGACTGGTCGTGGCACACATTAACTCCAGCCTCCCAGACAACCTCGACCCACTGAAAGCAGGTCTAAGGCAGACACCATCCCCCGGCCCTACCTTCATCTCTGGAGCACCCAGACGGCAAAGGCACCCACATCAGGTTCCTCATTATTCAATACAGCTCTGTCTTCAACACCGGAATTCCAAACTATCTCATCTCCCAACTCCAAGACCAGGCCGCAGCCACCCCCTCTGCAGCTGCATCCTTGACTTCCTGACCAGCTGACCACAAAGAGTAAGGACAGGCAACAAAATCTCTAAAATGATTAACTTCAACATGAGGTTGCATTCTTAGCCCCCTGCTTGACTCTCTGCACACTCCTTTTTTTTCTATAGAAAATATCTTTATTACAAATTCGGTGCTATATATACAAAACAGTGACTAACACAATTACTTCACTACAAATAGACAATACACATTATACTAAAATGTTTCCATCTCTGTCAATGATGGCAATTACCCTCCGCGGAGCCCAACGGTCCCCGAACGCCTCTATGGTCGCGGTGGACTGTGCATCTTCCTTTTCAATATTTACCCGGGCACGAACATACCCCTTAAACATTGCTAGGCAGTCTGCCCGGGCAGATCCTCCCGCCATCCGTTTCCATGACCCACGGATGGCAGTTTTCGCCAGCCCCAGGAGCAAGTTGACAAGGACATTCTCATCCCTCTTTGCCCCCCCCTCCTCACTGGATGACCATATATAAATAGGGTGGGGCTAAAATGCAACCAGAAGGCGAGAAGCAGCCCACGTAAATACACAAAACGGGGCTGCAGCCTCACACACTCCACGTACGTTTGGTACACAGACTCCTCCAGCTTGCAGAAACGACATGCAGCTGGGAGATCCGTGTACAAACTAAAGAATTTATTACAAGGCATCGCTCTATGAAGCAGCCTCTAGCCGAGATCCCCAAGGTGCATGAGAAGAACCCCCTCGTAAAGGGACTTTCATTGGGGACCCCCCCTTCACCTCCAGGTGGAAAGACCGACCGCCATGGCATGTCGGGACAGTGGACGACAGCTAGGAAGTGGAGGGTGTGGAGCAGCAGCCCGTACAGGTACCTCCTACTTACATCCCTGAATGGGATTGTGGGTGTCGAGGAGAGACGGCTCAAGTTGTGTGGGCTTGGCTCTTGGATAAGATTGCGAAGCCTGCGCCCAACGAGCAGCTCAGCCTGACTCGTTCCACACACCTGAGCCGCACCAACATCCGTTGAGGTAGGGCAAGGGTCGGCCAGGACTCTGCCAGAGGAGGGGATTCCCAGCCTGAGGCGACCATGTTCCAGACTCTCAGTAGGTCCTGATAGAAGCCGGACAGACTCTGCAAAGCAGCATGGCTGACGCCCACCGGTGGTAGCTGTATCTTTTCGTGAAGACAGCAGCCCCTCTGGAGGAAGAAAGTCGCCAACACGTGCCACCTGGGAGGGTGCTCGGCGTACAGAAATCTCTGCAGAGTCCTGAGGCGGAGAGCTGCCAGTCACGCACATACGCATACCAGTGACTGTCCGCCCTCTCCCACTGGGAGACTCAAGACCACTGTGGAGACCCAGTGTTTCCTGTTACCCCAGAAGAAGTCCATTAATTTCCTCTGTATTCTCACGACAAAGGGGGCAGGAGGGGCCAAGGTGACCATCCGGTACCACAACATGGAGGTCACCAGCTGGTTTATGACCACCACCCTGCCTCGATAGGAAAGCACCCTGATAAGGCCTGACCAGCGCCCCAGCCGGGCCATGAGTTTTGTCTCCAGGTCCTGCCAGTTCGCCAGCCAGGTCTCCCCAGAAGGACTCAGGTAGACTCCCAGATAGAGAAGGCGTCTGGTGCTCCACTCAAAAGCTCTCATCTCCTCCGGCAGGGAGTCCACCTGCCACTGACCCACTAAGAGTCTGGAACATTTCGCCCAGTTGATCCTAGCGGAGGATACCGCCGAGAAGACTTCTTGGCACTCGCACATCCTCTGCAGGTCATTGGGATCTGTCACCATGAGGAGTACATCATCGGCGTAGGCCGAGAGGATGACCTCCATGTCCAGTTCACACAGAACCAGACCCATCAGCCTTTGCCGAAGGCGGCTCAGGAATGGTTCAACACAGATCGCATACAATTGACCAGACATGGGGCACCCCTGACATACTCCTCTTCTGAAGGGAATGGGCGGTGCCAGTGATCCATTGATCTTAACAAGGCACTCCGCGGCAGAGTACAGGAGCTGAACTCGGGCCATAAAGTGTTGGCTGAGCCCAAAAGCCTGCAGACTGCCCACTAGGAAACTGTGGTCTACCCGGTCAAACGCCTTCTCCTGGTCAAGAGAAAGAAACGCGGCCTGTGACCCAGTCTCCTGTGACAGGTGAATCAGGTCCCGTACTAGGTGGACATTGTCCTGGATGGAGCAGCCCGGGACTGTGTAAGATTGGCCAGGATGGATCACCTGTGTCAGTACTGAACCAAGACGGTTGGCCATTGCCCGGGCGAAGATCTTGTAGTCTGCATACAAGAGGGAGACTAGGCACCAGTTCTTTAGCAGGCAGAGGTCTCCCTTCTTGGGCAGTAGGACCACGACAGCTCTCCGCCATAAGAGGGGCATTTCCCCGGTGGCTAGGCTCTCCCCTAGGACAAGGCTGTAATCAACCCCTAGGACAGCCTGATAAAACTCTACACTCAGTCCATCTAAGCCAGGGGACTTACCCCTCCGGAGTTGCGGAAGGGCAGAAGACAGCTCCTCCCGAGCCAGGGGAGTGTACACTCCTGACAGCGTGGCCTGACTCTACTTTACCTCCATCTACCAGTCTGTAGTGGGCTGGATCTCAAGACAGAGTTGAGGAAACAGATATGGTGATATGGTCACAAACGCGAGACAGTTTGTTGGACATCCAAATCAACACACTCAAAATGCTGGAGGAACTCAGCAGATAAGGCAGCATCTTTGGAAGTGAACAGTCGGCATTTCAGGCTGAGAGCCTTCTTCAGGACTGGAAAGAAAGAGGTCAGAGTAAGAAAGTGGAGGGAGGGGAGGATGAAGTACACGGTGGCAGGTGACAGGTGAAACCAGGAGAGGGGGAGGGGTGAAGTAAAGATTTGGGAAGTAGATTGGTGAAAGATTTGAGAGTTAAAGGGCAAAAGTTTAGGGGTAACATGAGGGGGAACTTCTTTACTCAGAGAGTGGTAGCTGTGTGGAATGAGCTTCCAGCAGAAGTGGTTGAGGCGGGTTCGATGTTGTCGTTTGAAGTTAAATTGTATAGATATACGGACGGGAAAGGAATGGAGGGTTATGGGCTGAGTGCAGGTCGGTGGGACGAGGTGAGAGTATGAGTTCGGCACGGACTAGAAGGGCTGAGATGGCCTGTTTCCATGCTGTGATTGTTATATGGAAAGAGATAAAGGGCTGGAGAAGGGGAAGACCCACTGAAGGTTCAACAATTTCTTCACTACTGCCATTAGTTCCCAAACTGATCTGAGAAACCTGAACACTAATTTGTACAGTATTATTTTTGTCTCTTTCAACTTGTGCGGATGTTGTTCTATTTATTTTCTCCCTTAAGCTGTGCAAAATTTATTTTAATTTAAGTGAATGTTTGTCACAATGTGGGTGCGCTGGCACTATTGGAACACAAGCGCAGAGGAAAGACAGACTCCGACGTAGAGATAGCGATGAAGAGTTTATTCACACTAATTCCAAAAGGACATCAGTGGCTTGGCCAAGCGACACTGCGAGATATAACTTTCTCAAAACTAAGACCCCAGCGGTAGTGCTAATTGGGCATCCACTTAAATAGTACAAGTAACACAGAATCCCCAAGCCTATCAAAATAAATTTTACAAGCTTCAACAGAAGGTGCCAGGAGACCACATTACAAAGGGTGAGCTGCTTGAGAAAAACATTATAATTATAATGATTATAACTTTTATTAAACAAAAATTAACCAATCCATGTGCTCTAAAAGCCTTGCAGCCAAACTTTCTCCAGTGCCCCAACACAGGCCCAAAGGGCTCATTACAGTGTTCACTAAGTTTAATCACGTTTGTAATGGACAGTGCAGCAGCCGTAAATAAGTTGACTCTCACAATATTTATACCCTGTGTCTGTGTGAGCGTGCCAGTGAACTGCAACATGAGCATCACACATTGGTTGGTTGGCTTAGCATTGTTGTCACTGTGCCCAGATACAGTGAAAAACTTTAGAGTGCCATCAGGACCAATCTTGCAAAACAAAGACATAAATGATGGTACCATAATAGAAAAAGTGCAGGTATACAAATAAGGTGCAAGAAGTAGAGATAAAGATTTCTGATCACATTGGGAAAGAAGCTGTTCCTCAAATATGAGGCCCCTGAACCAGCGTGGCTAACTTCGCTCACCAAACTGAACTGATTCCACAACCTGCGGACTCACTTTCAAGGGCTCCACAACTCATGTTCTCATTATTTATTTATTTGCTTAATTTGTCTTTTTTTGCACGTTGGAGTTGTGTCAATCTTTATTTGTGAGCAGCTTTTCATTGATTCTATTGTATTTTTATGTTGTAATGTGAATGCTTGCAAGAAAATCAATCTCACGGTCATATTTGGTGACGTACATGTACTTTGATTATAGATTTACTTTGACTTTGACCTTGAACTTTGAAGAAGGACGTCAAAGGATATAGCAGGATATAGGTCATTTATAGTTATGTCCAAAGTAAGTTTATTATCAAAGTACATGTATGTCACCATAAACAACCCTGAGATACATTTTCTTCCATGTAAACTCAATAAATCCTTAATAGAATCAATGAAAGACTGTACTAACTTGGGTGTTAAAACACTGTGCAAAAGACAACAAACTGTGCAAATACAAAAAGCAAGAAATTCCAATAATAAATAAATAAATAAGCAATAAATATCAAGAACATGAGGTGAAGAGGCCTTGAAAGTGAGTCCATTAGATGTGAAAACATTTCAATGATGGTGCAGAAGAAGTTGAGTGAAGTTATCCAGAACCTCATATGTTAGCACTTTCATTCCTGGAATCATTCTTGTCAACCTCCTCTGGAGCCTCTCCAATGCCAGCACATTCTTTCTGAGAAAGAGGAGCCTAAAATTGCTCACAATACTCTAAGTGTGGTCTAATCAATGCTTTATAATGCCTCAGCATTACATCCTTACTTCTATATTCCAGTCCTCTCGAAATGAATGCTAATGTTGCATTCGCCTTCCTCACCACCAACCTAACCTGCAAATTAACCTTTAGGGAATCCTGCACAAGGACTCCTAGGTCCCTTTGCACCTCTGATTGTTAAGTTTTTTCCCTCATTTAGAAAATAGTCTACAGCTTTACTCCTTCTACCAAAGTACATGACTGTACACTTCCCTACATTATATTCCATCTGCCACTTCTTTGCCCATTCTCCCAATCTGTCCAAGACCTTCTGCAGGCTCCCAGCCTCCTCAACACTACCTGTCCCTTCATCCATCTTTGTATCATCTGTAAACTTGGCCACAAACCTATCAATTCCATCATCCAACTTTGTTGATGTATATAGGGTCCAGAGGAGGTTCACAAGGATGACTCTAGGAATGAAAAGGTTTTTATACCAGGTACATTGGATGGTTCTGGGTCTGTACTCACTGGAATTCAGAAGGCTGAGGGGGGAATCGTATTGAAACCTTTTGGATATTGAAAGGCCTAGATAGAGTAGATGTGGAGAGGATGTTTCCCATGAATGGAAAAGTCCAGGACAAGAGGGCACAGCCTCAGGATAGAGGGGCGCCCTTTCAAAACAGAGATGCGGAGAAATTTCTTTAGCCAAAGGGTGGTGAATTTGTGGAATTTGTTGCCACATGCAGCTGTGGAGGCCAGGTCGTTGGGTGTATTTAAGGTGTAGATTGATAGGTTCTTGACTGGACATGGCAACAAAGGTTACGGGGAGAAGGCCGGGAGCTGGGGTTGTGGAGGAGATAAAAAGGATCAGCCATGATTGAATGGCAGAGCAGACTCGAAGGGCTAATTCTGCTCCTACGTCTTATGGTCTTATGGTCTAATGTGAAAAGAAGCAATCCCAACACGGACCTTTGCAGAACACCACTGTCCTTGGAAGTCTCAGCTCGTCAAGCCTCATATCAGAGCCAGCCTCCCCTCATCACTGGATCCTCTGCAGTTTGCTTATCGTCCAAATCGCTCTACGGAGGATGCAATATCCACCACACTGCACACAGTTCTCTCTCACTTGGACAACAAAGACACCTATGCCAGAATCCTGTACATTGATTTCAGTTCAGCGTTCAATACCATCATCCCGCAGAGACTAGTGGAGAAACTGTCGCTGCTTGGCCTTAGCACTGCCACGTGTCGCTGGATTCTGGATTTCTTGACATAGAAACCACAGTCAGTCCGTGTTGGCAGGAACATCTCTGACTCCATCACACTGAGCACTGGATCCCCACAAGGCTGAGTGCTTAGCCCATTGCTGTTTACACTGCTAACACATGACTGTGCAATCAGATTCAAGGAGAACCTGATCATTAAATTTGCAGACGATACCACAGTGGTGGGGCTCATCAGCAAAAATGATGAAACTATGTACAGGGAGGAGGTCAAACACCTAGAGAGCTGATGCAGGGATAACAACTTGATGCTTAATGTCACCAAAACCAAGGAGATGATCGTTGATTTCAGACGGTCTCAGCCTGAGCACACACCCCTCAGCATCAGCGGCTCCACAGTGGAGAGAGTGGAAAACATCAAGTTCCTTGGGGTGCAGATCTCGAACAATCTCACCTGTCCAGGAACACCACTGGGATTGTGAAACGGGCCCAGCAGAGATCGCACTTTCTGAGGAAGCTTAAACAAGCATCACTCCCCACCAACATCTTAACTACATTCTACAGAGGCGTGGTTGAGAGTGTGCTGACCTTTTGCATCACAACCTGGTACTCTAGCTGCAGTGCTGTCGACAAAAAAGCCTTGCAGAGGGTGGTTCGGGGAGCAGAGAAGTTTATTGGGGTCTCCCTACCTTCTGTCCAAGACCTCTTTCAGAGTCGATGCCTCCAGAAGACATGGTACATCATTAAAGACCCCTCACACCTTCTCCATGAACTGCTTGTTATTCTGCCATCAGGCAAATGTTACAGGAGCATCAAAACTAAAACCACAAGGCTACTAAACAGCTTCCTCCCACAGGCAGTCAGACTGCTAAATAGCTGCTCCACCTGACTCTGCTTTGGACACTTTTAACTTGCACTGGACACTTATAACTGATTTTAACTGACATATGGCTGTTGTGTTTTACTATTTATTGTTATGTTTATTCTTTAGTGTTGTGTTTGTTATGTTATGATTTCACTGCCCCTGAGGAACGCTGTCTCATTCTGCCCTGCAGAGCTGATGTACGTTTAGAATGACAATAAAGTTTCTTGAATCTCTGAATCTTTGTATATTTCATAAAGTTCAAAGTCCAAATGAAATCTATTATCAAAGTATGTATATGTTACTCTGAGATTCATTTGTTGCGGGCATTCACGGCAGAGTCAATGAAATACAAGAGAATTGATGAGAAACTACACACAAACACTTACAAACAACCAAAATAGACAAAGACAGATTCTTGTGAAGTGAAGGGGTGAAAGGTTACTGCGGAAGTACGAGACTACAGAATTGAGATTCCTGCTGAATCAGGCACAATCGTATTAAAGTTGTGGAGAATAGATCTAGAATCATCCATAGATGCAAAGGCATAGGACATGTTTTGGAGACGACACAGTTATTCACTGGCAAGTTTCTCAGTTGAGGTATTGAGAATAAGAGCTGGGACTCTGCCCTAGGACAGCCCGTCCCTCTTACAGGGTTACATCCATGCCCAGGTGTCATTGGAGGAGGAGTATGCACTGCCCATAGCTACAATGGGTTTTGAGGGGCAGGATTTTCACAGTAAACACCACCACAGGGGTTTAGGTGCGTTCTCGTTGGAACAGGTGGTGTTGTAATTTTAATCTGCAAAGAGTGTGAATCGTGGAGCAACATAATATTGCAATAATGTGATGCCATAATCACCAAATAAAACTCCTCTGAAAAAAACAGGGAAAATCCCATTCTCATCCCTACGACAATTCCCATCAATCTCCTCCTCCCAGATTCCACCTCACATCCACATGGCAAAACCTGGAAATATCAGCACATCAGAAGAGTACATACTACCTAGGAAACCCACAGAAAATCAACATACCTGCAAAACGTCATGGAAATTAACACACCCGGGAGTACCTCATAAATATTCACACACACCTGGGTATACCCCAGAGGTATCAAAAATCCTCGGGATACCTCGCAAATAATCACACATACCTGGAGATATTCCACAAACACTAACACACGGGAAAAAACCTCACAAATACCCACACATTCCTGGTGATAATCCACAAATATTAATGCACCTTGGGATACCTGACAAATATAAACGCTTACCTGGGGATATTCTGCAAGGACTAACACACCAGGCAATATCTCACAAATATTCACACATATCTGAGGACACCACACTAATATTCACATACACTGGGGACACCACACAAATATTCTTACACATCTAGGGATACTCTACAAGTCTTAGCACACCTGAGGCTACCTCAAAAATGTCTACACACACCTGGGGATACTTCACAAGTATTAACATACCTGGGGATACCTCACAAATATTGATACGCACCCGTGGATACTCCGGACATACTATCACACCTGGGGATACCTCGCAACTATCCACTTACACCTGGGCCTACTGCAAATATTAAAGAAGCACTCATGGTATTTGACAAATCTTGGCAGCATTCCAATAAGTGTAGATTCCCAGGGACTCCACCATGACATAAATACACATCCAGCACCTCTGTGAGTAACCACACATTTGACAGAATCTGCTGCAGATATGAAGACAACACTAACACCACCTTCCCAGGGACATCCTACAAAGATCAACACTCTCCTGGGAGCTGCTGTGCAAATGTCAATGCATTGGTACAGTATCCATCGAAGCATTGGCACACTTCCAGGGATGTCATTGAGAAAATAATGCTCCACTGTGAATGATTTGCATTTATGACCAAACATGGGGTGTGCGGGGGTGAAATCCCTCATAATATCAATCCTTCCCCGAGGATATCCTGTAGATGACAATACTGTTTAGGGCCAAACTATGATGAATGATTGGCTGTTGGTCATATCCGACGATGACTGTTAGATTTGTGCAGTTCTGTCGTGTGTTCGTAGGTGGCTGCTGAGTCCAAGTTGGAAGTGGAAGTCCATGGACATCCACAAAAAGGACATGAAAACAGTGCTGGATCTGGAAGTCGAGCTGCTCCTGTTGCTTTCCTTCTTTGTCAGGCAGCGATCAGCAACTCCTCTCCAGGTCGTGAGCGGTTCTAACCAGGGCTCTCCAGCCACCTCGGTCTGCGCACATTTCAGTACAAGCCTGGCCCGCGCAGTCTTTGAACCTCTTACGGGGCCTGCCTCAATTCCTCTTGCCCAGTGAAAACACACCATATAGTAGCTGCTCGAGGATTCGGGAATCCTTCATGCATATGACATGGCATGACCACAGAAGCCGTGCTTTTACAATCATGGCGTCAACACTCGTTGTCCCTGCTCTGTTGGGGACCTCTAGTTTTGTGACATAGTCCTGCCAATGGATGCCAAGGATTGACCTCAAACTATGCATATGGAACCCCTCTAGCATTCAGGGGAAAACACAGCTAAGCTAACAAAGGACTGGGGAACATCAGGAAATATCAATCCAAATAAACTCCACTCAAGCGTAAAAAGTGAAAATGTTGCAATTATTACAAAATATTAAAATGATACCAATGATCCTTCAATGCTTACAGACTCGTGCTGATCAGTAGATGTAGAAAAATTCTCAATGTTTTCCGCATACTAACTACAGATGTACCATAGAGAGCGTTCTTACTGGCTGCATCACTGTCTGGTATGGGGAGGGGGGCACTATACAGGATCAAAAAAAGCTGCATAAAGTTGTAATCTCAGCAGGTTCCATCATGGGTGTTAGCCTCCATTGTATCCTGGACATCTTGAAGGACTGAAAAAGGTGGCATCCATCATTAAGGACTCCCACCACCCAGGTCATCAGGGTGGAGATACAGGAGCCAGAAGACACACACTCAGAGATTCAGGAACAGCTTCTTCCCCTCTGTCACCTGATTTCTGAATGGACATTGAACCCATGAACACTACCTGACTACTCTTTTATCCCTCTCTTTGTGCACTAGTTATTTAATTTTTAAAGATGCTCAGTGGTTGGGGGTGCTTTTCCTGTGATGGACTGGACCGGTATCCACTACTTTCTGTAGAATTTTCCATTCAAGGGCATTGGTGTTTCCATACCAGGCTGTGATGCAACCAGTCAATATACTCTCCACCACATATCTGTAGAAGTTTATCACAGTTTCAGGAGTGAGAGAGAACATCTGGTTGAGTGGTGTCACAACGATTTTGCACTCAACGTCAGTAAAACCAAGGAGCTGATTGCGGACTTCAGGAAAGGGAAGTTGAGGGAACACACACCAGTCCTCATCGAGGGATCAGAATAGATTCAAGTTGATGAGTGTCAATATCTCTGAAGGTCTATTCCGGGTCCAATATGCCATTGCAATTACAAAGAAGACATGACAGTGGCTACATTTCATTTGGAGTACGAGGAGATTTGGAATGTTATCAGCAACACTTGCAGGTTTCTACAGATGTACCGTGGAGAGCACTGTAACTGGTTGCATCACCGTCTGGTGTGGACGGGCCACTGGATTGCAGAAAGTTGTAAACTTAGTCAGCTCCATCATGGGCACCAGCCTCCCCCAACCCCAACATCAGAGACAATTTCAGAAGGTGATGCTTCAAAAAGACAGCATCCATCATTAAGGACCCCCATCACCGAGGACATGCCCTCTTCTCATTGCTGCCATCAAGGAGGTACAGTAGCCTGATACACACACTCAACATTTCAGGAACAGCTTCTTCTCCGCTATCCAATTCCTGAATGGACATTGAACTCATGAACACTACCTCACTATCTTTTCCCTCTCCTTTTGCACTACTTGTTTAAGTTTTAGAAATACTTCTTGTTGTAATTGATGGTTTTTATGATTACATATTGCAACGTAGTGTGGGCACGGGGCCAAGTGGTTAAGGCATTGGACTAGTGACCTGAAGGTCGTGAGTTCGAGCCCCAGCTGAGGCAACGTGTTGTGTCCTTGAGCAAGGCACTTAATCACACATTGCTCTGTGACGACACTGGTGCCAAGCTGTATCGGTCCTAATGCCCTTCCCTTGGACAACGTCGGTGGCATGGAGAGGGGAGACTTGCAGCATGGGTAACTGCTGGTCTTCCATACAACCTTGCCCAGGCCTGTGTCCTGGAGAGTGAAGACTTTCTAGGCGCAGATCCATGGTCTCACAAGACTAACGGATGCCTTTAATTAATTTAATTGTAACGTACTGCTGCGGCTATGTTAAATTTCACGACATATGCCAGTGATATTAAACCTGATCCTGATTCTGATTCTGATTAACAGTGCTTATTGTGATCACCAAATACAGGCACTTAACCAGTAATCAATAAATTCCAATACACTCCTGCTGATCAGTAATTACTTCATTCATCTGTAATAAAGTGGTCACTTTATTAGTTATCTCCTGACCGAACCCAAGTTGCCACTGAGTGTACGTTCTTGGTCTTCTGTTGCTGGAAGCTCATCCACTGCAAGGTTTGATGGGTTGTGCATTAGAGACGCTCTTCCCCACACCAGTTCTAACCAGTGGATACTTAAGCTATTTTTGCCTTCCTGTCAGTTTGAACCGGTCTGGCCATTTTCCTCTGACCTCTCTCATTAACAAGGCATTTTTGTCCACAGAACTGCCGCTCACTGGATGTTATTTTTATTTTGTTTTTCTGCACCATTCTCTGTAAATTCTAGAGACAGTTGTGCATGAAAATCCCAGGAGATCAGCAGATTCTGCAATGCTCAGACCACCCCATCTGGCATCAACAATCATTCCACAGTCAAGATCACCTAGGTCACATTTCTTCCCCATTCTGATGTTCAGTCTGAACAACAACTGAACCTCTTGACCATGTCTGCATGCTTTTATGCATCGAGTTGCTGCCACATGATTGGCTGATTAGATATTTGCATTAATAAGCAGGTGTACAGGTGTACCTAATAATGTTGCCACCAAGTGTAATCCACACATCTGAAGAGCTTAGCCTAATGACAACCTTGGCCTGATCCTATCAAGCACATTCCCTTTGTCCTATCCACCCCTCCAATTCCAATTCTACAACTTAATACTAACTTATTTTCTCAC
This sequence comes from Mobula hypostoma, assembly GCF_963921235.1. Taxonomy (NCBI): domain Eukaryota; kingdom Metazoa; phylum Chordata; class Chondrichthyes; order Myliobatiformes; family Myliobatidae; genus Mobula; species Mobula hypostoma. The sequence goes on from NC_086101.1 coordinate 117,464,265, forward strand.
CTTCCCAGTTCTGACGAAGGGTCTCCGACCTGAAAGGTTAACTCTGTTTCTCTCTCCCTCTCTCCATACAGGCTGCCTGACCTGCTGAGTCTCTCCAGAATTCTGTTTTTATGTCTGACTCTCGGTGATCTGCAAATACAGACAAACTCCCAATGATCAGTAAATACTGAAACATTCCCGAGGATCAGTAAATACTGACAGAGTCCTTAAAATAAGTAAACAATGACACACCTCCTATATTCAGTAAGTACTGACAAGCTCCCAGAGTTAAGCAAATACTGACATGTGCTTCTGAATGCTTTGGCTCATCCCTGCTATAGGAAAGTTAAGACCATAAGGTAGAGAAGCAGAATTAGGCCATTTGGCCCATTGAGTCTGCTCCACCATTTCATCATGGCTGATCCATATTCCTTCTCAGCCCCAATCTCTTGCCTTCTCCCTGTATCCCTTCATGCCTTGACTAACCAAGAACCTATTAACCTCTGCCTTAAATATACCCATAGACTTGGCCTCCACAGCTGCCTGTGGCAACGTATTCCACAGAATTACCACTCCCTGGCTAAACAAATTCCTTTTCATCTAAATGGACGTCCAACTATTCTGAAGCTGTGTCTCCTGGTCTTAGACTCTCCCACCAGAGGAAATATCCTCTCGTCATCCATTCTATTGAGACCTTTCAACACTCAATGAGATCCCTCCTCGTTCTTCTGAATTCCATTGAGTGCAGCCCCAGAGGCATCAAACGCTCCTCATATGACAAGCCTTTCAGTCCCAGAATCATTTTTGTGAACTTTCTTTGAACCCTCTCCAATGTCAGCACCTCCTTTCTGAGATAACAGGCCCAAAACTGCTCACAGTACCCCAATGAGGCCTCACCAATGCCTTATAAAACCTCAACGTTACTTCCTTGCTTCAGATACCATTGAAATTGTGAGAGTGCAGAGGAGATTTTACGAAGATGTTACTGCGATTTGTGGGATAGATAGCCAGTAACGCCTTTTATGCCCACTCTGAAAGGGAGAATATAACTACAGCTATGAAGATCCCTGCTGCACCCAGTGACCCTGAAATCTGTGTCTTGGAGGCCAATGTCAAGCTGTGTTGCAGCAGGATGAACCTTTGTAAGATGGCAGGCCCGATGGAGTACCTCGTAAGGCACGGAAAACTTGTGCCAACCAACTGGTGGAGGTATTCAAGGACATTTTCAACCTCTCTTTGCTATGGTCAGAAGTTCCCACCTGCTTCAAAAGGACAACAATTATACTAGTGACCAGGAAGAGTAGTGTGAGATGCCTTAATGATTATCGCCCAGCAGCACTCATATCTACAGTGATGAAATGTTTTGAGAGGTTGGTCATGGCTAGAATGAACTCCTGCCTCAGCAAGAACCTGGACCCACAGCAATTTGCCTCTTGGCACAATAGGTCTACGGCAGACGTAATCTCAATGGCTCTTCATAGGGCTTTAGATCACCTGGACAGTACAAACACATATGTCAAGATGCTGTTCATCAACTATATCTCAGCATTTTTTAAACACCAGCATTCCCACAATCCTGATTGATAAGTTACAGAACCTGGGCCTCGAGTACCTCCCTCTGCAATTGGATCCTCAACTTCGTAATCCGAAGACCACAATCTGTGCAGATTGGTGATAATATCTCCTCCTCGCTGATGATCAACACTGGTGCATCTCGGTAGGGGAGGGTGTGCTTAGCCCACTGTTCTACTTTCTATATACCTATGACTGTATGACTAGGTGCAGCTCAAATGCCGTTTTTTAACTTGCTGATGATACAACCATTGTTGGTAGAATCTCAGATGGTGACGAGAAGACGTACAGGGGTGAGATATGCCAACTAGTGGTGTGATGTCGCAGCAACTACCTGGCACTCAACGTCAGTAAGACGAAAGAGATGATTGTGAACTTCAGGAAGGGTAAGACGAAGGAACACATACCGATCCTCATAGAGGGATCAGAAGTGGAGAGAGTGAGCAGTTTCAAGTTCCTGGGTGACAATATCTCTGAGGACTTATCCTAGGGATGCAGCTATAATGAAGGCAAGACAACGGCTATATATATAGCTTGTCACCCAAGACACTTGAAAACTTCAACAGATGCACGGTGGAGAGCACTCTGACCGGCTGCATCACTGTCTGGTATGGGGAGGAGGAGGGCCATGACACTGGATCGAAAGAAGCCACAGAAATTAGAAAAATTAGTCAGCTCCATAGTGTCCAGAACACCTTCACGGAGCAGCTTCTCAGTAAGGCAGCATCCCCCATTACCCAGGACATGCCCCCTTCTTATCGTTACTGTCAGGAAGGAGGTACAGAAGCCTGAAAGAACCCACTCCTTGATTCAGGAACAATTTTTCCCCTCTGCCATTCAATTCCAAAAAGGACATTGAACCCATGAAAACTACCTCACATTTATTATGCCAGGCAGCATCTATGGAAAAGAGTACTGTCAACATTTTGGGCCGAGAACTTTCAGCAGGACTGGAGAAAAAAAGCTGAGGAGTAAATTGCCCTCCACCACATATCAAATCTACTCCTCAGTATTTTTTCTCCAGTCTTGTTGAAGGGTCTTGGCCTGACATATCGACTGGACTCTTTTCCATTGATCATATATGCTGTCTGACCTGTTGAGATCCTCCAGCATTTTGTGAGTGTTACTTGGATTTCCAGCATCTTTTGTTTCTCACTTTTATACTTTCATATTTTATACTATTTGAAATTAAATGTATCATACATACACACACACACACACACACACACTTCCTGTAATTGATCTGTTTATTTTTTTCCCTGTATCATCATGTATTCCATCTTACTGTTGCTGTTAAGTTAACAAATTTCACCACTTATGCCAGGGATATTAAACCTGATTCTAATCTGATTCAAATGAGTGACACACACCTGATGGACTGTAAATATCAACACTATTCCAATTGTCAGTAAACACCGACATACTCCCGACGATCAGTAAATACTGACATCAGATAGTCAAACAATCTAGATGAACTCCCATTGGCCAGTAAATAGAAACACACTCCTGATCGTGAGTCAATACAACACAGTCCCAACGATCATTAAATACCGACACGCTCCCAATGGGCAGTAAATACAGACACACAAATGGTGGTCAGTGAACACCGAGACACTGGTGACAGAAGGTACAATACAGACACATTCTCAATGGTTAGTAAATATCGACACACTCCCAATGGTCAGTAAACATAGACACATTCCCGATATTCAGGAGATACAGACACACTCCCGATGGTCAGTAAATACAGACACACACTCGATGGCCAGTAAACACAGACACGCTTCCAATAGTCTATAAACACAGACGCACTTCTGATTCAGTAAATACAGACACACTACCGATGGTCAGTAAACACAGACACACTCCAGGTTGATCAGTAGGTACAAATTCCCAATGGTCATTAATACGAACACAATCCAGATCGTCAGTAAATACAAACACACTTCCGATGGTCAGCAAACACAGACACACTCCCGATGGTCAGTAAACACAGACACACTCCCGATGGTCAGTAAATACAGACACACTCCCGATGGTCAGTAAACATAGACACACTCCCGATGGTCAGTAAACACAGACACACTCCCGATGGTCAGCAAACACAGACACACTCCTGATGGTCAGTAAACATGGACACACTCCCGATGGTCAATAAAACACACGCATTCTTGATGGTCAGTAAACACACACTCACTCCTGATGGTCAGAAAACGGAGACACACTCCTGATAGTCAGTAAACACAGACACATACCTGATGGTCAGTCAATACAGACACACTTCCAATGGTCAGTAAAAACAGTCACACTATTAATGGTCAGAAAATACAGACACATTCCAGATGGTCACTAGGTTCTGACACAGTCCTTTCTTTCTTTTTCAATATTTTTATTGATTTTGATTTCTATATATAGAATACAGAGTTCAAGAGAATACATATTATAAAACAAAAACCAAAATATAATAATACCAGATACAGTATATTGAATCACATTAACAGACTCCTTGCTCTATATTCATATGGATTAGATTAGTTCGTATATTAGAATATAAACAATTTTTCTTCCTGTTGGTGGTGGATGGAATAACAGCATTTTACAGCCGCTCCTAGTTTACTTTACTTTTCCTGCTTTCCAACCTGAGCTGACACTATGACTACTAGAACTGTTAAAGGTAAAAAAGAAGAAGATTCTTCTACATCTTTGGATTCTATTATTGAATTGATGCAAAACCACAGAAAGAAAGCGCCCGAGGAATTGCAGCGATTCAGGAACGAATCCTCCGAAGAGTTTCAACAACTTGACTTTGAAATTAAGCAATTAAGCACAAAACTGGATTCTATTCAAGAAACCCGAACTGAGCATGATAAACGAATAAAAGAGAATGAAGAAATCCTGTCGATTCTGGATGAGAGTCGATGAGAACCTGCAAAAGCATTTTGGAAAACAATCCAAGGTTAATGACGAACTAAGACACAAGATTATTGATTTAGAAAACAGAAGTAGAAGGAATAATGTACAAATTCTTGGTCTTGAAGAGTTAACTGAAAGTGATCGTCCTACGGAATTTTTCGCAAACCCTCTGGTTCAGTTATTTCCTGATATTTTAAAATCAACACCAATAATCGACCGAGTGCATCGAATACCTGCGAACAGAATGTTTACAAGCAAACCTCGTTCAGTGCTAATCGCTTTTCATGAGTTTCAAACAAAGAACCGTATAATTCGTGAATCTCGGAGAGGTATGATTGGCTTTAATGGAAAAAAGATTAGAATCGTTGAAGATTTCTCAGCAGATATTATGAGGGAACATGATAAATTCAAAAAGTCATGTCAGAATTCTGCAAAAAGATTTTAAACCTTCTTTACGGTCCCCGGCGAAGCTCAGAATTACACTGCAAGATGGATCGCAAAATATGGTTCCGTTCCAGTCTCCGGGCTCAGGAATATTTAGAGTCAGTAAAATGACTGCTTATTACTTGCTACATGAATAACTGTTTATTTCACCTTTGCTAAACTTTGTACTTAACTCTTTCCTTCTGGACTTTTCAAGGATTTATTTTGAGAATAAAACTTTAATGTGCTATTACTTTGTTAAGTTTAGAAGTGTCATGTTAGAGCTGTTTAACAAAACTTACATGAATAATTGTGCATTTTGCCTCTGGTGAATCCTGTAGTCAATTTTTTTTTAGAACCTCTTAAGGTCTTACTTTGAAATTAAGATTTTAATGAGTCAATTTTCTGTGTGTCTATATTATTATATATTATACTTACTTTGAGAGTTTTTTTGATACCAGAACTAATTGTCTCTTTACTATCTGTTGTTTTGACTAGGTTGGAATATTCTAACCTTGTAACTTATCTGGAGCTAAGCCAACAGGATTTTTTTTGGGGGTATCATCATTAGTTGTAGGCGTTGACTTTCTATGGTCGACTTTCTCTCTTTGGGAGGGGAGAGGGTGTTGGTTTTTTTTCTTGGAAGCTACTTTGGATTTTTAGCCCAACCTGTTGTTTGGTTTTCTTATCTCATAGGTCATTGCTTAGTTTCATTAATCTTCTTAAGGATTATCCTTTTAATTTCTTTTTAAAATAATAAAATGGATTATAATACTAAATTATTTAGTCTTAACGTGAAAGGTTTAAATCATCCTTTAAAACGAATTAAGATTTTTGCCTATATTAAAAAACTTAAGGTCCCAATTATTTTCTTACAAGAAACACATGTACGTAATTCTGATAATTAACGCCTTTTTAGCCGATGGCGAAAATTGCACTTTCACTCAAGTTTTCAGGCCAAAGCTAGAGGTGTCTCAATTTTTATAGAAAATACAGTTCCTTTTGTTCGGCACAAGGTTGTTTCTGATACTAATGGACGATTTGTTATAGTATCAGGGAAGCTAGAGGATAAATTGTTGGTATTTGCCAATGTTTATGCCCCAAACATAGATGATCCAGGATTCTTCGAGCGATTTTTTTCATTTTTGCCTGATCTGAGTCTGTATTCTTTGGTGTTGGCAGGAGACTTTAATTGCTGGTTAGACCCAGTTTTAGATCGGTCCTCTTCTAAACCAGCGACACTTAATAAAACAGCTTCGATTATCCATTCATTTTTAACTAAATGTGGTATTGTTGATAAATGGCGTTTCTTAAATCCAACAGATAGAGAATACTCATTTTTCTCCCATGTTCATCATACATATTCCAGAATTGACAATTTTTTTATTGATAACCAAATGATTCCATTAGTATCCATAAATCTTCCTGGTTTTCCTCAGACAAACTGATTCTGGCATTTTAATTTAACTCTGTTATCTGACAAGGATTTTAAAAAATTTTTGAAGAGGCAAATCACTCTTTTTTAAAGAGAATACGGTGGAGGAGACTTCGAGACTTGTCATATGGGATGCCTTTAAAGCATATATTAGAGGACGAATCATTTCATATACTGCAAGTGTTAAGAAAAATGCTAATAAAGAGAGAATTAATTGAGCCAAACAACTGAAACAATTAGATGAAGAATATGCTTTGATCTCAGATCCTGCTGTATATAAAAGACGGGTTGAAATTAAAGCTAAATATGATTTTTTATTAACATACCCTATTGAAACCCAACTTTTAAAGGATAAAAGTCAATTTTATATCCATGGGGATAAAACAGGCAAATTATTGGCTAACCAAATTAAAATTTCTAGTGCTAAACGACAGATTAAAGAAATTTATAAAACTAATGATACTAGGACAATTGATCATTTAGAAATAAATGATACTTTTAGAGAATATTATTCTAAACCTTATAGTTTTGATCTTCTTAAAGATAATACTGTAATGGATAACTTTTTAGACCAAATAAATATCCCTACGCTTTCTGTTGATGACTGCAAACAGTTGGATCAATGTATTTCTCATGAAGAAATAGCCGAAGCTGTATTTTCGTTGCATTCAGGGAAAGCTCCAGGTCCTGACGGATTTTCTGGAGAATTTTATAAGGCTTTTTCTTCCTTGCTCATACCACATTTATCTTCAGTTTTTTCAGATTATTTTAAGTTAGATAGGTTACCGTAATCTTTTTACGAAGCTTCTATTATTTTGCTTATCCTTAAAAAGAATAAGAATCCAACTGAATGTTCTTCATATAGACCAAAGTCTTTACTTAATGTTGATGCTAAAATTTTATCTAAAGCTCTGGCCCATAGGATGGAAAATACCTTACCATCTATCATTTCTGACGATCAGACTGGTTTTATTAAAAATTGATATTTTCATTTTAATATTCGTCAGTTATTAAATGTTACTTATTCTCCTTCTAAGGAGATACCAGAGTGTGTGATATCCTTAGATGCTGACAAGGCTTTTGATAGGGTTGAATGGCATTATTTATTTAAAATTTTAGAAAAATTTAATTTTGGGTCCAACTTTATTCAATGAATTAAACTACTGTATTTATCCCCTTTTGCTCAGGTTCTTACTAATTCTTAGATTCTAAACTACTTAAATTTCAATATGGAACCAGACAAAGTTGCCCTTTGAGTCCTTTGCTCTTTGACCTGACTTTAGAACCTTTAGCTGTTGCTTTTCAAGAATCTAACGATATCACTGGTATTTTACGGAAGGGTACTATCCGCAAAGTTTCACTTTATGTGGACGATTTATTGGTTTACATTTCTAATGTCAAAACTTCATTACCTTCTGTGTTTTCTTTACTATCTTGTTTTAGTCAATTTTCTAGATATAAACTGAACCTACACAAGAGTGAACTTTTTCCTTTGAATAATTTGCCATTAACTGATATTAACCTTCCTTTTAAAATCGTACAAAACCAATTCACTTATTTGGGTGTAACAAGTACTAAGAATTATAAATACTTATTTAAAGAAAATGTTCTTACTTTATTAAATTATATAAAAAGAACATTATCAAATTGGTCTCCCCTTTCGTTATCATTGATTGGCCGAATTAATTCTATTAAAATGAATGTTTTACCTAAATTTATATACCTCTTTCAGGCATTACCTGTTTTTATTCTTAAATCCATTTTTGACTCTCTGGACTCTATTTTACCCTCCTACATATGGAAAAATAAACGTCCTCGACTGAATAAAAGTCCATCTCCAGAAAGTTAAAAAGAATGGAGGTTTAGCCTTACCAAATTTTAGGTTTCATTACTGGGCAGCTAATATATGGAATCTCACGTTTTGGTTACACTATATTAACCATGAGGACTGTCCCGGGTGGGTTTCTTTAGAAGCTAACTCAATTAATAAATTTTCTATTATCTCCCTATTGGGATCTTCACTTCCTTTATCCTTAAGTAAGATAACTGAAAATGTGGTAGTCAAAATACTTCAAGGATTTAGATACAATTTAGAAAACACTTCGGTTTATTGAGATTTTCCTTTTTTCGTCCTATTTTTTAAAATTATTTTTTAAGCCTTCTATGACCGATGTAGCCTTTAAGCTTTAGGAAGGATTGGGCATTACATGTTTCCAGGATCTGTTTGTCTGTTTGTGGGAGGAAATCTTTCTTCGTTTGAACAATTGTCAACTGTTGTGTACATACATCTATTGATGCTTCTGGACACATCTTCAGTGATGTTCCTGGAATCATCGGGTGTCTCGGGTCTTTCAACATCATACAACCTCCTCCAGGTGACCCAGCCGGGGCTGATCAGACCCCAGCTTATGTCCAGATGGCTAGCTACTTATGACTCCATGGCTCCCCTCTTTTGAGCCACAGCCATCTTGAGGCCCTCTCTGCCGCATCGGTGGTACTGCGGATGGCTCTCCTCTTCCTCCCTCCCTCAATGTCCAAAATGCTGAAGGCTCTAACTAAAGAACGGGCTATGAATCCCCTACAACCAACCTCCACTGGGAGACACCTCGCTCTCCATCCAGCCTGCTGACAGTTGCTGACCAGTCCTGAGTACTTGGAAAGCTTCCTTTCAAAGGCCTCCTCCAAGCTATCTTCCCATGGGACTGTCAGCTCCAGCAGCACCACTTGCTTAGTAGACTCAGACACAAGGACAATGTCTGGTCACAGGGTGGTGGCTGCGATATGGTTGGGGAACTTCAGCTGCCCTTCGAGGTCCACCAACAGCTGCCAGTCCTTTGCAGAGGTCAGAATGCCTGCAGATGTTCTTTTGGCAGTATTGTCTGCTCCCCAGCTCTGACAAAGGCAATGGTCTGCTTGGAGGGTCGGGACCACTTCGCCCACTCAACTCCTGCGCTGATGGCTTCAGCGATGGTCTTCAGGACCTGATCATGCCTCCACCTGTACCGTCCCTCACCAAGTGCCCTTGCACAGCCGCTGAGGATGTGCTCCAGGGTTCCTCGCTTGGAGCACAGTGGGCACGCAGGTGACTCTGCCTTGCCCCATGTGTACTAAATATAGTTCACCAAAAACCCTTTTTTTTGGGCAATTACAAATTAGAGATTTTCTGCAATCTCAATTATATACATTTCCTAATAGACCTGATAAGAACATATTAGATGAAATTCTTAATATGAAACCATTCTATAATGGTTCAATATCTAATATTTATGATATGTTGTTGGGAATGAGAAATGATTCTTTAGACAAGATTAAAGATCTTTGGGAACAAGATTTACAGACCTCAATTTCTGAAGAAACCTGGAATGAGATTTTTAAATTGGTTAATACTTCATCGTTATGTGCTCGTCATTCCCTCCTACAATTTAAAGTGGTTCATAGGGCTTATATGACCAAGGATAAATTATCTCATTTTTATAGAGATATATCTCCCTATCATGAAAGGTGTAACAATGGAGAAGATTCACTTATTCATATGTTTTGGACTTGTCCAAGTCTTGGAAAATATTGGAAGAAAATATTTCAAACTTTTTCTGTACACTTTAAAGTAAATTTTAAGCCTAATCCTTTGACTGCTCTATTTGGTGTTGTTGGAAGCAAAGATACCATTTTGAAGACATCTGATCTGCACATTCTGGCTTTTATCTCTCTTATGGCTAGGAGGGTGCTTTTGTTTAAATGGAAGGATGCTGTTCCGCCAAATCATGCTCAGTGGTTACAGGATATTATGGCATGCCTAAATTTAGAAAAGATTTGTTGTTCAATTTCTGAATCTGACCAAGATTTTCAAAATTTGTGGGGGCTGTTTTTAAATTATTTTCATAATGTTTGACTTCTTGTTAAAGTACAGAAGTTGGTTAATAGTATATTTTATTATCTGATAAGTTCCTTTTTTCTTCTTTTTCCAAACAGCTTCAGCTTTGGTAGTGGGTGTAGATCTTTTTTCCCTTAATAAAATTGTTTACATTCTAATATACAAACTAATCTGACACAGTCCTGAAAGTCTCTAGATGCAGACACAGTCTGGATAGTCAGTAAATACAGTAACACAACCGGTGGTCAATAAACAGAGACACACTCTAGATTGTCAGCAAATACAGACACACTCATGATGGTCAGTAAATATCGACACAGTAAAGAAGGTCTTTTGATATTGACATAATACTGACGGTCAATAAAAACTGATAAACACCTGACAGTCAGTAACTACATCCAGAATCTCGATGGTCAGTACATACAGAAAGATGCTTAATCATCAGTAAGTGGTCCGTAAGTACAGACACACACCCTATAGTCAGTAAATGGAGACATATACCTGATCGTCAGTAAATACTGACACACTGCCAATGGTCAGTAAACACAGACGCATCCCTGATTGGCGGTAAATGCTGACACAATTCTTATGGTCATTAAATAGAGACAGCCACCTAATCATGAGAAACTACAAACACACTCTCGATGGACAGTAAATACAGGCACACACCTGATGCTCAGTAAATACAGACAAATGCCTAATCATCAGAAACTACAGACACGTACTCGATTGTGAGTAAATACAGGCTCACAGATTATGGTCAGAAAATACAGACATTCCCAACAGACAGTAAATGGAGACATTCCTGACGGTTAGTAAATGCCAACACAGACCCAAACATTTGTGAATACAGAGATAGTGCAGATAGTCAGTAAATATGACGTACACTCAATGGTCAGTAACCACAGAGACACTTCTGATGGTCAGTAAATACAAACTCCCGATGGTCAGTAAATACAGACACACTCCTGATGGTGTAGTAAATATAGACACACTGCTGATTGTCAGTAAATACAAAGATACACTTACGATCGTCAGTAAATAGAGACACACTTCCAATGCTCAGAAAATACAGAAACAATCCCGGTGGTCAGTAAACACAGAAACACTCCCGATGGTCAGTAAATGCAGACACACTCCCAATGCTCAGAAAATACAGAGACACTCACGATGGTCAGTAAATACAGACACACTCCCGATGGGCAATAAAGAGAGAGACACTCTCAACGGTCAGTAAATACAGACACATTCCCAATGGTCAATAACTACAGACACTCCCGATGGTCAGTAAATACAGACACACTCCCGATGGTATGTAATTACCAATACAGTCACAATGGTCTTTTAATACTGACATACTACCGACGGTGATTAAGTGGATACACCTTCTCGACGGTCAGTAAATGCAGACACACACCCGATGGAGAGTAAATACAGAAACACTCCCAATGATCAGTACATAGACACAATCGCGATGGTCAGTAAATACAGACACACTCCTGATGGTTGTAAATACAGACACACTCCTGATGGTCAGTAAACAGAGACACACTCCTGTTGGTCAGTCAATACAGACACACTCCCGATGGTATGTAATTACCAATACAGTCACAATGGTCTTTTAATACTGACATACTACCGATGGTCATTAAGTAGATACAAACTCTCGGTGGTCAGTAAATACAGACACACATCCGATGGACAGTAAATAAAGACACACTCCCAATGGTCAGTAAAGGCAGACACACTCCCAACAGTCAGTAAATACAGACACACTCCCAATGGTCAGTAAACAGAGACATACTCCTGATGGTCAGTCAATACAGACACTCCTGATGCTGTAGTAAAAATATACACACTCCCAATGGTCAGTAAATTCAGACACACTCCTGATGGTTGTAAATACAGACACACTCCCGATGGTCAGTAAACAGAGACGCACGCCCAATGGTCAGTAAATTCAGACACACTCCTGATGGTTGTAAATACAGACACACTCCTGATGGTCAGTCAATACAGACATACTCCCGACAGTCGGAAAATACAGACACACTCCTGATGGTCAGTCAATACAGACACTCCTGATGCTGTAGTAAATACAGACACATTCCCAATGGTCAGTAAATACAGTCACACTGTTAATGGTCAGAAAATACAGACACACTCCCCACGGTTAATAAATACAGACACACTCCCCATGGTCAGTAAATACAGACATACATCTTATAGTCAATAAATACAGGTACACTGCCAATATTAAACGCAGACACACTATCGATGGTCAGTAAATACAGACACAATCCTGACAGTATAGTACATGCTAAGGCAGACTGAAAAATCTGTGAATACAGAAACACTGCCAATTTTCAGTAAATACAGTCACACTGCTAACGGTCAGAAAATACAGGCACATACCAGCTGGTCACCAGATCCATATATGATCCTGAATGTCTCTTGATACAAATGCAGTCTGAACAGTCAGTAAATACAGAAACACACCCAGAGGTCAATAAACATAGATACACTCCCAATGGCTGGCAAAAACAGACACACACCCACTTGTCAGCAAATACTGACACATTCACGATGGTTAGGAAACAAAGACACACTCTCGCGGTCAATAAATACTAACACACTTCCTACAGTTAGTAAATGCAGACACACTACTGATGGTCAGTCAATACTGATACACTCCCAATGGTCATCAAGTAAAGAAACACTACTAATGGTCAATAAATACAGTGAATATCCCAATGGTCAGTTAACAGATGCAATCCTGATGGTCAGTAAATACAGACACACTCCCGAAGGACAGTAAGTACAGACATACTCTCAATGGTCAGTAAATAGGCACTTACTCCCGATAGTCAGTAAATACAGACAGACTTCTGCTGGTCAGTAATTACAGACAGACTCTCTATGGTCAGTAAGTACAGACACACTCTCGCTAGTCAGTAAATACATGCACACTGCTGATGGTCAGTAAATACAAACTATCGATGGTCAGTAAAAACAGACACATTCCTTATGGTCAGTAGATACAAACACATTCCTGATGATCTGTAAATACAGACACACAGCCGATGGTCAGTAAATACAGACACACTCCCAATGGTCAGTAAATACAGACACACTCCTGATGGTCAGTAAACACAGGCACGTTCCCAATCGTCAGTAAATACAGACACAATCCCGACGCTCAGTAAATAGAGGTACATTATAGATAATCAGTAATTACAGACACACTGCTGATTGTCAGTAAATACAGAGACACACTAACGATCGTCAGTAAATAGAGACACACTTCCAATGCTCAGAAAATACAGAAACAATCCCAATGGTCAGTAAACACAGAAACACTCCCGATGGTCAGTAAATGCAGACACACTCCCAATGGGTAATAAACAGAGAGACACTCTCAACGGTCAGTAAATACAGACACACTCCCAATGGTCAATAACTACAGACACTCCCGATGGTCAGTCAATACAGACACATTCCCAATGGTCAGTAAATAGACACAATTGCGATGGTCAGTCAATACAGACACACTCCCGATGGTCAATAACTACAGACACTCCTGATGGTCAGTAAATACAGACACACTCCCAATGGTCAATAACTACAGACACATTCCCGATGGTCAGTAAATACAGATGCACTTCTGACGGTCAACAAATACAGACACATTCCTGATGGTCAGTAAATACAGATACACTCCTGATGGTCAGTGAATACAGACACATTCCCAATGGTCATTAAATACAGATACACTTTTGATGGTCAGTAAATATAGACAAACTCCCCATGGTCAGTCAATACAGACACATTCCCAATGGTCAGTAAATAGACACAATTGTGATGGTCAGTCAATACAGACACACTCCTGATGGTCAGTCAATACAGACACACTCCCGATGGTATGTAATTACCAATACAGTCACAATGGTCTTTTAATACTGACATACTACTGATGGTCATTAAGTAGATACAAACTCTCGATGGCCAGTAAATAAAGACACACACCCAATGGACAGTAAATAAAGACACACTCTCAATGGTCAGTAAAGGCAGACACACTTGCGATGGTCAGTAAATACAGACACACTCCCAACAGTCAGTAAATACAGACACCCTCCCGATGGTCAGTAAACAGAGACACACTCCTGATGGTCAGTCAATACAGACACTCCTGATGCTGTAGTAAAAATAGACACACTCCCAATGGTCAGTAAATTTCAGGCACACTCCTGATGGTTGTAAATTCAGACACACTCCCGATGGTCAGTAAACAGAGACACACTCCTAATAGTCAGTAAATACAGACACACTCCTGACAGTCAGAAAATACAGACAATGGTCAGTAAATAGACACAATTGCGATGGTCAGCCAATACAGACACACTCCTGATGGTCAGTAAACAGAGACACCCTCCCGATGGTCAGTAAATACAGACACACTCTCGATGGTCAGTAAATACAGACACACTCCCGATGGTCAGTAAATACAGACACACTCTCGATGGTCAGTAAATACAGACACACTGCCGATGGTCAGTAAATACAGACACACTCTCGATGGTCAGTAAATACAGACACACTCCCGATGGTCAGTAAATACATGCACACTGTCAATGGTCAGTAAATACAAACTATCGATGGTCAGTAAAAAATGACACATTCCTCATGGTCAGTAGATACAAACACATTCCTGATGGTCTGTAAATACAAACACACAGCTGATGGTCACTAAATATAGACATACTCCTGATGGTCACTAACTACAGACACACTCCCAGTGGTCAGTAAATACAGACACACTCACAATGGTCAGTAAAATCAGACACGTTCCTTATAGTGTAATAAAAGCCAACACAGACCCGAACATCTGTGAATACAGACAGAGTCCAGGTGGACAGTAAATATTGACGTACTCATGATGTATAGTAAATAAAAACGCACTTCCGATGTCGGCAAACATTACTGACCCCATTTCAAAGTGTCAGACAGACAGACACACACCTGATGATCAGTATATACAGACACATTCCTGATGATCAGTTAATACAGACACACTCCCAACAGTCAGTAAACACAGAGACACTCCTGATAGTCAGTAAATACAGATGCATTCCTGATGGTCATGAAAACAGACACATTCCAGACGGTCAGTAAATACAGACACACACCTTATAGTCAGTACATAGAGACACATTCTCAATAGTCATTAAATACAGGCACACTGTCGATGATCAGTAAATACAGACACACTCCCGACAGTCAGTAAACACAGAGACACTCCTGATAGTCAGTAAATACAGTCACACTCCTGATGGCCAGTAAATACAGATACATTCCCGATTCTCAGTAAATACAGACAAACTATCGATGGTTAGTAAAAAAAGACACATTCCTCATGGTCAGTAGATACAGACACATTCCTGATGGTCAGTGAATACAGACACATTCCTGATGGTGAGTACAGACACTCTCCCGATGATCAGAAAATACAGACACACACCCAGTAATCAGTAAATACAGATACACCCCCTATAGTCAGAAAATAGATACACATTCTCAATAGTCAGTAAATAGAGGCACACTGCTGATGGTCAGTAAATACAGACAAACTATTGGTGGTCAGTTAAAAAGGACACATTCCTGATGGTCAGTAAGTACACACGAACTCCCAATGGTCAGTAAATAGAGACACACTCCTGACAGTCAGTAAATACAGACCCAATCGCGAAGGTTAGTAAATACAGACAAACTCCCGCTGGTCAGTAAATATAGACACACTCCTGATGGTCAGTAAATACAGACACACTCCCGATGGTCAGTAAATACAGACACACTCCTGACGGTCAGTAAATACAGACACATTCCCGATGGTCAGTAAATACAGACAAACTCCCCATGGTCAGTAAATACAGACACACTCCCCATGGTCAGTAAATACAGACACACTCCTGACGGTCAGTAAATACTGTGACGAGAGTACACATAGATTAAGATGTTAGCTGTCCTGTGCTGACACCAGTGGGATCAGCAGTTGGTCTGCCACCTGTCTTCAGGAGAAAGAAAGATAAGGAAAACAATGGAGCAGCATTTGGAGATGTTAATGAAGGGACGGGAGAGTTTAACGGAAGGAGAGCTGTCAAGATCGGCTCCCCCTTTGAACCCTGAACTGTTTGAAGTGATGGACAGGCGATACCCCAGCAGGGGGATAAAAAGGGACAGGTTCGCTAAGACAGCACACACACGACACCCCGAGGTAACGAGACCCTGGAAGCGGTGTGTCTCCCACAAGTCGGTGGGAGTTTTTGGAGGGCTGGTCGTGGGACCAAGCCATAGACGCACAGGGTGGAAAGGAACGATCGGCGGGAAACTGATGTGTGTCCGCCCTTGCCTGGGTGGCAGGTTCACTGCAGAGGAACGGAGGGGTCACAGTCAGTGACCTCAGATGACATTACAAAGGGCTCGCCCGAAAGCTGACTGCGAGGAATATCGAAGGTCTGTGTGGATGCCATTTTTGAATATTCATTCGCTTTCTCTCTCTCTCTCTCTCCCACGGCAGTGATTACTGTGAACTGAACTGAACTCAATTGAACTGAACTTTGCGTCACTTTGAAACTGGTCATTTACCCCTAGACGACGATAGAGCTTGATTGATTATATTATCCTAGTTTCTGTGTACATGTGTGTTTATCATTGCTGAACTGTTGTATTCATTATCCTTTTGATTAGAGTACTGTGTTGCTTATATCTTTAATAAAACTTTCTTAGTTCTAGTAATCCAGACTCCAACTGAGTGATCCATTTCTGCTGTTTTGGCAACCCAGTTACGGGGTACGTAACATAAGTGGGGTTCTCGTCCGCGATTTTGAACGCTAAATTTGGGACGGAGTAAATTGATTGGGTTAAAATTCCCGAAAGAAAGAAAAGACAAACAGCAGAAATGGAGATTGAGGAATTTCTAAAGGCGCCGACCTTGGAGGCATTAGAGGATGCCAGGAAAGCGGAATTGGCAGCTGTGGCCAAACGGCTGAATCTTGTTAAGGGGAAGTCGACAATGAGGAGAGAGGAGATGCACAGAGCTATTGTAGAGCACTATGTATCTAAAGGTGTGTTTCCCCAAGGGGAGCTGGAGGTGGTGTCTATTGAAAAACCTGCTGGAGACGTGGTACAGGTGCAGCTTGAAAAACTGAGACTCGAGCACGAGTTCCGGGTACGGCAGTTAGAACACGAAGAGAAGCAGTTAGAAAGGCAGGAGAAAGAGAGACAGTTACAACGGCAAGAGAGAGAGAGACAGTTAGAGTGAGAAGAAAGGCAGTTGGAGCGAGAGGAGAGACAAAGGGAAAGGGATTTTGAGCTGGAGAAGTTAAAGATAAGGGCCGAGCAGGGGCTCGTGCTGAACCAAGGTGGAGGGTTCCGGGCGACCCAGGAGGTTAGGCTGGTTCCCCCATTTGACGATACCGATGTATATCGGTACTTTCTCCATTTCGAAAAAGTTGCTACAAGTCAGGACTGGCCGAGGGATAAGTGGGCTGTTTTGCTTTAGAGTGTAATGAAAGGGAAAGCCCAACAAGCTTACTCAGTTTTGTCCGCAGAAGATGCCCAGAGATATGAGGTGGTGAAAGAGGCCATTCTCAGGATTTATGAGTTGGTCCCAGAAGCATACCGGCAGAGGTTCCGGAATGCGAGGAAGCAGTGGGACCGTACGTATTTAGAGTTTGCCCGTGAAATGCAGACATATCGTGAGCATTGGTGCGCCTCAAAGGGGGTAGAGGGGGATTATGACAGACTGCTACAGCTGATCCTGATTGAGCAGTTTAAAGGTTGTGTCCCTGAGGGTATGAGACCCTACCTAGATGAGAAAGAGGCAGCCACGTTAGCCGCAACTGCTAAGTTAGCGGATGAGTACGCGTTGAGGCATAAAATGAAGTTTGCCCTGAGTAAAGGCTACCAGAAGGGTAGTCAGGACGGTGGGGAGAGTCCGCCAGAAAAGTCAGAAAATAAGCCGGGGACTAGTGAGAAGGATAAGATAGACCAGGAGCAGTCTGGTAGGAAGTCTCCTGGGGTTGTCTGTTATAATTGTGGGAAAGTCGGACACTTTGTGTCCAGGTGCTTTGCCCCAAAGAAGGAGACGGGAAAAGGAAAAACGGCGATTTTGACTGGCTGTATCGAGCTGGTAAATGAACTGCTAGGAGAGGAAAGGTCTGCCAAAGTTCAGGAAGGGGGCGAGAGGTTTATCTCGGCCGGATTGGTGTCAGTGAAGGAGGGGTTAAACCCAGTTCCAGTGCGGATCTGGAGAGACACGGGAGCGTGTCAGTCATTGATATTGAAGAGTGTATTAGAGTTTAGCTCAGAGACCCAGACTGGGGAGGTCAAGGTAAAAGGTATTGGGGAAGGGACAGAGGCAGTCCCTTTGCACCAGATACACCTACAAAGAAACCTGGTCTCTGGACTAGTCACGATCGGGGTGAGGCCCGAATTACCGATGAAAGGCATGGAAGTCCTGCTCGGTAATGACCTCACCGGGGGAATCATGTTCCCAGCCGTGAGATTGACAGGTCAGCCTGCCAGCATTGAGGCCCCGCCCATGGACTCACAGGTTCATCCCGGGACTGCCAAAGTAAATTTAGCTGAGACGTACCAGGAGGAGGTAGAAAGTGAAAAGAAGGAGTGTAGTGAAACAAGAGGTAGTGAGGGAGCTGAGACAGACTTAGCATTAGCCAGGAAAGAATTTGTGCAGGCGCAGGAGCGAGACGAGGGGCTGGTGGTTTTGGCGGAGACAGCTCTCTCTGACGCAGAATTAAGAAGGGAGCCAGTAGGCTATTGTGTGGAGGAAGAAGTGCTAAGGAAGAAAGGGAGACCAAGTACCGTACCCACAGATGAGGAATGGGGGTGGTGCAAGAGAGTTATGGGCATGAGATTTTTAACCTGGCCCACAAGGTACCCCTTGGTGGACATTTTGAGGTGCTGGAGGAAACAGTTGGTGGAATCATGAAAGAGGTTTACCGGCTGCACAGGAGGAAGGATGTTATTGATTATGGCAGATGCAAACTGAGATGGTCACAGGCTTTTGATATGCTAACGAATCTAGTCGGTGTTAGCGCGGAAATCAGTGAAGCTAGGGTCCCTCTGATAAGGAAAAAAAACCATTTTGAAAAGATGAGTATGGTATCAACCAGATGGGAGAAGGCTATTGTTTTGGCCAGCTCTGCTGATAAGGTCTCTCCCTTAATCCCCGAACAAAGCGACTCTTTAGGAGAAGTAATTAAACGACTCGCACACGTGTGTTTGATTGTCCTGAGGCAATGCAAAGAACTGGGGTGTTGGGTGGCCAGCCTAGTGAACAACACCCCTATAGAATGAGTAATTCAGTGACGAAAAGGCTAACGAACACAGAAGTGTGTATTGGCGACGTAATACGGCTGTCTGAAGCCAGCTTGATAGTGAACCTTGAAAAAAATGAGTTCGGCCACACGAAGGTCACTTATCTGGGAATTGTGGTAACACAGGGGCAGCTGGCAGCGATGCAAGCTAAGGTGCGGGCTACCTCTGACATCCCAACCCCGACAGACAAGAGGGCCCTCAGAAGGCTCTTGGAGATGGTGGGGTACTGTAGGAAGTTTTGCAATAACTCTGCGGTTACTACCCCTCCCCCTCCTACTAAGCCCTTGCGAGAGAAAACTAAGTCGGAATGGGACGACCCTTGTTATTGTGGTCCGGGACGAAACCCAATGAGAGGTTACATCAATCGCAATTCATCAGTGTTTTCGGCCACTATGAAGTTTGCTAAATTGGAGCCTGGTTTAAGGGATTATTAATAACACATATAAAAGGAACAGAAAATGTGATTGCTGACTGTCTGTCAAGGTGTTGACAACTTAAAGTTCTCTGTATTATCCAAATAGCTGATGAAGATGTACATCTAATAATGCATTCATGTTTGTAATTTTTACCCCGGTAAAAATCCTTAAAGGTGAGGGGTGTGACGAGAGTACACATAGATTAAGATGTTAGCTGTCCTGTGCTGACACCAGTGGGATCAGCAGTTGGTCTGCCACCTGTCTTCAGGAGAAAGAGAGATAAGGAAAACAATGGAGCAGCATTTGGAGATGTTAATGAAGGGACGGGAGAGTTTAACGGAAGGAGAGCTGTCAAGATTGGCTCCCCTTTGAACCCTGAACTGTTTGAAGTGATGGACAGGCGATACCCCAGCAGGGGGATAAAAAGGGACAGGTTCGCTAAGGCAGCACACACACGACACCCCGAGGTAACGAGACCCTGGAAGCGGTGCATCTCCCACAAGTTGGTGGGAGTTTTTGGAGGGCTGGTCGTGGGACCAAGCCATAGACACACAGGGTGGAAAGGCATGATCGGCGGGAACCTGGTGTGTGTCCGCCCTTGCCTAGGTGCCAGGTTCACTGCAGAGGAACGGAGGGGTCACAGTCGGTGACCTCAGATGACATTACAAAGGGCTCGCCCGAAAGCTGACTGCGAGGAATATCGAAGGTCTGTGTGGAAGCCGTTTTTGAATATTCATTCGCTTTCTCTCTCTCTCTCCCACGGCAGTGATTACTGTGAACTGAACTGAACTCAATTGAACTGAACTTTGCGTCACTTTGAAACTGGTCATTTACCCCTAGACGACGATAGAGCTTGATTGATCATATTATCCTAGTTTCTGTGTACATGTGTGTTTATCATTGTTGAACTGTTGTATTCATTATTCTTTTGATTAGAGTACTGTGTTGCTTATTTCTTTAATAAAACTTTCTTAGTTCCAGTAATCCAGACTCCAACTGAGTGATCCATTTCTGCTGGTTTGGCAACCCAGTTATGGGGTACGTAACAATACAGACACACTCCTGACGGTCATTAAAATCAGATGCACTCCTGAGAGTGTAGTTAAAGTTAACACAGCCCTGGACATCTGTGAATACAGACAGAGTCCAGGCAGTCAGTAGATATTGACGTACTCATGATGCACAGTAAATAAAAACTCACTTCCGATGTCGGCAAATATTACTGACATAATCACAAAGCGTCAGACAGACACCTAACAATCAGTATATACAGACACGTTCCTGATGGTCAGTAAAAACAGACACTTTCAGGATCGTCCGTAAATACAGACACACTCCCGATGGTCAGTGAGTAGAGACACACCCTGTAGTCAGTGAATACAGTCACACTCTCAATGGGCAGTAAATACAGACACTCACAACACGCTGGAGGAACTCAGCAGGTCAGGCAACATCCGTGGAAACAATCAGTCAACGTTTCGGGCCGGAATCCTTCGTCCATTGCCTTTGATCTGGGCCGGCATTTACGTGCCGGGCGGCACCTAATTAATTAGCTTGTTTATTTCAGCTTTCTTTTTAAAGATGTGCTGGGTGCGTCCCAGCTACCGCTGGACCCCTGCACGCTTCACGGATCGGTATCTGTTCGCTGCCAGGAGGGTGGGGGCCACTGCACCACCCCAACTTCCGACGACTCAGCCTAACACACCATCATCAGTGTGCTCGGCGCTGTCCCAATTCCGGTAAGTGATACTACACTGTACATACATGATTTCTACTTTATATCGGCTGTGTATTTTTATGTGTTATTTGGTATGATTTGGCAGCTTCATAGCTTAAAGGTTACTGGAGAGAGTGTTTCTGTCGAGAGCGCTTGCGCTGTGTTTCTGCTGAGACTGCTTGCATGAGATTTTTGCTACGGAGAACAGTGCGGGAATGATTGTAGAAAAGTATTTCTACTTTATATAGGCTGTGTATTCATCATATCATTCCTGCTTTTACTATACGTTAGTGTTATTTTAGGTTTTATGTGTTATTTGGCATGATTTGCTTGGTTATTTTTTGAGTCTGCGAACACTCACAAATTTTTCCCATATAAATAAAAGGTAATTGCTTCTTCACTTTACGACATTCCGGCTTATGAACCGTTTCATAGGAACGCTCTACCTTCAGATGGCGGGGGAAACCTGTACTCCCAATAATCTACATGGATTTTAGTAAGGCATTTGACAAGGTTCCACACGGTAGGCTTATTCAGAAAGTTAGAAGGCATGGGATCCAGGGAAGTTTGGCCAGGTGGATTCAGAATTGCCTTGCCTGCAGAAGGCAGAGTGTTGTGGTGCAGGAAGTACAATCAGATTGGAGGATTGTGACTAGTGGTGTCCCACAAGGATCTGTTCTGGGACCTCTACTTTTCATGATTTTTATTAACAACCTGGATGTGGGGGTAAAAGGGTGGGTTGGCAAGTTTGCAGATGACACAAAGGTTGGTGGTGTTGTAGATAGTGTAGAGGATTGTCGAAGATTGCAGAGAGACATTGATAGGATGCAGAAATGGGCTGAGAAGTGGCAGATGGAGTTCAACCCAGAGAAGTGTGAGGTGGTACACTTTGGAAGGACAAACTCCAAGGCAGAGTACAAAGTAAATGGCAGGATACTTGGTAGTATGGAGGAGCAGAGGGATCTGGGGGTACATGTCCACAGATCCCTGAAAGTTGCCTCACAGGTAGATAGGGTAGTTAAGAAAGCTTATGGAGTGTTAGCTGTCATAAGTTGAGGGATAGAGTTTAAGACTCGCGAGGTAATGATGCAGCTCTATAAAACTCTGGTTAGGCCACACTTGGAGTGCTGTGTCCAGTTCTGGTCACCTCACTATAGGAAGGATGTGGAAGCATTGGAAAGGGTACAGAGGAGATTTACCAGGATGCTACCTGGTTTAGAGAGTATGCATTATGATCAGAGATGAAGGGAGCTAGGGCTTTACTCTTTGGAGAGAAGGAGGATGAGAGGAGACATGATAGAGGTATACAAGATATTAAGAGGAATAGATGGAGTGGACAGCCAGCGCCTCTTCCCCAGGGCACCACTGCTCAATACAAGAGGACATGGCTTTAAGGTAAGGGGTGGGAAGTTCAAGGGGGGTAGTAGAGGAGGGTTTTTTTTACTCAGAGAGTGGTTGGAGCATGGAATGCACTGCCTGAGTCAGTGGTGGAGGCAGATACACTAGTGAAATTTAAAATACTACTAGACAGGTAAATGGAGGAATTTAAGGTCGGGAGTTGTATGGGAGGCAGGGTTTAAGGGTCGGCACAACATTGTGGGCCGAAGGGCCTGTACTGTGATGTACTATTCTATGTTCTATGTTCTTATCAGTAAATACAGACACAGCCCCTATAGTCAGTACACATAGACGCATTTTCGATAGTCAGTAAATACAGGCACACTGCCGATGGTCAGTAAATACAGACAAACTATCAACGGTCAGCAGAAAAAGACACATTCCTCATGGACAGCAGATACAGACGCATTCCTGATGGTCAGTAAATACAGACACACCCCCTATCGTCAGTAAATAGATACACATTCTCAATAGTCAGTAAATAAAGGCACACTGTTGATGGTCAATAAATACAAAAAAAATTCGATGGTCAGTAAATACAGACTACCGATGGTCAGTAAACACAGACACAAACTTAACAGTCAGTAAATACAGAAACACTCCTGATAGTCAGTAAATACAGACACATTCCCGACAGTCAGTAAATACAGACAACTTCCCCACGGTCAGTAAATACGAACACACGCCCAACGGTGAGTAAATACAGACACACTCCCGACGGTCAGTGCATACAGACACACTCCCGACGGTCAGTAATAACAGACACATTCCCGACGGTCAGTAAATACAGACACAATCCCCATGGTCAGTAAATACAGACACACTCCCGATGGTCAGAAAATACAGACACACTCCCGACGGTCAGTAAATACAGACACACTCCCGATGGTCAATAAATACAAACACATTCTCCACAGTCAGTAAATACAGACACATTCCCCACGGTCAGTAAATACAGATACATTCCCTATGGTCAGTAGATACAGACACAATCCCCATGGTCAGTAAATACAGACACACTCCCGATGGTCAGTAAATACAGACACATTCCCGATAGTCAGTGCATACAGACACACTCCCGACGGTCAGTAATAACAGACACATTCCCGACGGTCAGTAAATACAGACAAAATCCCCATGGTCAGTAAATACAGACACACTCCCGATGGTCAGAAAATACAGACACACTCACGACGGTCAATAAGTACAAACACATTCCCTATGGTCAGTAAACCCAGACACCTTCCGGATGGTCAGTAAATACAGACACATTTCCCATGGTCAGGAAATACAGACACATTCCCGATGGTCAATAAATACAGACACACTCCCGATTGTCAGTAAATACAGACACACTCCCGATGATCAGTAAATACTGACACACTACAAATGGTCAGTAACTACAGACACACTCCGCATGGTCAGTAACTACAGACAGACTCCCCATGGTCAGTAAATACAGACCCATTTCCGATGGTCAGTAAATACAGACAGACTCCCGACGGTCAGTAAATACAGGATAATTCGCGATGGTCAGTAAATACAGACACACTCCCCATGGTCAGTAAATACAGACAGACTCCCGACGGTCAGTAAATACAGACAGACACCCGACGGTCAATAAATACAGACACATTCCCCACGGTCAGTAAATACAGAAAAATTCCCAACGGTCAGTAAATACAGACACATTCCCGATGGTCAGTAAATACAGAAACACTCCCGATTGTCAGTAAATACAGACACACTCCCAATGGTCAGTGAATACAGACACGCTCCCGATGGTCAGTAAATACTGACACGCTCCCCATGGTCGTTAAATACAGACACACTCCCCATGGTCGGTGGATAAAGATAGACTCCCGATGGTCAGTAAATACAGACACACACCTGATGGTCAGTAAACACAGACACACTCCCCATGGTCAGTAAATACGGACACACTCCCGACGGTCAGTAAATGCAGACACACTCCCGATTGTCGGTAAATACAGACACATTCCCGATGATTAGTAAATACCAACACACTACAGATGGTCAGTAACTACAGACACACTCCGCATGATCAGTAAATACAGACACACTCCCGATGGTCAGTAAATACAGATACATTCCCGATGGTCAGTAAATACAGACACCATCCTCATGGTAAGTAAATACAGACACACTCCCGATGATCAGTAAATACCGACACACTACAGATGGTCAGTAACTACAGACACACTCCGCATGGTCAGTAACTACAGACAGACTCCCCATGGTCAGTAAATACAGACCCATTTCCGATGGTCAGTAAATACAGACAGATTCCCAACAGTCAGTGAATACAGGATAATTCGCGATGGTCAGTAAATACAGACACACTCCCCATGGTCAGTAAATACAGACACATTCCCGACGGTCAGTAAATACAGACACATTCCGGACGGTCAGGAAATACAGACACACTCACCATGGAAGGTAGATAAAGACAGACCCCCGATGGTCAGTAAGTACAGACGCACTCCCGACGGTCAGTAAATACAGACAGACACCCGACGGTCAATAAATACAGACACATTCCCCACGGTCAGTAAATACAGAAAAATTCCCCACGGTCAGTAAATACAGACTCATTCCCGATGGTCAGTAAATACAGAAACACTCCCGATTGTGAGTAAATACAGACACACTCCCGATGATCAGTAAATACTGACACACTACAGATGGTCAGTAACTACAGACACACTCCGCATGGTCAGTAACTACAGACAGACTCCCCGTGGTCAGTAAATACAGACCCATTTCCGATGGTCAGTAAATACAGACAGACTCCCGACGGTCAGTAAATACAGGATAATTCGCGATGGTCAGTAAATACAGACACACTCCCCATGGTCAGTAAATACAGACAGACTCTCGACGGTCAGTAAATACAGACACATTCCGGACGGTCAGTAAATACAGACACACTCACCATGGTAGGTAGATAAAGACAGACCCCCGATGGTCAGTAAGTACAGACGCACTCCCGACGGTCAGTTAATACAGACAGACACCCGACGGTCAATAAATACAGACACATTCCCCACGGTCAGTAAATACAGAAAAATTCCCCACGGTCAGTAAATACAGACACATTCCCGATGGTCAGTAAATACAGAAACACTCCCGATTGTCAGTAAATACAGACACACTCCCGATGGTCAGTGAATACAGACACATTCCCAATGGCCAATGAATACAGACACGCTCCCGAAGGTCAGTAAATACTGACACGCTCCCCATGGTCGTTAAATACAGACACACTCCCCATGGTCGGTGGATAAAGATAGACTCCCGATGGTCAGTAAATACAGACACACACCTGATGGTCAGTAAACACAGACACACTGCTCATGGTCAGTAAATATAGACACACTCCCATGGTCAGTAAATACAGAAAGACTCCCGACCGTCAGTAAATACAGACAGACTCCCGACGGTCAATAAATACAGACACATTCCCCACGGTCAGTAAATACAGTCACGCTCCCGATGGTCAGTAAATACTGACACGCTCCCCATGGTCGTTAAATACAGACACACACCCTATGGTCGGTGGATAAAGATAGGCTCCAGATGGTCAGTAAATACAGACACACACCTGATGGTCTGTAAACACAGACACACTCCGCATGGTCAGTAAGTACAGACACACTCCCCATGGTCAGTAAATACAGACACACTCCTGATGGTCAGTAAATACAGATACATTCCCGATGGTCAGTAAATACCGACACACTACAGATGGTTAGTAACTACAGACACACTCCGCATTGTCAGTAACTACAGACAGACTCCCCATGGTCAGTAAATACAGAACCATTTCCGATGGTCAGTAAATACAGACAACTTCCCCACGGTCAGTAAAGTCGGACACACGCCCAACGGTGAGTAAATACAGACACACTCTCGACGGTCAGTGCATATAGACACACTCCCGACGGTCAGTAATAACAGACACATTCCCGACAGTCAGTAAATACAGACACAGACCCCATGTTCAGTAAATACAGACACATTCCCGATGGTCAGTAAATACAGAAACACTCCCCATGGTCAGTAAATACAGACACACTCCCCATGGACAGTGAATACAGACACACGCCCGATGGTCAGTAAATACAGACACACTGCTCATGGTCAGTAAATACAGACACACTCCCCATGGTCAGTAAATACAGATACATTCCTGATGGTCAGTAAATACAGACACAATCCCCATGGTAAGTAAATACAGATACACTCCCGATGATCAGTAAATACTGACACACTACAGATGGTCAGTAACTACAGACACATTCCGCATGGTCAGTAACTACAGACAGACTCCCCATGGTCAGTAAATACAGACACACCCCTAATGGTCAGTAAATATAGACACATTCCCCATGGTCAGTAAATACAAACACACTCCCGATGGTCAGAAAATACAGACACACTCCCGACGGTCAACAAATACAGACACACTCCCGATGGTCAGTAAATACAGACACACTTCCGATGGTCAATAAATACAAACACATTCCCCACAGTCAGTAAATAGAGACACACTCCCCATGGTCTGTAAATACAGACACACTCCAAATGGTCAGTAAATACAGACAAACTCCCTATGGTCAGTAAACCCAGACACTTTCGCAATGGTCAGAATGTACAGACACATTCCCGACGGTCGGTAAATACAGACAAAATCCCCATGGTCAATAAATACAGACACACTCCAAATGGTCAGTAAATACAGATACACTCCCCATGGTCAGTAAATACAGACACATTCCCTATGGTCAGTAAACCCAGACACACTCCCGATGGTCAGTATATACAGACACACTCCCGATGGTCATTAAATACAGACACATTCCCCACGGTCAGTAAATATAGAAAAATTCCCCACGGTCAGTAAATACAGACACATTCCAGATGGTCAGTAAATACAGACACACTCCCCATGGTCAGTAAATTCACACAGACTCCCCATGGTCAGTAAATACAGACACACTCCCCATGGTCAGTAAATACAGACACACTCCCGACCGTCAGTAAATACAGACACACTCCCGACAGTCGGTAAATACAGACACATTCCCGATGGTCAATAAATACAGACACATTCCCCACGGTCAATAAATACAGACACATTCCCCATGGTCAGTAAATACAGACACACTCCCAATGGTCCATAAATACAGACACATTCCCGATGGTCCGTAAATACAGACACACTCCCCATGGTAAGTAAATACAGATACACTCCCGATGATCAGTAAATACTGACACACTACAGATGGTCAGTAACTACAGACACACTCTGCATGGTCAGTAACTACAGACAGACTCCCCATGGTCAGTAAATACAGACCCATTTCCGATGGTCAGTAAATACAGACAGACTCCCGACAGTCAGTGAATACAGGATAATTCGCGATGGTCAGTAAATACAGACACACTCCCCATGGTCAGTAAATACAGACACATTCCCGACGGTCAGTAAATACAGACACATTCCGGACGGTCAGGAAATACAGACACACTCACCATGGTAGGTAGATAAAGACAGACCCCCGATGGTCAGTAAGTACAGACGCACTCCCGATGGTCAGTAAATACAGACAGACACCCGACGGTCAATAAATACAGACACATTCCCTACGGTCAGTAAATACAGAAAAATTCCCCACGGTCAGTAAATACAGACTCATTCCCGATGGTCAGTAAATACAGAAACACTCCCGATTGTGAGTAAATACAGACACACTCCCGATGATCAGTAAATACTGACACACTACAGATGGTCAGTAACTACAGACACAATCCGCATGGTCAGTAACTACAGACAGACTCCCCGTGGTCAGTAAATACAGACCCATTTCCGATGGTCAGTAAATACAGACAGACTCCCGACGGTCAGTAAATACAGGATAATTCGCGATGGTCAGTAAATACAGACACACTCCCCATGGTCAGTAAATACAGACAGACTCTCGACGGTCAGTAAATACAGACACATTCCGGACGGTCAGTAAATACAGTCACGCTCCCGATGGTCAGTAAATACTGACACGCTCCCTATGGTCGTTAAATACAGACACACTCCCTATGGTCGGTGGATAAAGATAGGCTCCCGATGGTCAGTAAATACAGACACACACCTGATGGTCTGTAAACACAGACACACTCCGCATGGTCAGTAAATACAGACACACTCCCCATGGTCAGTAAATACAGACACACTCCCGATGGTCAGTAAATACAGATACATTCCCGATGGTCAGTAAATACCGACACACTACAGATGGTTAGTAACTACAGACACACTCCGCATGGTCAGTAACTACAGACAGACTCCCCATGGACAGTAAATACAAAACCATTTCCGATGGTCAGTAAATACAGACAACTTCCCCACGGTCAGTAAATTTGGACACACGCCCAACGGTGAGTAAATACAGACACACTCTCGACGGTCAGTGCATATAGACACACTCCCGACGGTCAGTAATAACAGACACATTCCCGACAGTCAGTAAATACAGACACACTCCCCATGGTCAGTAAATACAGAAAGACTCCCGACCGTCAGTAAATACAGACAGACACCCGACGGTCAATAAATACAGACACATTTCCGATGGTCAGTAAATACAGACACACTCCCCATGGTCAGTAAATTCACACAGACTGCCCATGGTCAGTAAATACAGACACACGCCCGATGGTCAGTAAATACAGACACACTGCTCATGGTCAGTAAATACAGACACACTCCCCATGGTCAGTAAATACAGATACATTCCTGATGGTCAGTAAATACAGACACAATCCCCATGGTAAGAAAATACAGATACACTCCCGATGATCAGTAAATACTGACACACTACAGATGGTCAGTAACTACAGACACATTCCGCATGGTCAGTAACTACAGACAGACTCCCCATGGTCAGTAAATACAGACCCATCCGATGGTCAGTAAATACAGACAGACTCCCGACGGTCAGTAAATACAGGATAATTCGCGATGGTCAGTAAATACAGACACACTCCCCATGGTCAGTAAATACAGACACACTCCCGACGGTCAGTAAATACAGACAGATTCCGGACGGTCAGTAAATACAGACCCATCCGATGGTCAGTAAATACAGACAGACTCCCGACGGTCAGTAAATACAGGATAATTCGCGATGGTCAGTAACTACAGACACACTCCGCATGGTCAGTAACTACAGACAGACTCCCCATGGTCAGTAAATACAGAACCATTTCCGATGGTCAGTAAATACAGACAACTTCCCCACGGTCAGTAAATACGGACACACGCCCAACGGTGAGTAAATACAGACACACTCTCGACGGTCAGTGCATATAGACACACTCCCGACGGTCAGTAATAACAGACACATTCCCGACAGTCAGTAAATACAGACACAATCCCCATGTTCAGTAAATACAGACACATTCCCGACAGTCAGTAAATACAGACAACTTCCCCACGGTCAGTAAATACGAACACACGCCCAACGGTGAGTAAATACAGACACACTCCCGACGGTCAGTGCATACAGACACACTCCCGACGGTCAGTAATAACAGACACATTCCCGACGGTCAGTAAATACAGACACAATCCCCATGGTCAGTAAATACAGACACACTCCCGATGGTCAGAAAATACAGACACACTCCCGACGGTCAGTAAATACAGACACACTCCCGATGGTCAATAAATACAAACACATTCTCCACAGTCAGTAAATACAGACACATTCCCCACGGTCAGTAAATACAGATACATTCCCTATGGTCAGTAGATACAGACACAATCCCCATGGTCAGTAAATACAGACACACTCCCGATGGTCAGTAAATACAGACACATTCCCGATAGTCAGTGCATACAGACACACTCCCGACGGTCAGTAATAACAGACACATTCCCGACGGTCAGTAAATACAGACAAAATCCCCATGGTCAGTAAATACAGACACACTCCCGATGGTCAGAAAATACAGACACACTCACGACGGTCAATAAGTACAAACACATTCCCTATGGTCAGTAAACCCAGACACCTTCCGGATGGTCAGTAAATACAGACACATTTCCCATGGTCAGGAAATACAGACACATTCCCGATGGTCAATAAATACAGACACACTCCCGATTGTCAGTAAATACAGACACACTCCCGATGATCAGTAAATACTGACACACTACAAATGGTCAGTAACTACAGACACACTCCGCATGGTCAGTAACTACAGACAGACTCCCCATGGTCAGTAAATACAGACCCATTTCCGATGGTCAGTAAATACAGACAGACTCCCGACGGTCAGTAAATACAGGATAATTCGCGATGGTCAGTAAATACAGACACACTCCCCATGGTCAGTAAATACAGACAGACTCCCGACGGTCAGTAAATACAGACAGACACCCGACGGTCAATAAATACAGACACATTCCCCACGGTCAGTAAATACAGAAAAATTCCCAACGGTCAGTAAATACAGACACATTCCCGATGGTCAGTAAATACAGAAACACTCCCGATTGTCAGTAAATACAGACACACTCCCAATGGTCAGTGAATACAGACACGCTCCCGATGGTCAGTAAATACTGACACGCTCCCCATGGTCGTTAAATACAGACACACTCCCCATGGTCGGTGGATAAAGATAGACTCCCGATGGTCAGTAAATACAGACACACACCTGATGGTCAGTAAACACAGACACACTCCCCATGGTCAGTAAATACGGACACACTCCCGACGGTCAGTAAATGCAGACACACTCCCGATTGTCGGTAAATACAGACACATTCCCGATGATTAGTAAATACCAACACACTACAGATGGTCAGTAACTACAGACACACTCCGCATGATCAGTAAATACAGACACACTCCCGATGGTCAGTAAATACAGATACATTCCCGATGGTCAGTAAATACAGACACCATCCTCATGGTAAGTAAATACAGACACACTCCCGATGATCAGTAAATACCGACACACTACAGATGGTCAGTAACTACAGACACACTCCGCATGGTCAGTAACTACAGACAGACTCCCCATGGTCAGTAAATACAGACCCATTTCCGATGGTCAGTAAATACAGACAGATTCCCAACAGTCAGTGAATACAGGATAATTCGCGATGGTCAGTAAATACAGACACACTCCCCATGGTCAGTAAATACAGACACATTCCCGACGGTCAGTAAATACAGACACATTCCGGACGGTCAGGAAATACAGACACACTCACCATGGAAGGTAGATAAAGACAGACCCCCGATGGTCAGTAAGTACAGACGCACTCCCGACGGTCAGTAAATACAGACAGACACCCGACGGTCAATAAATACAGACACATTCCCCACGGTCAGTAAATACAGAAAAATTCCCCACGGTCAGTAAATACAGACTCATTCCCGATGGTCAGTAAATACAGAAACACTCCCGATTGTGAGTAAATACAGACACACTCCCGATGATCAGTAAATACTGACACACTACAGATGGTCAGTAACTACAGACACACTCCGCATGGTCAGTAACTACAGACAGACTCCCCGTGGTCAGTAAATACAGACCCATTTCCGATGGTCAGTAAATACAGACAGACTCCCGACGGTCAGTAAATACAGGATAATTCGCGATGGTCAGTAAATACAGACACACTCCCCATGGTCAGTAAATACAGACAGACTCTCGACGGTCAGTAAATACAGACACATTCCGGACGGTCAGTAAATACAGACACACTCACCATGGTAGGTAGATAAAGACAGACCCCCGATGGTCAGTAAGTACAGACGCACTCCCGACGGTCAGTTAATACAGACAGACACCCGACGGTCAATAAATACAGACACATTCCCCACGGTCAGTAAATACAGAAAAATTCCCCACGGTCAGTAAATACAGACACATTCCCGATGGTCAGTAAATACAGAAACACTCCCGATTGTCAGTAAATACAGACACACTCCCGATGGTCAGTGAATACAGACACATTCCCAATGGCCAATGAATACAGACACGCTCCCGAAGGTCAGTAAATACTGACACGCTCCCCATGGTCGTTAAATACAGACACACTCCCCATGGTCGGTGGATAAAGATAGACTCCCGATGGTCAGTAAATACAGACACACACCTGATGGTCAGTAAACACAGACACACTGCTCATGGTCAGTAAATATAGACACACTCCCATGGTCAGTAAATACAGAAAGACTCCCGACCGTCAGTAAATACAGACAGACTCCCGACGGTCAATAAATACAGACACATTCCCCACGGTCAGTAAATACAGTCACGCTCCCGATGGTCAGTAAATACTGACACGCTCCCCATGGTCGTTAAATACAGACACACACCCTATGGTCGGTGGATAAAGATAGGCTCCAGATGGTCAGTAAATACAGACACACACCTGATGGTCTGTAAACACAGACACACTCCGCATGGTCAGTAAGTACAGACACACTCCCCATGGTCAGTAAATACAGACACACTCCTGATGGTCAGTAAATACAGATACATTCCCGATGGTCAGTAAATACCGACACACTACAGATGGTTAGTAACTACAGACACACTCCGCATTGTCAGTAACTACAGACAGACTCCCCATGGTCAGTAAATACAGAACCATTTCCGATGGTCAGTAAATACAGACAACTTCCCCACGGTCAGTAAAGTCGGACACACGCCCAACGGTGAGTAAATACAGACACACTCTCGACGGTCAGTGCATATAGACACACTCCCGACGGTCAGTAATAACAGACACATTCCCGACAGTCAGTAAATACAGACACAGACCCCATGTTCAGTAAATACAGACACATTCCCGATGGTCAGTAAATACAGAAACACTCCCCATGGTCAGTAAATACAGACACACTCCCCATGGACAGTGAATACAGACACACGCCCGATGGTCAGTAAATACAGACACACTGCTCATGGTCAGTAAATACAGACACACTCCCCATGGTCAGTAAATACAGATACATTCCTGATGGTCAGTAAATACAGACACAATCCCCATGGTAAGTAAATACAGATACACTCCCGATGATCAGTAAATACTGACACACTACAGATGGTCAGTAACTACAGACACATTCCGCATGGTCAGTAACTACAGACAGACTCCCCATGGTCAGTAAATACAGACACACCCCTAATGGTCAGTAAATATAGACACATTCCCCATGGTCAGTAAATACAAACACACTCCCGATGGTCAGAAAATACAGACACACTCCCGACGGTCAACAAATACAGACACACTCCCGATGGTCAGTAAATACAGACACACTTCCGATGGTCAATAAATACAAACACATTCCCCACAGTCAGTAAATAGAGACACACTCCCCATGGTCTGTAAATACAGACACACTCCAAATGGTCAGTAAATACAGACAAACTCCCTATGGTCAGTAAACCCAGACACTTTCGCAATGGTCAGAATGTACAGACACATTCCCGACGGTCGGTAAATACAGACAAAATCCCCATGGTCAATAAATACAGACACACTCCAAATGGTCAGTAAATACAGATACACTCCCCATGGTCAGTAAATACAGACACATTCCCTATGGTCAGTAAACCCAGACACACTCCCGATGGTCAGTATATACAGACACACTCCCGATGGTCATTAAATACAGACACATTCCCCACGGTCAGTAAATATAGAAAAATTCCCCACGGTCAGTAAATACAGACACATTCCAGATGGTCAGTAAATACAGACACACTCCCCATGGTCAGTAAATTCACACAGACTCCCCATGGTCAGTAAATACAGACACACTCCCCATGGTCAGTAAATACAGACACACTCCCGACCGTCAGTAAATACAGACACACTCCCGACAGTCGGTAAATACAGACACATTCCCGATGGTCAATAAATACAGACACATTCCCCACGGTCAATAAATACAGACACATTCCCCATGGTCAGTAAATACAGACACACTCCCAATGGTCCATAAATACAGACACATTCCCGATGGTCCGTAAATACAGACACACTCCCCATGGTAAGTAAATACAGATACACTCCCGATGATCAGTAAATACTGACACACTACAGATGGTCAGTAACTACAGACACACTCTGCATGGTCAGTAACTACAGACAGACTCCCCATGGTCAGTAAATACAGACCCATTTCCGATGGTCAGTAAATACAGACAGACTCCCGACAGTCAGTGAATACAGGATAATTCGCGATGGTCAGTAAATACAGACACACTCCCCATGGTCAGTAAATACAGACA
The DNA here is from genome assembly GCF_963921235.1 of Mobula hypostoma. Taxonomy (NCBI): domain Eukaryota; kingdom Metazoa; phylum Chordata; class Chondrichthyes; order Myliobatiformes; family Myliobatidae; genus Mobula; species Mobula hypostoma. Next base: position 117,499,739 of record NC_086101.1, read on the forward strand.
CATTCCCGACGGTCAGTAAATACAGACACATTCCGGACGGTCAGGAAATACAGACACACTCACCATGGTAGGTAGATAAAGACAGACCCCCGATGGTCAGTAAGTACAGACGCACTCCCGATGGTCAGTAAATACAGACAGACACCCGACGGTCAATAAATACAGACACATTCCCTACGGTCAGTAAATACAGAAAAATTCCCCACGGTCAGTAAATACAGACTCATTCCCGATGGTCAGTAAATACAGAAACACTCCCGATTGTGAGTAAATACAGACACACTCCCGATGATCAGTAAATACTGACACACTACAGATGGTCAGTAACTACAGACACAATCCGCATGGTCAGTAACTACAGACAGACTCCCCGTGGTCAGTAAATACAGACCCATTTCCGATGGTCAGTAAATACAGACAGACTCCCGACGGTCAGTAAATACAGGATAATTCGCGATGGTCAGTAAATACAGACACACTCCCCATGGTCAGTAAATACAGACAGACTCTCGACGGTCAGTAAATACAGACACATTCCGGACGGTCAGTAAATACAGTCACGCTCCCGATGGTCAGTAAATACTGACACGCTCCCTATGGTCGTTAAATACAGACACACTCCCTATGGTCGGTGGATAAAGATAGGCTCCCGATGGTCAGTAAATACAGACACACACCTGATGGTCTGTAAACACAGACACACTCCGCATGGTCAGTAAATACAGACACACTCCCCATGGTCAGTAAATACAGACACACTCCCGATGGTCAGTAAATACAGATACATTCCCGATGGTCAGTAAATACCGACACACTACAGATGGTTAGTAACTACAGACACACTCCGCATGGTCAGTAACTACAGACAGACTCCCCATGGACAGTAAATACAAAACCATTTCCGATGGTCAGTAAATACAGACAACTTCCCCACGGTCAGTAAATTTGGACACACGCCCAACGGTGAGTAAATACAGACACACTCTCGACGGTCAGTGCATATAGACACACTCCCGACGGTCAGTAATAACAGACACATTCCCGACAGTCAGTAAATACAGACACACTCCCCATGGTCAGTAAATACAGAAAGACTCCCGACCGTCAGTAAATACAGACAGACACCCGACGGTCAATAAATACAGACACATTTCCGATGGTCAGTAAATACAGACACACTCCCCATGGTCAGTAAATTCACACAGACTGCCCATGGTCAGTAAATACAGACACACGCCCGATGGTCAGTAAATACAGACACACTGCTCATGGTCAGTAAATACAGACACACTCCCCATGGTCAGTAAATACAGATACATTCCTGATGGTCAGTAAATACAGACACAATCCCCATGGTAAGAAAATACAGATACACTCCCGATGATCAGTAAATACTGACACACTACAGATGGTCAGTAACTACAGACACATTCCGCATGGTCAGTAACTACAGACAGACTCCCCATGGTCAGTAAATACAGACCCATCCGATGGTCAGTAAATACAGACAGACTCCCGACGGTCAGTAAATACAGGATAATTCGCGATGGTCAGTAAATACAGACACACTCCCCATGGTCAGTAAATACAGACACACTCCCGACGGTCAGTAAATACAGACAGATTCCGGACGGTCAGTAAATACAGACCCATCCGATGGTCAGTAAATACAGACAGACTCCCGACGGTCAGTAAATACAGGATAATTCGCGATGGTCAGTAACTACAGACACACTCCGCATGGTCAGTAACTACAGACAGACTCCCCATGGTCAGTAAATACAGAACCATTTCCGATGGTCAGTAAATACAGACAACTTCCCCACGGTCAGTAAATACGGACACACGCCCAACGGTGAGTAAATACAGACACACTCTCGACGGTCAGTGCATATAGACACACTCCCGACGGTCAGTAATAACAGACACATTCCCGACAGTCAGTAAATACAGACACAATCCCCATGTTCAGTAAATACAGACACATTCCCGATGGTCAGTAAATACAGACACACTCCCCATGGTCAGTAAATACAGAAAGACTCCCGACCGTCAGTAAATACAGACAGACACCCGACGGTCAATAAATACAGACACATTCCCGATGGTCAGTAAATACAGACACACTCCCCATGGTCAGTAAATTCACACAGACTGCCCATGGTCAGTAAATACAGACACACGCCCGATGGTCAGTAAATACAGACACACTGCTCATGGTCAGTAAATACAGACACACTCCCCATGGTCAGTAAATACAGATACATTCCTGATGGTCAGTAAATACAGACACAATCCCCATGGTAAGTAAATACAGATACACTCCCGATGATCAGTAAATACTGACACACTACAGATGGTCAGTAACTACAGACACATTCCGCATGGTCAGTAACTACAGACAGACTCCCCATGGTCAGTAAATACAGACCCATCCGATGGTCAGTAAATACAGACAGACTCCCAACGGTCAGTAAATACAGGATAATTCGCGATGGTCAGTAAATACAGACACACTCCCCATGGTCAGTAAATACAGACACACTCCCGACGGTCAGTAAATACAGACAGATTCCGGACGGTCAGTAAATACAGACACACTCACCATGGTAGGTAGATAAAGACAGACCCCCGATGGTCAGTAAGTACAGACGCACTCCCGACGGTCAGTAAATACAGACACATTACCGACGGTCAGTAAATACAGACACAATCCCCATGGTCAGTAAATACAGACACACTCCCGATGGTCAGAAAATACAGTCACACTCACGACGGTCAATAAGTACAAACACATTCCCCACAGTCAGTAAATACAGACACATTCCCCACGGTCAGTAAATACGGACACACGCCCAACGGTGAGTAAATACAGACACACTCCCGATGGCCAGTAAATTGAGACACATTCCCGATGGCCAGTAAGTACAGACACACTCCCCATGGTCAGTAAATACCGACACACTCCCGAGGGTCAGTCAATACAGACACATTTCCGATGGTCAGTAAATACAGACACATTCCCGACAGTCAGTAAATTCAGACAACTTCCCCACAGTCAGTAAATACGGAAACACGCCCAACGGTGAGTAAATACAGACACGCTCGCGACGGTCAGTAAATACAGACACAATCCCCACGGTCAGTAAATACAGCACATACCCGATGGTCAGTAAATACAGACACACTCCCCATGGTCAGGTAATTCACACAGACTCCCGACGGTCAGTAAATACAGACACATTCCCGATGGTCAGTAAATACAGACACACTCCCGATTGTCAGTAAATACAGACACACTCCCGATGGTCAGTGAATACAGACACACGCCCGATGGTCAGTAAATACAGATACATTCCCGATGTTCAGTAAATACAGACACAATCCCCATGGTAAGTAAATACAGACACACTCCCGATGATCAGTAAATACCGACACACTACAGATGGTAACTACAGACACACTCCGCATGGTCAGTAACTACAGACAGACTCCCCATGGTCAGTAAATACAGAACCATTTCCGATGGTCAGTAAATACAGACAACTTCCCCACGGTCAGTAAATACGGACACACGCCCAACGGTGAGTAAATACAGACACACTCCCGACGGTCAGTAAATACAGACACACTCCTGACGGTCAGTAAATACAGACACACTCCCGATGGATAATAAATACAGACACTCTCCCGATGGTCAATAAATACAGACACTTTCCCCACGGTCAGTAAATACAGACACATTCCCCATGGTCAGTAAATACAGACAATCTCCCGATGGTCAGTGAATACAGACACATTCTCGACGGTCAGTAAATACAGACACACTCACCATGGTAGGTAGATAAAGACAGACCCCCGATGGTCAGTAAGTACAGACGCACTCCCGATGGTCAGTAAATACAGACAGACACCCGACGGTCAATAAATACAGACACATTCCCTACGGTCAGTAAATACAGAAAAATTCCCCACGGTCATTAAATACAGACTCATTCCCGATGGTCAGTAAATACAGAAACACTCCCGATTGTGAGTAAATACAGACACACTCCCGATGATCAGTAAATACTGACACACTACAGATGGTCAGTAACTACAGACACACTCCGCATGGTCAGTAACTACAGACAGACTCCCCGTGGTCAGTAAATACAGACCCATTTCCGATGGTCAGTAAATACAGACAGACTCCCGACGGTCAGTAAATACAGGATAATTCGTGATGGTCAGTAAATACAGACACACTCCCCATGGTCAGTAAATACAGACAGACTCTCGACGGTCAGTAAATACAGACACATTCCGGACGGTCAGTAAATACAGTCACGCTCCCGATGGTCAGTAAATACTGACACGCTCCCCATGGTCGTTAAATACAGACACACTCCCTATGGTCGGTGGATAAAGATAGGCTCCCGATGGTCAGTAAATACAGACACACACCTGATGGTCTGTAAACACAGACACACTCCGCATGGTCAGTAAATACAGACACACTCCCCATGGTCAGTAAATACAGACACACTCCCGATGGTCAGTAAATACAGATACATTCCCGATGGTCAGTAAATACCGACACACTACAGATGGTTAGTAACTACAGACACACTCCGCATGGTCAGTAACTACAGACAGACTCCCCATGGTCAGTAAATACAGAACCATTTCCGATGGTCAGTAAATACAGACAACTTCCCCACGGTCAGTAAATTCGGACACACGCCCAACGGTGAGTAAATACAGACACACTCTCGACGGTCAGTGCATATAGACACACTCCCGACGGTCAGTAATAACAGACACATTCCCGACAGTCAGTAAATACAGACACAATCCCCATGTTCAGTAAATACAGACACATTCCCGATGGTCAGTAAATACAGACACACTCCCCATGGTCAGTAAATACAGAAAGACTCCCGACCGTCAGTAAATACAGACAGACACCCGACGGTCAATAAATACAGACACATTCCCGATGGTCAGTAAATACAGACACACTCCCCATGGTCAGTAAATTCACACAGACTCCCCATGGTCAGTAAATACAGACACACGCCCGATGGTCAGTAAATACAGACACACTGCTCATGGTCAGTAAATACAGACACACTCCCCATGGTCAGTAAATACAGATACATTCCTGATGGTCAGTAAATACAGACACAATCCCCATGGTAAGTAAATACAGATACACTCCCGATGATCAGTAAATACTGACACACTACAGATGGTCAGTAACTACAGACACATTCCGCATGGTCAGTAACTACAGACAGACTCCCCATGGTCAGTAAATACAGACCCATCCGATGGTCAGTAAATACAGACAGACTCCCGACGGTCAGTAAATACAGACACATTCCCGATGGTCAGTAAATACAGACACACTCCCGATTGTCAGTAAATACAGACACACTCCCGATGGTCAGTGAATACAGACACACGCCCGATGGTCAGTAAATACAGATACATTCCCGATGTTCAGTAAATACAGACACAATCCCCATGGTAAGTAAATACAGACACACTCCCGATGATCAGTAAATACCGACACACTACAGATGGTAACTACAGACACACTCCGCATGGTCAGTAACTACAGACAGACTCCCCATTGTCAGTAAATACAGAACCATTTCCGATGGTCAGTAAATACGGACACACGCCCAACGGTGAGTAAATACAGACACACTCCCGACGGTCAGTAAATACAGACACACTCCTGACGGTCAGTAAATACAGACACACTCCCGATGGATAATAAATACAGACACTCTCCCGATGGTCAATAAATACAGACACTTTCCCCACGGTCAGTAAATACAGACACATTCCCCATGGTCAGTAAATACAGACAATCTCCCGATGGTCAGTGAATACAGACACATTCTCGATGGTCATTAAATACAGACACTCTCCCGATGGTCAGTAAATACAGACACACTCCCGAGGGGTAATAAATACAGACACATTTCCCACGGTCAGTAAATACAGACACATTCCTGATGGTCAGTAAATACAGACACACTCCCGATGGTCAATAAATAAAGACACATTTCCCACGGTCAGTAAATACAGATACATTCCCTATGGTCAATAAATAAAGAAACATTTCCAACGGTCAGTATATACGGACACACGCCCAACGGTGAGTAAATACAAACACACTCCCAACGGTCAGTAATAACAGACACATTCCCGACGGTCAGTAAATACAGACACAATCCCCATGGTCAGTAAATACAGACACACTCCCGATGGTCAGAAAATACAGTCACACTCACAACGGTCAATAAGTACAAACACATTCCCCACAGTCAGTAAATACAGACACATTCCTCACGGTCAGTAAATACGGACACACGCCCAACGGTGAGTAAATACAGACACACTCCCGATGGCCAGTAAATTGAGACACATTCCCGATGGCCAGTAAGTACAGACACACTCCCCATGGTCAGTAAATACCGACACACTCCCGAGGGTCAGTAAATACAGACACATTGACGATGGTCAGTAAATACAGACACATTCCCGACAGTCAGTAAATTCAGACAACTTCCCCACAGTTAGTAAATACGGAAACACGCCCAACGGTGAGTAAATACAGACACACTCGCGACGGTCAGTAAATACAGACACAATCCCCACGGTCAGTAAATACAACACATTCCCGATGGTCAGTAAATACAGACACAATCCCCATGGTCAGTAAATACAGCACATTCCCGATGGTCAGTAAATACAGACACACTCCCGATTGTCAGTAAATACAGAACACACTCCCGATGGTCAGTGAATACAGACACATTCGCAATGGCCAGTGAATACAGACACGCTCCCGATGGTCAGTAAATACTGACACGCTCCCCATGGTCGTTAAATACAGACACACTCCCCATGGTCGGTGGATAAAGATAGGCTCCCGATGGTCAGTAAATACAGACACACACCTGATGGTCAGTAAACACAGACACACTCCGCATGGTCAGTAAATACAGACACACTCCCCATGGTCAGTAAATACAGACACACTCCCAATGGTCAGTAAATACAGATACATTCCCGATGGTCAGTAAATACAGACACAATCCCCATGTTCAGTAAATACCGACACACTACAGATGGTCAGTAACTACAGACACACTCCGCATGGTCAGTAACTACAGACAGACTCCCCATGGTCAGTAAATACAGAACCATTTCCGATGGTCAGTAAATACAGACAACTTCCCCACGGTCAGTAAATACGGACACACGCCCAACGGTGAGTAAATACAGACACACTCTCGACGGTCAGTGCATATAGACACACTCCCGACGGTCAGTAATAACAGACACATTCCCGACAGTCAGTAAATACAGACACAATCCCCATGTTCAGTAAATACAGACACATTCCCGATGGTCAGTAAATACAGACACACTCCCCATGGTCAGTAAATACAGAAAGACTCCCGACCGTCAGTAAATACAGACAGACACCCGACGGTCAATAAATACAGACACATTCCCGATGGTCAGTAAATACAGACACACTCCCCATGGTCAGTAAATACAGATACATTCCTGATGGTCAGTAAATACAGACACAATCCCCATGGTAAGTAAATACAGATACACTCCCGATGATCAGTAAATACTGACACACTACAGATGGTCAGTAACTACAGACACATTCCGCATGGTCAGTAACTACAGACAGACTCCCCATGGTCAGTAAATACAGACCCATCCGATGGTCAGTAAATACAGACAGACTCCCGACGGTCAGTAAATACAGACACATTCCCGATGGTCAGTAAATACAGACACACTCCCGATTGTCAGTAAATACAGACACACTCCCGATGGTCAGTGAATACAGACACACGCCCGATGGTCAGTAAATACAGATACATTCCCGATGTTCAGTAAATACAGACACAATCCCCATGGTAAGTAAATACAGACACACTCCCGATGATCAGTAAATACCGACACACTACAGATGGTAACTACAGACACACTCCGCATGGTCAGTAACTACAGACAGACTCCCCATTGTCAGTAAATACAGAACCATTTCCGATGGTCAGTAAATACGGACACACGCCCAACGGTGAGTAAATACAGACACACTCCCGACGGTCAGTAAATACAGACACACTCCTGACGGTCAGTAAATACAGACACACTCCCGATGGATAATAAATACAGACACTCTCCCGATGGTCAATAAATACAGACACTTTCCCCACGGTCAGTAAATACAGACACATTCCCCATGGTCAGTAAATACAGACAATCTCCCGATGGTCAGTGAATACAGACACATTCTCGATGGTCATTAAATACAGACACACTCCCGATGGGTAATAAATACCGACACTCTCCCGATGGTCAGTAAATACAGACACACTCCCGAGGGGTAATAAATACAGACACATTTCCCACGGTCAGTAAATACAGACACATTCCTGATGGTCAGTAAATACAGACACACTCCCGATGGTCAATAAATAAAGACACATTTCCCACGGTCAGTAAATACAGATACATTCCCTATGGTCAATAAATAAAGACACATTTCCAACGGTCAGTATATACGGACACACGCCCAACGGTGAGTAAATACAAACACACTCCCAACGGTCAGTAATAACAGACACATTCCCGACGGTCAGTAAATACAGACACAATCCCCATGGTCAGTAAATACAGACACACTCCCGATGGTCAGAAAATACAGTCACACTCACAACGGTCAATAAGTACAAACACATTCCCCACAGTCAGTAAATACAGACACATTCCTCACGGTCAGTAAATACGGACACACGCCCAACGGTGAGTAAATACAGACACACTCCCGATGGCCAGTAAATTGAGACACATTCCCGATGGCCAGTAAGTACAGACACACTCCCCATGGTCAGTAAATACCGACACACTCCCGAGGGTCAGTAAATACAGACACATTGACGATGGTCAGTAAATACAGACACATTCCCGACAGTCAGTAAATTCAGACAACTTCCCCACAGTTAGTAAATACGGAAACACGCCCAACGGTGAGTAAATACAGACACACTCGCGACGGTCAGTAAATACAGACACAATCCCCACGGTCAGTAAATACAGCACATTCCCGATGGTCAGTAAATACAGACACACTCCCGATTGTCAGTAAATACAGACACACTCCCGATGGTCAGTGAATACAGACACATTCCCAATGGCCAGTGAATACAGACACGCTCCCGATGGTCAGTAAATACTGACACGCTCCCCATGGTCGTTAAATACAGACACACTCCCCATGGTCGATGGATAAAGATAGGCTCCCGATGGTCAGTAAATACAGACACACACCTGATGGTCAGTAAACACAGACACACTCCGCATGGTCAGTAAATACAGACACACTCCCCATGGTCAGTAAATACAGACACACTCCCAATGGTCAGTAAATACAGATACATTCCCGATGGTCAGTAAATACAGACACAATCCCCATGGTAAGTAAATACAGACACACTCCCGATGATCAGTAAATACCGACACACTACAGATGGTCAGTAACTACAGACACACTCCGCATGGTCAGTAACTACAGACAGACTCCCCATGGTCAGTAAATACAGAACCATTTCCGATGGTCAGTAAATACAGACAACTTCCCCACGGTCAGTAAATACGGACACACGCCCAACGGTGAGTAAATACAGACACACTCCCGACGGTCAGTGCATATAGACACACTCCCGACGGTCAGTAATAACAGACACATTCCCGACAGTCAGTAAATACAGACACAATCCCCATGTTCAGTAAATACAGACACATTCCCGATGGTCAGTAAATACAGACACACTCCCGATGGTCAGTAAATACAGACACACTCCCCATGGTCAGTAAATACAGAAAGACTCCCGACCGTCAGTAAATACAGACAGACACCCGACGGTCAATAAATACAGACACATTTCCCATGGTCAGTAAATACAGAAAAATTCCCTATGGTCAGTAAATACAGACACATTCCCGATGGTCAGTAAATACAGACACACTCCCCATGGTCAGTAAATTCACACAGACTCCCCATGGTCAGTAAATACGGACACACGCCCGATAGTCAGTAAATACAGACACACTCCTCATGGTCAGTAAATACAGACACACTCCCCTTGGTCAGTAAATACAAATTCATTCCCGATGGTCAGTAAATACAGACACAATCCCCATGGTAAGTAAATACAGATACACTCCCGATGATCAGTGAATACTGACACACTACAGATGGTCCGTAACTACAAACACACTCCGCATGGTCAGTAACTACAGACAGACTCCCCATGGTCAGTAAATACAGACCCATTTCCGATGGTCAGTAAATACAGACAGACTCCCGACGGTCAGTAAATACAGGATAATTCACGATGGTCAGTAAATACAGACACACTCCCGACGGTCAGTAAATACAGACACATTCCGGACGGTCAGTAAATACAGACACACTCACCATGGTAGGTAGATAAAGACAGACCCCCGATGGTCAGTAAGTACAAACGCACTCCCGACAGTCAGTAAATACAGACACACTCCTGACGGTCAGTAAATAGAGACACACTCCCGATGGATAATAAATACAGACAGATTCCCGATGGTCAATAAATAAAGACACATTTCCCACGGTCAGTAAATACAGATACATTCCTGATGGTCAGTAAATACAGACACACTCCCGATGGTCAATTATTAAAGACACATTTCCCACGGTCAGTAAATACAGATAGATTCCCTTGGTCAGTAGATACAGACATAATCCCCATGGTCAGTAAATACAGACACACTCCCGATAGTCAGTAAATACAGACACACCCATAATGGTCAGTAAATATAGACACAATCCCCATGGTCAGTAAATACAAACACACTCCCGTTGGTCAGGAAATACAGACACATTCCCGACAATCAGTAAATACAGACAACTTCCCCACGGTCAGTAAATACGGACACACGCCCAACGGTGAGTAAATACAGACGCACTCCCGATGGTCAATGCATATAGACACACTCCCGACGGTCAGTAATAACAGACACATTCCCGACGGTCAGTAAATACAGACACAATCCCCACGTTCAGTAAATACAGACACATTCCCGATGGTCAGAAAATACAGACACACTCCCCATGGTCAGTAAATACTGACTCAATCCCCATGGTCAGTAAATACAGACACACTCCAAATGGTCAGTAAATACAGACAAACTCCCTCTGGTCAGTAAACCCAGACACATTCCCCATGGTCAGAATATACAGACACATTCCCGACGGTCGGTAAATAAAGACAAAATCCCCATGGTCAATAAATACAGACACACTCCAAATGGTCAGTAAATACAGACACACTCCCCATGGTCAGTAAATACAGACACATTCCCTATGGTCAGTAAACCCAGACAACTTCCCGATGGTCAGTAAATACAGACACATTTCCCATGGTCAGTAAATACAGACACATTCCCGATGGTCAGTAAATACAGACACATTCCCCACTGTCAGTAAATACAGACACACTCCCGATGGTCAGTAAATACAGACACATTCCCCACTGTCAGTAAATACAGACACACTCCCGATGGTCACTAAATACAGATACACTCCCGATGATCAGTAAATACCGACACACTACAGATGGTCAGTAACTACAGACACACTCCGCATGGTCAGTAACTACAGACAGACTCCCAATGGTCAGTAAATACAGACCCATTTCCGACGGTCAGTAAATACAGACAGACTCCCGATGGTCAGTAAATACAGGATATTTCGCGATGGTCAGTAAATACAGACACACTCCCGACGGTCAGTAAATACAGACACATTCCGGACGGTCAGTAAATACAGACACACTCCTGACGGTCAGTAAATACAGACACAATCCCGATGGATAATAAATACAGACACATTCCCGATGGTCAATAAATAAAGACACATTTCCCACGGTCAGTAAATACAGACACATTCCTGATGGTCAGTAAATACAGACACACTCCCGATGGTCAGTAAATACAGACAAACTCCCGATGGTCAGTAAATACAGATACATTCCCTATGATCAGTAGATACAGACACAATCCCCATGGTCAGAAAATACAGACACAATCCCCATGGTCAGTAAATACAGACACACTCCAAATGGTCAGTAAATACAGACAAACTCCCAATGGTCAGTAAACCCAGACACATTCCCAATGGTCAGAATGTACAGACACATTCCCGACGGTCGGTAAATACAGACAAGATCCCCATGGTCAATAAATACAGACACACTCCAAATGGTCAGTAAATACAGACACACTCCCCATGGTCAGTAAATACAGACACATTCTCTATGGTCAGGAAAAACCCAGACACACACCCGACGGTTAGTTAATAAAGACACGTTCCTGACGGTCAGTAAATACAGACACATTCCTCATGGTCAGTAAATACAGACACAATCCCCATGGTCAGTGAATACAGACACATTCCCGATGGTCAGTAAATACCTACACACTCCCGATGGTCAGTAAATACAGCCACACTCCCCATGGACAGTAAATACAAACACACTCCCCATGGTCAGAAAATAGAGACACACTTCCAATTGTCAGTAAATACAGACACACTCCCGATGGGTGATAAATACAGACACATTCCCGATGGTCAGTGAATACAGACACACTCCCCATGGACAGTAAATACAAACACACTCCCCATGGTCAGAAGATAGAGACACACTTCCGATGGTCAGTAAATACAGACACACTGCCGATGGTCAGTAAATACAGACACATGCCCGATGGTCATTAAATACAGACACACTCCCGGTGGGTAATGAATACCGACACCCTCCCGATGGTCCGTAAATACAGACACACTCCCGAGGGGTAATAAATACAGACACATTCCCCACGGTCAGTAAATACAGACACACTCCCGATGGTCAGTAAATACAGACACACTCCCGATGGCCAGTAAATTGAGACACATTCACGATGGCCAGTAAATACAGACACACTCCCCATGGTCAGTAAATACCGACACACTCCCGAGAGTCAGTAAATACAGACACATTTCCGATGGTCAGTAAATACAGACACATTCCCGACAGTCAGTAAATACAGACAACTTCCCCACGGTCAGTAAATACAGAAAAATTCCCCACGGTCAGAAAATACAGACACACTCCCGATGGTCAGTAAATACAGACACATTCCCCATGGTCAGTAAATACAGACACACTCCTGATGGCCAGTAAATTGAGACACATTCACGATGGCCAGTAAATACAGACACACTCCCCATGGTCAGTAAATACCGACACACTCCCGAGAGTCAGTAAATACAGACACATTTCCGATGGTCAGTAAATACAGACACATTCCCGACAGTCAGTAAATACAGACGCATTCCCGATGGTCAGTAAATACAGACAAACTCCCCATGGTTAGTAAATAAAGACACACTCCAGATGGTCAGTAAATACAGACACACTCCCGATGTTCTGTAGATACAGACACAATCCCGATGGTCAGTAAATACAGACACACACCCGATGGATAAAAATACAGACACACTCCCGATGGTCAATAAATACAGACACATTCCCCACAGTCAGTAAATACAGCCAAACTCCCGACGGTTAGTAAATACAGACACGTTCCCAACGGTCAGTAAAACAGACAGATTCCGGACGGTCAGTAAATACAGACACACTCCCGATGGTCAGTAATTACAGACACACTCCCGATGGTCAGTGAATACAGACACACTCCCAATGGGTAATAAATACAGACACATTCCCAATGGTCAATAAATACAGACACATTCCCCATGGTCAGTAAATACAGACACACTCCCGATGGTCAGTAAATACAGACACACTCCCGATTGTCAGTAAATACAGACACAATCCCCATGGTCAGTGAATACAGACACATTCCCGATGGTCATTAAAAACAGACACACTCCCGATGGGTAATAAATACAGACACTCACCCGATGGTCAATAAATACAAACACATTCCCCACGGTCAGTAAATACTGACACACTACCGATGGTCAGTAAATACAGACACACTCCCGATGGGTAATAAATACAACATACTCCCGATGGTCAATAAATACAGACACATTCCCCACGGTCAATAAATACAGACACATTCCCCATGGTCAGTAAATATAGACAATCTCCCGATGGTTACTAAATACATACACATTCCCGCTGGTCAGTAAACACATACAAACGCCCCATGGTCAGCAAATACAGATGCATTCCCGATGGTCAGTAAATACAGACACACTCCCGACAGTCAGTAAATACAGACACATTGCCGACGGTCAATAAATACAGATACATTCCCCACAGTCAGTTAATACAGACACATTCCCCACGGTCAGTAAATACAGACACATTCCCCATGGTCAGTAAATACAGACAAACTCCCAATGGTCCATAAATACAGACACATTCCCGATGGTCCGTAAATACAAACACACTCCCCATGGTCAGTAAATACAGACACACTCCCGATGGTGGGTAAATAAACATACATTCCCGATGGTCAGTAAATACAGACACAATCCCCATGGTAAGTAAATACAGATACACTCCCGATGATCAGTAAATACTGACACACTACAGATGGTCAGTAACTACAGACACACTCCCCATGGTCAGTAAATACAGACACACTCCCGATGGTCAGTAAATACAGACACATTCCGGACGGTCAGTAAATACAGACACATTCCGGACAGTCAGTAAATACAGACACATTCACCATAGTCGGTAGATAAAAACAGACCCCCGATGGTCAGTAAGTACAGACGCACTCCCGATGGTCAGTAAACACAGACACACTCCCCATGGTCAGTAAATACAGACACACTCCCGACGGTCAGTAAATACAGACACACTCCCGATGGATAATAAATACAGACACATTCCCGATGGTCAATAAATAAAGACACATTTCCCAGGGTCAGTAAATACAGACACATTCCTGATGGTCAGTAAATACAGACACACTCCCAATGGTCAGTAAATACAGACACATTCCCGATGGTCAGTAAATACAGATACATTCCCTATGGTCAGTAGATACAGACACAATCCCCATGGTCAGTAAATACAGACACACTCCCGATGGTCAGTAAATACAGACACACCCCTAATTGTCAGTAAATATAGACAAAATCGCCATGGTCAGTAAATACAAACACACTCCCGATGGTCAGTAAATAAAGACACATTCCCGACAGTCAGTAAATACAGACAACTTCCCCACGGTCAGTAAATACGGACACACGCCCAACGGTGAGTAAATACAGACACACTCACGACGGTCAGTGCATACAGACACACTCCCGACGGTCAGTAATAACAGACACATTCCCGACGGTCAGTAAATACAGACACAATCCCCATGGTCAGTAAATACAGACACACTCCCGATGGTCAGAAAATACAGACACAATCCCCATGGTCAGTAAATACAGAAACACTCCCGATGGTCAATAAATACAAACACATTCCCCACAGTCAGTAAATACAGACACATTCCCCACGGTCAGTAAATACATACACAATCCCCATGGTCAGTGAATACAGACACATTCCCGATGGGTGATAAATACAGACACATTCCCATTGGTCAGTAAATACAGACACATTCCCCACGGTCCGTAAATACAAACACACTCCCGATGGTCAACAAATACAGACACATTCCCGATGGTCACTGAATGCAGACACACTCCCGATGGTCAGTGAATACAGACACATTCCTGATTGGCATTAAGTACAGACACACTCCCGATGGGTAATAAATACAGACACTCTCCCGATGGTCAATAAATACAGACACTTTCCCCACGGTCAGTAAACACTGACACACTACCGATGGTCAGTAAATACATACACATTCCCGATGGTCAGTGAATAGAGACACACTCCCGATGGTCAGTGAATACAAACACATTCCCAATGGTCATTAAATACAGACACACTCCCGATGGGTAATAAATACCGACACTCTCCGGATGGTCAGTAAATACAGACACACTCCCGATGGGTAATAAATACCGACACTCTCCGGATGGTCAGTAAATACAGACACATTCCCGATGGTCAGTAAATACCCACACACTCCCGATGGTCAGTAAACACAGACACACTCGAGAGGGTTAGTAAATACAGACACACACCCGATGGGCAAAAATACAGACACACTCCCGATGGTCAATAAATACAGACACATTCAACACGGTTAGTAAATACAGACACACTCCCGAGGGTTAGTAAATACAGACACGTTACCGACGGTCAGTAAATACAGACACATTCCGGACGGTCAGTAAATACAGACACATTCCCCATGGTCTTTAAATACAGACACACTCCCGATGGTCAGTAATTACAGACACACTCCCGATGGTCAGTCAATACAGACACACTCCCGATGGGTAATAAATACAGACACTCTCCCGATGGTCAGTAAATACAGACACATTCCGGACGGTCAGTAAATACAGACACATTCCCCATGGTCAGTAAATACAGACACACTCCCGATGGTCAGTAATTACAGAAACACTCCCGATGGTCAGTCAATACAAACACACTCCCGATGGGTAATAAATACAGACACATTCCCGATGGTCATTAAATACAGACACACCCCCGATGGTCAGTAAATACAGACACACTCCCGATAGTCAGTAAATACAGACACAATCCCCATGGTCAGTCAATACAGACACACTCCCCATGGACAGTAAATACAGACAAACTCCCCATGGTCAGAAAATAGAGACACACTCCCGACGGTCAGTAAATACAGACACACTCCCGATGGGTGATAAATACAGACACATTCCCATTGGTCAGTAAATACAGACACATTCCCCACGGTCAGTAAATACTAACACACTACCGATGGTCAGTAAATACATACACACTCCCGATGGTCAGTCAATACAGACACACTCCCGATGGGTAATAAATACAGACACTCTCCCGATGGTCAGTAAATACAGACACATTCCGGACGGTCAGTAAATACAGACACATTCCCCATGGTCAGTAAATACAGACACACTCCCGATGGTCAGTAATTACAGAAACACTCCCGATGGTCAGTCAATACAGACACACTCCCGATGGGTAATAAATACAGACACATTCCCGATGGTCATTAAATACAGACACACTCCCGATGGTCAGTAAATACAGACACACTCCCGATAGTCAGTAAATACAGACACAATCCCCATGGTCAGTGAATATAGACACACTCCCCATGGACAGTAAATACAGACAAATTCCCCATGGTCAGAAAATAGAGACACACTCCCGACGGTCAGTAAATACAGACACACTCCCCATGGTCAGTAAATACAGATACATTCCTGATGGTCAGTAAATACAGACACAATCCCCATGGTAAGTAAATACAGATACACTCCCGATGATCAGTAAATACTGACACACTACAGATGGTCAGTAACTACAGACACATTCCGCATGGTCAGTAACTACAGACAGACTCCCCATGGTCAGTAAATACAGACCCATCCGATGGTCAGTAAATACAGACAGACTCCCGACGGTCAGTAAATACAGACACATTCCCGATGGTCAGTAAATACAGACACACTCCCGATTGTCAGTAAATACAGACACACTCCCGATGGTCAGTGAATACAGACACACGCCCGATGGTCAGTAAATACAGATACATTCCCGATGTTCAGTAAATACAGACACAATCCCCATGGTAAGTAAATACAGACACACTCCCGATGATCAGTAAATACCGACACACTACAGATGGTAACTACAGACACACTCCGCATGGTCAGTAACTACAGACAGACTCCCCATTGTCAGTAAATACAGAACCATTTCCGATGGTCAGTAAATACGGACACACGCCCAACGGTGAGTAAATACAGACACACTCCCGACGGTCAGTAAATACAGACACACTCCTGACGGTCAGTAAATACAGACACACTCCCGATGGATAATAAATACAGACACTCTCCCGATGGTCAATAAATACAGACACTTTCCCCACGGTCAGTAAATACAGACACATTCCCCATGGTCAGTAAATACAGACAATCTCCCGATGGTCAGTGAATACAGACACATTCTCGATGGTCATTAAATACAGACACACTCCCGATGGGTAATAAATACCGACACTCTCCCGATGGTCAGTAAATACAGACACACTCCCGAGGGGTAATAAATACAGACACATTTCCCACGGTCAGTAAATACAGACACATTCCTGATGGTCAGTAAATACAGACACACTCCCGATGGTCAATAAATAAAGACACATTTCCCACGGTCAGTAAATACAGATACATTCCCTATGGTCAATAAATAAAGACACATTTCCAACGGTCAGTATATACGGACACACGCCCAACGGTGAGTAAATACAAACACACTCCCAACGGTCAGTAATAACAGACACATTCCCGACGGTCAGTAAATACAGACACAATCCCCATGGTCAGTAAATACAGACACACTCCCGATGGTCAGAAAATACAGTCACACTCACAACGGTCAATAAGTACAAACACATTCCCCACAGTCAGTAAATACAGACACATTCCTCACGGTCAGTAAATACGGACACACGCCCAACGGTGAGTAAATACAGACACACTCCCGATGGCCAGTAAATTGAGACACATTCCCGATGGCCAGTAAGTACAGACACACTCCCCATGGTCAGTAAATACCGACACACTCCCGAGGGTCAGTAAATACAGACACATTGACGATGGTCAGTAAATACAGACACATTCCCGACAGTCAGTAAATTCAGACAACTTCCCCACAGTTAGTAAATACGGAAACACGCCCAACGGTGAGTAAATACAGACACACTCGCGACGGTCAGTAAATACAGACACAATCCCCACGGTCAGTAAATACAACACATTCCCGATGGTCAGTAAATACAGACACAATCCCCACGGTCAGTAAATACAGCACATTCCCGATGGTCAGTAAATACAGACACACTCCCGATTGTCAGTAAATACAGACACACTCCCGATGGTCAGTGAATACAGACACATTCCCAATGGCCAGTGAATACAGACACGCTCCCGATGGTCAGTAAATACTGACACGCTCCCCATGGTCGTTAAATACAGACACACTCCCCATGGTCGATGGATAAAGATAGGCTCCCGATGGTCAGTAAATACAGACACACACCTGATGGTCAGTAAACACAGACACACTCCGCATGGTCAGTAAATACAGACACACTCCCCATGGTCAGTAAATACAGACACACTCCCAATGGTCAGTAAATACAGATACATTCCCGATGGTCAGTAAATACAGACACAATCCCCATGGTAAGTAAATACAGACACACTCCCGATGATCAGTAAATACCGACACACTACAGATGGTCAGTAACTACAGACACACTCCGCATGGTCAGTAACTACAGACAGACTCCCCATGGTCAGTAAATACAGAACCATTTCCGATGGTCAGTAAATACAGACAACTTCCCCACGGTCAGTAAATACGGACACACGCCCAACGGTGAGTAAATACAGACACACTCCCGACGGTCAGTGCATATAGACACACTCCCGACGGTCAGTAATAACAGACACATTCCCGACAGTCAGTAAATACAGACACAATCCCCATGTTCAGTAAATACAGACACATTCCCGATGGTCAGTAAATACAGACACACTCCCGATGGTCAGTAAATACAGACACACTCCCCATGGTCAGTAAATACAGAAAGACTCCCGACCGTCAGTAAATACAGACAGACACCCGACGGTCAATAAATACAGACACATTTCCCATGGTCAGTAAATACAGAAAAATTCCCTATGGTCAGTAAATACAGACACATTCCCGATGGTCAGTAAATACAGACACACTCCCCATGGTCAGTAAATTCACACAGACTCCCCATGGTCAGTAAATACGGACACACGCCCGATAGTCAGTAAATACAGACACACTCCTCATGGTCAGTAAATACAGACACACTCCCCTTGGTCAGTAAATACAAATTCATTCCCGATGGTCAGTAAATACAGACACAATCCCCATGGTAAGTAAATACAGATACACTCCCGATGATCAGTGAATACTGACACACTACAGATGGTCCGTAACTACAAACACACTCCGCATGGTCAGTAACTACAGACAGACTCCCCATGGTCAGTAAATACAGACCCATTTCCGATGGTCAGTAAATACAGACAGACTCCCGACGGTCAGTAAATACAGGATAATTCACGATGGTCAGTAAATACAGACACACTCCCGACGGTCAGTAAATACAGACACATTCCGGACGGTCAGTAAATACAGACACACTCACCATGGTAGGTAGATAAAGACAGACCCCCGATGGTCAGTAAGTACAAACGCACTCCCGACAGTCAGTAAATACAGACACACTCCTGACGGTCAGTAAATAGAGACACACTCCCGATGGATAATAAATACAGACAGATTCCCGATGGTCAATAAATAAAGACACATTTCCCACGGTCAGTAAATACAGATACATTCCTGATGGTCAGTAAATACAGACACACTCCCGATGGTCAATTATTAAAGACACATTTCCCACGGTCAGTAAATACAGATAGATTCCCTTGGTCAGTAGATACAGACATAATCCCCATGGTCAGTAAATACAGACACACTCCCGATAGTCAGTAAATACAGACACACCCATAATGGTCAGTAAATATAGACACAATCCCCATGGTCAGTAAATACAAACACACTCCCGTTGGTCAGGAAATACAGACACATTCCCGACAATCAGTAAATACAGACAACTTCCCCACGGTCAGTAAATACGGACACACGCCCAACGGTGAGTAAATACAGACGCACTCCCGATGGTCAATGCATATAGACACACTCCCGACGGTCAGTAATAACAGACACATTCCCGACGGTCAGTAAATACAGACACAATCCCCACGTTCAGTAAATACAGACACATTCCCGATGGTCAGAAAATACAGACACACTCCCCATGGTCAGTAAATACTGACTCAATCCCCATGGTCAGTAAATACAGACACACACCTGATGGTCAGTAAACACAGACACACTCCGCATGGTCAGTAAATACAGACACACTCCCCATGGTCAGTAAATACAGACACACTCCCAATGGTCAGTAAATACAGATACATTCCCGATGGTCAGTAAATACAGACACAATCCCCATGGTAAGTAAATACAGACACACTCCCGATGATCAGTAAATACCGACACACTACAGATGGTCAGTAACTACAGACACACTCCGCATGGTCAGTAACTACAGACAGACTCCCCATGGTCAGTAAATACAGAACCATTTCCGATGGTCAGTAAATACAGACAACTTCCCCACGGTCAGTAAATACGGACACACGCCCAACGGTGAGTAAATACAGACACACTCCCGACGGTCAGTGCATATAGACACACTCCCGACGGTCAGTAATAACAGACACATTCCCGACAGTCAGTAAATACAGACACAATCCCCATGTTCAGTAAATACAGACACATTCCCGATGGTCAGTAAATACAGACACACTCCCGATGGTCAGTAAATACAGACACACTCCCCATGGTCAGTAAATACAGAAAGACTCCCGACCGTCAGTAAATACAGACAGACACCCGACGGTCAATAAATACAGACACATTTCCCATGGTCAGTAAATACAGAAAAATTCCCTATGGTCAGTAAATACAGACACATTCCCGATGGTCAGTAAATACAGACACACTCCCCATGGTCAGTAAATTCACACAGACTCCCCATGGTCAGTAAATACGGACACACGCCCGATAGTCAGTAAATACAGACACACTCCTCATGGTCAGTAAATACAGACACACTCCCCTTGGTCAGTAAATACAAATTCATTCCCATGGTCAGTAAATACAGACACAATCCCCATGGTAAGTAAATACAGATACACTCCCGATGATCAGTGAATACTGACACACTACAGATGGTCCGTAACTACAAACACACTCCGCATGGTCAGTAACTACAGACAGACTCCCCATGGTCAGTAAATACAGACCCATTTCCGATGGTCAGTAAATACAGACAGACTCCCGACGGTCAGTAAATACAGGATAATTCACGATGGTCAGTAAATACAGACACACTCCCGACGGTCAGTAAATACAGACACATTCCGGACGGTCAGTAAATACAGACACACTCACCATGGTAGGTAGATAAAGACAGACCCCCGATGGTCAGTAAGTACAAACGCACTCCCGACAGTCAGTAAATACAGACACACTCCTGACGGTCAGTAAATAGAGACACACTCCCGATGGATAATAAATACAGACAGATTCCCGATGGTCAATAAATAAAGACACATTTCCCACGGTCAGTAAATACAGATACATTCCTGATGGTCAGTAAATACAGACACACTCCCGATGGTCAATTATTAAAGACACATTTCCCACGGTCAGTAAATACAGATAGATTCCCTTGGTCAGTAGATACAGACATAATCCCCATGGTCAGTAAATACAGACACACTCCCGATAGTCAGTAAATACAGACACACCCATAATGGTCAGTAAATATAGACACAATCCCCATGGTCAGTAAATACAAACACACTCCCGTTGGTCAGGAAATACAGACACATTCCCGACAATCAGTAAATACAGACAACTTCCCCACGGTCAGTAAATACGGACACACGCCCAACGGTGAGTAAATACAGACGCACTCCCGATGGTCAATGCATATAGACACACTCCCGACGGTCAGTAATAACAGACACATTCCCGACGGTCAGTAAATACAGACACAATCCCCACGTTCAGTAAATACAGACACATTCCCGATGGTCAGAAAATACAGACACACTCCCCATGGTCAGTAAATACTGACTCAATCCCCATGGTCAGTAAATACAGACACACTCCAAATGGTCAGTAAATACAGACAAACTCCCTCTGGTCAGTAAACCCAGACACATTCCCCATGGTCAGAATATACAGACACATTCCCGACGGTCGGTAAATAAAGACAAAATCCCCATGGTCAATAAATACAGACACACTCCAAATGGTCAGTAAATACAGACACACTCCCCATGGTCAGTAAATACAGACACATTCCCTATGGTCAGTAAACCCAGACAACTTCCCGATGGTCAGTAAATACAGACACATTTCCCATGGTCAGTAAATACAGACACATTCCCGATGGTCAGTAAATACAGACACATTCCCCACTGTCAGTAAATACAGACACACTCCCGATGGTCAGTAAATACAGACACATTCCCCACTGTCAGTAAATACAGACACACTCCCGATGGTCACTAAATACAGATACACTCCCGATGATCAGTAAATACCGACACACTACAGATGGTCAGTAACTACAGACACACTCCGCATGGTCAGTAACTACAGACAGACTCCCAATGGTCAGTAAATACAGACCCATTTCCGACGGTCAGTAAATACAGACAGACTCCCGATGGTCAGTAAATACAGGATATTTCGCGATGGTCAGTAAATACAGACACACTCCCGACGGTCAGTAAATACAGACACATTCCGGACGGTCAGTAAATACAGACACACTCCTGACGGTCAGTAAATACAGACACAATCCCGATGGATAATAAATACAGACACATTCCCGATGGTCAATAAATAAAGACACATTTCCCACGGTCAGTAAATACAGACACATTCCTGATGGTCAGTAAATACAGACACACTCCCGATGGTCAGTAAATACAGACAAACTCCCGATGGTCAGTAAATACAGATACATTCCCTATGATCAGTAGATACAGACACAATCCCCATGGTCAGAAAATACAGACACAATCCCCATGGTCAGTAAATACAGACACACTCCAAATGGTCAGTAAATACAGACAAACTCCCAATGGTCAGTAAACCCAGACACATTCCCAATGGTCAGAATGTACAGACACATTCCCGACGGTCGGTAAATACAGACAAGATCCCCATGGTCAATAAATACAGACACACTCCAAATGGTCAGTAAATACAGACACACTCCCCATGGTCAGTAAATACAGACACATTCTCTATGGTCAGGAAAAACCCAGACACACACCCGACGGTTAGTTAATAAAGACACGTTCCTGACGGTCAGTAAATACAGACACATTCCTCATGGTCAGTAAATACAGACACAATCCCCATGGTCAGTGAATACAGACACATTCCCGATGGTCAGTAAATACCTACACACTCCCGATGGTCAGTAAATACAGCCACACTCCCCATGGACAGTAAATACAAACACACTCCCCATGGTCAGAAAATAGAGACACACTTCCAATTGTCAGTAAATACAGACACACTCCCGATGGGTGATAAATACAGACACATTCCCGATGGTCAGTGAATACAGACACACTCCCCATGGACAGTAAATACAAACACACTCCCCATGGTCAGAAGATAGAGACACACTTCCGATGGTCAGTAAATACAGACACACTGCCGATGGTCAGTAAATACAGACACATGCCCGATGGTCATTAAATACAGACACACTCCCGGTGGGTAATGAATACCGACACCCTCCCGATGGTCCGTAAATACAGACACACTCCCGAGGGGTAATAAATACAGACACATTCCCCACGGTCAGTAAATACAGACACACTCCCGATGGTCAGTAAATACAGACACACTCCCGATGGCCAGTAAATTGAGACACATTCACGATGGCCAGTAAATACAGACACACTCCCCATGGTCAGTAAATACCGACACACTCCCGAGAGTCAGTAAATACAGACACATTTCCGATGGTCAGTAAATACAGACACATTCCCGACAGTCAGTAAATACAGACAACTTCCCCACGGTCAGTAAATACAGAAAAATTCCCCACGGTCAGAAAATACAGACACACTCCCGATGGTCAGTAAATACAGACACATTCCCCATGGTCAGTAAATACAGACACACTCCTGATGGCCAGTAAATTGAGACACATTCACGATGGCCAGTAAATACAGACACACTCCCCATGGTCAGTAAATACCGACACACTCCCGAGAGTCAGTAAATACAGACACATTTCCGATGGTCAGTAAATACAGACACATTCCCGACAGTCAGTAAATACAGACGCATTCCCGATGGTCAGTAAATACAGACAAACTCCCCATGGTTAGTAAATAAAGACACACTCCAGATGGTCAGTAAATACAGACACACTCCCGATGTTCTGTAGATACAGACACAATCCCGATGGTCAGTAAATACAGACACACACCCGATGGATAAAAATACAGACACACTCCCGATGGTCAATAAATACAGACACATTCCCCACAGTCAGTAAATACAGCCAAACTCCCGACGGTTAGTAAATACAGACACGTTCCCAACGGTCAGTAAAACAGACAGATTCCGGACGGTCAGTAAATACAGACACACTCCCGATGGTCAGTAATTACAGACACACTCCCGATGGTCAGTGAATACAGACACACTCCCAATGGGTAATAAATACAGACACATTCCCAATGGTCAATAAATACAGACACATTCCCCATGGTCAGTAAATACAGACACACTCCCGATGGTCAGTAAATACAGACACACTCCCGATTGTCAGTAAATACAGACACAATCCCCATGGTCAGTGAATACAGACACATTCCCGATGGTCATTAAAAACAGACACACTCCCGATGGGTAATAAATACAGACACTCACCCGATGGTCAATAAATACAAACACATTCCCCACGGTCAGTAAATACTGACACACTACCGATGGTCAGTAAATACAGACACACTCCCGATGGGTAATAAATACAACATACTCCCGATGGTCAATAAATACAGACACATTCCCCACGGTCAATAAATACAGACACATTCCCCATGGTCAGTAAATATAGACAATCTCCCGATGGTTACTAAATACATACACATTCCCGCTGGTCAGTAAACACATACAAACGCCCCATGGTCAGCAAATACAGATGCATTCCCGATGGTCAGTAAATACAGACACACTCCCGACAGTCAGTAAATACAGACACATTGCCGACGGTCAATAAATACAGATACATTCCCCACAGTCAGTTAATACAGACACATTCCCCACGGTCAGTAAATACAGACACATTCCCCATGGTCAGTAAATACAGACAAACTCCCAATGGTCCATAAATACAGACACATTCCCGATGGTCCGTAAATACAAACACACTCCCCATGGTCAGTAAATACAGACACACTCCCGATGGTGGGTAAATAAACATACATTCCCGATGGTCAGTAAATACAGACACAATCCCCATGGTAAGTAAATACAGATACACTCCCGATGATCAGTAAATACTGACACACTACAGATGGTCAGTAACTACAGACACACTCCCCATGGTCAGTAAATACAGACACACTCCCGATGGTCAGTAAATACAGACACATTCCGGACGGTCAGTAAATACAGACACATTCCGGACAGTCAGTAAATACAGACACATTCACCATAGTCGGTAGATAAAAACAGACCCCCGATGGTCAGTAAGTACAGACGCACTCCCGATGGTCAGTAAACACAGACACACTCCCCATGGTCAGTAAATACAGACACACTCCCGACGGTCAGTAAATACAGACACACTCCCGATGGATAATAAATACAGACACATTCCCGATGGTCAATAAATAAAGACACATTTCCCAGGGTCAGTAAATACAGACACATTCCTGATGGTCAGTAAATACAGACACACTCCCAATGGTCAGTAAATACAGACACATTCCCGGTGGTCAGTAAATACAGATACATTCCCTATGGTCAGTAGATACAGACACAATCCCCATGGTCAGTAAATACAGACACACTCCCGATGGTCAGTAAATACAGACACACCCCTAATTGTCAGTAAATATAGACAAAATCGCCATGGTCAGTAAATACAAACACACTCCCGATGGTCAGTAAATAAAGACACATTCCCGACAGTCAGTAAATACAGACAACTTCCCCACGGTCAGTAAATACGGACACACGCCCAACGGTGAGTAAATACAGACACACTCACGACGGTCAGTGCATACAGACACACTCCCGACGGTCAGTAATAACAGACACATTCCCGACGGTCAGTAAATACAGACACAATCCCCATGGTCAGTAAATACAGACACACTCCCGATGGTCAGAAAATACAGACACAATCCCCATGGTCAGTAAATACAGAAACACTCCCGATGGTCAATAAATACAAACACATTCCCCACAGTCAGTAAATACAGACACATTCCCCACGGTCAGTAAATACATACACAATCCCCATGGTCAGTGAATACAGACACATTCCCGATGGGTGATAAATACAGACACATTCCCATTGGTCAGTAAATACAGACACATTCCCCACGGTCCGTAAATACAAACACACTCCCGATGGTCAACAAATACAGACACATTCCCGATGGTCACTGAATGCAGACACACTCCCGATGGTCAGTGAATACAGACACATTCCTGATTGGCATTAAGTACAGACACACTCCCGATGGGTAATAAATACAGACACTCTCCCGATGGTCAATAAATACAGACACTTTCCCCACGGTCAGTAAACACTGACACACTACCGATGGTCAGTAAATACATACACATTCCCGATGGTCAGTGAATAGAGACACACTCCCGATGGTCAGTGAATACAAACACATTCCCAATGGTCATTAAATACAGACACACTCCCGATGGGTAATAAATACCGACACTCTCCGGATGGTCAGTAAATACAGACACACTCCCGATGGGTAATAAATACCGACACTCTCCGGATGGTCAGTAAATACAGACACATTCCCGATGGTCAGTAAATACCCACACACTCCCGATGGTCAGTAAACACAGACACACTCGAGAGGGTTAGTAAATACAGACACACACCCGATGGGCAAAAATACAGACACACTCCCGATGGTCAATAAATACAGACACATTCAACACGGTTAGTAAATACAGACACACTCCCGAGGGTTAGTAAATACAGACACGTTACCGACGGTCAGTAAATACAGACACATTCCGGACGGTCAGTAAATACAGACACATTCCCCATGGTCTTTAAATACAGACACACTCCCGATGGTCAGTAATTACAGACACACTCCCGATGGTCAGTCAATACAGACACACTCCCGATGGGTAATAAATACAGACACTCTCCCGATGGTCAGTAAATACAGACACATTCCGGACGGTCAGTAAATACAGACACATTCCCCATGGTCAGTAAATACAGACACACTCCCGATGGTCAGTAATTACAGAAACACTCCCGATGGTCAGTCAATACAAACACACTCCCGATGGGTAATAAATACAGACACATTCCCGATGGTCATTAAATACAGACACACCCCCGATGGTCAGTAAATACAGACACACTCCCGATAGTCAGTAAATACAGACACAATCCCCATGGTCAGTCAATACAGACACACTCCCCATGGACAGTAAATACAGACAAACTCCCCATGGTCAGAAAATAGAGACACACTCCCGACGGTCAGTAAATACAGACACACTCCCGATGGGTGATAAATACAGACACATTCCCATTGGTCAGTAAATACAGACACATTCCCCACGGTCAGTAAATACTAACACACTACCGATGGTCAGTAAATACATACACACTCCCGATGGTCAGTCAATACAGACACACTCCCGATGGGTAATAAATACAGACACTCTCCCGATGGTCAGTAAATACAGACACATTCCGGACGGTCAGTAAATACAGACACATTCCCCATGGTCAGTAAATACAGACACACTCCCGATGGTCAGTAATTACAGAAACACTCCCGATGGTCAGTCAATACAGACACACTCCCGATGGGTAATAAATACAGACACATTCCCGATGGTCATTAAATACAGACACACTCCCGATGGTCAGTAAATACAGACACACTCCCGATAGTCAGTAAATGCAGACACAATCCCCATGGTCAGTGAATATAGACACACTCCCCATGGACAGTAAATACAGACAAATTCCCCATGGTCAGAAAATAGAGACACACTCCCGACGGTCAGTAAATACAGACACACTCCCGATGGGTGATAAATACAGACACATTCCCATTGGTCAGTAAATACAGACACATTCCCCACGGTCAGTAAATACTAACACACTACCGATGGTCAGTAAATACATACACATTCCCGATGGTCAGTGAATAAAGACACACTCCCGATGGTCAGTGAATACAGACACTCTCCCGATGGTCAGTAAATACAGACACATTCCGGACGGTCAGTAAATACAGACACATTCCCCATGGTCAGTAAATACAGACACACTCCCGATGGTCAGTAATTACAGAAACACTCCCGATGGTCAGTCAATACAGACACACTCCCGATGGGTAATAAATACAGACACATTCCCGATGGTCATTAAATACAGACACACTCCCGATGGTCAGTAAATACAGACACACTCCCGATGGGTAGTAAATACAGACACAATCCCCATGGTCAGTGAATACAGACACACTCCCCATGGACAGTAAATACAGACAAATTCCCCATGGTTAGAAAATAGAGACACACTCCCGACGGTCAGTAAATACAGACACACTCCCGATGGGTGATAAATACAGACACATTCCCATTGGTCAGTAAATACAGACACATTCCCCACGGTCAGTAAATACTAACACACTACCGATGGTCAGTAAATACATACACATTCCCGATGGTCAGTGAATAAAGACACACTCCCGATGGTCAGTGAATACAGACACACTCCCGATGGTCAGTGAATACAGACACATTCCCGATGGTCATTAAATACAGACACACTCCCGATGGGTAATAAATACAGACACTCTCCCGATGGTCAGTAAATACACACACATTCCCGAGGGCAATAAATACAGACACATTCCCGATGGTCAATAAATACAGACACATTCCCCACGGTCAGTAAATACCGACACACTCCCGAGGGTCAGTAAATACAAACACATTTCCGATGGTCAGTAAATACAGACATATTCCCGACAGTCAGTAAATACAGACAACTTCCCCACGGTAAGTAAATACGGACACACGCCCAACGGTGAGTAAATACAGACAAACTCCCGACAGTCAGTGCATACAGACACACTCCCGATGGTCAGTGAATACAGACACATTCCTGATGGCCAGCGAATACAGACACGCTCCCGATCGTCAGTAAATACAGACACACTCCCCATGGTCAGTAAATACAGAGACACTCCCCATGGTGGGTAGATAAAGTTAGACTCCCGATGGTCAGTAAATACAGACACACACCCGATGGTCAGTAAACACAGACACACTCCGCATGGTCAGTAAATACAGACACACTCCCCATGGTCAATAAATACAAACACATTGCCCACGGTCAGTAAATACAGACACACTCCCGATGGTCAGTAAATACAGACACACTCCCGATAGTCAGTAAATACAGACACAATCCCCATGGTCAGTGAATACAGACACATTCCCGATGGTCAGTAAATACAAACACATTGCCCACGGTCAGTAAATACAGACACACTCCCGATGGTCAGTAAATACCGACACACTCCCGATGGTCAGTAAATACAGACACACTCCCCATGGACAGTAAATACAGACAAACTCCCCATGGTCAGAAAATAGAAACACACTCCAGACGGTCAGTAAATACAGACACACTCCCAATGGGTGATAAATACAGACACATTCCCATTGGTCAGTAAATACAGACACATTCCCCACGGTCAGTAAATACTGACACACTGCCGATGGTCAGTAAATACATACACATTCCCGATGGTCAGTGAATAAAGACACACTCCTGATGGTCAGTGAATACAGACACACTCCGGATGGTCAGTGAATGCAGACACATTCCCGATGGTCATTAAATACAGACACACTCCGGGTGGGTAATAAATACAGACACATTCCCGATGGTCAATAAATACAGACAAATTCCCCACGGTCAGTAAATACAGACACACTCCCGATGGTCAGTAAATACAGACACACTCCCGATGGGTAAAAAATTCAGACACATTCCCGATGGTCAATAAATACAGACACATTCCCCACGGTCAGTAAATACAGACACATTCCCCATGGTCAGTAAATACAGACACACTCCCGATTGTCAGTAAATACAGACACACTCCCGATGGTCAGTGAATACAGACACATTCCTGATGGCCAGCGAATTCAGACAAGCTCCCGATGGTCAGTAAATACAGACACATTCCCCATGGTCGGTAAATACAGACACACTCCCCATGGTGGGTAGATAAAGATAAACTCCCGATGGTCAGTAAATACAGACACATACCCGATGGTCAGTAAACACAGACACACTCCCCATGGTCAGTAAATACGGACACACTCCCGACGGTCAGTAAATACAGACACACTCCCGATTGTCAGTAAATACAGACACATTCCCGATGGTTAGTAAATACCGACACACTACAGATGGTCAGTAACAACAGACACACTCCGCATGGTCAGTAACTACAGACAGACTCCCCATGGTCAGTAAATACAGACCCATTTTCGATGGTCAGTAAATACAGACAGACTCCCGACGGTCAGTAAAAACAGACCCATTTTCGATGGTCAGTAAATACAGACAGACTCCCGACGGTCAGTAAATACCGGATAACTCGCGATGGTCAGTAAATACAGACACACTCCCCATGGTCAGTAAATACAGGCACACTTCCGACCGTCAGAAAATACAGACACACTCCCGACAGTCAGTAAATACAGACACACACCCGATGGGTAATAAATACAGACACACGCCCGATGGTCAGTAAATACAGACACACTCCTCATGGTCAGTAAATACAGACTCGCTCCCGATGGTCAGTAAATACAGACACACTCCCCATGGTCAGTAAATACAGACACAATCCCGATGGTCAGTAACTACAGACGCACTCCCGATGGGTAATAAATACAGACACACGCCCGATGGTCAGTAAATACAGATACACTCTCCATGGTCAGTAAATACAGACACACTCCCGATGGTCAGTAAATACAGACACACTCCCGATGGGTAATAAATACAGACACATTCCCGATGGTCCGTAAATACAGACACACTCCCCATGGTCAGTAAACACAGACACACTCTCGATGGTCAGTAAATACAGATACATTACCGATGGCCCGTAAATACAGACACACTCCCCATGGTCAGTAAACACAGACACACTCCCGATGGTCAGTAAATACAGACACACTCCCGATGGTCAGTAAATACCGACACACTACAGATGGTCAGTAACAACAACCACAATCCGTATGGTCAGTAACTACAGGCAGACTCCCCATGGTCAGTAAATACAGACCCATTTCTGATGGTCAGTAAATACAGACAGACTCCCAACAGTCAGTAAATACAGGATAACTAGCGATGGTCAGTAAATACAGACACACTCCCCATAGTCAGTAAATACAGACACACTCCCGACAGTCAGTAAATACAGACACATTCCGGACGGTCAGTAAATACAGACACATTCCGGACCGTCAGTAAATACAGACACACTCACCATGGTCGGTAGATAAAGACAGACCCCCGATGGTCAGTCAGTACAGACGCACTCCCGATGGTCAGTAAACACAGACACACTCCGGACCGTCAGTAAATACAGACACACTCCCTACGGTCAGTAAATACAGACACACTCCCGATGGGTAAAAATACAGACACACTCCCGATGGTCAATAAATACAGACACATTCAACACGGTTAGTAAATACAGACACACTCCCGAGGGTTAGTAAATACAGACACGTTACCGACGGTCAGTAAATACAGACACATTCCGGACGGTCAGTAAATACAGACACATTCCCCATGGTCTTTAAATACAGACACACTCCCGATGGTCAGTAATTACAGACACACTCCCGATGGTCAGTCAATACAGACACACTCCCGATGGGTAATAAATACAGACACTCTCCCGATGGTCAGTAAATACAGACACATTCCGGACGGTCAGTAAATACAGACACATTCCCCATGGTCAGTAAATACAGACACACTCCCGATGGTCAGTAATTACAGAAACACTCCCGATGGTCAGTCAATACAAACACACTCCCGATGGGTAATAAATACAGACACATTCCCGATGGTCATTAAATACAGACACACTCCCGATGGTCAGTAAATACAGACACACTCCCGATAGTCAGTAAATACAGACACAATCCCCATGGTCAGTCAATACAGACACACTCCCCATGGACAGTAAATACAGACAAACTCCCCATGGTCAGAAAATAGAGACACACTCCTGACGGTCAGTAAATACAGACACACTCCCGATGGGTGATAAATACAGACACATTCCCATTGGTCAGTAAATACAGACACATTCCCCACGGTCAGTAAATACTAACACACTACCGATGGTCAGTAAATACATACACACTCCCGATGGTCAGTCAATACAGACACACTCCCGATGGGTAATAAATACAGACACTCTCCCGATAGTCAGTAAATACAGACACATTCCGGACGGTCAGTAAATACAGACACACTCCCGATGGTCAGTAATTACAGAAACACTCCCGATGGTCAGTCAATACAGACACACTCCCGATGGGTAATAAATACAGACACATTCCCGATGGTCATTAAATACAGACACACTCCCGATGGTCAGTAAATACAGACACACTCCCGATAGTCAGTAAATACAGACACAATCCCCATGGTCAGTGAATACAGACACACTCCCCATGGACAGTAAATACAGACAAATTCCCCATGGTCAGAAAATAGAGACACACTCCCGACGGTCAGTAAATACAGACACACTCCCGATGGGTGATAAATACAGACACATTCCCATTGGTCAGTAAATACAGACACATTCCCCAAGGTCAGTAAATACTAACACACTACCGATGGTCAGTAAATACATACACATTCCCGATGGTCAGTGAATAAAGACACACTCCCGATGGTCAGTGAATACAGACACACTCCCGATGGTCAGTGAATACAGACACATTCCCGATGGTCATTAAATACAGACACACTCCCGATGGGTAATAAATACAGACACTCTCCCGATGGTCAGTAAATACACACACATTCCCGAGGGCAATAAATACAGACACATTCCCGATGGTCAATAAATACAGACACATTCCCCACGGTCAGTAAATACAGACACACTCCCGATGGTCAGTAAATACAGACACACTCCCGATGGCCAGTAAATTGAGACACATTCCCGATGGCCAGTAAATACGTACACACTCCCCATGGTCAGTAAATACCGACACACTCCCGAGGGTCAGTAAATACAAACACATTTCCGATGGTCAGTAAATACAGACACATTCCCGACAGTCAGTAAATACAGACAACTTCCCCACGGTAAGTAAATACGGACACACGCCCAACGGTGAGTAAATACAGACAAACTCCCGACAGTCAGTGCATACAGACACACTCCCGATGGTCAGTGAATACAGACACATTCCTGATGGCCAGCGAATACAGACACACTCCCGATCGTCAGTAAATACAGACACACTCCCCATGGTCAGTAAATACAGAGACACTCCCCATGGTGGGTAGATAAAGTTAGACTCCCGATGGTCAGTAAATACAGACACACACCCGATGGTCAGTAAACACAGACACACTCCGCATGGTCAGTAAATACAGACACACTCCCCATGGTCAATAAATACAAACACATTGCCCACGGTCAGTAAATACAGACACACTCCCGATGGTCAGTAAATACAGACACACTCCCGATAGTCAGTAAATACAGCCACAATCCCCATGGTCAGTGAATACAGACACATTCCCGATGGTCAGTAAATACAAACACATTGCCCACGGTCAGTAAATACAGACACACTCCCGATGGTCAGTAAATACCGACACACTCCCGATGGTCAGTAAATACAGACACACTCCCCATGGACAGTAAATACAGACAAACTCCCCATGGTCAGAAAGTAGAAACACACTCCAGACGGTCAGTAAATACAGACACACTCCCGATGGGTAAAAAATTCAGACACATTCCCGATGGTCAATAAATACAGACACATTCCCCATGGTCAGTAAATACAGACACACTCCCGATTGTCAGTAAATACAGACACACTCCCGATGGTCAGTGAATACAGACACATTTCTGATGGCCAGCGAATTCAGACAAGCTCCCGATGGTCAGTAAATACAGACACATTCCCCATGGTCGGTAAATACAGACACACTCCCCATGGTGGGTAGATAAAGATAAACTCCCGATGGTCAGTAAATACAGACACATACCCGATGGTCAGTAAACACAGACACACTCCCCATGGTCAGTAAATACGGACACACTCCCGACGGTCAGTAAATACAGACACACTCCCGATTGTCAGTAAATACAGACACATTCCCGATGGTTAGTAAATACCGACACACTACAGATGGTCAGTAACAACAGACACACTCCGCATGGTCAGTAACTACAGACAGACTCCCCATGGTCAGTAAATACAGACCCATTTTCGATGGTCAGTAAATACAGACAGACTCCCGATGGTCAGTAAAAACAGACCCATTTTCGATGGTCAGTAAATACAGACAGACTCCCGACGGTCAGTAAATACCGGATAACTCGCGATGGTCAGTAAATACAGACACACTCCCCATGGTCAGTAAATACAGGCACACTTCCGACCGTCAGTAAATACAGACACACTCCCGACAGTCAGTAAATACAGACACACACCCGATGGGTAATAAATACAGACACACGCCCGATGGTCAGTAAATACAGACACACTCCTCATGGTCAGTAAATACAGACTCGCTCCCGATGGTCAGTAAATACAGACACACTCCCCATGGTCAGTAAATACAGACACACTCCCGATGGTCAGTAACTACAGACGCACTCCCGATGGGTAATAAATACAGACACACGCCCGATGGTCAGTAAATACAGATACACTCTCCATGGTCAGTAAATACAGACACACTCCCGATGGTCAGTAAATACAGACACACTCCCGATGGGTAATAAATACAGACACATTCCCGATGGTCCGTAAATACAGACACACTCCCCATGGTCCGTAAACACAGACACACTCTCGATGGTCAGTAAATACAGATACATTCCCGATGGTCCGTAAATACAGACACACTCCCCATGGTCAGTAAACACAGACACACTCCCGATGGTCAGTAAATACAGACACACTCCCGATGGTCAGTAAATACCGACACACTACAGATGGTCAGTACCACAACAACCACAATCCGCATGGTCAGTAACTACAGGCAGACTCCCCATGGTCAGTAAATACAGACCCATTTCTGATGGTCAGTAAATAGAGACAGACTCCCAACAGTCAGTAAATACAGGATAACTAGCGATGGTCAGTAAATACAGACACACTCCCCATAGTCAGTAAATACAGACACACTCCCGACAGTCAGTAAATACAGACACATTCCGGACGGTCAGTAAATACAGACACATTCCGGACGGTCCGTAAATACAGACACACTCACCATGGTCGGTAGATAAAGACAGACCCCCGATGGTCAGTCAGTACAGACGCACTCCCGATGGTCAGTAAACACAGACACACTCCGGACCGTCAGTAAATACAGACACAATCCCTACCGTCAGTAAATACAGACACACTCCCGATGGATAATAAATACAAACACATTCCTGATGGTCAATAAATACAGACACATTTCCAACGGTCAGTAAATACAGACACATTCCCGATGGTCAGTAAATACAGACACACTCCCGATGGTCAAGAAATACAGACCCATTTCCGATGGTCAGTAAATACAGACAGACTCCCAACGGTCAGTAAATGCAGGATAACTAGCGATGGTCAGTAAATACAGACACACTCCCCATAATCAGTAAATACAGACACACTCCCGACAGTCAGTAAATACAGACACATTCCGGACGGTCAGTAAATACAGACACATTCCGGACTGTCAGTCAATACAGACACACTCACCATGGTCGGTAGATAAAGACAGACCCCCGATGGTCAGTCAGTACAGACGCACTCCCGATGGTCAGTAAACACAGACACACTCCCGACCGTCAGTAAATACAGACACACTACCGACGGTCAGTAAATACAGACACACTACCGATGGATAATAAATACAGACACATTCCCGATGGTCAATAAATACAGACACATTTCCAACGGTCAGTAAATACAGACACATTCCTGATGGTCAGTAAATACAGACACACTCCCCATGGACAGTAAATACAGACAAACTCCCCATGGTCAGAAAATAGAAACACACTCCCGACGGTCAGTAAATACAGACACACTCCCGATGGGTGATAAATACAGACACATTCCCATTGGTCAGTAAATACAGACACATTCCCCACGGTCAGTAAATACTGACACATTCCCGATGGTCAGTGAATAAAGACACACTCCCGATGGTCAGTGAATACAGACACACTCCCGATGGTCAGTGAATACAGACACATTCCCGATGGTCATTAAATACAGACACGCTCCGGGTGGGTAATAAATACAGACACATTCCTGATGGTCAATAAATACAGACACATTCCCCACGGTCAGTAAATACAGACACACTCCCGATGGTCAGTAAATACAGACACACTCCCGATGGGTAAAAAATTCAGACACATTCCCGATGGTCAATAAATACAGACACATTCCCCACGGTCAGTAAATACAGACACATTCCCCATGGTCAGTAAATACAGACACACTCCCGATTGTCAGTAAATACAGACACACTCCCGATGGTCAGTGAATACAGACACATTCCGGATGGCCAGCGAATTCAGACAAGCTCCCGATGGTCAGTAAATACAGACACATTCCCCACGGTCAGTAAATACAGACACATTCCCCATGGTCAGTAAATACAGACACACTCCCGATTGTCAGTCAGTACAGACGCACTCCCGATGGTCAGTAAACACAGACACACTCCCGACCGTCAGTAAATACAGACACACTACCGACGGTCAGTAAATACAGACACACTACCGATGGATAATAAATACAGACACATTCCCGATGGTCAATAAATACAGACACATTTCCAACGGTCAGTAAATACAGACACATTCCTGATGGTCAGTAAATACAGACACACTCCCGATGGTCAATAAAGACAGACACATTCCCCACGGTCAGTAAATACAGACACAGTCCCGAGGGTTAGTAAATACAAACACGTTCCCGACGGTCAGTAAATACGGACAC
Source organism: Mobula hypostoma (assembly GCF_963921235.1). Lineage (NCBI taxonomy): Eukaryota > Metazoa > Chordata > Chondrichthyes > Myliobatiformes > Myliobatidae > Mobula > Mobula hypostoma. Next base: position 117,538,198 of record NC_086101.1, read on the forward strand.
ACTCCCGATAGGTGATAAATACAGACACATTCCCCATGGTCAGTAAATACAGACAATATCCCGAAGATCACTAAATACATACACATTCCCGCTGGTCAGTAAACACATACAAACTCCCCACGGTCAGCAAATACAGACGCATTCCCGATGGTCAGTAAATACAGACAAACTCCCCATGGTTAGTAAATAAAGACACACTCCAGATGGTCAGTAAATACAGACACACTCCCGATGTTCTGTAGATACAGACACAATCCCGATGGTCAGTAAATACAGACACACACCCGATGGATAAAAATACAGACACACTCCCGATGGTCAATAAATACAGACACATTCCCCACGGTCAGTAAATACAGACACATTCCCCATGGTCAGTAAATACAGACACACTCCCGATTGTCAGTAAATACAGACACACTCCCGATGGTCAGTGAATACAGACACATTCCTGATGGCCAGCGAATTCAGACAAGCTCCCGATGGTCAGTAAATACAGACACATTCCCCATGGTCGGTAAATACAGACACACTCCCCATGGTGGGTAGATAAAGATAAACTCCCGATGGTCAGTAAATACAGACACACACCCGATGGTCAGTAAACACAGACACACTCCCCATGGTCAGTAAATACGGACACACTCCCGACGGTCAGTAAATACAGACACACTCCCGATTGTCAGTAAATACAGACAAATTCCCGATGATTAGTAAAAACCGACACACTACAGATGGTCAGTAACAACAGACACACTCCGCATGGTCAGTAACTACAGACAGACTCCCCATGGTCAGTAAATACAGACCCATTTTCGATGGTCAGTAAATACAGACAGACTCCCGACGGTCAGTAAAAACAGACCCATTTTCGATGGTCAGTAAATACAGACAGACTCCCGACGGTCAGTAAATACCGGATAACTCGCGATGGTCACTAAATACAGACACACTCCCCATGGTCAGTAAATACAGGCACACTTCCGACTGTCAGTAAATACAGACACACTCCCGACAGTCAGTAAATACAGACACACACCCGATGGGTAATAAATACAGACACACGCCCGATGGTCAGTAAATACAGACACACTCCTCATGGTCAGTAAATACAGACTCGCTCCCGATGGTCAGTAAATACAGACACACTCCCCATGGTCAGTAAATACAGACACACTCCCGATGGTCAGTAACTACAGACGCACTCCCGATGGGTAATAAATACAGACACACGCCCGATGGTCAGTAAATACAGATACACTCTCCATGGTCAGTAAATACAGACACACTCCCGATGGTCAGTAAATACAGACACACTCCCGATGGGTAATAAATACAGACACATTCCCGATGGTCCGTAAATACAGACACACTCCCTATGGTCAGTAAACACAGACACACTCCCGATGGTCAGTAAATACAGACACACTCCCGATGGTCCGTAAATACAGACACACTCCCCATGGTCAGTGAATGCAGACACATTCCCGATGGTCAGTAAATACCGACACACTCCCGATGGTCAGTAAATACAGACACACTCCCCATGGACAGTAAATACAGACACACTCCCCATGGTCAGTAAATACAGGCACACTTCCAACCGTCAGTAAATACAGACACACTCCCGACAGTCAGTAAATACAGACACACACCCGATGGGTAATAAATACAGACACACGCCCGATGGTCAGTAAATACAGACACACTCCTCATGGTCAGTAAATACAGACTCGCTCCCGATGGTCAGTAAATACAGACACACTCTCCATGGTCAGTAAATACAGACACACTCCCGATGGTCAGTAAATACAGACACACTCCCGATGGGTAATAAATACAGACACATTCCCGATGGTCCGTAAATACAGACACACTCCCCATGGTCAGTAAACACAGACACACTCTCGATGGTCAGTAAATACAGATACATTCCCGATGGTCCGTAAATACAGACACATTCCCCATGGTCAGTAAACACAGACACACTCCCGATGGTCAGTAAATACAGACACACTCCCGATGGTCAGTAAATACCGACACACTACAGATGGTCAGTAACAACAACCACAATCCGCATGGTCAGTAACTACAGGCAGACTCCCCATGGTCAGTAAATACAAACCCATTTCTGATGGTCAGTAAATACAGACAGACTCCCAACAGTCAGTAAATACAGGATAACTAGCGATGGTCAGTAAATACAGACACACTCCCCATAGTCAGTAAATACAGACACACTCCCGACAGTCAGTAAATACAGACACATTCCGGACGGTCAGTAAATACAGACACATTCCGGACGGTCCGTAAATACAGACACACTCACCATGGTCGGTAGATAAAGACAGACCCCCGATGGTCAGTCAGTACAGACGCACACCCGATGGTCAGTAAACACAGACACACTCCGGACCGTCAGTAAATACAGACACACTCCCTACGGTCAGTAAATACAGACACACTCCCGATGGATAATAAATACAAACACATTCCTGATGGTCAATAAATACAGACACATTTCCAACGGTCAGTAAATACAGACACATTCCCGATGGTCAGTAAATACGGACACACTCCCGATGGTCAATAAATACAGACCCATTTCCGATGGTCAGTAAATACAGACAGACTCCCAACGGTCAGTAAATGCAGGATAACTAGCGATGGTCAGTAAATACAGACACACTCCCCATAATCAGTAAATACAGACACACTCCCGACAGTCAGTAAATACAGACACATTCCGGACGGTCAGTAAATACAGACACATTCCGGACTGTCAGTCAATACAGACACACTCACCATGGTCGGTAGATAAACAACCCCCGATGGTCAGTCAGTACAGACGCACTCCCGACGGTCAGTAAACACAGACACACTCCCGACCGTTAGTAAATACAGACACACTACCGACGGTCAGTAAATACAGACACACTACCGATGGATAATAAATACAGACACATTCCCCACGGTCAGTAAATACAGACACAGTCCCGAGGGTTAGTAAATACAAACACGTTCCCGACGGTCAGTAAATACGGACACACTCCCGATAGGTGATAAATACAGACACATTCCCCATGGTCAGTAAATACAGACAATATCCCGATGATCACTAAATACATACACATTCCCGCTGGTCAGTAAACACATACAAACTCCCCATGGTCAGCAAATACAGACGCATTCCCGATGGTCAGTAAATACAGACAAACTCCCCATGGTTAGTAAATAAAGACACACTCCAGATGGTCAGTAAATACAGACACACTCCCGATGTTCGGTAGATAAAGACACAATCCCGATGGTCAGTAAATACAGACACACTCCCGATGGTCAGTAAACACAGACACACTCCCGAGGGTTAGTAAATAGAGCCACACACCCGATGGGTAAAAATACAGACACACTCCCGATGGTCAATAAATACAGACACATTCCCCACGGTCAGTAAATACAGACACACTCCCGAGGGTTAGTAAATACAGACATATTCCGGACGGTCAGAAAATACAGACACATTCCCCATGGTCAGTAAATACAGACACACTCCCGATGGTCAGTAATTACAGACACACTCCCGATGGTCAGTCAAAACAGACACACTCCCGATAGTCAGTAAATACAGACACAATCCCCATGGTCAGTGAATACAGACACATTCCCGATGGTCAGTAAATACCGACACACTCCCGATGGTCAGTAAATACAGACACACTCCCCATGGACAGTAAATACAGACAAACTCCCCATGGTCAGAAAATAGAGACACACTCCCGACGGTCAGTAAATACAGACACACTCCCGATGGGTGATAAATACAGACACATTCCCATTGGTCAGTAAATACAGACACATTCCCCACGGTCAGTAAATACTGACACACTACCGATGGTCAGTAAATACATACACATTCCCGATGATCAGTGAATAAAGACACACTCCCGATGGTCAGTAAATACAGACACATTCCCCACGGTCAGTAAATACAGACGCATTCCCGATGTTCGGTAGATACAGACACAATCCCGATGGTCAGTAAATACAGACACACACCCGATGGATAAAAATACAGACACACCCCCGATGGTCAATAAATACAGACACATTCCCCACGGTCAGTAAATACAGCCACACTCCCGACGGTTAGTAAATACAGACACGTTCCCAACGGTCAGTAAAACAGACACATTCCGGACGGTCAGTAAATACAGACACATTCCACATGGTCAGTAAATACAGACACACTCCCAATGGTCAGTAATTACAGACACACTCCCGATGGGTAATAAATACAGACACATTCCCGATGGTCAATAAATACAGACAGATTCCCCATGGTCAGTAAATACAGACACACTCCCGATGGTCAGTAAATACAGACACAATCCCCATGGTCAGTGAATACAGACACATTCCCGAAGGTTATTAAAAGCAGACACACTCTCGATGGGTAATAAATACAGACACTCTCCTGATGGTCAATAAATACAGACACATTCCCCATGGTCAATAAATACAGACACATTCCCCATGGTCAGTAAATACAGACAATCTCCCGATCGTCACTAAATACATACACATTCCCGCTGGTCAGTAAACACATACAAACTCCCCATGGTCAGCAAATACAGACGCATTCCCGATGGTCAGTAAATACAGACACACTCCCGACAGTCAGTAAATACAGACACACTCCCAATGGTCCATAAATACAGACACATTCCCGATGGTCCGTAAATACAGACACACTCCCCATGGTCAGTAAATACAGACACACTCCCCATGGTCAGTAAATACAGACACACTCCCCATGGTAAGTAAATACAGATACACTCCCGATGATCAGTAAATACCGACACATTACAGATGGTCAGTAACTACAGACACACTCCTCATGGTCAGTAACTACAGACAGACTCCCCATGGTCAGTAAATACAGACCCATTTCCGATGGTCAGTAAATACAGACAGACTCCCGACGGCCAGTAAATACAGGATAATTTGCGATGGTCAGTAAATACAGACACACTCCCCATGGTCAGTAAATACAGACACACTCCCAATGGTCAGTAAATACAGACACATTCCGGACGGTTAGTAAATACAGACACAATCCGGACGGTCAGTAAATACAGACACACTCACCATGGTCGGTAGACAAAAACAGACCCCCGATGGTCAGTAAGTACAGAAGCACTCCCGATGGTCAGTAAACACAGACACACCCCTAATGGTCAGTAAATATAGACACAATCCCCATGGTCAGTAAATACAAACACACTCCCGATGGTCAATAAATAAAGAAACATTTCCCACGGTCAGTACATACAGACACATTCCTGATGGTCAGTAACTACAGACACACTCCCGATGGTCAGTAAATACAGACACATTCCCGATTGTCAGTAAATACAGACACATTCCCGACAGTCAGTAAATACAGACAATTTCCCCACGGTCAGTAAATACGGACACACGCCCAACGGTGAGTAAATACAGACACACTCCCCATGGTCAGTAAATTCACACAGACTCCCCATGGTCAGTAAATACAGACAAACGCCCGATGGTCAGTAAATACAGACACACTCCCGACCGTCAGTAAATACAGACACACTCACCATGGTCGGTAGATAAAGACAGACCCCCGATGGTCAGTAAGTACAGACGCACTCCCGATGGTCACTAAACACAGACACACTCCCCATGTTCAGTAAATACAGACACACTCCCGACGGTCAGTAAATACAGAAACACTCCGAATGGATAAGAAATACAGACACATTCCAGATGGTCAATAAATACAGACACATTTACAACGGTCAGTAAATACGGACACATTCCTGATGGTCAGTAAATACAGACACACTCCCGATGGTCAGTAAATAGAGACACATTCCCGATGGTCAGTAAATACAGATACATTCCTTATGGTCAGTAGATACAGACCCAATCCCCATGGTCAGTAAATACAGACACACTCCCGATGGTCAGTAAATACAGACACACCCCTAATGGTCAGTAAATATAGACACAATCCCTAGGGTCGATAAATACAAACACACTCCCGATGGTCAGTAAATCCAGACACATTCTCGACAGTCAGTAAATACAGACAACTTCCCCACAGTCAGTAAATACGGACACACGCCCAACGGTGAGTAAATACAGACACACTCCCGACGGTCAGTGCATACAGACACACTCCCGACGGTCAGTAATAACAGACACATTCCTGACGGTCAGTAAATACAGACACAATCCCCATGGTCAGTAAATACAGACACACTCCCGACGGTCAGAAAATACAGACACACTCACAACGGTCAGTAAATACAGACACACTCCCGATGGTCAATAAATACAAACACATTCCCCACAGTCAGTAATACAGACACATTCCCCACGGTCAGTAAATACTGACACAATCCCCATGGTCAGTAAATACAGACACACTCCAAATGGTCAGTAAATACAGACAGACTCCCTATGGTCAGTAAACCCAGACACATTCCCGATGGTCAGTAAATACGGACACACTCCCGATGGTCAATAAATACAGACCCATTTCCGATGGTCAGTAAATACAGACAGACTCCCAACGGTCAGTAAATGCAGGATAACTAGCGATGGTCAGTAAATACAGACACACTCCCCATAATCAGTAAATACAGACACACTCCCGACAGTCAGTAAATACAGACACATTCCGGACGGTCAGAAAATACAGACACATTCCGGACTGTCAGTCAATACAGACACACTCACCATGGTCGGTAGATAAACAACCCCCGATGGTCAGTCAGTACAGACGCACTCCCGATGGTCAGTAAACACAGACACACTCCCGACCGTTAGTAAATACAGACACACTACCGACGGTCAGTAAATACAGACACACTACCGATGGATAATAAATACAGACACATTCCCGATGGTCAATAAATACAGACACATTTCCAACGGTCAGTAAATACAGACACATTCCTGATGGTCAGTAAATACAGACACACTCCCGATGGTCAATAAAGACAGACACATTCCCCACGGTCAGTAAATACAGACACAGTCCCGAGGGTTAGTAAATACAAACACGTTCCCGACGGTCAGTAAATACGGACACACTCCCGATAGGTGATAAATACAGACACATTCCCCATGGTCAGTAAATACAGACAATATCCCGATGATCACTAAATACATACACATTCCCGCTGGTCAGTAAACACATACAAACTCCCCATGGTCAGCAAATACAGACGCATTCCCGATGGTCAGTAAATACAGACAAACTCCCGATGTTCGGTAGATACAGACACAATCCCGATGGTCAGTAAATACAGACACACTCCCGATGGTCAGTAAACACAGACACACTCCCGAGGGTTAGTAAATAGAGCCACACACCCGATGGGTAAAAATACAGACACACTCCCAATGGTCAATAAATACAGACACATTCCCCACGGTCAGTAAATACAGACACACTCCCGAGGGTTAGTAAATACAGACACGTTCCCGACGGTCAGTAAATACCGACATATTCCGGACGGTCAGAAAATACAGACACATTCCCCATGGTCAGTAAATACAGACACACTCCCGATGGTCAGTAATTACAGACACACTCCCGATGGTCAGTCAAAACAGACACACTCCCGATAGTCAGTAAATACAGACACAATCCCCATGGTCAGTGAATACAGACACATTCCCGATGGTCAGTAAATACCGACACACTCCCGATGGTCAGTAAATACAGACACACTCCCCATGGACAGTAAATACAGACAAACTCCCCATGGTCAGAAAATAGAGACACACTCCCGACGGTCAGTAAATACAGACACACTCCCGATGGGTGATAAATACAGACACATTCCCATTGGTCAGTAAATACAGACACATTCCCCACGGTCAGTAAATACTGACACACTACCGATGGTCAGTAAATACATACACATTCCCGATGGTCAGTGAATAAAGACACACTCCCGATGGTCAGTAAATACAGACACATTCCCCACGGTCAGTAAATACAGACGCATTCCCGATGTTCGGTAGATACAGACACAATCCCGATGGTCAGTAAATACAGACACACACCCGATGGATAAAAATACAGACACACCCCCGATGGTCAATAAATACAGACACATTCCCCACGGTCAGTAAATACAGCCACACTCCCGACGGTTAGTAAATACAGACACGTTCCCAACGGTCAGTAAAACAGACACATTCCGGACGGTCAGTAAATACAGACACATTCCACATGGTCAGTAAATACAGACACACTCCCAATGGTCAGTAATTACAGACACACTCCCGATGGGTAATAAATACAGACACATTCCCGATGGTCAATAAATACAGACAGATTCCCCATGGTCAGTAAATACAGACACATTCCCGATGGTCAGTAAATACAGACACAATCCCCATGGTCAGTGAATACAGACACATTCCCGAAGGTTATTAAAAGCAGACACACTCCCGATGGGTAATAAATACAGACACTCTCCCGATGGTCAATAAATACAGACACATTCCCCATGGTCAGTAAATACAGACAATCTCCCGATCGTCACTAAATACATACACATTCCCGCTGGTCAGTAAACACATACAAACTCCCCATGGTCAGCAAATACAGACGCATTCCCGATGGTCAGTAAATACAGACACACTCCCGACAGTCAGTAAATACAGACACACTCCCAATGGTCCATAAATACAGACACATTCCCGATGGTCCGTAAATACAGACACACTCCCCATGGTCAGTAAATACAGACACACTCCCCATGGTAAGTAAATACAGATACACTCCCGATGATCAGTAAATACCGACACATTACAGATGGTCAGTAACTACAGACACACTCCTCATGGTCAGTAACTACAGACAGACTCCCCATGGTCAGTAAATACAGACCCATTTCCGATGGTCAGTAAATACAGACAGACTCCCGACGGCCAGTAAATACAGGATAATTTGCGATGGTCAGTAAATACAGACACACTCCCCATGGTCAGTAAATACAGACACACTCCCGATGGTCAGTAAATACAGACACATTCCGGACGGTTAGTAAATACAGACACAATCCGGACGGTCAGTAAATACAGACACACTCACCATGGTCGGTAGACAAAAACAGACCCCCGATGGTCAGTAAGTACAGAAGCACTCCCGATGGTCAGTAAACACAGACACACCCCTAATGGTCAGTAAATATAGACACAATCCCCATGGTCAGTAAATACAAACACACTCCCGATGGTCAATAAATAAAGAAACATTTCCCACGGTCAGTACATACAGACACATTCCTGATGGTCAGTAACTACAGACACACTCCCGATGGTCAGTAAATACAGACACATTCCCGATTGTCAGTAAATACAGACACATTCCCGACAGTCAGTAAATACAGACAATTTCCCCACGGTCAGTAAATACGGACACACGCCCAACGGTGAGTAAATACAGACACACTCCCCATGGTCAGTAAATTCACACAGACTCCCCATGGTCAGTAAATACAGACAAACGCCCGATGGTCAGTAAATACAGACACACTCCCGACCGTCAGTAAATACAGACACACTCACCATGGTCGGTAGATAAAGACAGACCCCCGATGGTCAGTAAGTACAGACGCACTCCCGATGGTCACTAAACACAGACACACTCCCCATGTTCAGTAAATACAGACACACTCCCGACGGTAAGTAAATACAGAAACACTCCGAATGGATAAGAAATACAGACACATTCCAGATGGTCAATAAATACAGACACATTTACAACGGTCAGTAAATACGGACACATTCCTGATGGTCAGTAAATACAGACACACTCCCGATGGTCAGTAAATAGAGACACATTCCCGATGGTCAGTAAATACAGATACATTCCTTATGGTCAGTAGATACAGACCCAATCCCCATGGTCAGTAAATACAGACACACTCCCGATGGTCAGTAAATACAGACACACCCCTAATGGTCAGTAAATATAGACACAATCCCTAGGGTCGATAAATACAAACACACTCCCGATGGTCAGTAAATCCAGACACATTCTCGACAGTCAGTAAATACAGACAACTTCCCCACAGTCAGTAAATACGGACACACGCCCAACGGTGAGTAAATACAGACACACTCCCGACGGTCAGTGCATACAGACACACTCCCGATGGTCAGTAATAACAGACACATTCCTGACGGTCAGTAAATACAGACACAATCCCCATGGTCAGTAAATACAGACACACTCCCGACGGTCAGAAAATACAGACACACTCACGACGGTCAGTAAATACAGACACACTCCCGATGGTCAATAAATACAAACACATTCCCCACAGTCAGTAATACAGACACATTCCCCACGGTCAGTAAATACTGACACAATCCCCATGGTCAGTAAATACAGACACACTCCAAATGGTCAGTAAATACAGACAGACTCCCTATGGTCAGTAAACCCAGACACATTCCCGATGTTCAGAAAGTACAGACACATTCCCGACGGTCGGTAAATACAGACAAATTCCCCATGGTCAATAAATACAGACACACTCCAAATGGTCAGTCCCCATGGTCAGTAAATACAGACACACTCCCTAGGGTCAGTAAACCCAGACACATTCCCGATGGTCAGTAAATACAGACATATTTCCCATGGTCAGTAAATACAGACACACTCCCGATGGTCAGTAGATACAGACACACTCCCGATGATCAGTAAATACAGACACACTCCCGATGGTCAGTGAATACAGACACACTCCCGATGGTCAGTGTATACATATACACTCCCGATAGTCAGTGAATACATACACATTCCCGATGGTCATAAAATACAGACAAACTCCCGATGGGTAATAAATACAGACACACTCCCGATGGTCAATTAATACAGACATATTCCCCACGGTCAGTAAATAGAGACACACTCCCGATGGGTAATAAATACAGACACACTCCCGATGGTCAATAAATACAAACACATTCCCCACGGTCAGTAAATACAGACACATTCCCCATAGTCAGTAAATACAGACAATCTCCCGATGGTCACTAAATACATACACATTCCCGCGGGTCAGTAAACACATACAAACTCCCCATGGTCAGCAAATACAGACGCATTCCCGATGGTCAGTAAATACAGACAAACTCCCCATGGTTAGTAAATAAAGACACAAACCAGATGGTCAGTAAATACAGACACACTCCCGATGTTCGGTAGATACAGACACAATCCCGATGGTCAGTAAATACAGACACACTCCCGATGGTCAGTAAACACAGACACACTCCCGAGGGTTAGTAAATACAGACACACACCCGATGGGTAAAAATACAGACACACTCCCGATGGTCAATAAATACAGACACATTCACCACGGTCAGTAAATACAGACACACTCCCGAGGGTTAGTAAATACAGACAAGTTCCCGACGGTCAGTAAATACAGACACATTCCGGACGGTCAGTAAATACAGACACATTCCCCATGGTCTTTAAATACAGACACACTCCCGATGGACAGTAATTACAGACACACTCCCGATGGTCAGTCAATACAGACACACTCCCGATGGGCAATAAATACAGACACATTCCCGATGGTCATTAAATACAGACACACTCCCGATGGTCAGTAAATACAGACACACTCCCGATAGTCAGTAAATACAGACACAATCCCCATGGTCAGTGAATACAGACACACTCCCCATGGACAGTAAATACAGACAAACTCCCCATGGTCAGAAAATAGAGACACGCTCCCGACGGTCAGTAAATACAGACACACTCCCGATGGGTGATAAATACAGACACATTCCCATTGGTCAGTAAATACAGACACATTCCCCACGGTCAGTAAATACTGACACACTACCAATGGTCAGTAAATACATACACATTCCCAATGGTCAGTGAATAAAGACACACTCCCGATGGTCAGTGAATACAGACACACTCCCGATAGTCAGTGAATACAGACACATTCCCGATGGTCATTAAATACAGACACACTCCCGATGGGTAGTAAATACAGACACTCTCCCGATGGTCAGTAAATACAGACACACTCCCCATGGACAGTAAATACAGACAAACTCCCCATGGTCAGAAAATAGAAACACACTCCCGACGGTCAGTAAATACAGACACACTCCCGATGGGTGATAAATACAGACACATTCCCATTGGTCAGTAAATACAAACACATTCCCCACGGACAGTAAATACTGACACACTACCGATGGTCAGTAAATACATACACATTCCCGATGGTCAGTGAATAAAGACACACTCCCGATGGTCAGTGAATACAGACGCACTCCCGATGGTCAGTGAATACAGACACATTCCCGATGGTCATTAAATACAAACACACTCCGGGTGGGTAATAAATACAGACACATTCCCGATGGTCAATAAATACAGACACATTCCCCACGGTCAGTAAATTCAGACACACTCCCGATGGTCAGTAAATACAGACACACTGCCGATGGGTAAAAAATTCAGACACATTCCCGATGGTCAATAAATACAGACACATTCCCCACGGTCAGTAAATACAGACACATTCCCCATGGTCAGTAAATACAGACACACTCCCGATTGTCAGTAAATACAGACACACTCCCGATGGTCAGTGAATACAGACACATTCCTGATGGCCAGCGAATTCAGACAAGCTCCCAATGGTCAGTAAATACAGACACATTCCCCATGGTCGGTAAATACAGACACACTCCCCATGGTGGGTAGATAAAGATAAACTCCCGATGGTCAGTAAATACAGACACACACCCGATGGTCAGTAAACACAGACACACTCCCCATGGTCAGTAAATACGGACACACTCCCGACGGTCAGTAAATACAGACACACTCCCGATCGTCAGTAAATACAGACACATTCCCGATGATTAGTAAATACCGACACACTACAGATAGTCAGTAACAACAGACACACTCCGCATGGTCAGTAACTACAGACAGACTCCCCATGGTCAGTAAATACAGACCCATTTTCGATGGTCAGTAAATACAGACAGACTCCCGACGGTCAGTAAAAACAGACCCATTTTCGATGGTCAGTGCATACAGACACACTCCCGATGGTCAGTGAATACAGACACATTCCTGATGGCCAGCGAATTCAGACAAGCTCCCGATGGTCAGTAAATAGAGACACATTCCCCATGGTCGATAAATACAGACACACTCCCCATGGTGGGTAGATAAAGATAGACTCCCCATGGTCAGTAAATACAGACACACTCCTGATGGTCAGTAAATACAGACACACTCCCGATGGGTAATAAATACAGACACACGCCCAATGGTCAGAAAATACAGACACACTCCCCATGGTCAGTAAATACAGACACACTCCTGATGGTCAGTAAATACAGACACACTCCCGATGGGTAATAAATACAGACACACGCCCGATGGTCAGAAAATACAGACACACTCCTCATGGTCAGTAAATACAGACACGCTCCCGATGGTCAGTAAATACAGACACACTCCCGATGGGTAATAAATACAGACACATTCCCCATGGTCCGTAAATACAGACACACTCCCCATGGTCAGTAAATACAGATACATTCCCGATGGTCAGTAAATACAGACACAATCCCCATGGTAAGTAAATACAGACACACTCCCGATGCTCAGTAAATACCGACACACTACAGATGGTCAGTAACAACAACCACACTCCGCATGGTCAGCAACTATAGACAGACTCCCCATGGTCAGTAAATACAGACCCATTTCCGATGGACAGTAAATACAGACAGACTCCCAACAGTCAGTAAACACAGGATAACTAGCGATTGTCACTAAATACAGACACACTCCCCATAGTCAGTAAATACAGACACACTCCCGACAGTCAGTAAATACAGGCACATTCCGGACGGTCAGTAAATACAGACACATTCCGGACGGTCAGTAAATACAGACACACTCACCATGGTCGGTAGATAAAGACAGACCCCCGATGTTCAGTCAGTACAGACGCACTCCCGATGGTCAGTAAACACAGACACACTCCCGATGGCCTGTAAATTGAGACCCATTCCCGATGGCCAGTAAATACGGACACACTCCCCATGGTCAGTAAATACCGACACACTCCCGAGGGTCACTAAATACAGACACATTTCCGATGGTCAGTAAATACAGACACATTCCCGACAGTCAGTAAATACAGACAACTTCCCCACGGTCAGTAATAACAGACACACTCCCCATGGTCAGTAACGACAGACAGACTCCCCATGGTCAGTAAATACAAACACACTCCCGACCGTCAGTAAATACAGACACACTCCCGATGGGTAAAAAATACAGACACATTCCCGATGGTCAATAAATACAGACACATTCCCCACGGTCAGTAAATACAGACACATTCCCCATGGTCAGTAAATAAAGACACACTCCCGATTGTCAGTAAATACAGACACACTCCCGATGGTCAGTGAATACAGACACATTCCTGATGGCCAGCGAATACAGACACGCTCCCGATGGTCAGTAAATACAGACACACTCCCCATGGTCGGTAAATACAGACACACTCCCCATGGTGGGTAGATAAAGATAGACTCCCGATGGTCAGTAAATACAGACGCACACCCGATGGTCAGTAAACACAGACACACTCCCCATGGTCAGTAAATACGGACACACTCCCGACGGTCAGTAAATGCAGACACACTCCCGATTGTCGGTAAATACAGACACATTCCCGATGATTAGTAAATACCAACACACTACAGATGGTCAGTAACTACAGACACACTCCGCATGGTCAGTAACTACAGACAGACTCACCATGGTCAGTAAATACAGACAGACTCCCGAAGGTCAGTAAATACCGGATAACTCGCGATGGTCAGTAAATACAGACCCATTTCCGATGGTCAGTAAATACGGACACACTCCCGACGGTCAATAAATACAGACACATTCCCCACGGTCAGTAAATACAGACACATTCCCGATGGTCCGTAAATACAGACACACTCCCCATGGTCAGTAAACACAGACACACTCCCGATGGTCAGTAAAAACAGATACATTCCCGATGGTCAGTAAATACAGACACATTCCGGACGGTCAGTAAATACAGACACATTCCCCATGGTCAGTAAATACAGACACACTCCCGATGGTCAGTGAATACAGACACCCTCCCGATGGATAATAAATACAGACACATTCCCGATGGTCAATAAATACAGACACATTTCCAACGGTCAGTAAATACAGACACATTCCTGATGGTCAGTAAATACAGACACACTCCCGATGGTCAATAAATACAGACACATTCCCCACGGTCAGTAAATACAGACACATTCCCGATGGTCCGTAAATACAGACACACTCCCCATGGTCAGTAAACACAGACACACTCCCGATGGTCAGTAAATACAGATACATTCCCGATGGTCAGTAAATACAGACACATTCCGGATGGTCAGTAAATACAGACACATTCTCCATGGTCAGTAAATACAGACACACTCCCGATGGTCAGTGAATACAGACACACTCCCGATGGATAATAAATTCAGACACATTTCCAACGGTCAGTAAATACAGACACATTCCTGATGGTCAGTAAATACAGACACACTCCCGATGGTCAATAAAGACAGAAACATTCCCCACGGTCAGTAAATACAGACACAGTCCCGAGGGTTAGTAAATACAGACACGTTCCCGACGGTCAGTAAATACGGACACACTCCCGATGGGTGATAAATACAGACACATTCCCCTTGGTCAGTAAATACAGACGATATCCCGATGATCACTAAATACATACACATTCCCGCTGGTCAGTAAACACATACAAACTCCCCATGGTCAGCAAATACAGACGCATTCCCGATGGTCAGTAAATACAGACAAACTCCCCATGGTTAGTAAATAAAGACACACTCCCGATGGTCAATAAATACAGACACATTCCCCACGGTCAGTAAATACAGACACACTCCCAAGGGTCAGTAAATACAGACACGTTCCCGACGGTCAGTAAATACAGACACATTCCGGACGGTCAGTAAATACAGACACATTCCCCATGGTCAGTAAATACAGACACACTCCCGATGGTCAGTAATTACAGACACACTCCCGATGGTCAGTCAATAAAGACGCACTTCCGATGGGTAATAAATACAGACACACTCCCGATGGTCATTAAATACAGACACAATCTCCATGGACAGTAAATACAGACAAACTCCCCATGGTCAGAAAATAGAGACACACTCCCGACAGTCAGTAAATACAGACACACTCCCGATGGGTGATAAATACAGACACATTCCCATTGGTCAGTAAATACAGACACATTCCCCACGGTCAGTAAATACTGACACACTACCGATGGTCAGTAAATACATACACATTCCCGATAGTCAGTGAATAAAGACACACTCCCGATGGTCAGTGAATACAGACACACTCCCGATGGTCAGTGAATACAGACACATTCCCGATGGTCATTAAATACAGACACACTCCGGATGGGTAATAAATACAGACACATTCCCGATGGTCAATAAATACAGACAAATTCCCCACGGTCAGTAAATACAGACACACTCTCGATGGTCAGTAAATGCAGACACACTCCCGATGGCCAGTAAATTGAGACACATTCCCGATGTCCAGTAAATACGGACACACTCCCCATGGTCAGTAAATACCGACACACTTCCGAGGGTCAGTAAATACAGACACATTTCCAATGGTCAGTAAATACAGACACATTCCCGACAGTCAGTAAATACAGACAACTTCCTCACGGTCAGTAATAACAGACACACTCCCCATGGTCAGTAACTACAGACAGACTCCCGATGGTCAGTAAATACAGACACACTCCGGATGGGTAATAAATACAGACACATTCCCGATGGTCAATAAATACAGACACATTCCCCATGGTCAGGAAATACAGACACACTCCCGATGGTCAGTAAATACAGACACACTCCCGATGGCCTGTAAATTGAGACACATTCCCGATGGCCAGTAAATACAGACACACTCCCCATGGTCAGTAAATACCGACACACTCCCGAGGGTCACTAAATACAGACACATTTCCAATGGTCAGTAAATACAGACACATTCCCGACAGTCAGTAAATACAGACAACTTCCCCACGGTCAGTAATAACAGACACACTCCCCATGGTCAGTAACGACAGACAGACTCCCCATGGTCAGTAAATACAAACACACTCCCGACCGTCAGTAAATACAGACACACTCCCGATGGGTAAAAAATACAGACACATTCCCGATGGTCAATAAATACAGACACATTCCCCACGGTCAGTAAATACAGACACATTCCCCATGGTCAGTAAATACAGACACACTCCCGATTGTCAGTAAATACAGACACACTCCCGATGGTCAGTGAATACAGACACATTCCTGATGGCCAGCGAATACAGACACGCTCCCGATGGTCAGTAAATACAGACACACTCCCCATGGTCGGTAAATACAGACACACTCCCCATGGTGGGTAGATAAAGATAGACTCCCGATGGTCAGTAAATACAGACGCACACCCGATGGTCAGTAAACACAGACACACTCCCCATGGTCAGTAAATACGGACACACTCCCGACGGTCAGTAAATGCAGACACACTCCCGATTGTCGGTAAATACAGACACATTCCCGATGATTAGTAAATACCAACACACTACAGATGGTCAGTAACTACAGACACACTCCGCATGGTCAGTAACTACAGACAGACTCACCATGGTCAGTAAATACAGACAGACTCCCGAAGGTCAGTAAATACCGGATAACTCGCGATGGTCAGTAAATACAGACCCATTTCCGATGGTCAGTAAATACGGACACACTCCCGACGGTCAATAAATACAGACACCCTCCCGATGGATAATAAATACAGACACATTCCCGATGGTCAATAAATACAGACACATTTCCAACGGTCAGTAAATACAGACACATTCCTGATGGTCAGTAAATACAGACACACTCCCGATGGTCAATAAATACAGACACATTCCCCACGGTCAGTAAATACAGACACATTCCCTATGGTCCGTAAATACAGACACACTCCCCATGGTCAGTAAACACAGACACACTCCCGATGGTCAGTAAATACAGATACATTCCCGATGGTCAGTAAATACAGACACACTCCCGATGGTCAGTGAATACAGACACACTCCCGATGGGTAATAAATACAGACACATTCCCGATGGTCAATAAATACAGACACATTCCCCATGGTCAGTAAATACAGACACATTCCCGATGGTCAGTGAATAAAGACACACTCCCGATGGTCAGTGAATACAGACACACTCCCGATGGTCAGTGAATACAGACATACTCCTGATGGTCAGTGAATACAGACACATTCCCGATGGTCATTAAATACAGACACACTCCCGATGGGTGATAAATACAGACACTCTCCCGATGGTCAGTAAATAGAGACACACTCCCGATGGTCAGTAAATACAGACACATTCCCGATGGCCAGTAAATTGAGACACATTCCCGATGGCCAGTAAATACGGACACACTCCCCATGGTCAGTAAATACCGACACACTCCCGAGGGTCAGTAAATACAGACACATTTCCGATGGTCAGTAGATACAGACACATCCCCAACAGTCAGTAAATAAAGACAACTTACCCACGGTCAGTAAATACGGACACACGCCCAACGGTGAGTAAATACAAACACAGTCCCGACGGTCAGTGCATACAGACACACTCCCGACGGTCAGTAATAACAGACACACTCCCCATGGTCAGTAAATACAGACACATTCCCGACGGTCAATAAATACAGACACATTCCCCACGGTCAGTAAATACAGACACACTCCCCATGGTCGGTAGATAAAGACAGACCCCCGATGGTCAGTAAATACAGACACACTCCCCATGGTCAGAGAATACAGACACATTCCTGATGGCCAGCGAATACAGACACGCTCCCAATGGTCAGTAAATACAGACACACTCCCCATGGTCGGTAAATACAGACACACTCCCCATGGTGGGTAGATAAAGATAGACTCCCGATGGTCAGTAAACACAGACACACTCCGCATGGTCAGTAAATACAGACACACACCCCATGGTCAGTAAATACGGACACACTCCCGACGGTCAGTAAATACAGACACACTCCCGATTGTCAGTAAATACAGACACATTCCCAATCATCAGTAAATACCGACACACTACAGATGGTCAGTAACTACAGACACACTCCGCATGGTCCGTAAATACAGACACACTCCCCATGGTCAGTAAATACAGACACACTCCCCATGGTGAGTAAATACAGACACATTTCCGATTGTCAGTAAATACAGACAACTTCCCCACGGTCAGTAAATACGGACACACGCCCAACGGTGAGCAAATACAGACCATCTCCCGACGGTCAGTGCATACAGACACACTCCCGACGGTCAGTAATAACAGACACACTCCCCATGGTCAGTAACTACAGACAGACTCCCCATGGTCAGTAAATACAGACACACTCCCGACCGTCAGTAAATACAGACACACTCCCGATGGGTAAAATATACAGACAGACTCCCGATGGTCAATAAATACAGACACATTCCCGATGGTCAATAAATACAGACACATTCCCCACAGTCAGTAAATACAGACACATTCCCCATGGTCGGTAGATAAAGACAGACCCCCGATGGTCAGAACATGCAGACACACTCCCCATGGTCAGAGAATACAGACACATTCCTGATGGCCAGCGAATACAGACACGTTCCCGATGGTCAGTAAATACAGACACACTCCCCATGGTCGATAAATACAGACACACTCCCCATGGTGGGTAGATAAAGATAGACTCCCGATGGTCAGTAAATACAGACACACTCCCGATTGTCAGTAAATACAGACACATTCCCAATGATCAGTAAATACCGACACACTACAGATGGTCAGTAACTACAGACACACTCCGCATGGTCAGTAACTACAGACAGACTCCCCATGGTCAGTAAATACAGACCCATTTCCGATGGTCAGTAAAT
Organism: Mobula hypostoma; assembly: GCF_963921235.1. Taxonomy (NCBI): domain Eukaryota; kingdom Metazoa; phylum Chordata; class Chondrichthyes; order Myliobatiformes; family Myliobatidae; genus Mobula; species Mobula hypostoma. The sequence goes on from NC_086101.1 coordinate 117,558,375, forward strand.
ACAGACAGACTCCCGACGGTCAGTAAATACCGGATAACTCGCAATGGTCAGTAAATACAGACACACTCCCCATGGTCAGTAAATACAGACACACACCCGACGGTCAGTAAATACAGACACATTCCGGACGGTCGGTAAATACAGACACACTCACCATGGTCGGTAGATAAAGACAGTCCCCCGATGGTCAGTAAGTACAGACGCACTCCTGATGGTCAGTAAACACAGACACACTCCCCATGGTCAATAAATACAGACACACTACCGACCGTCAGTAAATACAGACACACTCCAGGTTGGATAATAAATACAGACACACTCCCCATGGTCAGTAAATACGCACACACTCCCGACGGTCAGTAAATACAGACACACTCCCGATTGTCAGTAAATACAGACACATTCCCAATCATCAGTAAATACCGACACACTACAGATGGTCAGTAACTACAGACACACTCCGCATGGTCCGTAAATACAGACACACTCCCCATGGTCAGTAAATACAGACACACTCCCCATGGTGAGTAAATACAGACACATTTCCGATTGTCAGTAAATACAGACAACTTCCCCACGGTCAGTAAATACGGACACACGCCCAACGGTGAGCAAATACAGACCATCTCCCGACGGTCAGTGCATACAGACACACTCCCGACGGTCAGTAATAACAGACACACTCCCCATGGTCAGTAACTACAGACAGACTCCCCATGGTCAGTAAATACAGACACACTCCCGACCGTCAGTAAATACAGACACACTCCCGATGGGTAAAATATACAGACACACTCCCGATGGTCAATAAATACAGACACATTCCCGATGGTCAATAAATACAGACACATTCCCCACAGTCAGTAAATACAGACACATTCCCCATGGTCGGTAGATAAAGACAGACCCCGATGGTCAGAACATGCAGACACACTCCCCATGGTCAGAGAATACAGACACATTCCTGATGGCCAGCGAATACAGACACGTTCCCGATGGTCAGTAAATACAGACACACTCCCCATGGTCGATAAATACAGACACACTCCCCATGGTGGGTAGATAAAGATAGACTCCCGATGGTCAGTAAATACAGACACACTCCCGATTGTCAGTAAATACAGACACATTCCCAATGATCAGTAAATACCGACACACTACAGATGGTCAGTAACTACAGACACACTCCGCATGGTCAGTAACTACAGACAGACTCCCCATGGTCAGTAAATACAGACCCATTTCCGATGGTCAGTAAATACAGACAGACTCCCGACGGTCAGTAAATACCGGATAACTCGCAATGGTCAGTAAATACAGACACACTCCCCATGGTCAGTAAATACAGACACACACCCAACGGTCAGTAAATACAGACACATTCCGGACGGTCAGTAAATACAGACACACTCACCATGGTCGGTAGATAAAGACAGTCCCCCGATGGTCAGTAAGTACAGACGCACTCCTGATGGTCAGTAAACACAGACACACTCCCCATGGTCAATAAATACAGACACACTACCGACCGTCAGTAAATACAGACACACTCCAGGTTGGATAATAAATACAGACACATTCCCGATGGTCAATAAATACAGACACATTTCCCACGGTCAGTAAATACAGACACATTCCCCATGGTCAGTAAATACAGACACACTCCCGATTGTCAGTAAATACACACACACTCCCGATTGTCAGTAAATACAGACACACTCCCGATGGTCAGTGAATACAGACACGCTCCCGATGGTCAGTAAATACAGACACAATCCCCATTGTCGGTAAGTACAGACACACTCCGCGTGGTCGGTAGATAAAGATAGACACCCGATGGTCAGTAAAGACAGACACACAGCCGATGGTCAGTAAACACAGACACACTCCGCATGGTCAGTAAATACAGACACACTCCCCATGGTCAGTAAATACAGACACACCCCGGACGGTCAGTAAATAAAGAGACACTCCAGATGGGTAATAAATACAGCCACATTCCCGAAGGTCAATAAATACAGACACATTCCCCACGGTCAGTAAATACAGACACATTCCCCATGGTCAGTAAACACAGACCCATTTCCAATGGTCAGTAAATACCGACAGACTCCCGATGGTCAGTAACTACAGACACACTCCCCATGGTCAGTAAATACAGACACATTCCCGACAGTCAGGAAATATAAACACATTCCGGACAGTCAGTAAATACAGACACATTCCCCACGGTCAGTAAATACAGACACACTCCCCATGGTCAGTAAATACAGACACACTCCCCAATGACAGTAAAAACAGACAGACTCCCGACGGTCAGCAAATACAGACACACTCCCGATGTATAATAAATACTGACACATTCTCGATGGTCAATAAATACAGACACATTCCCCAAGGTCTTTTAATACAGACACATTCCCGATGGCCAGTGAATACAGACACGCTCCCGATGGTCAGTAAATACAGACACACTCACCATGGTCGGTAGATAAAGACAGTCCCCCGATGGTCAGTAAGTACAGACGCACTCCTGATGGTCAGTAAACACAGACACACTCCCCATGGTCAATAAATACAGACACACTCCCGACCGTCAGTAAATACAGACACACTCCAGGTTGGATAATAAATACAGACACATTCCCGATGGTCAATAAATACAGACACATTTCCCACGGTCAGTAAATACAGACACATTCCCCATGGTCAGTAAATACAGACACACTCCCGATTGTCAGTAAATACACACACACTCCCGATTGTCAGTAAATACAGACACACTCCCGATGGTCAGTGAATACAGACACATTTCCGATGGCCAGTGAATACAGACACGCTCCCGATGGTCAGTAAATACAGACACAATCCCCATTGTCGGTAAGTACAGACACACTCCGCGTGGTCGGTAGATAAAGATAGACACCCGATGGTCAGTAAATACAGACACACAGCCGATGGTCAGTAAACACAGACACACTCCGCATGGTCAGTAAATACAGACACACTCCCCATGGTCAGTAAATACAGACACACCCCTGACGGTCAGTAAATAAAGAGACACTCCAGATGGGTAATAAATACAGCCACATTCCCGAAGGTCAATAAATACAGACACATTCCCCACGGTCAGTAAATACAGACACATTCCCCATGGTCAGTAAACACAGACCCATTTCCAATGGTCAGTAAATACCGACAGACTCCCGATGGTCAGTAACTACAGACACACTCCCCATAGTCAGTAAATACAGACACATTCCCGACAGTCAGGAAATATAAACACATTCCGGACAGTCAGTAAATACAGACACAGTCCTCACGGTCAGTAAATACAGACACACTCCCCATGGTCAGTAAATACAGACACACTCCCCAATGACAGTAAAAACAGACAGACTCCCGACGGTCAGCAAATACAGACACACTCCCGATGTATAATAAATACTGACACATTCTCGATGGTCAATGAATACAGACACATTCCCCAAGGTCTTTTAATACAGACACATTCCCGATGGCCAGTGAATACAGACACGCTCCCGATGGTCAGTAAATACAGACACACTCCCCATGGTCAGTAAATACAGACACACACCCGACGGTCAGTAAATACAGACACATTCCGGACGGTCAGTAAATACAGACACACTCACCATGGTCGGTAGATAAAGACAGTCCCCCGATGGTCAGTAAATACAGACGCACTCCTGATGGTCAGTAAACACAGACACACTCCCCATGGTCAATAAATACAGACACACTCCCGACCGTCAGTAAATACAGACACACTCCAGGATGGATAATAAATACAGACACATTCCCGATGGTCAATAAATACAGACACATTTCCCAAGGTCAGTAAATACAGACACATTCCCCATGGTCAGTAAATACAGACACACTCCCGATTGTCAGTAAATACACACACATTCCCGATTGTCAGTAAATACAGACACACTCCCGATGGTCAGTGAATACAGACACATTTCCGATGGCCAGTGAATACAGACACGCTCCCGATGGTCAGTAAATACAGACACAATCCCCATTGTCGGTAAGTACAGACACACTCCGCGTGGTCGGTAGATAAAGATAGACACCCGATGGTCAGTAAATACAGACACACAGCCGATGGTCAGTAAACACAGACACACTCCGCATAGTCGGTAGATAAAGATAGACACCCGATGGTCAGTAAATACAGACACACAGCCGATGGTCAGTAAACACAGACACACTCCGCATGGTCAGTAAATACAGACACACTCCCCATGGTCAGTAAATACAGACACACCCCTGACGGTCAGTAAATAAAGAGACACTCCAGATGGGTAATAAATACAGCCACATTCCCGAAGGTCAATAAATACAGACACATTCCCCACGGTCAGTAAATACAGACACATTCCCCATGGTCAGTAAACACAGACCCATTTCCAATGGTCAGTAAATACCGACAGACTCCCGATGGTCAGTAACTACAGACACACTCCCCATGGTCAGTAAATACAGACACATTCCCGACAGTCAGGAAATATAAACACATTCCGGACAGTCAGTAAATACAGACACATTCCCCACGGTCAGTAAATACAGACACACTCCCCATGGTCAGTAAATACAGACACACTCCCCAATGACAGTAAAAACAGACAGACTCCCGACGGTCAGCAAATACAGACACACTCCCGATGTATAATAAATACTGACACATTCTCGATGGTCAATAAATACAGACACATTCCCCAAGGTCTTTTAATACAGACACATTCCCGATGGCAGTGAATACAGACACGCTCCCGATGGTCAGTAAATACAGACACACTCCACAAGGTCGGTAAGTGCAGACACACACCCCATGATCGGTAGATAAAGATAGACTCCCGATGGTCAGTAGTACAGACACACACCCGATGGTCAGTAAACACAGACACACTCCGCATGGTCAGTAAATACAGACACACTCCCCATGGTCAGTAAATACAGACACACTCCCGACGGTCAGTAAATACAGAAACATTCTCGACGGTCTGTAAATTCAGACAACTCCCCATGGTCAGTAAATACAGATACACTCCGAATGGTCAGTAAATACAGACAAACTCCCGATGGTCAGTAAAGACAGACACACTCTCGATGGTCATTAAATACAGACACACTCCCCATGGTCAGTAAATACAGACACATTCCCGATGGTCATTAAATACAGACACACTCCCGATGGTCAGTAAATACAGACACATTCCCAATGGTCAGTAAATACGGACACACTCAATTTTGTCATTAAACACAGACAGTCTCCCAATGCTTCTAAAGCAGTGAAAAACTGCCGATGATCAGCAAATGCAGACACACTCCTGATCGACAGTGAATGTAAACATTGTCCAGCTGGTCAGTAAATACAGACACTTCCAACGGTCAGTAAAAACAAACGCTCTTTCAATGGGCAGTAATTAAATACACACACTCGAAGGTCTGAAAACATTCTCAATGGTCAGTAAATACCGACACACTCCTGATGGTCAGTAAATACAGACACACTCCCCATGGTCAGTAAATACAGACACACTCCCCATGGTCAGTAAATACCGACACACTCCTGATGGTCAGTAAATACAGACACACTCCCCATGGTCAGTAAATACAGACACATTCCCCATGGTCAGTAAATACAGACACACTCCGCATGGTCAGTAAATACAGACACAGCCCCAACAGTCAGTAAATACAGACAACTTACCCACGGTCAGTAAATACGGACACACGCCCAACGGTGAGTAAATACAGACACAGTCCCGACGGTCAGTGCATACAGACACACTCCTGACGGTCAGTAATAACAGACACACTCCCCATGGTCAGTAACTACAGACAGACTCCCCGTGGTCAGTAAATACAGACACACTCCCGACCGTCAGTAAATACAGACACACTCCCGATGGGTAAAATATACAGACACACTCCCGATGGTCAATAAATACAGACACATTCCCCACGGTCAGTAAATACAGACACATTCCCCATGGTCGGTAGATAAAGACAGACCCCCGATGGTCAGTAAATACAGACACACTCCCCATGGTCAGAGAATACAGACACATTCCTGATGGCCAGCGAATACAGACACGCTCCCGATGGTCAGTAAATACAGACACACTCTCCATGGTCGGTAAATACAGACACACTCCCCATGGTGGGTAGATAAAGATAGACTCCCGATGGTCAGTAAATACAGACACACACCCGATGGTCAGTAAACACAGACACACTCTGCATGGTCAGTAAATACAGACACACTCCCCATGGTCAGTAAATACGCACACACTCCAGACGGTCAGTAAATACAGACACACTCCCGATTGTCAGTAAATACAGACACATTCCCAATGATCAGTAAATACCGACACACTACAGATGGTCAGTAACTACAGACACACTCCGCATGGTCAGTAACTACAGACAGACTCCCCATGGTCAGTAAATACAGACCCATTTCCGATGGTCAGTAAATACGGATAGACTCCCGACGGTCAGTAAATACTGGATAACTCGCGATGGTCAGTAAATACAGACACACTCCCCATGGTCAGTAAATACAGACACACTCCCGACGGTCAGTAAATACAGACACATTCCGGACGGTCAGTAAACACAGACACACTCCCCATGGTCAGTAAATACAGACACACTCCCGACCGTCAGTAAATACAGACACACTCCAGGATGGATAATAAATACAGACACATTCCCGATGGTCAATAAATACAGACACATTTCCCACAGTCAGTAAATACAGACACATTCCCCATGGTCAGTAAAAACAGACACACTCCCGATTGTCAGTAAATACACATACACTCCCGATTGTCAGTAAATACAGACACACTCCCGATGGTCAGTGAATACAGACACATTTCCAATGGCCAGTGAATACAGACACGCTCCCGATGGTCAGTAAATACAGACACAATCCCCATTGTCGGTAAATAAAGACACACTCTGCATGGTCGGTAGATAAAGATAGACACCCGATGGTCAGTAAACACAGACACACTCCGCATGGTCAGTAAACACAGACACACTCCGCATGGTCAGTAAATACAGACACACTCCTCATGGTCAGTAAATACAGACACACCCCCGACGGTCAGTAAATACAGACACACTCCCGATGGGTAATAAATACAGACACATTCCCGAAGGTCAATAAATACAGACACATTCCCCACGGTCAGGAAATACAGACACATTCCCCATGGTCAGTAAATACAGACCCATTTCCAATGGTCAGTAAATACCGACAGACTCCCGATGGTCAGTAACTACAGACACACTCCCCATGGTCAGTAAATACAGACACATTCCCGACAGTCAGGAAATATAAACACATTCCGGACAGTCAGTAAATACAGACACATTCCCCACGGTCAGTAAATACAGACACACTCCCCATGGTCAGTAAATACAGACACACTCCCCAATGACAGTAAAAACAGACAGACTCCCGACGGTCAGCAAATACAGACACACTCCCGATGTATAATAAATACTGACACATTCTCGATGGTCAATAAATACAGACACATTCCCCAAGGTCTTTTAATACAGACACATTCCCGATGGCAGTGAATACAGACACGCTCCCGATGGTCAGTAAATACAGACACACTCCACAAGGTCGGTAAGTGCAGACACACACCCCATGATCGGTAGATAAAGATAGACTCCCGATGGTCAGTAAATACAGACACACACCCGATGGTCAGTAAACACAGACACACTCCGCATGGTCAGTAAATACAGACACACTCCCCATGGTCAGTAAATACAGACACACTCCCGACGGTCAGTAAATACAGAAACATTCTCGACGGTCTGTAAATTCAGACAACTCCCCATGGTCAGTAAATACAGATACACTCCGAATGGTCAGTAAATACAGACAAACTCCCGATGGTCAGTAAAGACAGACACACTCTCGATGGTCATTAAATACAGACACACTCCCCATGGTCAGTAAATACAGACACATTCCCGATGGTCATTAAATACAGACACACTCCCGATGGTCAGTAAATACAGACACATTCCCAATGGTCAGTAAATACGGACACACTCAATTTTGTCATTAAACACAGACAGTCTCCCAATGCTTCTAAAGCAGTGAAAAACTGCCGATGATCAGCAAATGCAGACACACTCCTGATCGACAGTGAATGTAAACATTGTCCAGCTGGTCAGTAAATACAGACACTTCCAACGGTCAGTAAAAACAAACGCTCTTTCAATGGGCAGTAATTAAATACACACACTCGAAGGTCTGAAAACATTCTCAATGGTCAGTAAATACCGACACACTCCTGATGGTCAGTAAATACAGACACACTCCCCATGGTCAGTAAATACAGACACACTCCCCATGGTCAGTAAATACCGACACACTCCTGATGGTCAGTAAATACAGACACACTCCCCATGGTCAGTAAATACAGACACATTCCCCATGGTCAGTAAATACAGACACACTCCGCATGGTCAGTAAATACAGACACAGCCCCAACAGTCAGTAAATACAGACAACTTAACCACGGTCAGTAAATACGGACACACGCCCAACGGTGAGTAAATACAGACACAGTCCCGACGGTCAGTGCATACAGACACACTCCTGACGGTCAGTAATAACAGACACACTCCCCATGGTCAGTAACTACAGACAGACTCCCCGTGGTCAGTAAATACAGACACACTCCCGACCGTCAGTAAATACAGACACACTCCCGATGGGTAAAATATACAGACACACTCCCGATGGTCAATAAATACAGACACATTCCCCACGGTCAGTAAATACAGACACATTCCCCACGGTCAGGAAATACAGACACATTCCCCATGGTCAGTAAATACAGACCCATTTCCAATGGTCAGTAAATACCGACAGACTCCCGATGGTCAGTAAATACAGACAAACTCCCGATGGTCAGTAAATACAGACACATTCCCGACGTTCAGTAAATACCGACGCACTCCCGATGGTCAGTAACTATAGACACACTCCCCATGGTCAGTAAATACAGACACATTCCCGACGGACAGGAAATATAAACACATTCCGGACAGTCAGAAAATACAGACATATTCCCCGCAGTCAGTAAATACAGACACACTCCCCATGGTCGGTAGATAAAGACAGACCCCCGATGGTCAGTAAATACAGACACACTCCCCAATGACAGCAAACACAGACACACTCCCGATGTATAATAAATACTGACACATTCTCGATGGTCAATAAATACAGACACATTCCCCAAGGTCTTTTAATACAGACACATTCCCGATGGCCAGTGAATACAGACACGCTCCCGATGGCCAGTAAATACAGACACACTCCACAAGGTCGGTAAGTGCAGACACACACCCCATAATCGGTAGATAAAGATAGACTCCTGATGGTCAGTAATTACAGACACACACCCGATCGTCAGTAAACACAGACACACTCCGCATGGTCAGTAAATACAGACACACTCCCCATGGTCAGTAAATACAGACACACTCCCGACGGTCAGTAAATACAGACACATTCTGGACGGTCAGTAAATACAGGCACACTCACCATGGTCGGTAGATAAAGACAGACCCCCGATGGTCAGTAAACACAGACACACTCCCCATGGTCAGTAAATACAGACACACTCCCGACCGTCAGTAAATACAGACACACTCCAGGATGGATAATAAATATAGACACATTCCCGATGGTCAATAAATACAGACACATTTCCCACGGTCAGTAAATACAGACACATTCCCCACGGTCAGTAAATACAGACACACTCCCGATTGTCAGTAAATACACACACACTTCCGATTGTCAGTAAATACAGACACACTCCCGATGTTCACTGAATACAGACACATTTCCGATGGCCAGTGAATACAGACACGCTCCCGATGGTCAGTAAATACAGACACAATCCCCATTGTCGGTAAATACAGACACACTCCGCATGGTCGGTAGATAAAGATAGACACCCGATGGTCAGTAAATACAGACACACAGCCGATGGTCAGTAAACACAGACACACTCCGCATGGTAAGTAAATACAGACACACTCCCCATGGTCAGTAAATACAGACACACCCCCGACGGTCAGTAAATACAGACACACTCCCGATGGGTAATAAATACAGCCACATTCCCGAAGGTCAATAAATACAGACACATTCCCCACGGTCTGTAAATACAGACACATTCCCCATGGTCAGTAAATACAGACCCATTTCCAATGGTCAGTAAATACCGACAGACTCCCGATGGTCAGTAACTACAGACATACTCCCCATGGTCAGTAAATACAGACACATTCCCGACGGTAAGGAAATATAAACACATTCCGGACAGTCAGTAAATACAAACACATTCCCCACGGTCAGTAAATACAGACACACTCCCCATGGTCAGTAAATACAGACACACTCCCCAATGACAGTAAAAACAGACAGACTCCCGACAGTCAGTAAATACAGACACACTCCCGATGTATAATAAATACTGACACATTCTCGATGGTCAATAAATACAGACACATTCCCCAAGGTCTTTTAATACAGACACATTCCCGATGGCCAGTGAGTACAGACACGCTCCCGATGGTCAGTAAATACAGACACACTCCACAAGGTCGGTAAGTGCAGACACACACCCCATGATCGGTAGATGAAGATAGACTCCCGATGGTCAGTAAATACAGACACACACCCGATTGTCAGTAAACACAGACACACTCCGCATGGTCAGTAAATACAGACACACTCCCCATGGTCAGTAAATACAGACACATTCCCGATGGTCAGTAAATACAGACACACTCCCCATGGTCAATAAATACAGACACACTCCCCATGGTCAGTGCATACAGAGACACTCCCGACGGTCAGTAATAACAGACACACTCCCCATGGTCAGTAACTACAGACAGACTCCCCGTGGTCAGTAAATACAGACACACTCCCGACCGTCAGTAAATACAGACACACTCCCGATGGGTAAAATATACAGACACACTCCCGATGGTCAATAAATACAGACACATTCCCCACGGTCAGTAAATACAGACACATTCCCCACGGTCAGGAAATACAGACACATTCCCCATGGTCAGTAAATACAGACCCATTTCCAATGGTCAGTAAATACCGACAGACTCCCGATGGTCAGTAAATACAGACAAACTCCCGATGGTCAGTAAATACAGACACATTCCCGACGTTCAGTAAATACCGACGCACTCCCGATGGTCAGTAACTATAGACACACTCCCCATGGTCAGTAAATACAGACACATTCCCGACGGACAGGAAATATAAACACATTCCGGACAGTCAGAAAATACAGACATATTCCCCGCAGTCAGTAAATACAGACACACTCCCCATGGTCGGTAGATAAAGACAGACCCCCGATGGTCAGTAAATACAGACACACTCCCCATGGTCAGTAAATACAGACACACTCCCCAATGACAGCAAACACAGACACACTCCCGATGTATAATAAATACTGACACATTCTCGATGGTCAATAAATACAGACACATTCCCCAAGGTCTTTTAATACAGACACATTCCCGATGGCCAGTGAATACAGACACGCTCCCGATGGCCAGTAAATACAGACACACTCCACAAGGTCGGTAAGTGCAGACACACACCCCATAATCGGTAGATAAAGATAGACTCCTGATGGTCAGTAATTACAGACACACACCCGATCGTCAGTAAACACAGACACACTCCGCATGGTCAGTAAATACAGACACACTCCCCATGGTCAGTAAATACAGACACACTCCCGACGGTCAGTAAATACAGACACATTCTGGACGGTCAGTAAATACAGGCACACTCACCATGGTCGGTAGATAAAGACAGACCCCCGATGGTCAGTAAACACAGACACACTCCCCATGGTCAGTAAATACAGACACACTCCCGACCGTCAGTAAATACAGACACACTCCAGGATGGATAATAAATATAGACACATTCCCGATGGTCAATAAATACAGACACATTTCCCACGGTCAGTAAATACAGACACATTCCCCACGGTCAGTAAATACAGACACACTCCCGATTGTCAGTAAATACACACACACTTCCGATTGTCAGTAAATACAGACACACTCCCGATGTTCACTGAATACAGACACATTTCCGATGGCCAGTGAATACAGACACGCTCCCGATGGTCAGTAAATACAGACACAATCCCCATTGTCGGTAAATACAGACACACTCCGCATGGTCGGTAGATAAAGATAGACACCCGATGGTCAGTAAATACAGACACACAGCCGATGGTCAGTAAACACAGACACACTCCGCATGGTAAGTAAATACAGACACACTCCCCATGGTCAGTAAATACAGACACACCCCCGACGGTCAGTAAATACAGACACACTCCCGATGGGTAATAAATACAGCCACATTCCCGAAGGTCAATAAATACAGACACATTCCCCACGGTCTGTAAATACAGACACATTCCCCATGGTCAGTAAATACAGACCCATTTCCAATGGTCAGTAAATACCGACAGACTCCCGATGGTCAGTAACTACAGACATACTCCCCATGGTCAGTAAATACAGACACATTCCCGACGGTAAGGAAATATAAACACATTCCGGACAGTCAGTAAATACAAACACATTCCCCACGGTCAGTAAATACAGACACACTCCCCATGGTCAGTAAATACAGACACACTCCCCAATGACAGTAAAAACAGACAGACTCCCGACAGTCAGTAAATACAGACACACTCCCGATGTATAATAAATACTGACACATTCTCGATGGTCAATAAATACAGACACATTCCCCAAGGTCTTTTAATACAGACACATTCCCGATGGCCAGTGAGTACAGACACGCTCCCGATGGTCAGTAAATACAGACACACTCCACAAGGTCGGTAAGTGCAGACACACACCCCATGATCGGTAGATGAAGATAGACTCCCGATGGTCAGTAAATACAGACACACACCCGATTGTCAGTAAACACAGACACACTCCGCATGGTCAGTAAATACAGACACACTCCCCATGGTCAGTAAATACAGACACATTCCCGATGGTCAGTAAATACAGACACACTCCCCATGGTCAATAAATACAGACACACTCCCCATGGTCAGTGCATACAGAGACACTCCCGACGGTCAGTAATAACAGACACACTCCCCATGGTCAGTAACTACAGACAGACTCCCCATGGTCAGTAAATACAGACACACTCCCGACCGTCAGTAAATACAGACACACTCCCGATGGGTAAAATATACAGACACACTCCCGATGGTCAATAAATACAGACACATTCCCCACAGTCAGTAAATACAGACACATTCCCCATGGTCGGTAGATAAAGACAGACCCCCGATGGTCAGTAAATACAGACACACTCCCCATGGTCAGAGAATACAGACACATTCCTGATGGCCAGCGAATACAGACACGCTCCCGATGGTCAGTAAATACAGACACACTCCCCATGGTCGGTAAATACAGACACACTCCCCATGGTGAGTAGATAAAGATAGACTCCCGATGGTCAGTAAATACAGACACACACCCGATGGTCAGTAAACACAGACACACACTGCATGGTCAGTAAATACAGACACACTCCCCATGGTCAGTAAATACGGACACACTCCCGACGGTCAGTAAATACAGACACACTCCCGATTGTCAGTAAATACAGACACATTCCCAATGATCAGTAAATACCGACACACTACAGATGGTCAGTAACTACAGACACACTCCGTATTTATCAGTAACTACAGACAGACTCCCCATGGTCAGTAAATACAGACCCATTTCCGATGGTCAGTAAATACAGACAGACTCCCGACGGTCAGTAAATACCGGATAACTCGCGATGGTCAGTAAATACAGACACACTCCCCATGGTCAGTAAATACAGACACACTCCCGACGGTCAGTAAATACAGACACATTCCGGACGATCAGTAAATACAGACACACTCACCATGGTCGGTAGATAAAGACAGAACCCCGATGGTCAGTAAGTACAGACGCACTCCTGATGGTCAGTAAACACAGACACACTCCCCATGGTCAGTAAATACAGACACACTCCAGGATGGATAATAAATACAGACACATTCCCGATGGTCAATAAATACAGACACATTTCCCACGGTCAGTAAATACAGACACATTCCCCATGGTCAGTAAATACAGACACACTCCCGATTGTCAGTAAATACACATACACTCCCGATTGTCAGTAAATACAGACACACTCCCGATGGTCAGTGAATACAGACACATTTCCGATGGCCAGTGAATACAGACACGCTCCTGATGGTCAGTAAATACAGACACAATCCCCATTGTCAGTAAATACAGACACACTCTGCATGGTCGGTAGATAAAGATAGACACCCGATGGTCAGTAAATACAGACACACAGCCGATGGTCAGTAAACACAGACACACTCCGCATGGTCAGTAAATACAGACACACTCCTCATGGTCAGTAAATACAGACACACCCCCGACGGTCAGTAAATACAGACACACTCCCGATGGGTAATAAATACAGACACATACCCGAAGGTCAATAAATACAGACACATTCCCCACGGTCAGGAAATACAGACACATTCCCCATGGTCAGTAAATACCGACAGACTCCCGACGTTCAGTAAATACCGACACACTCCCGATGGTCAGTAACTACAGACACACTCCCCATTGTCAGTAAATACAGACACATTCCCGACGGTCAGGAAATATAAACACATTCCGGACAGTCAGTAAATACAGACACATTCCCCACGGTCAGTAAATACAGACACACTCCCCATGGTCGGTAGATAAAGACAGACCCCCGATGGTCAGTAAATACAGACACACTCCCCATGGTCAGTAAATACAGACACACTCCCCAATGACAGTAAAAACAGACAGACTCCCGACGGTCAGCAAATACAGACACGCTCCCGAAGTATAATAAATACTGACACATTCTCGATGGTCAATAAATACAGACACATTCCCCAAGGTCTTTTAATACAGACACATTCCCGATGGCCAGTGAATACAGACACGCTCCCGATGGTCAGTAAATACAGAGACATTCCCCACGGTCAGTAAATACAGACGCAGTCCCCATGGTCAGTAAATACAGATACATTCCCAATGGTCAGTAAATACAGACACATTCCGGACGGTCAGTAAATACAGAAACATTCTCGACAGTCTGTAAATTCAGACAACTCCCCATGGTCAGTAAATACAGATACACTCCGAATGGTCAGTAAATACAGACAAACTCCCGATGGTCAGTAAAGACAGACACACTCTCGATGGTCAGTAAATACAGACACACTCCACATGGTCAGTAAATACAGACACATTCCCGATGGTCATTATATACAGACACACTCCCGATGGTCAGTAAATACAGACACATTCCCAATGGTCAGTAAATACAGACATACTCACTTTTGTCATTAAACACAGACAGTCTCCCAATGCTTATTAAGCAGTGAAAAACTGCCGATGATCAGCAAATGCAGACACACTCCTGATCGACAGTGAATGTAAACTTTGTCCAGCTGGTCAGTAAATACAGACACTTCCAACGGTCAGTAAATACAAACACTCTTTCAATGGGCAGTAAATAAATACACACACTTGAAGGTCTGAAAACATTCTCAATGGTCAGTAAATACCGACACACTCCTGATGGTCAGTAAATACAGACACACTCCCCATGGTCAGTAAATACAGACACACTCCCTATGGTCAATAAATACAGACACACTCCCCATGGTCAGTAAATACAGACACACTCCCTATGGTCAATAAATACAGACACACTCCCCATGGTCAGTAAATACAGACACACTCCCCATGGTCAATAAATACAGACACACTCCCCATGGTCAGTAAATACAGACACACTCCCCATGGTCAGTAAATACAGACACATTTCTGATGGTCAGTAGATACAGACACATCCCCAACAGTCAGTAAATACAGACAACTTCCCCACCGTCAGCAAATACGGACACACGCCCAACGGTGAGTAAATACAGACACACTCCCGACGGTCAGTGCATACAGAGACACTCCCGACGGTCAGTAATAACAGACACACTCCCCATGGTCAGTAACTACAGACAGACTCCCCATGGTCAGTAAATACAGACACACTCCCGACCGTCAGTAAATACAGACACACTCCCGATGGGTAAAATATACAGACACACTCCCGATGGTCAATAAATACAGACACATTCCCCACAGTCAGTAAATACAGACACATTCGCCATGGTCGGTAGATAAAGACAGACCCCCGATGGTCAGTAAATACAGACGCACTCCCCATGGTCAGAGAATACAGACACATTCCTGATGGCCAGCGAATACAGACACGCTCCCGATGGTCAGTAAATACAGACACACTCCCCATGGTCGGTAAATACAGACACACTCCCCATGGTGGGTAGATAAAGATAGACTCCCGATGGTCAGTAAATACAGACACACACCCGATGGTCAGTAAACACAGACACACTCTGCATGGTCAGTAAATACAGACACACTCCCCATGGTCAGTAAATACGGACACACTCCCGATGGTCAGTAAATACAGACACACTCCCGATTGTCAGTAAATACAGACACATTCCCAATGATCATTAAATACCGACACACTACAGATGGTCAGTAACTACAGACACACTCCGCATGGTCAGTAACTACAGACAGACTCCCCATGGTCAGTAAATACAGACCCATTTCCGATGGTCAGTAAATACGGACAGACTCCCGACGGTCAGTAAATACCGGATAACTCGCGATGGTCAGTAAATACAGACACACTCCCCATGGTCAGTAAATACAGACACACTCCCGACGGTCAGTAAATACAGACACATTCCGGACGGTCAGTAAATACAGACACACTCACCATGGTCGGTAGATAAAGACAGACCCCCGATGGTCAGTAAGTACAGACGCACTCCTGATGGTCAGTAAACACAGACACACTCCCCATGGTCAGTAAATACAGACACACTCCCGACCGTCAGTAAATACAGACACACTCCAGGATGGATAATAAATACAGACACATTCCCGATGGTCAATAAATACAGACACATTTCCCACGGTCAGTAAATACAGACACATTCCCCATGGTCAGTAAATACAGACACACTCCCGATTGTCAGTAAATACACATACACTCCCGATTGTCAGTGAATACAGACACATTTCCGATGGCCAGTAAATACAGACACACTCCCGATTGTCAGTAAATACAGACACACTCCCGATGGTCAGTGAATACAGACACATTTCCGATGGCCAATGAATACAGACACGCTCCCGATGGTCAGTAAATACAGACACAATCCCCATTGTCGGTAAATACAGACACACTCTGCATGGTCGGTAGATAAAGATAGACACCTGATGGTCAGTAAATACAGACACACAGCCGATGGTCAGTAAACACAGACACACTCCGCATGGTCAGTAAATACAGACACACCCCCGACGGTCAGTAAATACAGACACACTCCCGATGGGTAATAAATACAGACACATTCCCGAAGGTCAATAAATACAGACACATTCCTCACGGTCAGGAAATACAGACACATTCCCCATGGTCAGTAAATACAGACCCATTTCCAATGGTCAGTAAATACCGACAGACTCCCGATGGTCAGTAAATACAGACAAACTCCCGACGTTCAGTAAATACCGACACACTCCCGATGGTCAGTAACTACAGACACACTCCCCATGGTCAGTAAATACAGACACATTCCCGACGGTCAGGAAATATAAACACATTCCGGACAGTCAGTAAATACAGACACATTCCCGACGTTCAGTAAATACCGACACACTCCCGATGGTCAGTAACTACAGACACACTCCCCATGGTCAGTAAATACAGACACATTCCCGACGGTCAGGAAATATAAACACATTCCGGACAGTCAGTAAATACAGACACATTCCCCACGGTCAGTAAATACAGACACACTCCCCATGGTCGGTAGATAAAGACAGACCCCCGATGGTCAGTAAATACAGACACACTCCCCATGGTCAGTAAATACAGACACACTCCCCAATGACAGTAAAAACAGACAGACTCCCGACGGTCAGCAAATACAGACACACTCCCGATGTATAATAAATACTGACACATTCTCGATGGTCAATAAATACAGACACATTCCCCAAGGTCTTTTAATACAGACACATTCCCGATGGCCAGTGAATACAGACACGCTCCCGATGGTCAGTAAATACAGACACACTCCGCATGGTCATTAAATACAGACACACTCCCCATGGTCAGTAAATACAGACACACTCCCGACGGTCAGTAAGTACAGACGCACTCGCGATGGGTAATACATACAGACACATTCCCGATGGTCAATAAATACAGACACATTCCCCACGGTCAGTAAATACAGATGCACTCCCCATGGTCAGTAAATACAGATACATTCCCAATGGTCAGTAAATACAGACACATTCCGGACGGTCAGTAAATACAGAAACATCCTCGACGGTCTGTAAATTCAGACAACTCCCCATGGTCAGTAAATACAGATACACTCCGAATGGTCAGTAAATATAGACAAACTCCCGATGGTCAGTAAAGACAGACACACTCTCGATGGTCAGTAAATACAGACACACTCCCAATGGTCAGTAAATACAGACACACTCACTTTTGTCATTAAACACAGACAGTCTCCCAATGCTTATTAAGCAGTGGAAAACTGCCGATGATCAGCAAATGCAGACACACTCCTGATCGATAGTGAATGTAAACATTATCCAGCTGGTCAGTAAATACAGACACTTCCAACGGTCAGTAAATACAAACGCTCTTTCAATGGGCAGTAAATAAATACACACACTCGAAGGTCTGAAAACATTCTCAATGGTCAGTAAATACCGACACACTCCTGATGGTCAGTAAATACAGACACACTCCCCATGGTCAGTAAATACAGACACACTCCCGATGGTCAGTAAATACAGACACACTCCCCATGGTCAGTAAATACAGACACACTCCCGATCGTCAGTAAATACAGACACACTCCCGATCGTCAGTAAATACATACACAACTCAGTTTTGTCATTAAACACAGACACGCTCCCAATGGTCATTAAGCACAGAAACACTCCTGATGATCAGTAAATACAGACACACTCTCGATAGTCAGCTAGTACAGACACACTCCCCATGGTCAAAAACTACTGACACATTCTAGATGGTGAGTGAATACAGACACTCTGCTGATAGTCAGTAAATAAACACAGACACCTGATGATCAGTAAATAGAGACACAGTCTTGAATGTTATTGAATACAGACGTCGGGCAGATGACCAGTAGCACAGACACAATACTAATAGACTGTAAATACAGACACATCCCTGATGGTCAGAAAACACAGGCACAGATCCAATGGTCAGTAAATACAGACACACTCCAGATGGTCAGTAAATATAGACACACTCCCGATCGTCACTGAATATAGATACACACCCGATGGTCATTAAATACAGACACACTCCCGACGGTCATTGTATACAGTCACAATGTCGATGGTCAGTAAATACCAACACAGTCCCGATGGTCAGTAAATACAAACATTCTCTCGATGGTCAGTAAATACAGACACACTCCCCATGGTCTGTAAATACAGACACATTCCCGATGGTCATTAAATACAGACACACTCCCGAAGGTCAGTAAATACAGACACAGTCCCGATGGTCAATAAATACAGACACATTCCCCATGGTCAATAAATACAGACACATTCCCCACGTTCTGTAAATACAGACATACTCCCCATGGTCGGTAGACAAAGACAGACTCCCGATGGTCAGTAAATACAGACGCACACCCGATGGTCAGTACACACAGACACACTCCCCATGGTCAGCAAATACAGGCACACTCCCCATAGTCAGTAAATGCAGACACACTCCCGAAGGTCAGTAAATACAAACACAATCCCAATGGGTAACAAATACAGACACATTACCGATGGCCAATAAATACAGACACACTCCCGAAGGTCAGTAAATACAGAAACAGTCCCGATGGTCAGTAAATACAGACCCATTTCCGATCGTCAGTAAACACAGACACACACCCCATGGTCAGTAAATAAAGGCACACTCCCGACGGTCAGTAAATACAGACACACTCCCGATGGGTAATAAATACAGACACATTCCCCATGGTCAATACATACAGACACATTCCCCACGGTCTGTAAATACAGACACACACCCCATGGTCGGTAGATAAACACAGACTCCCGATGGTCAGTAAATACAGACACGCTCCCCATGGTCGGTAGATAAACACAGACTCCCGATGGTCAGTAAATACAGACACGCTCCCCATGGTCGGTAGATAAACACAGACTCCCGATGGTCAGTAAATACAGACACGCTCCCCATGGTCGGTAGATAAACACAGACTCCCGATGGTCAGTAAATACAGACAGACTCCCCATGGTCAGTAAATACAGACACATTCCCGATGGTCAGTAAATACAGACACGCTCCCCATGGTCGGTAGATAAACACAGACTCCCGATGGTCAGTAAATACAGACACACTCCCCATGGTCGGTAGATAAAGATAGACTCCCGATGGTCAGTAAATACAGACACACTCCCGATGGTCAGTAAACACAGACGCACTCCCCATGGTCAGTAAATACAGACGCACTCCCGACGGTCAGTAAATACAGATATACTCTCGATGGTCAGTAAATACAGACACACTCCCCATGGTCAGTAAATACAGACACATTCCGGACGGTCCGTAAATACAGACACATTCCCCATGGTCAGTAAATACAGACACACTCTCCATGGTCCGTAGATAAAGACAGACTCCTGATGGTCAGTAAATACAGACAGACTCCCGATGGTCAGTAAATACAGACAAACTCCCAATGGTCAGTAAATACAGACACACTCCCGACGGTCTGTAAATACAGACACATTCCCGACAGTCAGTTAATACAGACACATTCCGGACGGTCCGTAAATACAGACACATTCCCCATGGTCAGTAAATACAGACACACTCTCCATGGTCCGTAGATAAAGACAGACTCCTGATGGTCAGTAAATACAGACACACTCCCGATGGTCAGTAAACACAGACACACTCCCCATGGTCAGTAAATACAGACACACTCCCCATGTTCGGTAGATAAAGATAGACTCCCGATGGTCAGTAAATACAGACACACTCCCGATGGTCAGTAAATACAGACACACTCCCCATGGTCAGTGAATACAGACACATTCCCGATGGTCATTAAATACAGACACACTCCCGATGGTCAGTAAATACAGGCACATTCCCGATGGTCAGTAAATACAGACATACGCCCGATGGTCAGGAAATACAGACCCATTCTCGATGGTCAGTAAATACAGACAGACTCCCGATGGTCAGTAAATACAGACAAACTCCCAATGGTCAGTAAATACAGACACACTCCCGACGGTCTGTAAATACAGACACATTCCCGACAGTCAGTTAATACAGACACATTCCGGACGGTCAGTAAATACAGACACATTCCCCACAGTCAGTAAATACAGACACACTCCCCATGGTCGGTAGATAAAGGGAGACCCCTGATGGTCAGTAAATACAGACGCACTCCCAATGGTCAGTAAATACAGACATACTCCCGACGGTCAGTAAATACAGACATACTCCCCATGGTTAGTAAATACAGACACATTCCCGATGGTCATTAAATACAGACACACTCCCGATGGTCAGTAAATACAGACACATTCCCGATGGTCAGTAAATACAGACATGCTCCGGATGGTCAGTAAATACAGACCCATTCTCGATGGTCAGTAAATACAGACACACTCCCGAAGGTCAGTAAATACAGAAACAGTCCCGATGGTCAGTAAATACAGACCCATTTCCGATCGTCAGTAAACACAGACACACACCCCATGGTCAGTAAATAAAGGCACACTCCCGACGGTCAGTAAATACAGACACACTCCCGATGGGTAATAAATACAGACACATTCCCCATGGTCAATACATACAGACACATTCCCCACGGTCTGTAAATACAGACACACACCCCATGGTCGGTAGATAAACACAGACTCCCGATGGTCAGTAAATACAGACACGCTCCCCATGGTTGGTAGATAAACACAGACTCCCGATGGTCAGTAAATACAGACAGACTCCCCATGGTCAGTAAATACAGACACATTCCCGATGGTCAGTAAATACAGACACGCTCCCCATGGTCGGTAGATAAACACAGACTCCCGATGGTCAGTAAACACAGACGCACTCCCCATGGTCAGTAAATACAGACGCACTCCCGACGGTCAGTAAATACAGATATACTCTCGATGGTCAGTAAATACAGACACACTCCCCATGGTCAGTAAATACAGACACATTCCGGACGGTCCGTAAATACAGACACATTCCCCATGGTCAGTAAATACAGACACACTCTCCATGGTCCGTAGATAAAGACAGACTCCTGATGGTCAGTAAATACAGACACACTCCCGATGGTCAGTAAACACAGACACACTCCCCATGGTCAGTAAATACAGACACACTCCCCATGTTCGGTAGATAAAGATAGACTCCCGATGGTCAGTAAATACAGACACACTCCCGATGGTCAGTAAATACAGACACACTCCCCATGGTCAGTGAATACAGACACATTCCCGATGGTCATTAAATACAGACACACTCCCGATGGTCAGTAAATACAGGCACATTCCCGATGGTCAGTAAATACAGACATACTCCCGATGGTCAGGAAATACAGACCCATTCTCGATGGTCAGTAAATACAGACAGACTCCCGATGGTCAGTAAATACAGACAAACTCCCAATGGTCAGTAAATACAGACACACTCCCGACGGTCTGTAAATACAGACACATTCCCGACAGTCAGTTAATACAGACACATTCCGGACGGTCAGTAAATACAGACACATTCCCCACAGTCAGTAAATACAGACACACTCCCCATGGTCGGTAGATAAAGGGAGACCCCTGATGGTCAGTAAATACAGACGCACTCCCAATGGTCAGTAAATACAGACATACTCCCGACGGTCAGTAAATACAGACATACTCCCCATGGTTAGTAAATACAGACACATTCCCGATGGTCATTAAATACAGACACACTCCCGATGGTCAGTAAATACAGACACATTCCCGATGGTCAGTAAATACAGACATGCTCCGGATGGTCAATAAATACAGACCCATTCTCGATGGTCAGTAAATACAGACACACTCCCCATGGTCGGTAGATAATGGGAGACCCCTGATGGTCAGTAAATACAGACGCATTCCCAATGGTCAGTAAATACAGACATATTCCCGACGGTCAGTAAATACAGACACATTCCCAATGGGTAATAAATACAGACACATTCCCGATGGTCAATAAATACAGACACATTCCCCACGGTCGGTAAATACAGACACACACCCTATGGTCAGTAAATATAGACACACACCCGATGGTCAGTAAATACAGACACACTCCCCATGGTCAGTAAATACAGACACATTCCCAATGGTCAGTAAATACAGACACACTCCGGATGGTCAGTAAACACAGACACACTCCCCATGGTCAGTAAATACAGACACACTCCCGATGGTCAGTAAATACAGACACACTCCTGATGGGTAATAAATACAGACACATTCCTGATGGTCAATGAATACAGACACAATCTCCATGGTCAGTAAATACAGACACACTACCGATGGTCAGTAAATTCAGACAACTCTCCATGGTCAGTAAATACAGATACACTCCCAATGGTCAGTAAATACAGACAACCTCTCGATGGTCAGTAAATACAGACACACTCCCCATGGTCAGTAAATACAGACACATTCCCGATCGTCATTAAATACAGACACACTCCCGATGGTCAGTTAATACAGACACACTCCCCATGGTCAGTAAATACAGACACACTCTCCATGGTCAGTAAATACAGATACACTTTTGATGGTCAATAAATATAGACAAACTCCCCATGGTCAGTAAATACAGACACATTCCCCATGGTCAGTAAATACAGACACACTCACTTTTGTCATTAAACACAGACAGTCTCCCAATGCTTATTAAGCAGTGAAAAACTGCCGATGATCAGCAAATGCAGACACACTCCTGATCGATAGTGAATGTAAACATTGTCCAGCTGGTCAGTAAATACAGACACTTCCAACTGTCAGTAAATACAAACGCTCTTTCAATGGGCAGTAAATAAATACACACACTCGAAGGTCTGAAAAGATTCTCAATGGTCAGTAAATACCGACACACTCCTGATGGTCAGTAAATACAGGCACACTCCCCATGGTCAGTAAATACAGACACACTCCCGATCGTCAGTAAATACAGACACACTCCCGATCGTCAGTAAATACATACACAACTCAGTTTTGTCATTAAACACAGACACGCTCCCAATGGTCATTAAGCACAGAAACACTCCTGATGATCAGTAAATACAGACACACTCTCGATAGTCAGCTAGTACAGACACACTCCCCATGGTCAAAAACTACTGACACATTCTAGATGGTGAGTGAATACAGACACTCTGCTGATAGTCAGTAAATAAACACAGACACCTGATGATCAGTAAATAGAGACACAGTCTTGAATGTTATTGAATACAGACGTCGGGCAGATGACCAGTAGCACAGACACAATACTAATAGACTGTAAATACAGACACATCCCTGATGGTCAGAAAACACAGGCACAGATCCAATGGTCAGTAAATACAGACACACTCCAGATGGTCAGTAAATACAGACACACTCCCGAAGGTCAGTAAATACAGACACATTCCCCATGGTCAATAAATACAGACACATTCCCCACGTTCTGTAAATACAGACATACTCCCCATGGTCGGTAGACAAAGACAGACTCCCGATGGTCAGTAAATACAGACACACACCCGATGGTCAGTACACACAGACACACTCCCCATGGTCAGCAAATACAGGCACACTCCCCATAGTCAGTAAATGCAGACACACTCCCGAAGGTCAGTAAATACAAACACAATCCCAATGGGTAACAAATACAGACACATTACCGATGGTCAATAAATACAGACACACTCCCGAAGGTCAGTAAATACAGAAACAGTCCCGATGGTCAGTAAATACAGACCCATTTCCGATCGTCAGTAAACACAGACACACACCCCATGGTCAGTAAATAAAGACACACTCCCGATCGTCACTGAATATAGATACACACCCGATGGTCATTAAATACAGACACACTCCCGACAGTCATTATATACAGTCACAATGTCGATGGTCAGTAAATACAGACACACTCCCGATGATCAGTAGCTACAGACACTCTCTGATGGTCTCTAAATACAGACACACTCGACGAACTGTAAATTCAGGCACACTCCCGATGGGCAATAAATACAGACTGACACCGAATAGTCAGTAAATACAGACATACTCTCTCTGGTCCGTAAATATAGACACACTCCCCATGGTCTGTCAATATTGATACACGCTTGATGGTTAGTAATTACTCTCGCACTACCAATGGTCAGTATATATCGACACAGTCCCACTGGTCATAAATACCGACACCCTCCCGATGGTCAGTACGTACCAACACACTCCTCATTTTGAGTAAATTCTGAGAGTTCCTTTGTCCTGTCTGCACCTTCCTCATCGGCACTGCCAGACAGTATTGGAAACTCGATGTACATTCTGGCTTCTTAGTGGAATGCCACTTTTCAGGGAGAACTTGGACCTTTGATTCTCTCCTCCTCTGGTCATTGGAATGTTTCCTGTCTCGTGTTCTTGTGGTCTGGGTGGCTAATTGCATGTGCAGGAATGTAAGAATTCTCTCGGGCTTACGTCTGTGGCCAGGTGCCCCTGGAGAAGGAATACATGATGCGCGGGTACAGTGTGGTACTTCGGATCAGTGTCTGGAGTGTGTTGTGAAGAGAGCTAATTGTACTTTAGTGTGAAACTGTGGTGTTCTTATGAAACCCTGCATGTTACACATTTGGTAGCAATGAGAAGAGGCCATGACCTGGGCGATGGGGCTCTTTAATGATGAATGCCACCTTTTTGAGGCCTAGGGTCAGTGCACAGGATCAGCAGAGGCTGCTGAGAGTTTTAGACTATCACCTCGGACATAGACCATAGATATAGGACTAGAATTAGGCCATTAATCCCATTGAGCCTACTCTGCCATTTCATCATGGCTGATCCATTTTTTTCCTCTCAGTCCCAGTCTCCTGCCTTCTCCCCGTATCCCTTCATGTCCTGACCAATCCAGAATCTATCAAGCTCTGCCTTAACTATTCATAAAGACTTGGCCTCCACAGCTTCCTGTGGCAATGAATTCCGCAGGTTCACCACTCTCTACCTTAAGAAATTTCTCCTC
This sequence comes from Mobula hypostoma, assembly GCF_963921235.1. Classification (NCBI taxonomy): domain Eukaryota; kingdom Metazoa; phylum Chordata; class Chondrichthyes; order Myliobatiformes; family Myliobatidae; genus Mobula; species Mobula hypostoma. Next base: position 117,585,010 of record NC_086101.1, read on the forward strand.
ATCCATCTTAGAGCTGTTCTGTTGAACATATCCTGACTGGTTCCAGCATGGTCTGGTACGGCAATTTGAACGCACAAGACATAAGATGCTGCAGGGACACGTAGACTCTACATTGCTGGCTCATCCCTCCCCACCATCGGGATTATCTACAGGAAGCACTGCCTGAAGCAGGCAACCAGCAAAGACCTCCATCATCCAGGCCCAGCCTCATCTTGGTCCTCCTGACCAAAAGACCATGATCAGTAAGGACAAAAGCCTGAAGTGCCACACCACCAGGTTGAAGAACACCATGGCTCAGGGTTTCGCAGTCTGGAGTGCAATTCTGGCATCTTCTGTAAAGACTCTCTGTGTACGTTCTCCTTGTGGAATTGTGTGTCGCCACCCAGTAATCCCCCGGTTTAATCCTGGCCTGATCACTGGACAGTTTTCAATGACCAATTAACCTGCCACTCGGTGTGCCTTTGGGCTGTGGGAGGAAACCAGAGCACCCGGAGGAAACCCACGCAGCCACAGTGAGAACGTACAGGCAGGAGCGGAAATTGAACTTGGGCCACCTATACTGTAAAGTGTTGTGATAATTACGATACTACCATGCCTTCTCAATATATAAGCAGCCACTTCCCTCACACGTTCAGTTCTTGAACCAAACTACTCAATCGCTACCTCAACACTTTACAACGCAAAGGACTTTGTTCTCTCTATGTTCTACTTTGCATAGTTTTGTACAATTTCTACTTAATCATTTAAATCAGACCAGTGAATGCTTCCCTCTGACGCCCTGCGCCTGTGATGCTGCTGCAAGTAAGTTTTTCATTGCACCTGCCCACACATGGGCTTGTGCAGATGACACTGCAGCACCTCCGCTTTAATGTTCTACCATCAGGCAGGAGACGCTAATGCATAAAGCCAAGAACAGTCAGGATGGGCGTTCTCCCTGCCAGGCAATTGATTTACGTTAAGCAGATTCAGCTTTTATTTAAGTGAGTAGTTTCAGATCTTTATCAGGTCACTAACGGTGCAGTAGTAAGTAGGAGAGCACAATGGCTGGCAGAAGGCCAGAGGTTTATATTAGGAGCGAAAGAAGTTTTTATCTAAAGTCATCCTGCTGTTTCCCCAGCAGAAGCATTGCTTTAAGTTGATGTTGTATTACTTAGAAGTTAACTTAAAGGTATCAATAAAATTTGGCTGAAATAGAGTGTTGTTTTTGAGTTTATTAGACACTAATCTAGATGCTAACGGTTTACACATATTATTTACCTGTAGTATTTACTTGTCAGAAACTTATAATATTTACCTGCAGGAATCTTAATAAAGTTCTTAATTATCAGTGTATATTTACTTATCTCGGTATAGAACAATACAGTAATTGTACTGTATTTTGTTGTTTTTCAGTTTCACTCCTAATTCACCATGTCATGCCCTTGAGTCTGCAATAAAACTAAGGAACTAGGATGCTATACCCTGACTCTCATGTCATTTTTGAATGGAGTTTGGCTCACTGTCTAGTTGATGTCAAAACATCTCAGCAAGGCCAGTACACAGGGAAACAGCTTCTTCCCTCAGGCCATTAGGCTTCTGAACTCCCTGCCACAGCGTATTTGAAGTGTCGCCGGATAATTTGTATGTACCCCACTATTTAATTTATGCCCTTTGCGAATAATCTCTTTTCTGGCTTCGAGCCAGGTACAGGTATGGATTTTAACCGTTTCAATGACAAACTCTGCCACCTTCAACAGAGGTGATGCCTAGTATGCCTAGTCTGGTGGTATTTATGACCCCATCATCTGTCCCTCCTGAGGAAAATAATTTTAACAAAGATGAAGTTCTCATTCTAAGTACGAACTGCAGTTTGATTGTAAACAAGGTGGGACAGTGGGAAAGTGAATGGTTGAGGACTAACCAATCAGGAGGGATGAACTACAGGGGTATAAATACCACTGGTCTAGACATTCCCTGAAGGAGATGGCAGAGATTGTCATCGAAACATTGGTTAAAATTGATACCTGTTCCCAGCTGGAAGCCCAAGCAGAGTTTATTCGTCATATACGCACTTTATAGATTCTTTATACACTTTACTTTGTTTATCTGTGTGTAATTCATTTTCAGATGTACTACTGTGCTTTACACCCTGGACTGTAGAAACATTGTCTCGTTTGATGGTATACATGTACAATATATAGATAATAACAATAAATTTGATGACTTTATTACAAACCAACAATAAAAACATTCAACTCTTCCATAATTCATGCAGAACAAAGATGAGCGTAATTGGATCAAATTCAAAGAAGGGTGAGGGGTCAAGAAAAAATGTGCTCCCTCCTCACCCACTCTTGCCGCCGCAAAGCGGATGATAGGTATTATATTAATTTATTTTAAATTGGCTACAAACTTGACCTTGACTTTGCCTTAGATTATCGCATGCCAACACCTTGGACTTCCGTGACTAGTGTTACTTGAACTCCCTAAACTGGCCCAAGCAGGAGCTACGCAGGTTCCTGCAGTCACAAGGCACTGTTGGTTGAGGAAAATAATTGCCCCTGGTTGACAGGCGTGCGCTTCACTCACCCGCCATTACTAACACTTTTGACACCCTCTTCCACCAATGCTGTATGCAGAGGTGTTGGCCAGGGTGTCTTTTTTCCCAATTCTCATTTCTGTCTGAAACCCTCTGCCCATTACTTTTCACATGTCATGCACCTCTTGGCTTTATCACAAGCACAGTAACATCTGCAGATGCTGGAAATCCAAAGCAACACACACAGCAAGCTGGAGGAACTCAGCAGGTCAGGCAGCACCTGTGGAAAAGAGTAAACAGTCAACGTTTCGGGCCGAGAGCCTTCATCAGGACTGAGAAGGAAAGGGAAAAATGCTAGTATAAAAAAGTGGGGTGAGGGAAAAGTGAGGCTAGCTGGAAGATGACAGGTGAAGCAAGGTGGTTGGGAAAGGTCAAGGGCCAGAGAAGAAGGAATCTGATAGGAGAGGAGAGTGGACCATGAGAGAAAGGGAAGGAGGAGGGGGCCCAGGCAGGTGAGAAGTGAAAGGTCAGAGTGGGGGTTGGAGGAGGCGGGGGGGTGGTAAATCTGTTTACTGGAAGGAAAGATCATTATATATATGATCAGGTTGCTGGCTACCCAGATGGAATACAAGGTGTTGCTCCTCCACCCTGAGAGCGGCCTCATCTTGGCACAAGAGGAGGCCCTGGATTGACATGTTGGAATGAGAATGGGAATCAGAATTAAAATATTTGGCCACCGGGAAGTCCCCCTTGTGGCAGATGGTGTGGGGGTGCTTGACAAAATGGTCCCCCAATTTACGACGTGTCTCACTAATGTAAAGGAGGCCGCATTGGGAGTGCCAGACACAACATAGGACCTCAGCAGATCTGCAGGTGAAGGACTGTTTGGGGCCCTGAATGGAGGTGAGGGAGGAGGTGTATGGGCAGGTGTAGCACTTCGGCCACTGAGAGAGATGAATGGACAAGAGAATTATGGAGGGAGCAATCCATGTGGAAAGGGGGGGAGCAGGGGTGGAGGTAAAGATTCCTTTAGTGGTAGGGTTCCTTTGGAAGTGGTGAAAGTTGCGGAGGATAATGCGTTTGATGCAGAGGCTGATGGAGTGGTAGGCGAGGACAAGAGGAACTCTATCAATGTTAAGGCACCGGGAAGATGGAGTGAACATGGATATATGGGAGATGGATGCGGGTGAGGGCAGCATTAATAGTAGAGGGAGAGAAACCCCATTCTTTAAAGGAGGAGGACATCTCTGATGTCCTGAAATGCCTTCAGCTTTTTCTACTGGTTTGACCAGAGATCCAAGGAACTCCATCATTCCAAACAAACTCATCTCCAAACTTCTAGAGCTAGGACACAGAACCGCCCTCTGCTACTGAATCCTTAATTCCTGAACAGGAGGGCACAATCAGTAAGGACAGGCAACAACACCTCCACCACAATTGTCCTCAACATTGATGCCCCAGGTTTGCATCCTCAGCCCACTACTCCTGTCACATTGTATCTTCAGACCCAAGTGCAGGACCATGCAAAGACTCAGAAGAATTAAGCAAAACTGGGAATTTTATGAACAAAACAAAACAGTTGAACCTACAAGGTCTTGGATAACTCAGCCAGAACTTCACTAGGCAAGGATCTGGACAACTAAGCCAATGAGGGGATAGCACCACCCCTTTAAATATACCTCAGGACACAAAAGAATCTGTGCCCAGCTGGTAAAACCCCAGGCTAATTACAAGCTAACAAGTCACTATTCTAATAAGAGACAAAATTCCAAGGATATTTAATTGGACACCTGCAAAGTCTCGGAGAATTAATTGGAAGTAATCAGAGATTCTTGCAACTTATATGTAAACTAAAGTAGATCCAACAATAACATTAACCCTAACAATAACATATTGAAATAAATGCCATCTACAAATCTCAAGTCGGAGACGGAGGTGGAGTTAAGATGACATTAAATGGTGACTCCTTTGTTTGCATCTTCATAAGCAGCTCTATTTTCATCTTCAATATCTTTATTTTTCCATTTCAGGGTTCTTTTGAAGACCCTGACCTGGAGTTACGTACTGACTTTGGTTCTTTGCGGAAATGGGACCCGTTCTCGGGGTTTCAGGACCGGCCATTGTTCGGCACGCCAAGGAGTCGGCCTGAGAGGTGGTCTAGTGTTCGGAAGCCTAAGATCTTGGGGCTCTGGAGACAGGCGGATCGAGGGTCATTGTCATGGTAGGAGACCCATGTGTCGTCAGAGAGGCCGTAAAATCTTTCACTGTAGGCCCAAAGACCCGAGATCTTTGCAATCTTTGGGCACAGAGCTTGTAAAAAGTGATGAAATTGACTTTTTAACATCATAAACCAGCGGGTTGTTGTTATGTCTCCCGCTAGCTGTGAAAACGGAGGACACCGCTCTCTCCCTTGCCAGGGAGAGAGAGAACCTGTGGGTTGCCGAATGCCGGATGAATTGTGATAGTCTTTGGGGTAACTGCAAGGTCTGTGTCTTTGCTATCGCTTAGCTCACGCTTGTGCTCGGTAGCAGGTGCGCTTTTTGTTTTGCCGGTGGGGTTAGGGGGGATTGTTGTTCGCCGCTACTTACACATTGGAGAGGGGAGCTAGGGGGTACTTTGGGGTTCTCACATTTAACTGTCGTTCATTCTTTGGGGCACTTCTCTGTTTTCGTGGATGTTTGTGAAGAAAAAGCATTTCAGGATGTATATTGTATACATTTCTCTGACATTAAACTGAACCTTTGAACCTTTGAAGAGCCAAAAAAAACATGAGCCAATAGAATTCAATGGTCAACTGAAGGGGCAGCCAATCAGGACTGTGGCAAGCGAATGGAGGGGGTGACCATATAAACGTGAGCTCTCTCAGAGAGAAACACAAACTGCGCACTGAACATTTCACCACGACTGGTGATGAAACATCTGCAAGCTAATTGCCAAGCTCGCCAAACAACGCAACATCAAACAACATATAGAAACCCCAAAGTGGAACAACACAGACAATTTTAATAATAGAACACAGCAAATAAAAACAAAACCAGCAGGGCCCTCAGAATACTACCAACAACCTGAGGTTGTGACAATTCTACTCCCTGCACAGAATGACTGTGTGGCTAGATTCTGCTCTATCCCCAGCTACAAGTTTGCAGATGACACCACCGAGGGCCAGATCTCAAATAACACCGAGACAATGTATGGGAAGGAGACAGAGAGCTGAGTGACATGATGTCGACGATAGCAACCTTTCCCAAGATGTCAGCAGGACAAAAGACCTGGTGGCTGACTTTAGGAAGCAGGGTGGTGAACACACCACTGCATATATCAATGGTGCTGAGGTGGAGATAGTTGAGATCTTCACATTTCTAGATGTGAAGGGATTGCACAGGGCAGTACCGTGCGGCAGGTTTTTTAAGTCTGTTCACTGACTCACCACCTGCCTGTCCATTCTGTGACCGGGAGGAGTCAGTGTACCACGATTATGTGGAGTGTGGGAGGTTGCGGGCCCTATCTGAAAGTCTGACGGGGCTGCCCCTCAGGTTTGGGCTACATGTCAGCCCCTCACTCCCAGTAAGAAGGGGCAGCTTGCTCAGACGATCTACCGGTGGGCTTGCTCCTGGGCCTGGGCAAGGTGGCCATTCACAGGTCTAGACAGTGGACAGTCAAGTGGTCTGCCGGGACCGACTGCCTGCCCCTCGTCTGAGGATACGTTTGTGCTCAGGTGTCCTTGGAGAGGGAGCATGCAATCACCATGGCTACAGTGAGGGATTTCCTGGAATGTTGGTCCCCTGGGAATTATAGGCAGTAATAACCATATTTTAATTTGAATGTTCTCTGTCTTGTAAATACTTGATGTTTGTATTTCGTGTATTTTTGTATAAATAACCTCTTATAGTTTTGCAAATATTAACATCACCAATAATCCCGGTTCAACCGTGTAAAAACCACAGCCAGCAAAGCTCAGAGGCTCTACTTACCCAGAAGACTAAGGAAATTTACCATGACCCCATTGACCCTCGCTATTTTTTTTTGATACAGATGCACCACAAAAAGCATCTGTGGAATGAGAATTGCTCTTCCCATGGCTGCAGGCAACCACAAAGAGCTGTGGGCACAACTCAGCGTTTCACTTCCATCCATGGGCTCTGTCTACGCTTCCCGCTGCCTTGTGAAAGGCAGCCAACATAATCAAAGATACAGGATCACCTACACCACTCAGTAGGACTGAGATAAAAGGGGGAAGATGCCTGAATAAAAAGGTGTGAGGAAGGGAAGGAGGGTAGCTAGAAGGTGATAGGTGAAGCTCGGTGGGTGGGAAAGGTAAAGGGCTGGAGAGGACGGAATCTGATAGGAGAGGAGTGTGGACCATGGGAGAAAGGGAAGGAGGAGGGGACCCAGGGGGGAATTAATAGGCAGGTGAGAAGTGAAAGGTCAGAATGGGGATTAGAGTGGGGGGGGCGGGAAATCTGTTCACAGGAAGGAGAAATCATTCATACGATCAGTCTGGTGGGTACCCAGACAGAATATAAAGTGTTGCTCCTCCACCCTGAGGGTGGCCTCATCTTGCCACAAGGGGAGGCTATTGATCGATAGATCGGTATGCGAATGAGGGAATCTCACCTACCATGGAAATTCTCTCTTCTCCCCTCTCACCTGGCAAAAGATACCATTAGTTGAAGACATACACCACCAGGTGTCAACCCTGTTGTATAAGACTATTGAATGGTCCCCTTGCATGATAAAAAAAAGCTCTTGACCTCACAGTCTACCCCATTGTGACCTTGCAGCTTATTGTCAGCTTGCACTGTGCATCCTCTGTAACGCTAACATCATGTAGTTCCTTCCTAGCGTGTCGCACCAGAAAGTCAGCCATTCTTGCCTGGCGCGTGGTGTCAGGATTGGTCTCCTTTCAGATTAACCGAGTGAACGTTCCTGACTCGACCCTTGTTCTTCACGAGGCCAAGTGGCTAGCTCGAAGCTCAAGCCGACACGGATGGAAAGCGTGCTCGGGGGGTGGCCCAACTTGGATTCAAACTCGGGAGCCTTTGCTCCAAAGTCCGGCGCTGATGCCACTGCGCCACCGGCCGGTCGACAGTTTATTCCCCTCCATAGATGCTGCCTGACTTGCTGAGTTCCTCCAGCAGTTTGTGTGTGGTACCAGTTTACGCATTCTGTTACTGCTTATCGGAAGATGCTAGAAAAGGTAGTGGATTTGGCCCAGCACATCACGGTTAAAGCCCTCTCAACCATAGAGCACATCTCATGAAATGCTATCGTAGGAAAACAGCGTCCATCACCCAGGCCACGCCCTCCTCTCACTGCTGCCATCAGGTAGAAGGTAGAGGAGCCTCAGGACTCACACCACCAACTTCAGGAACAGTTACTACCCCTCAACCATCAGACTCTTGAACAAAAGGGGATAACTACACTCACTTGTCCATCCATTGAGATGTTCCCACATCCACTGATCTCACTTTAAGGTCTCTTTATCTCATTATCACATGTTCTCGTTATTTATTGCTATTTATTTATATTTGCATTTGCACAGTTTGTTATCTTCTGCACTCCAGTTGATCTTTCATTGATCTTGTTATAGTTACTGTTCTATAGATTTGCTGAGTCTGCCCACAGGAAAATGAATCTCTGGGTTGTATATGGTGACATATATGTACTTGTAAAATAACATTTACTTTCAACTTTGAACTTTATACTTCTCATAATCTTATACACCTTTATCAAGCTGCCTCACATCCACTGTCCCTCCAAAGAGAGAAGCCTTTGCTCACTCGACCTTTCCTCATAAGACATGCTCTCTAATCCTATATACTGTTTATATCACATGCTGTTTGATAACAATTTGAACAGAGTGGTTAAGTGGTGTCACAAGACATCAATCTCCCACTCAGCGTCAGTTAAACTAAACTAAGTGCTGCACCTGCCCATTCACCTCCTCCCTCACCACCATTCAGGGCCCCAAACAGTCCTTCCAGGTGAGGCGACACTTCACCTGTGAATCTGCTGGGGTTGCCTGTTGTGTCTGGTGCTCCCAATGCGGCCCCTCTACATTGGTCACATCGACAGGATCCACTGTAAATTGGGGGACCACCTTGCTGTTCAGCTCTGCACTATCTGCCACAAGGGAGACTTCCTGTTGGCCGAACAGTTTAATTCCAATTCCCATTCCCACTCTGACAAGCTGGTCCACGGCTTCCATTTGTGCCAAGAAGTGGCCCCCTCAGGGTGCAGGAGAAGCACCTCATACTCTGTCTGGGTAGCCTCCAACCTGATGGGATGAATATCATTCTCCTTCCAGTAAAAAAAATCTCCCCCCCCCTTCTTCTATTCCCCACTCTGGCCTCTTATCTCTTCTCATCTGTCTATCACACCCCCCTGGGTCTCCTCACCCTTCCCTTTCTCCTACGGTCCACTCTCCTCTCCTTTCAGATTCCTTCCTCTCCATCCCTTGACCTTCCCCACCCACCTGGCTTCACCTCTCACCTTCTAGCTAGCCTCCTTCCCCTCCCCGCCCCCACCTTTTTATTCTGATTTCTAACCCCCGCTTCCTTCCCGGTCCTGAGGAAGGGTCTCGGCCCAAAACATCGACTGTTTATTCATTTCCACAGCTGCTGCCTGACCTACTGAGTTGCTCTCCAGCATTTTGTGCGTGCTGCTTTAAACTAAAAGACTCCTTAAATCAGGGCCCTAGAGAGTGAAGCAGTGACACAAGAAAATCTGCAAATCTCGAGCAACACACACGCAAAACGCTGGAGGAACTCAGCAGGTCGGGCAGCATGTATGAAGGGAAATAAACAGTTGACGTTTTGGGCTGAGACCCTTACTTTCCCTCCATAGAGGCTGAGTTCCTCCAGAATTTTGTGTGTGGTACCATATTCTGCGGTATGTATTTCTTTCCCCTCATTCTACCCCAATGTACTGATGCAATGACAGTACTCTGCATAGCATGCAAAACACAGTTTTTCTCTGTGTCTCGATACCTATGACTAGAGCAAACCAATTACCAGCTCCAAATACAATTGCAGAATCTGACTGTGTTTGTAATTCGAGTACGAGGAGGTCATGGAGCAACTGCGCCTGCTTGACTCAGAGACACAGGGAGCAAGGTCTCAGTTTCCATGAGTTTTCAATTAACGCGGTCCTCTCCCTCCAATTTGGAGCGTGTGCCTTGAGGTATTCATAGGACGAGAGCACAACTTCTTCCACTGCCCCTGCCCTCCCACAGCACGAGAGGAGTCCTGGACACTCCTGGGTTTTTCCTAAAGGGTTGGCAATGCCCACTGGCCAATCTATACAGAGGTCAATGCTGCAATAGAACAGGGGTTAAGACATCACAACGACGTGGCCAGTCCTCTTCCACTGACCACGAATACAGCTTGTTACCTTGGCGGTCACACGATGACAAACGGCGCTCGACACTTTGGACCCTGGTGCTCGTTAATTTTGACAATTTTGGATCGTGCATGAAAGAGCGGCCAAACCAGCCCATGTGGGAGAGAGGGTCCGGCTGCGAGAGGGAGACCCGTCCATCAGTCAGATCAGTCAGACAGGAGAAATCTCCTTCCTGGACACCTGGGCTTCAGGCAATGCTTTAACACCTAGCCTAGTGGGCGAGGACCCTCCCCCCTCACGATCCACCCTTCCTGGCCCCCGTCTCTGCGTTTGGGCTGGGCTGGAGCTCAGTGGAGATCTCAGAGAATGGCAAGAGGGGTGGGCTAATGGGGTGCGTTTTGCACAAGAGGCCAGGCACTCTTGGTGGGGCCTAAGGTGAGGGCACAAATGGCCTTACACAACTGCAGGTGTGAACAGACAACACAAACTCAGAGGCACAATCACACACACACAGGTCCAATCACATACATCCAAAGAAATCAACACATAGTTATAAACACATGGTCACACCCCCATGAACATACTGTATATATCACACACACTTGTCCATATACAGCTACATGCCTATGTAAAGATGCACACGTGTGTATGCACAGAGATACTTACACAGCACATACATACACACCCACACCGACATGCATGGATGCGCTGATCCACACAGAGTCCTTATACAGGCATAAACACCTGCACTACGACACAACACACAAATGCACCATGCACATTCACAAACATACACGCCCATCAACACAATGCACATACAACACAAACACACTCACAGACACACAATGTACACTCAACACACACAAGCACGCACAGATATACAATGCACATACAAACACACACAGACACACAATGCCCATCTAACACAGACAAACACACTCACAGGCACACAATGTACACTCAACACACACAAGCACGCACAGATATACAATGCACATACAAACACACACAGACACACAATGCCCATCTAACACAGACAAACACACTCACAGGCACACAATGCACACGCAGGCACAAAACACACAAACACACTCACACACACAGAATGCAGACACAAACACAGTCCTGGACACACAATGCACATAAAACACACACAACACATACACAGACACATAATGCACACACAACACATACACAGACACATAATGCACACACAACACATACACAGACACAAAATACACAAACATACACAAATACACAATGCACATACTCAAAAACACTCACAAACACACAATGCAAACACCACACACACAAGCACACTCAGAGATACACAATACACACAAACATACTCACCAACACACAATGCACTCACAACACACACAAAGACTCTCAGGGGCCCACAATATGCACACGGCTCACACAAATACACTTACAAAAACACCATACATACACAACACAAACACTCTCAAAGGCACACAATGTTCAGATAACACACATAAAAATGTGCACAGGCACCCAATGCACATTCAATTTATACAGCCATGCTCACAGACACAATGGAGATACAACTCACACAAACAGAATCACAGACACACACTGCACACACACACACACACACACACACACACACACACACACAAACACTCTCACAGGCACATATTGCACACACAAGAAACACAAACACATCCACAGACACACAAGGTATACACAACACACACACACACACACACACACACACACACACACACACACACACACACACAAACACTCTCACAGGCACATATTGCACACACAAGAAACACAAACACATCCACAGACACACAAGGCATACACAACACACACACACACACACACACACGCACTCACAGACACAATGCATTCACAATGCACGTAAACACACTCACAGGCACGCAATGGACACACGATTCACAGAACGACGATCACAGACGCATAATCCACACACAACACACAAACACTATCACAGTCACATGACTCACAGAAAGACCATCACAGACACATGGCCTTCATCATCATGAACAATCACTCGTAGTTGGGTATGATTCTCCTGGTGGTTGATCTGATCATTTGTGGGTCTGGAGATGTTGAGAGGCCAATCTGTGATCCACGAGTCCTATTGCAGTGTAGGCAGGTGTACGTCATTGGGATGATGGTGGATGTAGCTGGTTGGGCCTTTCCCAGTCTCTCCTTATGTTGAAGCCGCTTACACTCAGCGGCACATTGGAGGTATTCTCCGAGCTTTGCAGTCCCCTCATGGACAACCCTTCTCCAGCTTTTCCTGTCCTGTGCTAATTTCTCCCATCCATTCAGGTTGATGTGACACTTCCTCAAGTGGGTCTTGATATTGTCCTTGACCGCTTTTACGGCCTCTCCTCTTCAGTCACTCCAGTGTGCTTTGCATCTTTGAGTTGGCCGAACAGGAGCTGTTTCGGGAGGTGGGAGACAGGCACACAGATGATGTGGCCCACCCATCGCAATGGTGTTGAGTCATAATTGTGGTTGTGGATTAATGTTAGCTTCCTCAGGATGCTGGAGTTAGTATGCCTGTTTCTCCAGCTAACTCAGAATCTTTCGGAGGCATCTTTGATGCTAAGTTTCACAGGATTTTATGTACCTGCTGTATGTTGTCCATGACTCCACTCCACATAGCAAGGAGGGGAGGACTTTTAGCTTTATAGACCAGAAGCTTAGTGTTGGTCTTGTTATCCCAATCTTCAATAACCCTCTTTCTCAGCCTGGCCAAAGCTCCACTCGCACAGCCTATTCTGCAATCTATTTCAAGGTCAACGTTGGCTCTTGAAGAATGAAGGCCGCCAAGATATGGGAAATGATCAGTACTCTCCAGAAGGATGTTGTCAACTTGGATGGCTGGAGGTTTATGAGCTTGATCTGGAGCAGGCTGGTGCTGGGCTTGGGTTTTTTTGATGTTTAGATCAAGTCCTAGGAGCTTGTACGCTCTGGCAAAAGCATCCATTATGCACTGCAGACCTCCTCAGAGTGAGCTGCGGTGATATTGCCATCTGCGTATTGGAGCTCCATGGTGGAAGTTGTTGACATCTTGCTCCTCACCTTGAACCTGTTAAGGTTAAAGACACCCCTCCCATCTGTCCTATAGAGAATCTGGACTCTTTGAGGGAGGTCTTGCAATGGTTGAAGAATGGTTGAAATGAAAATGGCAAACAGAGTTGGGGTAATACACCTCTGATGGACCCCAGTCTCAAACTTAAACAGTGCTGTTTCAGAGCCGCTGTTGCTGGTGACTGTTGCACTCATATCATTGTGTAAGAGCTTCAGGATCTTCAGGTATTTCTCCAGGCACCTGATTTTGGACAGTACCTACCAAAGGGCACGATGACTGACAGAGTCAAATGCTTTTGTAAGGTCTATAAAGGCCATATAAAGTAGGAGGTTTTGTCCCCGGGCTTTCTCCTGCAATTGACGTGCTGTAAAAATCCTGTCAGATGTTCCTCTGGCTGGGCGGAAGCCACACTGAGACTCGGACAGGAGATCTTCAGCCAGAGGTGAAAGCTGGTCACATAAAATTCGGGTGCATACCTTTCCCGTTGTAGAGAGGAGGGAGATGCCTCTATAATTTCTGCAGTCAGCTTTGTCACCCTTTTTGAAGAGTGTGATCATTAGGACATCCCTGAGTTCAGCTGGAATATTTTCTTGGTCCCGGGTCTTGACAAGCAGGTCATGAATATGATTTAAAAGTTTTGTGCACCTTGCTTGAGAATTTCTGCTGGAAACCTAGTGGCCTTGTTGTTCTTTAATTTCTAGCAAGCTGTGTGCACAGACACACAATATACACACACAGCACACAGAAACACTCCCACAGGAACACAATGCACAGAAAGCACACACAACAACACACAAGCACACTCACAGACACACAATACACACGGAAACACTCCCACAGGAACACAATGCACAGAAAGCACACACAACAACACACAAGCACAAATTGCACACACAGCATAAAGAATGATGTTCATGGGCAGACAACACACACAATGCACACAAACACTCTCACAGACACATGACACAGACACTCTCACAGACACATAATGCACGTATGACACAGACAAATACTCTCACAGACACACAATGCACACACGACACGGACACACATTGCATACACAATACATTCAAACATATTCACAGACATACAATGTACACACAATTCACAGACACACAAACACACTCCACAGGCACATAATGAATACGTGATTCATGCAAACAAAATAACAGACACACAAAACACACACAGAAACACTCTCACAGGAACACATTACACAGAATGCACACACAACACGCACAAATACACTCACAGACACACACACTCAGAGTCACACACTGGCCCCCATATGTCACTCTGGACCAGTCTCGGTGAAGAAGCCACTGATTTCATTGTCTGGGAAGTTGAAGCAAGGCCAGGCACCTGTGAAGTGGACAGATCACCACTCTCTCACTGTTGCACCTGCCTTTGAGAAGGGGATGTATTTTGTATTGAAGCCTACCAGTGATACAGGTTCCCTAGTGAATCTATGGAATTCCCGATGGGCCAAATGGCCTAATTCTGCTTTTATATCTTAACATCTTATACAAAGCTTCAAGGCATGACATCCTCCTCCTCGAGTCAAGATACCTCTCACTGGTAGTGTTGAGGGGGTGGGCACCACTTTGTCACTCACACCAGTGGAAAATGATTTTAAAAATGAGTGGGGGAAGGTGGGAGGGGGAATGGCAAAATGAGGCCTGGAATTTTCTGAGATCAGGCAGTGTCTGCAGAGGGAAGAACAGTCCACGAACTTGGTATCTTTGAGGGTGGCCACAGATGGGTGGAGGGTAACCAAATCGAGGGCTCAAGGTGGAAAAACTGCAAGAGACAGTGCCTGTTTTCTGTCAGTCGCTAAGCGGTAACCAAGCGCAACACGTTCCCTGACAAGCTTCATGGGTGAGGGAATGGGAAGAGAGGCTGGCATTGCCAACCATAGCACCCCGGAAAGCCATCCGCGCACAGGGTGAGAGGTGACTGATCGGGCAGCAGGTGGGTGTTTTTCTGAAGTCAGAGGTTACACCCCGTGCTCCTGATACAGAGACTCCGGGATCTCAGGCCCCCTTCCGAGCCTGGCTTTGCTTGGCTGGGCAGCCAGAAGTTCCCAGAAGTCAATGGAAATGTTGCAGTCCCTCAAGGAGGACTGAGCACCATTTTCCCTTTCCACCCAGGAATCTCAGGAATTTTGTGCTGGGCCTGGATGTGGACTTCTGTCAGGGGGCCAAAGTGTATGAAGTTGCCATTACTGAGGAGAAGGTTCATAGGAAACTGAAAGGTCTGAAGGTGGATATGTTACCTGGACCAGTCGGTGTACACCACAGGGTTCTGAAAGAGGTGGCTGAAGAGATCATGGAGGCATTACAACTAATCTTTCAAGAATCAATGGATTCCTGCATGGTTCCAGAGGACTGGAAAATTACAAATGTCACTCCACTCTTCAAGAAGGAAATGAGGTAGAAGAAAGGAAATTGTAGGCCAGCTAATTTGACCTGAGTGGTTAAAAAGATGTTGGGATGTAGTTAAGGATGTGGTTTTGGGGTACTTGGAAGCACGTAATAAAATAGGCCATAAACAACATGGTTTCCATAGGGGAATTAAGAACCCTTGGTACTACAGGAAAGATACTTGAATGGACAGAGCATTGGCTGGTTGGCAGGAGGCAAAGAGTGGGAATAAAGTTGGCTGCTGGTGACTAGTGGTGTTCCACAGTGGTCTGTGTTGAGACTGCTTCTTTTTACATTATATGTCAATGACTTGGACAATGGAATTGATGGCTGCGCGGCCAAGTTTGCGATGATATGAAGATAGGTGGAGGAGCAGGTAGTTTTGAGGAAGTAGGCTACAGAAGGACTAAAAAGATTAGGAGAAAGGAGAAAGAAGTGGCAGATGGAATACAGTGTCAGGAAGTGTATGGTCATGCACTTTGGTAGAAGAAATAAAAAGGTATACTATTTTCTAAATGGAGAGAAAATTCAATAATATGAAATACAAAGGGAGTTGGGAGTCCCTTGTGCAGTGCTCCTGAAAGGTTAATTTGCAGTTTGAGTTGGTGGTGAGAAAAGCAAATGCAATGTTAGCATTCATTTCAAGAGGCCTAGAATATAAAAGCAAGGATGTAATGTTGAGGCTTTATAAAGCATCGGCGAGGCGTCACCTGGAGTACTGTGAGCAGTTTTGGACCTCTTATCTTAGAAAGGATGTGTTGAAACTGAAGACAGTTCAAACCAGGTTCATGAAAATAATTCCAGAATTCAATAGCTTGTCATATGAAAAGCGCTTGACAGCTCTGGACTGGACCTGTACTCACCGGAATTCAGAAGAATGAGGGGTGAGCTAATTGAATGCTGAAAGGCCTCAGTAGAGTGGATGTGGAGAGGGTGTTTCCTGTAGTGGGGGAGTCTAAGAGCCAGAGGACATAGCCTCAGAATTGAGGGGCTTCCTTTTAGAACAGAGATGAGGAGGAACTTTTTTAGGCAGAGAAAGGTACAAGATTTTCACAGGCTCTCTCCGTCACTAAGCCTGCAACCAAGAGCAAACACACTCCCTGACAAGCTCCACTGGATGAGGGGGTGGGAAAGAAGGCTGGCGAGACTGACCATTGGGACCCTGGAGACCCTCACCTGGCTGAGCAGCCAGTAGTTGCCAGGAGTCAGTGGGAACGTTGCAGTCCCTCGAGGAGAACTGAGCAGCCTTTCCCCTCGCCGCCTGGGAATCTTGTGCCAGGCCAGGACTTGGAATGGCGGGCCAGCTTTAGGAGACTGGTGCTGGGCCGGAGAAGGTGATTGAATGTGAGTGGGGCCTCTGGGGGAAGAGAGAGACTAGGGTTGGTCCACTGGCTTGTCCAGTGAATTTACAAAACAGTAAGAAATCAGAGCAGTAATTGGCCATCAGGCGGCTCCACTGTACCTGCTCCATCATTTTAAAAGATCGTGGCTGATCGGGCCATGGACTCAGCTTGGCTTACCTGCCTTTTCTCTATAACCTTTTATTCCTCTGCTATGTAAAAATCATTCTAACTATGTCTTAAATAGACTTGATGAGGCAATCTCTACAGCTTCATCTGGCAGAGAATTATTGTCTGGGAAAAGCACTTGCTCCTCATCTCAGTCCTAATTCTACTCCCCGAATCTTGAGGCTACGTCTCCTGGCTCTAGCCTCACACTATCTTTCCCTTTCATAATTTATATGTTCCTGTAAGATCCCCTCTCAATCACCAAGGGAACTGATCTCTCTTCAGCTCTTGGAATCAACTTGGTGAACCTCCTCTGCATGGCCTCCAAAGTCTCTATCTTATCTCCAGTGAGACCAGAACTGCACACAGTACTCCAAGTGCAGGCTCACCAGTACCCTGTCCAGTTGCAGGATAACTTCCCTGCTCCTCAATTTTCAGAGGATACTGCAGAGTCAGCAAGGATGGGACCTCTCCGGTGCCCTGAGGTACCTGTGGTAGGTGGTACAGCTCACAGAAGCTTTTATGAATACAAGGATCACCATGTCCTCTCTACCCCGGTAGATCATACTCTGTGCCAGATTTGTGCTGACCATCAAATACCCCACCTACTCTCCCTCTCCTCTCTCTCTCTCTCTTTCTCTCTCTGTCCCTCTTTTTCTCTCTCTCTTGCTTTCTCCATCTTCCTCTCTCTCCCTATCCTGCATTCTCCCGCTTACTCTCTCTTCCTCTCTCTCTCTCCCTTTCTTGCCCTCTCTCCCTCTCTTAACCTCTTTCCCTCTCTCGCTCTTGTTCCGCCCTTCCCCTCCCTCACTCCCTCTCTCATGCTCTCTCTCTTGCTCCCTCTCCCTCCTCTCTCTCCTATCTTGCTCTCTCTTGATCTCTCTCAAAAACGCATATGCACAGACACTCAGGCACAACCACACGCACAAGTACTCTCGCACACAATGCACACAAATACACACGCACACTCACACACATTCATACATGCTCACAGGTGTACTCACTAAATTTCACAGATGCATAAACACACACCAAGCACACTTGCATTTTTGTAGGCACTTGTACTATAGGCCCATGAACCTAGCATCAGTAGAAGGTAAGGCTACTGGAGGAAATTCCGAGGGCTAGAATCCATCTACATATTGGGAGAACAAGGACTGATTAGGACTTCGTGTGTAGGAAACCTTGTCTCGTAAATGTGATTGCATTTCTGAGGAGGTGACCAACTAGAATGATGAGGGCAAGATGGTCGAAGTTGTCTACATGACTTTAGCAAGGCTTTTGACAAGGTCACACCTGGTAGGTTGGTCCAGAAGTTGGGATCGCATGGGACCCAGGGTGAGCTAGCCAACTGGATACAACACTGGCTTGGCAGGAGTCAGCGTGAGGTGGTGAAGGGTTTATTTTATAGAATGGTGGTGTGGTGCATGGTCTGGTACTCAGTCCACCATTGTTTGTCACCCATGGTAACAATATGGTTACATGACCAATAAGTTTGTGCATCAGTAAGTTGGTGGTGTGGTGAAGAGTGAGGAAGATTGTTAAAGATTACAATAGGTTCATTGGCCAATATTCACAGATCTCCCCACAGATGGTTAAACTCAGAGTGACTGTGTTGCTTTTTCCATAAGACCATAAGACCATAAGACAAAGGAGCAGAAGTAGGCCATTCGGCCCATCGAGTCTGCTCCGCCATTTTATCATGAGCTGATCCATTTTATCCTATTTAGTCCCACTGCCCCACCTTCTCACCATAACCTTTGATGCCCTGGCTATTCAGATACCTATCAATCTCTGCCTTAAATACACCCAATGACTTGGCCTCCACTGCTGCCTGTGGCAACAAATTCCATAGATTCACCACCCTCTGACTAAAAAAATTTTTTCGCATTTCTGTTCTGAAAGGGTACCCTTCAATCCTGAAGTCATGCCCTCTCGTACTAGACTCCCCCATCATGGGAAACAACTTTGCCACATCCACTCTGTCCGTGCCTTTTAGCATTTGAAATGTTTCTATGAAGTCTCCCCTCATTCTTCTAAACTCCAAGGAATACAGTCCAAGAGCGGACAAACGTTCCTCATATGTTAACCCTCTCATTCCCGGAATCCTATTTTCCTAACCCTATTAAGGGTGAGATTGCAACTAGAGCTCATGATTTAAGGGTAAAAGGTGAAATGTTTAAGGGGAACATGAGGAGGAACTTCTTCACTCAGGGGGTGTTGAGAGTGTAGAACAAGCTGTCAGCAAGTAGTGGATGTGAGCTCTGTTTCAACACAAGAGAAATGTGGATAGTTGCATGGACTTGCCTACAAAGTCCGTGTTTGGACACGGTAGGCAAGTTGCTGTTTAATTGCTAGTAAGTAAATAATTAAATTTAAAAAAACAAGATCTAGATCAACAAGGAAGAGAGCCAAGGAATGGCAGATGGAACTTAGTGCAGGCAAGTACAAAGTGATGAATTTTGGGAACTTACATCAGACCGGGACATTCACAGTGACAGAGAGACCTGGGGGTACAAGTCCATAGTTCTCTGAAAGAGGCGACACAGGTAGACAAGGTGGTGAAGGAGAAGTAATATCAGGCCGGATATCTCCATTCAGGTTGCTGACTACAGGACTTGAGACATTACGTCACAACTGCACAAGATGCCGATGTCACCACCACTGGAGTACCGTTCGCAATTCAGGCTACCTGGCTGTAGGAGGGACGTGATGAGCTAGTGAGGATGCAGAAAAGATTCACAAGGGTGTGTCCACGACCAGGTTGAGTTGAATTGTAAGGAGAGACTGGACAAGCTGGGGCCGTTTTCCCTGGAGTGAAGGAGAATGAGGGGTGACCACACACTGTACTGGTTTAGTTATTGATTGAGAGGCAGCGTAGAATTGACCCTTCCAGCCCTTCGAGCCGTGCTGGCCAGCAATCCCCGAGTTAACCCCAGCCTAATCACAGGACAATTTACAAAGACCAATTAACCTACCAACCGGTACGTCTTTGGACTGTGGGAGGAAACCAGAGCACCCAGGGGAAACACACGAGGAGAACGTACAAGCCCCTTACAGGCAGCAGATCACGAGGGACACAGATAAGGTGGATGATCCCAGTCTTTATATCATGGTTAGGTAGTCTAAAGCTAGAGTGCCAAGGTGAGAGGGAAGCTATTTAAAGGGCATGAGGGGCAACCTTTTCACACAGAGGCTGTTGAGTATAGTGAAACAAGCTGCCAGAGGAAGTGTTTAAAAGTACTTGGACAGGTACATGGATAGGAAGGATTTAGAGGGACACAGACAGAAAGAAGCAGCTCAGGTATGCACCTTGGGAGGCATGGAGTAGATGGGCTGAAGGGCCTGTTTCCGTGCTGTATAAACCTGTGAGTCTCTGACTCCCAACTACCCTCAAAATACTGACACACTCCCAGTGAGTTCACATAGAGTCATAGCCATAGGACACTGCAGCTCAGAAACAGGCCCTTCAGCCCATCTACTCCATGCCAGACCATTAATCTGCTTAGTTCCATCGACCGGCACGTGGACCACAGCCCTCCATACCCCTACCATCAATGTAGGTACCCCAACTTCTCTTAAACATTGAAATCGACCTTGCGCTGGCAGCTCATTCTACACTCATATTCCTGTTAAGCTTTTCACCTTTCACCCTTAACTTATGATCTGTAGTTGTAGTCTCACCCAACCTCAGTGGAAAAAACCTACTAGCATTTACCCTATCTATACCTCTCATAATTTTGTACACCTCTATCAAATCTCCTTTCAATCTTCAACATTCCAAGGAATAAAGTCCTAACCTATTCAACCTTTACCTATAACTCAGGTTCTCCAGACCTGGCAACATCCTGGTAAATTTTCTCTGCACTCTTTCAGTCTTATTTATATCGTTCCTGTAGGAAGGCGACCAAGCTGCACACAATCCTCCAAATTAGGCTTCAACATCTTATACAACTTCAACATAACATCCCATCTTCTGTACTTGATACCTTGATTTATGAAGGCCGATGTGCCAAAAGTATTCTTTATGGTTCTATCTACCTGTGACGTTACTTTCATGCATAGATTACCAATCTGATCTTGCAAAGGACAAATTTTGCCCCTTGCAATCTTTTTGCTCTTAACATATCTGTAGAAGCCCTTAGGATTTCCCTTCACCTGGTCTGCTGAAGCAACCTCATCCCTTCTTTTAGCCCTCCTGATTTCCTTAAGTGTTCTCTTGCATTTCTTATACACCACAAGTACCTTATTTGTTCCATCCTGCCTATACCTGCTGTGCACCTTCCTTTTTTCCTTAACCAGGACCTCAACATCTCTTGAAAACTATTCCCTACGCCTGTGATTCTCACCTTATATTCTGACAGAAATATACAAACACTGTACTTGCAAAATTTCTCTTTTGAAGGCCTCCCACTTTCCAAGTGCACCTTTGCCAGAAAACAACCTGTCCCAATCCACACTTGCCAGATCCTTTCTGATACCATCAAAATTGATCTTTCTCCAATTTAGAATCTCAACCCGAGGACCAGACCCATTCTCTTCCACAATTATTTTGAAACTAATGGCATTATGATCACCGGATGCAAACTTCTATCACCTGCCCTGTCTCATTCCCTGATAAGAGATCTAGTACTACACACTTTCTAGTTGTGACTTCTATGTACTGATTAACATAGTCCCAGGATCTCTGTAAATCCTGACACATGATACAGAAATCTCCATAAACATTAAAAACTTCCCTAGGAATACTGTAACTCTCAATACATTCCCAGAGAATTCCTGTAACTGTATACGCACTTCCCAGGGATTCTTTTAACAACTGACACACAGTACTTGTGGGGATCCCTGTAACAATGGAATATTTGTAAACATTGACACACTCCTCAGGAATTCTTGTGTTCTCCGACATACTCCTGGAGACCCTCGAGATACTATAGACCCCTAAAGATGCTGCCCAATGTCAAAGCTGAGCCACTCTGGGGACACAAGGTGAATAGCTGAACATTCTCAAAGATTTCTGTAAGCGACGGCACGCTCCCCCAGGGACAACCTCAGAAGACTACATTCACCCTCGCATCACCTGGAAACATACTCCCAACTATTACTAACTATTAGCTCACTCTCTGGGACACCTGACTCTCCCCATCACCACATCAGGAAAGAAAGTCTCCCCTGCTGAAACACTCCTGAGGGACCACTGAAAACTGACATACTCTTCTTAGACCATAACACACAGGAGAAGAATTAGGCATTTGGCCCATCGAGTCTGCTTTGCCATTCCATCATGGCTGATTTAGAACATAGACCATAGAAATTTACAGCACATTACAGGCCCTTCGGCCCACAATGTTGTGCCAACCATTGAGACTGCCCAGAATTTCCCTACCGCAATATCCCTCTCAACCCCATTCTCCTGCCTTTTCCCCATAACCTTTGACACCCTGGCTAATCAAGAACCTGCCAACCTCTGTTTTAAGTGTACCCAAAATTCCTGGGATATCCTTCAGTGTTTCACTCGTTCCAGAGGATGCATGTAAACAGTGACACACTTTCTGGGAATGGGAATACAGATACAATCCTGTGGATTTTCCCTGTGTATACCTGCATCTATTAACACATTTCTGGAGATTCCTGTAGTGCCAACATATTCTTGTAACTATATCCAGGGTAGTTATAAATACCAACACGACACAGGGATCTCCGTAAACACTAACAACAAACTCTATATATGGACTTCCTGGGAATCCCATTAGCTGGTGACAGGCTCTGCAGGAATTCCTGTAACAACAGACACACTACAGCAGAATGTCCGTGAACATTTAAAAAGTTCTCTGGGTTGGAAATCCTTGTACCTGCTGTCACACTCCCTGGGAGTCCCTGTAAACAGTGTAGCTCTCCCTGGGAGAACCTAGTAAACATTGTGGGATTCCCTGGAATTACTGGCAAACATCTGGGAACACTGGGATAATCCCTGGGAGTCCCTGTCAATCTCACAAATTTGCTGTGGTTCCTTGTACCTCCAGATTCCTCCAGTCACTCACTATGCACACTTGAGGAATCCCTATGGATTATGACAAACTCCTCTGGGTCAAATTTAGTTACATTTAATTAATTAATTAATTAATTTAGCGATACAATACGGTAACAGGCCCTTCCGGTCCAATGAGCCTGCACTGCCCCTACACAACCATGTGACCAATTAACCTATTAACCCTCACATCCTTGGACTGTGGGAGGAAACCAGAGCACCCAGAGGAAACCCACATGGTCTCAGGGAGAAAGAGCAAACTCCTTACAGACAGAGGCAGGCACTGTAAAGCATTATGTTAACCTCTACACTACCGTGCCTCACCCCCACCCCCCCAACTTCAGATTACTTGCTGGGGGTTCCTACATTCTCTTCAGCCTTTTATGAGATCTAGTAGTCCCGTAATTGACAAGGTTTCCTCGGAATCGTGTAACTACTAACCAGTTCAGGGAGAGTTCAGCTGATCAAATCCTTCAGATCTCTTGTAAACACTGGCACCATTCCAGGGAATCTGACGCATTACAGGGAATGCCTGTTGTGACTGATACACTCACCGGCAAACCCTGCAACACAAGAGCTTGGGAACCCCTGTAAAATCCAGACACACTCCACGGGGTTCACTGTGACTGCGGAGAAACTCTGTGTAACTACTAATCTCTTTCCTGAAACTGCAGACATCATCAGAGTGAATCGCAATACCACTGGCTCACTCCTAGGAATCTCCACCACCCTTGACAAAATTCCCCAGGCAGTGTTAGTCCCTGTAGTGGCTAACTCTCTCTCCCAGGGAGCCCTGTAAATGCTATTTGATTCCCAGCAATCCTGTAATCCATGACACGCCCTCTGGGACATCCTCTAGCTCCCAATACACTTCACAGGATTTCCTGGAGTACCAAATCATTCCTTGAGAATGCAGGCAGTACCTGACACATTTATGTGACCACCTACTTATTACTTGTTATTACAAACTACTGACATATTCCCGGTGATCTCTGTAACTACTGGCACATTCCTGGTGAACCCTGTAACTATTGACACATTCCTGGTGAACCCTGTAACTACTGGCACATTCCTGGTGAACCCTGTAACTATTGACACATTCCTGGTGAATCCTGTAACTACTGACACATTCCTGGTGATCTCTGTAATTTTTGACACATTCCTAGTGAACCCTGTAACTACTGGTACATTGCTTGTGATCTCTGTAACTACTGACACATTCCTGGTGATCTCTGTAACCATTGGTACATTGTTCATGATCTCTGTAACCACTGACATATTCCTGGTGAACCCTGTAGCTACTGACACATTCCTGGTGATCTCTGTAACCACTGGTACATTGCTTATGATCTCTGTAACTACTGACACATTGCTGGATTTCTGCACAATTTGTGACATATTCCCAGGTAATACCTGTAACGAGTCACACACTCCTGGTTTCCTGAATAGTCACTGATACACTTCCGAGAACCCCTGCAACTGTGGGAATCGTTGTATCCACCAGCACTCCCTGTGGAACCCTGTAAACTTTATTCCTCTTCCTGGGGGTCCCTGCAGTTGGACACATTGCCAGGAATGCTCGTTTATATTGATTAATTGCCAGGGATCCCTCTGTTCATGACAGAATCCGAGACCTGATGCACCCTAATGGGGCATGGAACATGACTGCACAGTTACAGGCCCTTCAGTCCACAATGCTGTGCCAAACTCATTAGCTGATGACTCCTACCCCCTTCTCCCTGCACAGGGTCTACACCCCTCCATCCCTGTATATTCATCTGCCCATCTAAGGGCCTCTATCACATCTGCCTACTTGGCAGAACGTTCCAGGCACCTACCACTCTCTGCATAAGCAAAAACTGTACAGCACATCTCCCTTGAACTTCCATCCTTCACCTTAAACCAGGGTTTCCCATACCGGGGTCCACGGACCCTTGTTTAATGATATACTGTAGGTCCATGGAATGAAAAAGGTAGGGAAACCCTTGTCTTAAATGCATGCCCCCTTGTATTAGACTTTTGACCCTGGCTATCTACTTCTCTTATAATTTTATAAACTTCCATCAAATCGCCCCTTAGCCCCCTTTGTTTGTCCAACATTTCAACCTATTGAATGGTGAGGAAGGCAAGTGCAATGTTAGCATTCAGTTCGAGAGGACTGAAATATAAAAACAAGGATGTAATGTTGAGGCTTTATAAAGCACTGGTGAGGTCTCACTTGGAGCTGTGAGCAGTTTTGAGCCCC
Source organism: Mobula hypostoma (assembly GCF_963921235.1). Classification (NCBI taxonomy): domain Eukaryota; kingdom Metazoa; phylum Chordata; class Chondrichthyes; order Myliobatiformes; family Myliobatidae; genus Mobula; species Mobula hypostoma. The sequence continues at coordinate 117,610,170 of NC_086101.1, forward strand.
TTAGAAAAGATGTGCTGACATTGGAGAAGGTTCAAATGAGGCTCACGCAAATAATTCTGGGATTGAAAAGCTTATCATATGAGGAACATTTGATGGCTCTGGGCCTCTACTCACTGGAATTCAGAAGAATGAGGTGGGGATCTCATTGAAACCTATCAAATGTTGAAAGCCCTTGAAAGAGCGGATGTAGAGAGGATGTTTCCTATGGTGGGGGAGTCTAAGACCAGAGGACACAGCCTCAGAATAGAGGGGCGTCCTTTTAGAATGGAGATGAGGAGGCATTTCTTTAACCAAAGAGTGGTGAATCTGTGGAATTTGGTATCACCAGCAGCAGTGGAGGTGAAGTCATTCAGTATATTTAAGGTAAATATTGATAAATTCTTGATTAGTTGAGGCATGAAGTGATATGGAAAGAAGGCAAGAGATTGGGTCTGACAGGGAAATGGATCAGCCATTTTGAAATGGTGGAGCAGACTCGATGGGCCAAATGGCCTAATTTTGCTCCTTTATCTTATGGTCTTATGGTCTCCTAACAGCTCATACCCTGTAATCCAGGCAGCGTCTTGGTGAACCTCTTCTGCAGCCTCTCCAAAGCTTCCATATCCTTTCTGTAAAGGGGTGTGGACCAAAACTGAATTCAATACTCCCGATGCTGCTCAAACAGAGTTTTATAAAGCTGCAACGTGCAGTCATAGAGCCAAAGTGCATGGAACAGGGCCTTCGGCCTACTGGTCAAGACCAACAGTGTTGCTCAGCAAACTAGTTCCATCTGTCTATGTTTGGACTTCAAACCCTCTCCTGTCCATGCACAACGCTTATCTAGGTGGCTTTTAAAGGATGCTAATGAACCCACCTCAGTCATTATTTCTGGCAGCTCATTCAAAATATGCACCACCATTTTCATGAAGAAGCTGGCCTTGATGTCAAATCTCTCTCCTCTGATTTTAATCATGCCTCACTGACCCAGAGAGCTGTGCTGGCTGGAGGCAGGGCTTTATGCTTTGGCTCTTGGTAGAGTCAACCATGCCAAACAGGTCAAAGGGTAGAGGCCAGACTAAGAGTGGTCCACCAGTCCTCCAGGTTTGGGGGGTTCAGCTCAGGGCTAACAACCTTAAGTTGTAAAACAAAATTGTTACAGAAACAGCAATGAAGAATCCTTCTAATCTCTATGTGATGGCCAATGACAGACAACAATGGAGGACCTTTGTAGCTGCCCTAAGTAAATGCCAGCAGTGTAACAACCAGTAGCCTAGCTGACCATAAGCCTATGCCCTCTTGTTTTTAACTTCCTTGGTGCCTCAATTAATAAAGGCAAGCAGGCCGTACACTTTTTTACCACCTATTGACAGAGGAGAATGGGAAAAAGATCTTGGAGTTGGGATTGGCTCCTGATAATTGGAATGGTGGTCTTGAGGGATGGGGTATTAGACCCTTGAGGCCAATTCTTAAGCCCACCCAAAAGATGTAAATATTTAAGATCGGTACCATCCTGCAATGCTACCATTTATTGATCTTAAATGAGGTTTTCCAAACATGACAGTACAGTTAAGGGTCCCATTACGGAATTGTTACATCTCCTTGATTGTATGTGTGATTTTTTTTATAGATTCTAAGTTTAGGGGTGTGGGATGATCAGCCCCTCCCCTGTCAATTGAATCAGTTACACTGCACTTGGAGTGACGAGAAGTTTATTTATTTAGTTAGACGTACAGCAGAGAGTAGTACCTTCCCCCCAACAACCTCGATTTAACCCTAGTCTAATCACAGATCACTTACAATGACCAATGATCCCACAAACCGGTACATCTTTTGACTGTAGGAGGAAACCGAAGCCCCAGGAGGAAACCCGTGCGCTTGAACTCTGATGCCCTGAGCTGTAACAGGGACGTGTTAACTGCTACGCTACTGTGGTTACGGGCCCCTTTTGTGAGGAAAGACGTGAGGGTCCAGAGGAGGTGCACAAGAATGATTCCGGGAATGAAATGGTTAACAAATGAGGAGCGTTTGATGGCTCTGAGTCTGTACTCGCTGGAGTTTAGAAGAATGAGAGGGGGGTCTCATTGAAACTCATCGAGTATTGAATGGCCTCGATACAGTAGATGTAGAGATGTTTCCTGTAGTGTGGGGGTCTAAGACCAGAGGGCACAGCCTCGGAATAGAGGGACGTCCATTTAGAACAGAGATGAGGAGGAATTTCTTTAGCCAGGGAGTGGTGAATCTGTGGAATTCATTGACACAGATGGCTGTGGAGGTCAAGCCATTGGGCACTTTTAAAATTAGCCAGAGTGTCAAAAGAGAGTGGAGTTGAGAGGGATAATAAATCAACCATGATAGAATAGCGGAGCAGACTCGGTGGGCTGAATGGCTTGATTTTGCTCCTAAGTTCTATGGTCTTATGGACAAGATGATTGGTCTGAGTTTCCAGTTTGCTGGATCATAGGTGATGATATTATTACTAGATAGAAAACGATAGATTGTCTCAACACCACCTGTTTTATTGATAGAATCATAGAGTCTTAGAAAAGTAGTACAGACACAGGCCCTTCAGCCCATCCAATCTGTGCTGGGCCATTTGAAGTGCCTACTCCCTTTGACCCGGAACCATAGCCCTCCATACCCCTACCATCCATGTACCTATCCAAACTTCTTTTAAACATTGAAATCGAGCTCACATGCACCACTTGCACTGGCAGCACGTTCCACACTCTCACCACCCTCTGAGTGAAGATGTTTTCCATCAAGTTCTCATTAAAAGCCGATATGCATCTAAGTCATGAGTGATGTTAACGATAGGGCCGCATTAGAAGCAGACAGGGGTGTTGAGTTTGGCTGGTGGAGGGCTGGGCCACCAGCAGACTGGGGCTCATTATGGACTTGGACACCAAGATCCCACTGTACACCGACACTGTTAGTCATGCCATGTCCTGAGGACTACAACCAGGCCTCCCACAAATGCTGAGATATCACTCCTGCTCCTTGGAAAACCCCTCCCTGTGCTGCCATTCCAAGGTCTGGATAAGGATGTGACTGGAATACCCCATGACGTCGCCAGCTCTCTGGTACAGGGTTGGTGGGATGGGCGGGGGTGAGGGATAGGGAGTGATGAGCATGAGGGGAGGACTTCCGTTAGGTTGGAGGTCATGTGGTAACTTCCCGGACACGTCCAGCATTGGCCGTCTTTTGTAGTCAATGGCAGCCTCTAATTGGCCAATGCTACTAAACAGGGCCGACAGCTCAATATACCTTAGGCCTGTAAAGCATTGCCTGATGAACCGCCCAGCCCCCCATTGGATCATTCAAGAAAGAAAATATAGTCAGGAGGTATTTTGTTCAGGGGGGTCTTTCTGTTTTATCAATAATTTTGTTTGAAAATTCCAGCGGCGAGGTAATCCTGACTACGTTCTTTAGTGGCTTGCAGATGCCCAGAGCGTCTCAAGTGTAAGGAGGGTCCAGTTTGCTTTTGCGCGCCTGGTGCCTTCCCCCTCCCTACACAAACCCCACCAGCTCCCCACCCTGTTCATTTTAATCATCCCCCTCCCTCTCCTCCCCTCCCACACACCGACCTCCACAAAAGAGAGAGAGAGAGAGAGAGAGAGACAGTTCCACCAAAAAAAAAATTATGTTCCGTTTCTCAAGGAGCCAGAGGGGAGAAACGTCACCAAGTCAGCAGCCAACTGGTTGCTGGGGACTTTTGACTCAGACTGCCGTCTGACAAAAGTGGAACCGAGAAAAAAATAGGGAGCTGTTCCCTCAAAAGATACCGTGTTGGTGACATGTGTATGACATGTTAACGGGGTGACTCAATCCTTCATCAGGGTTCAGGGTCAGGTTAAAGGTCACTTGTTGCCTCGGTTGACCTGCGACTTGCTTCGTCGGCCCGGGTGGTGATACTTGGTTCGGCATCGGGAAGGTGGTCAGCACAGCTCTGAAATGGGGTACGCGTAGAGAGAGACGCAGCAGGAAAACAGGCCCTTCGGCCTGCCAACTCCATGCTGACCTTCAGTCACCCATTTTATCCTTGACTGAGGTGTCATCAATTGTCCCTTGCCAGGTACTCACCCTCAGCCACACACTGGAGGGAGGCTAGCTCATGCCCAGAAGGGATCAGAGTTTGTTTGGCCCTGCTCCAATTGTTCGGTCTACCAGCCCCATTGTTTGCCTGGCGAGCTGGCCGAATCCATGGGCCAACATTTGGAGCCTTACCAATGCCCTACCATCACAGAGTCAGGGGGCAATGAAGTCAACTGGTACAATGGGCAACCACCCTCTTTGGTCCGTTGGATGAGGTCGCAGCCAGGCAACCCTTGTGATGACATCACAACAGGACCATGCTGATGAGGCCTATGGCTCGGTTGTGATGCTAATGACATCACAGTATAAACCCCTACCCCAGGTCGGGGTGCCGACGATGTCACACATCCTGTGGTTAAGCCCATGATATCATGGGCACCTCCTTCCCAAGCCCAACATTCCCCTCCAATTGACTCCAGCTGGAGAATATTTCACGGATTTTCCAAGGAAGCAAAGGAGTTTGCCTCTGCATTGGGAACCTGTCGAGACATTCCATTGGAGATGTCACTATATCCTGCCTGTCCAATGGGAAAAGTTCACGGTCAGTTTCCAGAGTAAAGGGGAAGCCCGCCAAGGCCCACGCCCAAGCGAAGGCCATTCAACCCACGAGACTATATAAAAGAGGAGCAGAATTAGGCCATTCTGCCCATCAGTGCTCACCATGACAAAGGTTTCTGGGCCAACTTCCACACCATGGTGGAGTTCAACACCAGTTCCCCGAGCAGCTCAATCGTTTGATTAACTGACATAGAAACAAGGAGGCAAGGGCTGTGGGTAGGTTGTTAAACATGAGGGCCTACTATAATTGGACTGAGAAGGGGGGTGTTGGAGGGGTGACGAATTGCAAGAGAGCAGCAAAGTCGTGACCACGGCAACAAGTGGCCTCTGGCCTCACCCGTCAGTGCGGCCTTTTCCGTTTGGTCAACCAGGGTTCTGCTTTCCCTTCTGGGGGCTACTACGGTCGCATGCAGACACCAAAATTGTCAAATGTTTTGTACTGGCTGAATACCTTTTGTGGAATTGCTCCAACGGTTACCTTCAGAATGGTGAGAGAGGATCAGGAGGTTGACGCAGGACGCACCCGCGCCCGATCCGAACACCGTGATCCTCATGGGGTCCCCACCGAAATAGCCGATGTTTTCGCTGAGCCACCGCAGAGCCTGGATCTGATCCAGCAGACCATAGTTACCTTTGGCAGCCATATCCCCCGTGCTCAGGAACCCTGGAAGGGAAGGAGAGAGGGGAGTAAACGTCAGCTGGTTGGACGGCTCCTTTCAGAACCAGAATCAGCTTCAAGTTCAATATCACCGGCATATGTCATGAAGTTTGTAAATTAATGGCAGCAGTACAATGCTGAACAGGATAAGACAGAAAAAAACTGTGAATTACAGTAAAAAAATATATATATATGTGTGTGTGTGTGTGTGTGTGTGTGTGTGCATATTAAATGGTTAAATAAGCAGTGAAAAAATAAAATTTAAAAAAATAGTGAGGTAGTGTTCGTGGGTTCAACGTCCATTCAGAAATCGGATGGCAGAGGGGAAGAAGCTGTTCCTGAATCACTGAGTGTGTGCCTTCAGGCTTCTGTATCTCTTCCGTGATGGTAACAGTGAGAAGAAGGGGCGACCTGGGTGATGGGGTCCTTAATGATGGACACCAACTTTCTGAGGCACCGCTTCTTGGAGATGTCCTGGATACTGCGGAGGCCAGTGCCATGATGGAGCTGACTGAGTTTACAACTCTCTGCAGCTTATTTCCATCCTGTGCAGTAGTCACACCCACACCCCCAATACCAGATGGTGATGCAGCCAGTCAGAATGTTTTCTGCAGTACATTTGTAGAAATTTTCAAGTGTTTTAGATGACAAACCAAACCTCCTCAAACGCCTCATGAAATATAGCTGCTGTCTTGCCTTCTCTATAGATGCATCAATATGTTGTGACCGGGTTAAGTCCTCAGAGATCTTGACACCCAGGAACTTGAAACTGCTCACTTTCTCCACTTCTGATCCCTCTCTAAGGATTGGTTGTGTTTATTGCTTTATCACTGACATTGTGAAATCTGTTATTTAGCAGCAACCGTACAGTGCAAGACATAAAACATTACTATAAATTATGCTGGAATCTTTCCTGTAATACGGGTTCTTAACTTGTTAAGCAGCCTCATTTGTGGCACCTTGTCAAAGGCCTTCTGAAAATCTAAGTACACAACACCTACCGATTCTCCTTTGTCTATCTTATTTCTAGCAGTAATAAGACAGCCTACAGAGGAGAGGTGACACCCTGACACAGTGGTGCCAGGATAACAACCGCTCCCTCAGTGTCCAAAAAACAAAAGAGCTGATTGTGGATTACAGGAGGAACGGAGACAGACTCGGCCCAATTAACATCAGTGGGATTACAGTTGAGAGGGTGAGTAGCTTCCAGTTCCTCGGTATACACGTCACTGATGATCTCACCTGAACTGTACACACCGGCTGTGATGCAAAAAAAGTGCAACAACGTCTCAGGTGACTGAAGAAGTTTGGCATGAGCCCCAGATCCTCAAGACCTTCCACAGGGGCACCATTGAGAGCAACCTGACTGGCTGTATCACTGCCTGGTACGGGAACTGCACCAACCTTGATCACTGAGAGGGGTTCGGACAGCCCAGCGCATCTGTGGATGTGAACTTCCCTCCATTGAGGACATCTACAGCAGCGGGTGTGTGAAGAAGGCCTGGAAGATCACCGGGGACACCAGTCACCCCAACCATAAACTGTTTCAGCTGCTTCCATCCGGCAAACGGTACCACATTATTAAAGCCAGGGCCAACAGGCTCCAGGACAGCTTCTTTCTACAAGCCATTAGACTTTTAAATTCACGTTTGTACATTGCGACAAAGTCATAACGCAAAGATTTTTACTTCCTCATGTTGTGGGATGGATGTAAGATTTAAATAAGTTCATTCATTCAATTCATTCATATTTAATTTAAGAGTTACGTCATCCCCCTCTGCCTACCTGCCTGTCCTTATGACATAATGTGTATCTTTGAACGTTAAGCTCCCAGCTATAATCTTCTTTCAGTCATGATTCAGTGATGCCTGCAATATCATACACGCCAATCTATAACTGTGCTACAAGTTCATCTACCTTATTGCGTATACTGCGCGCATTCAAATATAACACCTTCAGGGTGTATTCACCCTTTCTGATTTTGTCTGTCCTTTACATTGCAACTCATCCCATTGACTGCAATTTTTCCCTGCCTTTGCTAGCAACCTCACTACACACTGCATCTGTTTGTAAACCAACCAACTACCCCATATTCAGTCCTATCACTCCAGTTCCCCCCCCCCATCCAATTAGCTCTCCTCAACAGCCCTAGCAAACCTGCCCACAAGGATATTGATACCCATTGGGTTCGGATGTCACCCGTCCTTTGAGTACAGGTCGTACCTTCTCCAGAGGCAATCCCAATGATCCAGAAATCTGAAAACCTGCTTCCTGCACCAGTTCCTCAGCCACACATTCATCTGTACCATCACCCTGTTGCTGCCCTGACTAGCACGTGTTACTGGGAGTAATCCAGAGATTATTACCTTGGAGTTCCTGCTCTTCAGCTTCCCTCACTCAACATATTCACTTTCCAGCACCACTTCCCCCTTTCTACCCATGTCACTGGTGCCAACCTGTGCCACGTTCTCTGCCTACTCAACCTCTCCCTTGTGAATACTCTGCAGCCTGGGCCCTGGCACCCGGGAGGCAACACAGCATCCTGGTTTCTCTTCCATGCCCATGGAACCTCCTGTCTGTCCCCTGTCTTTCCAGCCTCCTATCACGATGGCTCTGCCTGACTTTACTCCTACTGGAACTCAGTTGGCCACAGTGCTACTGGCTCGGCTACTGCCGTTGGGCTACTGGTGGTGGATGATGACGTTCTGCAATATTGTATATAACGTTTATATTATATTGCTGTGATATTATAATAATTTGGATAACATTTGTAACATAATAAAGAGCTAACTCAACTTCAGGAAGGGGAAAGAGGGTAGACACAAACATGATATCAAGTCTGCAGATGCTGGAATTCCAAAGCAGCACACACAGAATGCTGGAGGAACTCAGAAGGTCAGGCAGCATCTATGGAAATGAATAAACAGCTGACACTTCAGGCCGAGACCCTTCTTCCAAACTGAGAATGAAAGGGAAAGATGTCAGAATAAAAAGGTGGAGGGGAAGGGGAAAGAGGCTAGCTGGAAGGTGATAGGTGAAGCCAGGTGGGTGGGAAAGGTAGAGGGCTGGAGAAGAAAGAATCTGATTGGAAAGCAGAGTGGACAATAGGAGAAAGGGAAGGAGGAGGGGGGCCCAGGGGGAGGTGACAGGCAGGTGAGAAGAAGTAAAAGGTCAGGGTGGGGAATAGAGGAAGGGAGAGGGGGAAATGTGTTCACCAGAAGGAGGAATCGATATTCATGCTGTCAGGTTGGAGGCTACCCAGACAGAATATAAGGTGTGGCTCCCCCACCCTGATGTAAGGGTCAGTAGCTTTAAACCCCTGGGCGGTAGCATATCGAAGATCGAAGATTAGCTGTTTGTGTCACATGTACAATTAGGCCTCCGTTGGTCAGGGTTGACCATGAATGCTGCATCCTAGCTGTTTAGATATGCAAGGCAGCACAGTATGATATGGAGAGCAAGCTGTTGCCCATGTAGCAGGCTCCCCCCCATACGCAGCTGATGAACCCGAAGGGACGGCAGAGACCGACACAGTTTGGCACCAAAGGTCTCACAGTAGCTGCCAGTCAGCGTTGAACTCAGCATTAGGCACTCCGGCTCTGGATTTTCCTCGGGATTTAGTCCCGAAGCCTCCCCATGAGTGGGTACAGCCAAAAGGCAGCGGAGGCTTGAGATCAGAGCTTTCCTTCTCCTAGATGAGCTGACCAGCCCCACCTGCCCGAGGCGACTAGTTTTAAGGGGCCAGTAACCCGCCTTTGCCCCTTCAGTGGAAACAGTTCCACCGGGCCTAGAAGCTAAGTCACACGTGAAGGCCAGGAGCTGGAATTTCTTGCCAGAGGCTATTTGAGGCGCACGCCATTGGGAGCATTTAATAGGTAGTGGGAGCTTGTCCCCATGACCACACCCTCCCCGGCTATAACAACCCCAAGGAACTTGTACGTCGAAATGTAGAGGCTTCTGACCCTCCTTCCTGATGGTAACAATGAGAAGAGGGCATGTCCTGGGTGATGGGGGTCCTTAATGATGGATGCCTCCTTTCTGTAAAGATGACCCAGATGTCGGCCAGGCTGGTGTCCATGATGGAACTGATGGAGTTTACAACTCTACAGCTTTTTCTGATCCTTCGCGGTGGCCCCCTAAGTACCGGATGGTGATGCAACTCAATGTGATCCAGCAGCTTTATTGTCTGCCTGGCTCCATTTTCTCCGAGCCTGTGACATTTCTGTTCAAACCAGGTTTAATTTCACCAACATGCGCCATGCAGTTTGTTGTTTTGTGAGACAGTACACTGCAATGCGTACATTAAAAAACAGACTCTCTGTATGGAACATGAGGTGCTGTTCATTTAGTGAATAGATCTCCACCCAAAATGTCAATTCTCCACCTCCCTCCACAGACACTGCCTAGCCTGATCATCTCAGTATCCTGTGGGGATTCTCCATCTCCCTCAGTATCCTGTGGGGACTCTCCATCTCCTCAGTATCCTGTGGGGACTCTCCATCTCCTCAGTATCTTGTGGGGATTCTCCATCTCCCTCAGTATCCTGTGGGGATTCATCTCCCTCAGTATCCTGTGGGGACTCTCCATCTCCCTCATTATCCTGTGGGGATTCTCCACCTCCCTCAGTATCCTGTGGGGATTCATCTCCCTCAGTATCCTGTGGGGACTCTCCATCTCCCTCAGTATCCTGTGGGGACTCTCCATCTCCCTCAGTATCCTGTGGGGATTCATCTCCCTCAGTATCCTGTGGGGACTCTCCATCAACCTCAGTATCCTGTGGGGATTCTCCATCTCCCTCAGTATCCTGTGGGGATTCTCCATCTCCCTCAGTATCCTGTGGGGACTCTCCATCTCCCTCAATATCCTGTGCGGAATCATCTCCCTCAGTATCCTGTGGGGACTCTCCATCTCCCTCAGTATCCTGTGGGGACTCTCCATCTCCCTCAATATCCTGTGGGGATTCTCCATCTCCCTCAGTACCCTGTGGGGATTCTCCACCTCCCTCAGTATGCTGTGGGGATTCATCTCCCTCAGTATCCTGTGGGGACTCTCCATCACCCTCAGTATCCTGTGGGGACTCTCCATCTCCCTCAATATCCTGTGGGGATTCATCTCCCTCAGTATCCTGTGGGGACTCTCCATCACCCTCAGTATCCTGTGGGGATTCATCTCCCTCAGTATCCTGTGGGGACTCTCCATCTCCCTCATTATCCTGTGGGGACTCTCCATCTCCCTCAGTATGCTGTGGGGATTCATCTCCCTCAGTATCCTGTGCGGACTCTCCATCCCCCTCAGTATCCTGTGGGGACTCTCCATCACCCTCAGTATCCTGTGGGGATTCATCTCCCTCAGTATCCTGTGGGGACTCTCCATCTCCCTCAGTATCCTGTGGGGATTCTCCATCTCCCTCAGTATCCTGTGGGGACTCTCCATCTCCCTCAGTATCCTGTGGGGACTCTCCATCAACCTCAGTATCCTGTGGGAACTCTCCATCTCCCTCAGTATCCTGTGGGGACTCTCCATCTCCCTCAGTATCCTGTGGGGACTCTCCAACTCCCTCAGTATCCTGTGGGGACTCTCCATCACCCTCAGTATCCTGTGGGGATTCATCTCCCTCAGTATCCTGTGGGGACTCTCCATCACCCTCAGTATCCTGTGGGGACTCTCCATCTCCCTCAGTATCCTGTGGGGACTCTCCATCACCCTCAGTATCCTGTGGGGACTCTCCATCACCCTCAGTATCCTGTGGGGATTCATCTCCCTCAGTATCCTGTGGGGACTCTCCATCTCCCTCAGTATCCTGTGGGGACTCTCCATCTCCTCAGTATCCTGTGGGGACTCTCCATCTCCCTCAGTATCCTGCGGAGATTCATCTCCCTCAGTATCCTGCGGAGATTCATCTCCCTCAGTATCCTGTGGGAACTCTCCATCTCCCTCAGTATCCTGTGGGGATTCTCCATCTCCCTCAGTATCCTGTGGGGACTCTCCATCACCCTCAGTATCCTGTGGGGACTCTCCATCAACCTCAGTATCCTGTGGGGACTCTCCATCTCCTCAGTATCCTGTGGGGACTCTCCATCCCCCTCAGTATCCTGTGGGGACTCTCCATCACCCTCAGTATCCTGCGGAGATTCATCTCCCTCAGTATCCTGTGGGGACTCTCCATCTCCCTCAGTATCCTGTGGGAACTCTCCATCTCCCTCAGTATCCTGTGGGGATTCTCCATCTCCCTCAGTATCCTGTGGGGACTCTCCATCTCCCTCAGTATCCTGTGGGAACTCTCCATCTCCCTCAGTATCCTGCGGAGATTCATCTCCCTCAGTATCCTGTGGGGACTCTCCATCCCCCTCAGTATCCTGTGGGAACTCTCCATCTCCCTCAGTATCCTGTGGGGACTCTCCATCTCCCTCAGTATCCTGTGGGGATTCATCTCCCTCAGTATCCTGTGGGGACTCTCCATCTCCCTCAGTATCCTGTGGGGACTCTCCATCCCCCTCAGTATCCTGTGGGGACTCTCCATCCCCCTCAGTATCCTGTGGGGACTCTCCATCTCCCTCAGTATCCTGTGGGGACTCTCCATCTCCCTCAGTATCCTGTGGGGATTCATCTCCCTCAGTATCCTGTGGGGACTCTCCATCTCCCTCAGTATCCTGTGGGGACTCTCCATCCCCCTCAGTATCCTGTGGGGACTCTCCATCCCCCTCAGTATCCTGTGGGGACTCTCCATCACCCTCAGTATCCTGTGGGGATTCTCCATCTCCCTCAGTATCCTGTGGGGACTCTCCATCCCCCTCAGTATCCTGTGGGGACTCTCCATCACCCTCAGTATCCTGTAGGGATTCTCCATCTCCCTCAGTATCCTGTGGGGACTCTCCATCCCCCTCAGTATCCTGTGGGGACTCTCCATCACCCTCAGTATCCTGCGGAGATTCATCTCCCTCAGTATCCTGTGGGGACTCTCCATCCCCCTCAGTATCCTGTGGGAACTCTCCATCTCCCTCAGTATCCTGTGGGGACTCTCCATCCCCCTCAGTATCCTGTGGGGACTCTCCATCTCCCTCAGTATCCTGTGGGGACTCTCCATCCCCCTCAGTATCCTGTGGGGACTCTTCATCAACCTCAGTATCCTGTGCGGACTCTCCATCTTCCTCAGTATCCTGTGGGGATTCTTCATCTCCCTCAGTATCCTGTGGGGGATTCATCTCCCTCAGTATCCTGCGGGGACTCTCCCACTCCCTCAGTATCCTGCGGAGACTCTCCATCTCCCTCAGTATCCTGTGGGGATTCTCCATCTCCCTCAGTATCCTGTGGGGACTCTCCATCTCCCTCCACAGACACTACCCGGCCTGATCAGTCTCCCTCAGCGTTATGTGGGTGCTGCAGATTGAAGTATCCACCTTCTCTTGTGTGTTTACCACACTGAGGGTGTTGCTTCTCAACGTTCTTGTCTCTCCCTCCCCTCCCCTCCCCTCGTACACTTGACTCCCTCAGCAGCGCAGACAAAGGGGTACGCTCTGGATTTCTGTGGCTACCCGGTTCCTGTGGTAAACACAGCGAACAGGCCCAGACAATGAAGGGATTGGTATAGAGTACAGCAGCTCCTGAACATCATCACACACATCCCCCCTCCCAAGGCACTGACTGAGGAGATGGCTGGTTAATGTGCGAGCAATGTTCAGAGGCACATAGATGGGATATGAGAGAGAGAGAGACTGAGAGAGAGAGAGGGAGAGAGAAAGAAGGAGAGAGAGGGGGGAGAGAGGGGGAGAGAGAGAGAGGCAGGGAGAGAGAGGCGGGGAGAGAGAGAGAGAGAGAGAGAGAGAAAGGGAGCGGGAGAGAGGGAGAGAGACTGAGAAGAGGGAGAGAAAAGAAAGAGAGGGAAGGAGAGAGAAAGAAAGAGAGATGGACTGGAGGAGGGAATACACACAAGCACACACAGAAAGGGAATGGGGGTAGCTGTTGTTGCCTTCCTCTAGGGAAGATAGGACCATGTGGGAGTCTGGGGGCCAGACAGGAGCATAAACCATCTTCAGGGTGTGGTTTGAATGTTCCTGGGAATGGCTTGATGGTCTGGACTCTGTTGTGTATTTAGTATTTCAATAATACTCCAGCAATTTTGTATATATATAGTTTGATTAAGCACTCTTATTTGTTTCAATAATTCATTACGGGTTGCATATATAAATAAACGAATTGCATACATCACCAGGTTGCCACGTGATACGTGCGCTCCTTGCTTAAAGTAAACCCGCATTTCGGGATCGCGTGCCTTCCTTTGAAATAGTTGAATGGTTTGAAATTACAAAACATAACAGACACCTTGGTCGAGTTTAATCATCTATCGCTCCAGATAAACAATTAGGAATTAACAGCACCGGCAGATCTCAAACTGAGTTTTGAATTGGCTGAGGGAACAGTGATGAGGACAATTTGGTGCCACTGCCAGCTGCCCAGGGCTCAGTGTCTGGGCTGGCTGAAGATTCACGGGGCTTGTGTTTGTGCAGAGGAAATGTTGCTTTTCCTGCACACTTGTTAAACAGACAGTCCTGGCTGAAACCTCCCGGGGATGGCACTCAACATCCTGTTTCCATATCTCCGCAATGCAGAGCTCAACAACATGAATTACTTCTGACTGCAGTGTGTGTGTGTGTGTCTCTGTATGTGTGTATGAGACTGTGTGCGAGTGTCTGTGTGTGTGTGTCTATGTGTCTGTGTGTGTGTGTGCGTGCCTGTGATTCTGTGTGTGTATGTCTTTGTGTGTGAGTGTGAGTGTGTGTGTCAGTGTGTCTTTGTGTGTGAGTGTGTGCGTATGAGTGTATGTGTGTGTGTGACTGTGTGTGTGTGTCTGTGTGGGTGTATGTGTGCCTGTGTGTGTGTGTGTGTGTGTGACTATATGTGTGTCTGTGTGTGTGTGTCTGTGTATCTACGTGGGTGTGTGTCCTTGTGTGTGTGTGTCTGTGTATCTATGTGGGTGTGTGTGTGTGTGTGTGTTTACTCCTCTGGGAATGAGAGAATGGTAGAGATATACTGGGTGAAAGAGAGGGAAGGAGGGAGTGAAAGAGTGAGGAGCTAAAGTGGAGGAAGTACAAAGGGATTCAAGAGGTGAGACAGAGATGAGGAGAGATTGATGGGAGAGCAAGAGGAGGGAAGGGGCCAAAGCAGAGTTGAAGCAAAACAGTAAGAAAGAAATGGGAGATTGGAGAGAGTGTGGGATAGAGAAATGGTGAGGTAGGGAGGGAGATGGGGGAAGAGGTGGAGATGAGAGAGAGGGAGAGAGAGGGAAATAGACAGAGAGGGAGGGGGAGAGAGAAGAGGGAGGGGAAGAGAGAGAGGAGAGAAAGAGGAAGATGGGAGAGGGGGAGAGAGAGAGAGAGAGAGAGTGATAGAGGAGGAAAGAGGAGCTGATGTACACCATCACCACTGAGTCTCTAAGCCCATACAGTGACCAAGCAGTCCAAAGCCCTAAACCAGACAGATTATCCTCCACCCTCTTCTGAGGTAAATGTTGGAAAGGTTTAAGGAATACAATGAGAAACATACAGTGCCAGAACTTTCCCCCAGTGCCCTGCCCTTGCTCCAGCCTTTGGAAGCTGGGAAACGCCAGATGATTTTCCAACCTTGGGAAGCCCTCGCTCCCTGTGCTCACCCTCTCTCTTTCCAACCCTTATGTCCTTCCACCCTTTTCTTGTCCATGCCCAGTCCCCTCAGTCTATCCCTTTAACACAACTGGTTCCATCCATCTGTCACACTGCAAAATGGCCACCAGGGGGAGGCAGAGGTGACAAGACCAACCCCTTCCTGCTCACCTACGTATTAGACTAATTATTAGTTCATTGTTTTAACCTTTATCTTGTTTGTAGCCCTATAGAAGTTCCACGTCTCTTGTTTCTTTGCTCAGCCTTTTGTAAGTGAAGTCTTGCCTTCATTTGTAAGAATCTGTATTTTCTGAAACGCAGTGTGAAACCCTAGTTTAAGACCATGCTTTATTTTATGAATTACAGTTATGCTGTTGGGCATTTTATATTCTGCAGATCTCAAAATGCAAAGTGATGTAAAAAGTATTCTTTTAATTATGTTATATAATTGAGTATTTCAATTTTGCTGTTTAATATAAAAGTTCAGTTGATTGATAATTTAGGCCTGTTGAATTACCCAACAGGATTTGTCTTGGGAACATTCTAGAGAGAATGTGGGATAAAGAATGGGGAGCGTGGGATTGGAGAAGGAGAAAGAAGAATAATGGAAACCGACAACAAACGTAGCCCAACAACATGGTGAAACGCTCACAGAACCGACTTGGAAGGACATATACCACTGCCCGAAAATCCTCAGGCAATGTTCTCACAGAGAACATGCAGACAACTTTGAGTTAGTTGGAGCAACTTTGATGCCTTTCCCTTGGACTTTGCGTGAATATTTGTCTCCTGGGTTGGGTTCTTCAGCACAAAACTGCTTGAGGACTATGAATAAACAAAGTGAAGCAAACTGGATTGATAGTACCACAATGAGCTCCAACAATTACGTGTATGATATAGACTAATTATATAGGGCCCTTTATTTTGTATTATATAGTATACTGTGTTTGTTATAATTTAAAATATTTTGTCAATACAAGTTCAATTTAAGTTTATACTGGTGTGAGTTATATTATTGCTTCCTGGCAAACAATAAATTTGCATGAATGTGTCAGTATTCATACCAGTAACAGGACTGTTTTCTCTTAAAGGAACATCCAAATGTTTATGTTTGTCTTTTCCCAAATCATATTTTCACTAGACCTGTTTATTTGCCGGAAATTGAATTTTTATTCCATTATTCCCATGCATTGTAGAGTTATGTTGCTGTTAGGTTGCATTCACAGTGATACCTGACTCATTACGAGCCTATGGTGAGTGGGTTACACTAGTTGACGTTTTTTTGTATCTTGATTTTTTGACCCTCTTCATGTACCTTGCCTGCCAAGGACTGGGATTTTTTCCCACTAATTCTGTGTGACTTTTCTCTGCAATTGGGTTCAACACTATTCTGTGAGAGGGAAGTTAAAACGGAAGAAGTTACCTTGTTAGCTTGCCCACTCTGTCTCCTCACCTCCCCCTTTCTGTTCCCATCATTCTGCCACCAGCACGGAAAAGTGTGATGTGATACACTTCGGAAGGTTAAACTTGGAAGTGGAGTAAGAGGTTAATGGCAAGATTCTCAGCAGTGTGGAGGAGCAGAGGGATCTCAGGGCCATGTTCATAGATCCCTCAAAGTTGCCATGCCACGCTGAGTGATAAGCTGGCTCAGAAGCAACACACATAAAAGTTGCTGGTGAATGCAGCAGGCCAGGCAGCTTCCCTCATCTTCGTCAGACTGTGTCCTGACGCAGGGTCTCGGCCCGAAATGTCGACTGTACCTCTTCCCAGAGATGCTGCCTGGCCTGCTGCATTCACCAGCAACCTTTATGTGTGTTGCTTGAAATTCCAGCATCTGCCGATTTCCTCGAGCCGGCTCAGACGGTTTTGTTGACCTTCATTAATCAGGGGATTGAGTTCAAGGGGTGTGAGATAATGTTACACCTCTATAAAACTCTGTTTAGACCACACTTGGAATATTGTGTTCAGTTCTAGTCACATCATTATAGGAAGGATGTGGAAGCTTTAGAGAGAGCGCAAAGGAGATTTACCAGGATGGTACCTGGACTAGGGAACATGTCTTTTGAGGAAAGACTGAGAGAACTTGGACTTTTCTTTTTGGAGTGAAGGAGGATGAGAGGAGACTTGATAGAGCTGCACAAGATGATAAAAGGCACAGACAGAGAGGACAGCCAGAGACTTTTCCCCAGGGTGGAAATAGCTAATACAAGGGGGCATCATTATAAGGTGAGTAGAGAAAAGTTTGTGGGTGTCGAGGTGGAGGTGAAAGGTGCTTTTTCCCTGCATTAGCCTGCAGATCACCCATGGGCAAGGTGTGGTACCTGCTTAGGCCCATCCCCTCCCGATGTCAGCAGGTGGTGATGGCTGTACGAGCAGCTGGTGCATATCGCAGGTCCTGGTTATGCGACCACGGACGCCAGGCAGACAATCTCTGTAGTCTATGGATAATGTCTGGAGATCACCCGTTTTATAAGGCATACAATGAGGCAGATCGAGGGTTCATCTTTTAATGAAGCCTCTTGAACAGTCTGGTTAAACCTGGTTGTACATACTCTCAGGCTTTTGTACCTTCTGCTTGACCAGCGCAGGTGAGGGAGAAGAGAAGGGAAAGTGTCCCGGGTGGGTGAGCGGGGGCATTTGAGTATGCTAGCTGCTTTCACTGAGGCTGTGGAAGGGAGGTTGGTTTCTGTGATGTGCAGAGCGACAGTGTGTCCACAACCCTCTGTGGTTTCTTGCGGTCTCGGCAGCGCAGTTGCCGTGCCAAGTCGTGATGCTTCCTGTTAGGGTGAGAAGGGGATAGGAGGGGAGTGGAGGAGAAGAGAGGGGATGGAGGGTGGTGGTGGGGGGGAAGGGTGGGAGGGGGTCTAGTCCTAGTTTATACTCAGGAGATTCAAAACCCAGCACATTTGGGAAAGCCTGAGGGGCTGGTGGAGGCAGAGGCTCTCACAAACATTTAAGAGTATCTGGACAAGCATTTGATTTGCCACAGTACAGAGGCTGCAGGTCAAGTTCTGGTGAATGCAATGAGTGTAGATTGGTCAGCAAGGACTCGGTGGGCCTGTGGAAGGCAAGGGTTAATAACGTCCAGGCAAGGAGAGATTGCAGACAGTCCAGGCAAGAAGCCCGTGGCTTCCCTTTGCACAGCAGGGCTCTGGAGTCGAGATAAACAATCCAAGGCACACACACCAACTAAAGGGACAATTACTTTTCTAACTTCAAAGTGTCATCGCTTGTTAGCTTGTAGTTTCTATTGACTTTCAACGCCCGTATTGTGAATGGAGATTGGCCTTGCAAGTAAAGAATCTGAACATACACAGTTGACCAAAATGGTCAATATCTGCAACTGCAAGTCAATTCTGTATAAAAATGGCATTTCTCTGTTCAGCGTTCAGAACAGTGTGGGTGTCAGGAGCTACACTGTTCTCCTTGAGCACAAGTAAAATAAAGTGTGGTTGTGTGTGTGTCCGGGACTAGTTAGTCTATTTTGTATTATTATAAGACCATCAGACCATAAGACATAGGAATTAGGCCATTCAGCCCATCGAGTCTTCTCTGCCATTCCATCATGGTTAATCCCGGATCCCACTCAACCCCATACACCTGCCTTCTTGCCATACCCTTGGATGCCTTGACCATTGCAGTTGTGCAAGAACATTGCACAGATTCACTACTCTCTGACTAAAAAAAATCCTCCTAACCTCAGTTCTAAAAAATCGCCCTTCAATTTTGAGGCTGTGCCCTTTGGTTCTGGATACCCCCATCACAGGAAACATCCTCTCCACATCCACCCTATCTAATCCTTTAAACATTCAGTAGGTTTTAATTAGATCCCCACACATTATTCTAAATCCCAGTGAGTACAGGCCCAAAGCTGCCAAATACTCCTCATATGTTAATCCTTTCATTCCCAGAATCATCCTTGTGAACCTCCTCTGGACTCTCTCCAACGATATGGGTCCTAAAACTGTTGACAGTACTCCAAGTGCAACCTGACTAGTGTCAGCATTATCTCCTTGCTTTTATATTCTATCCCCCTTGAAATAAATGTCAACATTGCATTTTACTTCTTTACCACAGACTCAACTTGTAAATTAACCTTCTGGGAGTCTTGCACGAGGACTCCTAAGTCCCTCTGCACCTCTGATGTTTGAATTTTCTCCCCATTCAGATAATAGTCCACACTATTGTTCCTTTTACCAAAATGCATTTTCATACATTTCCCAAAACAGTATTCCAACTGACACTTTTTTTGCCCATTCTTCCAATTTGTCCAAGTCCTGCTGTAATCGCTTTGCTTCCTCAGCACTACCTACGTATCATCTGCAAACTTTGCCACAAAGCCATCAATTCCATTATCCAAATCATTGACAAGCAATGTGAAAAGTAGCGGTCTCAATACTGATCCCTGAGGAACACCATTAGTCACTGGCAGCCAGCCAGAAAAGGTCCATTTTATTCCCACTCACTGTCTGCTGCCTATCAGCCATTCTGCTATCCATGCCAGTATCTGTCCTGTAACACTACAGCATTTTACCTTGTTAAGCAGCCTCATGCTTGGCACCTTATCAAACGCCTTCTGAAAATCCAAATGACATCCACTGCCTCTCCTTTGTCCACCCTGCTTGTTACTTCCTCAAAGAACTCTAACAGATTTGTCAGACAAGTTTTCCCTTTGCAGAAACCATGCTGACTTTGACTTATTTTATCATTAGTTTTCAAGTACCCCAAAACCTCATCCTTAACAATGGACTCCAACACTTTCCCAACCACTGGCCAATAATTTCCTCTCTTTTGTCTTCCTCCCTTCTTAAAGAGTGGAGTGACATTTGCAATCTTCCAGTCCTCTGGGACCATGCCAGAATCAAGTGATTCTTGAAAGATCATGACCAATGGATCTGTTATATCTGCAGCAACCTCTTTCAGAACTCTGGGATGTAATTCATCTGGTCCAGAAGACTTATCCACCTTAAGACCTTCAAGTTTGCCCTCCACTTTTCCTTTGTAATAGCAATGGCACTCACTCCTGCTCCCTGACACTCATGGGCCTCTGGCACACTGCTAGTGTCTTCCACAGTGAAGACAGATGTAAATTGCCCATTAAGTTCATCTGCCATTTCTTTGTCCCCCATTACCACCTCACCAGCATTATTTTCCAGTAGTCTAATATCAATTCTCACCTCCCTTTTATTCTCTATATAATTGAAAAAAAACTTTTGGTATCCTGATTTATATTATTGGCTAGTTTGCCCTCACATTTCAGCTTTTCCTTTCTTTTAGCCTTTTTATTTGCCTTTTGTTGGATTTTAAAAGCTTCCCAATCATCCAACTTCCCACTCACTTTTGCTACCTTATATGCCCTTTCCTTGGCTTTCATGCAGTCCTTAACTTCCTTTGTCAGCCATTGTTCCCTACCCTACCATTTGAGAGCAACTTCTTCTGTGGGACATATCCACCCTGTGCCTTGTGAACTATTCCCAGAAACTTCAGCAATCTCTGCTCTGCCATCATCCCCACCAGTATCCTCCTCCAATCCACCTGGGCAAGCTCCTCTGAAATGCCTCTGTAATTCCCTTTATTCCACTGCGATACTGATACATGTGACTTGTGCTTCTCCCTCTCAAATTGCAGTATGAATTCAATCACTTAATGATCACTGCTCCCTAAGGGTCCCTTCACATTAAGCTCCCTAATAGGATCTGGGTTATTACACAATTCCAAATCTAAGAAAGCCTTTCCCTGAGTAAGCTCAAGCATAAGCTGCTCTAAAAAGCCATCTTGTAGGCATTCACCCAATTCCTTCTCTTGCAATCCAACCCCTACCTGATTTTCCCAATCTGCTTGCATACTGAAGTCCCCCATTACCTTTATTACATACATTATTGGTGACAACACGCCAAAAGGCCAAGGTGCATGGCTCAATGATTTCTTAACTGCACTGCATCACCTGTGACCTAAAGCGATGTGCAAGTATGATCATAAGATATAGGAGCAGAATTAGGCCACTTGGCCCATCAAGTCTACTCCACCATTTCATCATGGTTGATTCATTTTCCTCTCAGCCCCAATCTTTTGCCTTCTCCTCGTATCCCTTCATGCTCTGACCAATCAAGAACCTATCAACCTCTGTCTTAATTATACCCAATGACTTGGCCTCCACAGCTGCCTGCGGTAAAGAATTCCACAGATTCACCACTCTCTAGCTAAAGAAATTCCTCCTCATCTCCATTCTAAACAGATGTCCCTCTATTCTGAGACTGTACGCTCTGGTCTAGCACTCCTCCCACCATAAGAACCATCTTCTCCGCATCCACTGCATCGAGACCTTTCACCATTCGATAGGTTTCAATGAAGTTCCCCATCATTCTTCTGATTTGCAGTGAGTACAGGCCCAGAGCCATCAAACGCCCAAAATGAAAGCCGAGATTAAACGTTACATGACATGACTATGTGTTTAGTCTTGTGCTCTACTCACTTTGTACTTACCATTATGTTGTTAAGTACAGCCTCAATGCCATATTTAAAGTTTGCTGATGATATCACTGTCATTGGCTGAGTCGTCAAGTTTATTGTCATTTAACTAGATACATGTACACTGTCAAATGAGACAATGTTTCTCCAGTCCAGTGTGTAAAGCACAGTAGTATACATAACATACAATAACTTAGGATAGTAAGAATTAAATCTACAAATGATTCATGCATAGATAAACAAAGTAAAGTGCTTAAGTTAAATATTGCAGGGTACAGTACAGATTATCTGGTGACACTTCAAATGTGATGTGGCAGAGAATTCAGCAGCCCAGTGTCTTGAGGGAAGAAGCTGTTCCCCATCCTGACCGATCTTGTCTTTACGTATCAGAGTCTCCTGCTTGATGGTAGAAAGTCAGAAGATGCTGGATGGATGGGTGGGATCCTTGATAATTCTAAGGGCCCTGGGTATGTAGAACTCCTAATAAGTGTCCCCAGTGGATGGAGGGGAGACCCCTATGATCCTCTCGGCCATTCTCACAGTCCTTTGTAAGGATGTCCGGTCTGATGCTCGGCTGCTCCCATACCAGATGGAGATGCAACTTGTCAGGACACTGTCAATGGTGCTCCCGTAAAATTAATTTAAGATCAGAATGGGGAGCCTCGCTTGCCTCAATCCTCTTAGGAAGTGGTAACTAATTGACTTATGACTGAAGATCTGATTGAATGGTAGCACAACACTCTCTCACTCAATGTCAGAAAGCACAGGATATATACAAAGAGGAAGAGGTATTCTAAAGGAAAGATGACTGATAAGGGAGATCAAAGCCAACATGAAAGCTAAAGAGATGGCATATAAAAGTGCAAAAATTAGTGGGAAGGTAGAGGATTTGGAAGCGTTTAATAACCAACAGAAGGCAACTAATAAAGTCATTAACAACAGGAATTCTGCAGATGCTGGAAATTCAAGCAACACACATCAAAGTTGCTGGTGAACGCAGCAGGCCAGGCAGCATCTCTAGGAAGAGTCCTGATGAAGGGTCTCGGCCTGAAACGTCATTAATAAAGTCATTAAGAAGGTAAAGATGGAATAGGAAAGTAATCTAGCCGATAATATTAAAGAGGATGCCTAAAGTTTCGTCAGATACATAAAGTGTAAATGAGAGACAAGAGTGGATATCGGACGGCTGGAAAACAGTACTGGAGAGGTAGTAACACACATCAAAGTTGCTGGTGAACGCAGCAGGCCAGGCAGCATCTCTAGGAAGAGGTATGGTCGACGTTTCAGGCCGAGAAGAAGTAGTAATGGGGGACAAGGAAATGGTGGACTAACTGAGAAAGTATTTTGCATCAGTCTGCACGGTGGAAGTGTGGTGGAAATTCCAGGAGCGGGGGTCATAAAGTGTGTGAAGTTACCATTACTAGGGAGAAGGTTGCTGGGAAACTGGAAGGTCTGAAAGCAGTTAAGTCACCTGGATCAGATGGTGTAAACCCCAGGGTTCAGAAAGAGGTGGCTGAAGAGATTGTGGAGGCATTAGTAATGATCTTTCATGAATCACTTGATTCTGGAATGGTTCTGCAAGACTGGAAAATTGCAAATGTCACTTCACTCAACAAGAAGGGAGAGAGGCAGAAGAAGGGAAATAATAGGCCAGTTAGCCTGACCTCAGTGGTTGGGAAGTTTTTGGAGTCGATTATTAAAGATGTGGTTTTGGGGTGCTCAGAGGCACATGATAAAATAGGCCAAAGTCAGCATGGTTTCCTCAAGGGAAAATCTTGCCTGACAAATCTGTTGGAATTCTTTGAAGAAATAACAAGCAGGATAGACAAAGGAGAATCAGTTCATGTTGTGTACATGGATTTTCAGAAGTTCTTTGACCAGATGGCACACATGAGGTTGCTTAACAAGCTACAAGCCCATGGTATCACAGGGAAGACACGAGCATGGATTAAGCAGTGGCTGATTGGCAGAGGCAGGGAGTAAGAATAGACAGAAATTCACAACACACTGGAGGAACTCAGCAGGTCGCGCAGCATCCGTGGAAACAATCAGTCGACGTTTCGGGCTGAGACCCTTCGTCAGGACTGTAGGGGGAAGGGGCAGAGGCCCTATAAAGAAGGAGGGGGGAGGGTGGGAAGGAGAAGGCTGGTAGGTTCCAGGTGAAAAACCAGTAAGGGGAAAGATAAAGGGGTGGGGGAGGGGAAGCAGGGAGGTGATAGGCAGGAAAGGTGAAGAAGGAATCGGGGAAAACACAATGGGTAGTAGAAGGAGGCGGAACCATGAGGGAGGTTCATCGACTTTACTTCAACCTTCCACCCAGTCCTCAAATTCACTTGGTCTATCTCAGACACTTCTCTCCCCTTTCTCGATCTCTCGGTCTCCATCTCTGGAGACAAACTGTCCACTGTCATCTTCTACAAGCCCACTGACTCTCATAACTACCTCGACTATACCTCTTCCCACCCTGCCACATGCAAAAATGCCATTCCCCATTCCCAGTTCCTCTGTCTGCGCCGCAACTACTCCCAGGATGAGGTTTTCCGTTCCAGGACATCTCAAATATCCTCTTTCTTTAAAGATCGTGGTTTCCCTTCTGCTGTCATCAATGATGTCCTCACCCCATCCTCCTGCAACCACAACAGGGACAGAGTTCCCCTTGTCCTTACCTACCACCCCACCAGCCTCCGGACCCAGCACATTATCCTCTGCAACTTCTGCCACTTTCAACAGGACCCCACCACTAAGCACATCGTTCCCTCTCCACCCCTCTCTGCTTTCCACAGGGATCAGTCCCTCCGCAACTCCCTGATCCACACGTCCTCCCCCCACAAATCTCCCACCCGGCATTTATCCCTGTAAGCATAAGTGCTACACCTGTCCCTACACCTCCTCTCTTGCCACCATTCAGGACCAAAACAGTCCTTCCGGGTGAGGTAACACTTCACTTGTCTGTTGGGGTCATCTATTGCATCCGGTGCTCCCGGTGCGGCCTCCTCTACATCGGTGAAACATGACGCAGATTGGGGGACCGCTTCTTCGAGCACCTCCGCTCCGTCCGCCACAACAGACAGGATCTCCCGGTAGCCACCCAGTTCAACTCTGCTTCCCATTCTCATTCAGATATGTCCATACATGGTCTCCTCTACTGCCATGATGAGGCTAAACTCAGGTTGGAGGAGCAACACCTCATATACCGTCCAGGTAGTCTCCAGCCCCTTGGTATGAACATTGAATTCTCCAACTTCCGGTAATTCCCTCCCCCTCCCTTCCCCTATCCCTATGTCATTCTGCCCCCTCCCCCAGCTGCCTATCACCTCCCTCATGGTTCCGCCTCCTTCTACTACCCATTGTGTTTTCCCCTATTCCTTCTTCACCTTTCCTGCCTGTCACCTCCCTGCTTCCCCTCCCCAACCCCTTTATCTTTCCCCTTACTGGTTTTTCACCTGGAACCTGCCAGCCTTCTCCTTCCCACCCTCCCCCCCACCTTCTTTATAGGGTCTCTGCTCCTTCCCTCTTCAGTCCTGACGAAGGGTTCCGGCCCGAAACGTCGACTCATCGTTTCCACGGATGCTGCCTGACTTGCTGAGTTCCTCCAGCGTGTTGTGAGTGTTGCTTTGACCCCAGCATCTGCAGAGTATTTTGTGTTTAAGAATAAAGACAGCCTTTTCTGGTTGGCTGTGGTAACTAGTGGTGTTCCACAGGGGTCTGTGTTGGAAAACTGTTTTTATGTTTTATGTTAACAATCTGGATGATGGAATTGATGACTTTGTTGCAAAGTTTGAAGGCAATTTGAAGGTAGATGGAGGGGCAGGTAGTTTTGAGGAAGTAGAGAGGTTACAGAAGAGTTTAGACAGATTAGGAGAATGGGCATAGAAGTAGCTAATGGAATACAGTGTTGGGAAGTGTATGCACTTTGGTAGAAAAAATGAAAGGGTTGACTGTATTCTAAATGGGAGAAAATACAAAAAAAACTGAGGCACAAAGGATCTTGGGAGTCCTTGTGCAGGATTCGCTAAAGGTTAATCTGCAGGTTGAGTCTGTGGCGAGGAAGGGAAATGTGAAGTTAGCATTCATTTCAAGAGGACTGGAACATAAAAGCAAAGATGTAATGTTGATACTTTATAAAGCACTGGTGAGGCCTCACTTGGAGTATCGTGAGCAGTTCTGGGCCCCTTATCTTAGAAAGGACATTCTGAAACTGGAGAGGGTTCAAAGGAGGTTCATGAAAACGATTCCAGGCTTGAATGGCTTGTCATATAAAGAGCGTTTGATGGCCCTAGGCCTGTATTCACTGAAATTCGGAAGAATGAGAGGTGACTTCATTGAAAACTATCAAATGCTGAAAGGCCTTGATAGAGTGGATGTGGAGAGGGTATTTCCTATGGTGGGAGAACCTAAGACCAGAGAATACAGCCTCAGAATATAGGAATGTCCTTTTGGAATGGAGAAGAGGAGGAATTTCTTTAGCCAGAGAGTGGTGAATCTATGGAATTTGTTGCCACAGGTGACTCTGGAGGCCAGGTCTCTATGTATATATATTTAAGGCAGAAGTTGATAGATTCCTAATTGGTCGGGGCTTGAAGGGATAAGGGAAGAAGGCAGGAGAATGGGGCTGAGAGGAAAATTGGATCAGCCATGATGAAATGGCAGAGCAGACTTGATGGGCCAAATGGCCTAATTCTGCTCCTATATCTTACAGTCTTATGGTCTTATAACTCAGATCTTCCAGTCCCAGCACCATCTTTTCTCTGTACTCTTTCAACCTTGCTTATATCTTTCCTTTAGGTAGGTAGGTGACCAAAACTGCATGCAATACTCCAAATTAGGCCTCCCCAATGTCATATACAACTTTAGTATAAAATCCCATCTCCTGCACTCAATACTTTGATTTAGGAAGGCTTAATATTATTTTTATTTGCAGTTTGTCAACTTTGGTTGTTTGTCAGTCTTTTGTATGCTCATATATCTTTTTTGTGTAAATTCTGTTGTATTCTTTTTTCCTTGTAAATGCCTGCAAGAAAATGAATCTCAAGGCAATATATACCTACTTTGGTAATAAATTTCCTTTCAATTTTGGTTAAAGGTACATGCCCAGTTTGACAATTGCAGAAGCACCTTGCTGGATTTCCAAGGGAAGCTGCCATTGGCTCATACTCAGTAGGTTTTGACCAGTAGGAATGCAACAGCAAGCCTCATTGGTTGACTTGGCAGACATTGCCCTGCAGCTTGTATTTGCAGACAGGATAATGCCACTGGGTCCTAGTGCTCCTCATGTTACCGGTATTATTTTCCTCATTTCCCAGAACAAGGTCTGACCGGCTGAGTTCCTGACTACAGGTAGGAGTGCTGCTGGATCTTAACGACCAAGTCCCCTCCAGGCTATGAACACCTGATTGCATACAGCCCATACACATAAGCAAGCGTTCAATAAGACCGGAAGGTTGGATTTTCTGGCTAGTAGGCACAAGAGGTTCTGAAGATGCTGGAAATCTTGAGCAACGCACACACACACACACACACACAAAATGCTGGAGAAACTTGGCAGGTCAGTTAGCATCTATGGATGAAAATGAATGGTCTAAGTTTCAGGCCAAGACCCTTCATCAGGACTGGACAGGAAGGGGGCGGATGCCAGAATAAGACATTGTCAGCCCTTGGGCTCCTCTAGTGCCAAAATAAGGCCACCCTCAGGCTGGAGGAGCAACACCTTGTGTTCCTTCTAGGTAGCCTCCAAACTGATGGCATGAAAAGCAGTTTCTCCTTCCGGTAAAATATTTTCCTTCCCCTCTTCTTCTATTCCCCATTCTGGCTTCTCACCTGCCTACCACCTCCCTTGATGCCCCTCTTCCTTCCTTTTCCACTCTCCTCTCCTACCAGATTCCTTCCTCTCCGGCCCCTGCACCTTTCCCACCCGCCTGGCTTCACCCGTCACCTTCCAGCTATCATCCTTCCCCTCCCTTCCCCCCACCTTTTTATTCCAGCATTTCCCGCCATTCCTTCTCAGTCCTGAAGAAGGGTCCCGGCCCAAAACATCAACTGTTGATTCATTTCCATAGATGCTGCCTGACCTGCTGAGTTCCTCCAGCCTCCTGTGTGTGTTGCCAGAACAAGAAGGTGGGGAAGGGGCAGGGGGGGGAGGAGGACGAGCTAGAAAGTTGATAGGTGGAGCCAGGTGAGGGGCTTGTAGGTGGGTGGGAGAGGGGGGCATGAAGAAAGAAGCTGGGAGGTGATGGGTGGAAAAGGCAAAGGGCTGGAGAAGAAGGAATCTGATGGGAGAGGAGGGTGAACCATGGGAGAGAAGGAAGTAGCAGGGACACCAGGGGGAGGCAATAGGCTGGTGAGGAGAAGAGGTAAGAGCCCAGAGTGGGGAATAGAAGGAGGAGGGAGGGGGAAAATCTACCCTAAGTTTGAGAAATCGATGTTCATGCCATCAGGTTGGAGGCTACCCAGATGGAACATGAGGTGTTGTTCCTCCAATCTGAGAGTGGCCTCATCGTGGCAAAAGAGGAGGCTGCGACTGACATAAGACCATAAGACCATAAGATATAGGAGCAGAAGTAGGCCATTCGGCCCATTGAGTCTGCTCCACCATTCAATCATGGCTGATCCATTTCTTCCAGTCATCCCCACTCCCTTGCCTTCTCCCCATATCCTTTGATGCCCTGGCTTATCAAGAACCTATCTATCTCTGCCTTAAATGCACCCGATGACTTGGCTTCCACAGCCACTCATAGCAACAAATTCCACAGATTTACCACCTTCTGACTAAAGTAATTTCTCTGCATCTCTGTTCTAAATGGACATTCTTCAATCCTGTCCTAGACTCCCCTACCATGGGAAATAACTTTGTCATATCTAATCTGTTCAGGCCTTTTAACATTCGGAATGTTTCTATGAGATTCCCCCTCATTCTCCTGAACTCCAGGGAATACAGCCCAAGAGCTGCCAGACATTCCTCATACGGTAACCCTTTCATTCCTGGAATCATTCTCATGAATCTTCTCTGCGCCCTCTCCAATGCCAGTATATCCTTTCTAAAATAAGGAGCCCAAAACAGCACACAATACTGCAAGTGTATTCTCACGAGTGCCTTGTAGAGCCTCAACATCACAGGAAGTTAACCTTTAGAGTATCCTGCGCAAGGACTCCCAAGACCCTTTGCATCTCTGCATTTTGATTTCTCTCCCCATCTAAATAATAGTCTGCCCATTTATTTGTTTCACCAAAGTGCATGACCATACTTTCCAACATTGTATTTAATTTGCCACTTCTTTGCCCATTCCCCTAAACTATCTAAGTCTCTCTGCAGGCTCTCTGTTTCCTCAATACTACCTGCTCCTCCACCTATCTTTGTATCATCGGCAAATTTAGCCACAAATCCATCAATCCCGCAGTCCAAATCATTGACACACATCGTAAAAAACAGCGGTCCCAACACCGACCCCTGTGAAACTCCATTGGTAACCAGCAGCCAGTCAGAATAGGATCCCTTTATTCCCACTCTGTTTTCTGCCGATCAGCCAATGCTCCACCCATGCTAGTAACTCCCCTGCAATTCCATGGGCTCTTACCTTGCTAAGCAGCCTCATGTGCGGCACCTTGTCAAAGGCCTTCTGAAAATCCAAGTACACCACATCTACTACATCTCCTTTGTCTACCCTGCTTGTAATTTCCTCAAAAAATTGCAGTAAGTTAGTCAGGCAGGATTTTCCTTTCGGGAAACCATGCTGGCTTTGACCTGTCCTGTCAAGTGCCTCCAGGTACTGGAGGTAGATAAGATGATGAGAGGCATTGATCATGTGGATAGTCAGAGGCTTTTTCCCAGGGCTAAAACGGCTAGCATGAGAGGACACAGTTTTAAGGTGCTTGGAAGTAGATGTAAAGGAGATGTCAGGGGCAAGTTTTTTTTTTAAAAACTCAGAGAGTGGTGAGTGCGTGGAATGGGCTGCCAGCGATGGTGGTGGAGGCGGATACAATCGGGTCTTTTAAGAGACTCCTGGATAGGTACATGCAGCTTAGAAAAATAGAGGGCTATGGGTAACCCGAGATAATTTCCAAGCTAAGGACATGTTCGGCACAGCATTGTGGGCCAAAGGGCCTGTATTGTGCTGTAGATTTTCTATGTTCCTAGGTACTCTGTAATCTCATCCCTAACAATCAATTCCAACAACTTCCCAACCACTGATGTCAGGCCAAAAGGTCTATAGTTTCCTTTCTGCTGCCTCCCACCCTTCTTAAATTGCAGAGTTTGCAATTTTCCAGTCATCCGGTACAATGCCAGAATCTATCGATTCCTGAAAGATCATTGTTAATGCCTCCACAATCTCTCCAGCTATTTCCTTCAGAACCCGAGGGTGCATTCCATCAGGTTCAGGAGATTTATCCACCCTCAGACCATTAAGCTTCCTGAGCACCTTCTCAGT
The DNA here is from genome assembly GCF_963921235.1 of Mobula hypostoma. Taxonomy (NCBI): domain Eukaryota; kingdom Metazoa; phylum Chordata; class Chondrichthyes; order Myliobatiformes; family Myliobatidae; genus Mobula; species Mobula hypostoma. Next base: position 117,639,983 of record NC_086101.1, read on the forward strand.
CATAATTTTCACTGTACATACTTCACTTCCCTGACACTCTTGAATGTCCAATATACAGCAGATATCTTCCACTGTGAACACTGAGGCAAAATATTTCCTCTGCCATCTCTGCATCTCTCATTACAATATCTCCAGCATCATTTTTTATTGGTCCTCAACTCTTTTACCCTTTATATACTTAAGAAAGCTTTTAGTATCTTCTTTGATATTAGTCACCAGCTTCTTTTCATAATTCATCTTTTCCTTCCTAATGACCTTCTTTCTTCTTCCTTCTGCAAGTTTATAAAAGCTTCCCAATCCTCTATCTTCCCACTAGCTTTGGCTTCCTTGTATGCTCTCTCTTTGCTTTTACATTGGCTCTGACATCACTTGTCAGCCATGGTAGTGTCCTTCTTCCATTTGAAAATTCCTTAACTCTCTTGAACTCTCTATTCCTTTGACTCTGCTATCCTAATCCCTGAGCAGCACTTCCATCTAATGCTTGCTTGCTTTATCTCCAACTGTCCAGAAACCACTCTTTGTAATTCATACCTGACTCCTTTTCAAGACCCTCCTGTTACAAGTCAGAGCAGGAATGGGGATAGGGATTAAAATGGTTGGCCACTGGGAAATCTCGCTTTTTTTGCAGATGGAACGGAGGAAGAGTGGATAAGAAGGTGGGAAGAGGGAAGGAGTAGAAGATGGCAGGTGATAGGTGAGACTGGGTGAGGCAGAAGTGAGTGGGTGGGATGGGGGGGCTATATGAGGAGGTGAGAGGTGAGACTGGGTGAGGGGGAAGGAGGATGGGACAGAGGGGGGCTTTATGAGGTGAGAGGTGAGACTGGGTGAGGGGAAAGATGTGTGGAATGGACAGAGGGGGGCTATATGAGGAGGTGAGAGGTGAGACTGGGTGAGGGGGAAGGTGGATGGGGCAGAGGGGGGCTATATGAGGAGGTGAGAGGTGAGACTGGGTGAGGGGAAAGATGTGTGGAATGGACAGAGGGGGGCTATATGAGGAGGTGAGAGGTGAGACTGGGTGAGGGGGAAGGTGGATGGGGCAGAGGGGGGCTATATGAGGAGGTGAGAGGTGAGACTGGGTGAGGGGAAAGATGTGTGGAATGGACAGGGGGGGCTATATGAGGAGGTGAGAGGTGAGACTGGGAGAGGGGGAAGGAAGGAGGGTGGGACAGAAGGTGCTATATGAGAAGGTGAGAGGTGGAAGAGATGGATTTGCAGACTGCTGCAGGTCAGTGAGGATCTTCTGCTGCTGATTTCTGGATGGTTGAGTTAAGCGGTTTCTGTTTTAACCACACGCTGGCCAGTTTTTTTATTCGAATAGTCTACTGAACTGCCATGCCTCCACCCTGTGAACTGATTGGGTTATGGGTGACTCTCAGGACAGGGTCCTGATGTAACGTGGGTAGGAGATGAGCACAGAAAATTATGGAAACACTGAACAGGCCAGTCAGCAGCAGTGGAGGGAGAAGCAAGTTGACAATTCGAGGCAAAGGTACCTTGTCAGAACTGGGACAGGGAGGGAAGAGATATCGCAGCGGGGGAGGGGGGGCTGATTCTTGCTGGGACTGGGCAGAGCTGCTTCAGACTGGGTCTGCATTCTGATGAGGTTTACATTCAGAGAGCAGGGGCCGATTCCTACTCGAGGGGAACCGAGCTTCGGCAGTGCCCATCACATTGATGGTTGTTACACTAGGGTTTATGATCAGTGCAGGGCCAGCTACAAAAACATCAGGCCCAGGGTGGCTTCAGATTGCCTGTGGCTGGGTGGCTTCAGATGGGCTAGGAGTGGATGGCTTCAGTTTGTCTGTGACTGGGTGGCTTGTGGTCGTCTATGATTGGATAGATTGTGATTGACTGTGACTGGGTGGCTTGTGGTCGTCTATGATTGGATGGATTGTGGTTGACTGTGATTGGGTGGCTTGTGGTTGTCTATGATTGGATGGATTGTGATTGACTATGACTGTGTATCTGGTGATTGGCTGTGGCTGGGCAGTTTAAGATTGTCCTGATGGAAGGGACTCAGCCCAAATTGTCAAATGTTTATTCCTTTCCAGAGATGCTGCCTGACCTACTAAGTTCCTCCAGCATTTTGTGTGTTTTACTCTGGATTTCCAGCATCTACAAAATCTCTTGCATGCAGATGGGCAGCTTTAGATTGGACAGCCAATCAGCTGGCTGTGATTGGACAACATCAGACAGCCTGTAGCTGAGTAACTTTGCATTAGTTGTGCTCGTGGTGGGCTCCAAACTGACCAAAGTCAAGACTTCTTCTCTGTCACCATGGTCAGGGCATCTCTGATTGGCCATGGTGGTGGCGAGTTCAGCTTGTCCTGGATAGATTGGCTTCTGATTGGTCATAGTGAGTGGCTGGATTGGCCACAATCAGTTTGTAAAGTCCAGTGACATAACCGTTTGCATAAGGGCATCACCAGTTTCAGAGACATTTTAGATGTGAAATCTGTCTCCATTGTCCTGGTGGCCAAACACTGTAATTCCGATTCCCATTCCAATTCCGACATGTCGGTCCATGGGCTTCTCTTGTGCCAAGATAAGGCCACCCTCTGACTGAAGGAGCAATATCTTATATTCCATCTGAGTACCTTCCAATCTGATGGCATGAATATCGAGTTCTCTTTCCGGCCAACAAATTCAACCCTCCCCTCCATCCCTTCCTCTATTCCCCACTCTGACATTTCACTTGTTCTCACCTGTCTATCAGTTCCCCCTTGTCCCCTCTGCTTCTCTTCTCCTATCAGATTATTTCTTCTCCAGCCCTTGACTTTTCTCACCCAGCTGGCTTCACCTTCAACTATCACCTTCCAGCTAGCCTCTTTCCCTTCTCCCACCTTTTTATTCTGACATCTTCCCACTTCCTTCTCAGTCCTGACGAAGGGTGTCAGTCTGAAAAGTCGGCAGTTTATTCATCTCCAGTGATGCCGATTGACCTGCTGAGTTTTGTGTGAGTTGCTTTGGATTTCCAGCATTTGCAGGCTTCCTCACATCTGTCTCCATCTGCCACCTTCAATACTGATGGCACCAAACAGCTCGGCACTGCGTCTGTGCCAATAGGCAAGCACCCACTTACATTAACTCTACCCCGAATGCCACCTTGTTCTTCTACCTTCCACATCAACACTCTCTTCCACTTGTAGATGCAGGCACTTGCAATCCCTTGCTCAGTAGCTGAGAAACAACCCAACTATTCCCTTCCTTTCCACTGCAGTGGTCAAGGGCAGGGATAGGCCCTTCAGCCCATCGAGTCTGTGCAAACCCTCAACCACTCATTTACACCGATCCTATTTCTTTTCCATATTCCCATCCACTTCCCCCACAACAGTCTACCCCTCACCCACGCACCAAGGGCAAATTACAGTGATTGATTATCCCAACAACTCCACACGTCATTGGGATGTGGGAGGGAACCCCTCCCACCCCTCAATACACACACACACACACACACACACACACACACACCCCACTACCCATTGTGTCACCCTGTTGACTCCTCTGACACCCAATTGGTGTTCAAAGGCAATGAAGGATCTACAAGCACAAACCCTTCCAGCCTGACCGTGTCTCTTTTTATCTCCCGGCATCTACTCGTATTCTAGTGGCCATTGCTTTCCGGGGAGGCCTGACAAAGTTGGACAAAGGTCTTTGCTTAGGCTGGTGGTGATTACTGGCAGCTCAGGTTGACGTTGAGGTGTTCGCTGAGCTTGGCAATTAGCTTGCAAAGGTCTTTGCTTCTTGCCACAGCAAGCACAATGGGTGAGGGCGGTCTCTAATTATGCTGAATGGTTACATGAGACAGTGTGAAGGGTAGACAGGTTTATGAGATGGACTGTGCTGTGTCCAAAACTCCCCAGTTTCCTGCAGTCTTTCAAAGTTCAAAGTAAATTCAGTATCAAGGTATGTGTTTGTCACCATATACCACCCTGAGATTCATTGTTTTGTGCCCACTCGCAGCAGAACAAAGAAATACAATAACATCAATGAAAAACTGCACACGGGGACTAATGAGTAAAAGAAGGAAAACGGTGCACTGAAATACAAACAAACGAACAAACAACACTGAGAACATGAGCTGTGGAGTCCTGGAGAGTGAGCCTATAGGTTGTGGAATCAGTTCAGTGTTGAGGTGAGTGAAGTTGTCCACTGCCCACCGCTCAAAAACAGTTACTTTCCTCAAGCAGTAAGGCTGATCGACACCTCCATTCACAAATCCACCCACCATATACCCAATTACCACTCCTTTATCATTTCCTGTAAAAGTCCTTGTTTCACCTTGTATCTCCATCTCTCACCCTGGCTGCTAATCTCTCCCCGCACCGCAGAGCCCCACCTTCGCCCTCGGTCCCGCTCCTCCTCATGCACTGGGGCTCTCCATCCTTCCACACACACACCTCCTACCCCAGCCCACGTCAGCATGCTCCCTAGCTGTCCTCCCTCACAAGACACTGTACAATATGTTGACAAGCCTGATACTGGAATATACGACCAACCGCTGCTTTGTGTGTCCATTCTCCCACTCTCTCTGACTCTGCATGGCCAAAATCTCCCGCTAAGTCCTGGGGACATTTCACTACCTGGCAGATGCTAGATAAACTTCTTTTTCTCTCTATTATAATCTATTTCATTGCACTGCTGCTGCAAAGACAACAAATTTCATGATATACGCCAGTGATATTAAACCTGATCCTGATTCTGATTGAGGGAACAGCAAAGGTTAGAGTTTATTTGCACATTTAGTGACATAGTGTGGAGTAGGCCCTTCTGGTCCTTCAAGCTGCTCGGCGCTGCATCCCCCAACAACCCCGATTTAACTCTAACCTAATCACAGCACCATTTACAATGATCAATTGACGTCTTTGGACTCTGGGAGGAAACCTTCGCATTCCACAGGGAGGACATACAGAAGACGCCGGAATTAAATTCTGAATTCCGGCACGCCCGAGCGGTAATAGTCTCGTGTTAACTGTGGGGATAGAAAGGGGCGGGGAGTGAGATAAGATGGGGGAGTGGGTGAAAGGAGAGAAAATGGGAGCGGGATGAGAGAACGAAACAAAGCATGGGAGACAGAGGAGAATAAGAAGAGCAAGAAAAGACAGACAAAGAGAGTGAGAGGGAGAGAAAGGGGAGGCTTGAGGCAGAGAGGGTGGAGGAAGGGAGAGAGAAGACCAAACAAGATGGAGACCTAGGTTGGAGGACAGGGTGGGGCAGAGAATGGAACAGAAGGAGAATATGGGAGTGTGTGAGCAAAAGAGAGGGGGTGAGGACGAAAAGAATAAAGAGACGAAAACTGGAAGAGAGGCAGAAATCGGAAAACAGAGCGACACCAACATGGAAAGGAACAAGGAGAGAGAAAGATAAAGACAGAGAGAGAGAGAGACCGGGGAGGGTAAAGATAAAGACAGAGAGATAGAGAGGGTAAAGATAGAGAGAGTAACGATCAAGAGGGAGAGAGGTAAAGATAAAGACAGAGAAAAAGAGAGAAAGGTAAAGATAAGGACAGAGAGAGAGGTAAAGGTAAAGACAGAGAGAAAGAGAGAGGTAGAAAGATAGAGACAGAGAGATGATGATAAAGACAGAAAGGGAGGATGAAAGATAAACAGAGAGAGGTAGAAAGATAAAGACAGAAAGAGAGAAGCAGAAGAATGTAGAATCAGAGTCATGGACACGGGCAGACACAAGCACAGGCAGTTATTGATTCCCTCAGCCGGCAAAATATCAAATGACAGCGAGTCCACCAAACAGCGTGGCCATTGGGAGCCCGAAGATCGATGCAGTGACTGCGGTAAAAACACAGCCACAGTTTGCGACCCAAACAGACGCTCCAATTACCAGGAGCTTCTCGACAGTCAACACTAGCCACAGCAACGAGAAAAAATCATCAGACAGGCAGCAAAAGGGCAGCCCTGTGAAAGGACAGCGACTGTCGGCAGGCGGGGGTCACAGGAATAGAGCACAGATCAGACAGACTGGGGAGAGAATCCGTCACTGCAGCTTCTGAGAAAGATCCAAATACTGAACCAATAAACACCCCTTCTCTCTCAGCAGAGGCTGAAGCCTTTCTGAGGGGAAAAAAAAATTCTGATTTTATCAGAGATTTCCAAAAACAGCTGCTTATTCATGAACTCCACTAGAAAAACTTCAAACTTATCACTGGTACACCAGACAACCCGCACTGTAACACCGTCACAGCCCACACCCCTCACTGTGACACTGACACACCCACACCCCTCACTGTGACACCGACACACCCACACCCTCACTGTGACACTGACACACCCCACACCCCTCACTGTGACACTGACACACCCACACCCCTCACTGTGACACCGACACACCAACACCCTCACTGTGACACTGACACACCCCACACCACTCACTGTGACACTGACACACCCACACCCTCACTGTGACACTGACACACCCCACACCCCTCACTGTGACACCGACACACCCACACCCTCACTGTGACACCGACACACCCCACACCCCTCACTGTGACACTGACACACCCACACCCTCACTGTAACACTGACACACCCCACACCCCTCACTGTGACACCGACACACCCACACCCTCACTGTGACACTGACACACCCCACACCCCACACTATGACACTGACACACCCCACACCCCTCACTGTGACACCGACACACCCACACCCTCACTGCGACACTGACACACCCCACACCCCTCACTGTGACACTGACACACCCACACCCTCACTGTGACACTGACACACCCCACACCCCTCACTGTGACACTGACACACCCAACACCCCTCACTGTGACAGTGACACACCCACACCCCTCACTGTGACACTGACACACCCCACACCCCTCACTGTGACACCGACACACCCACACCCTCACTGTGACACTGACACACCCCACACCCCTCACTGTGACACTGACACACCCACACCCTCACTGTGACACTGACACACCCCACACCCCTCACTGTGACACTGACACACCCACACCCACACTGTGACACTGACACACCCCACACCCCTCACTGTGACACTGACACACCCAACACCACTCACTGTGACACTGACACTCCCCACACCCTCACTATGACACTGACACACCCCACACCCCTCACTGTGACACTGACACACCCACACCCTCACTGTGACACTGACACACCCCACACCCCTCACTGTGACAGTGACACACCCAACACCCCTCACTGTGACACTGACACTCCCCACACCCTCACTATGACACTGACACACCCCACACCCCTCACTGTGACACTGACACACCCCACACCTTCACTGTGACACTGACACACCCCACACCCCTCACTGTGACACTGACACACCCAACACCCCTCACTGTGACACTGACACTCCCCACACCCTCACTATGACACTGAAACACCCCACACCCCTCACTGTGACACTGACACACCCCACACCCCTCACTGTGACACCGACACACCCACACCCTCACTGTGACACTGACACACCCCACACCCCTCACTGTGACACTGACACACCCACACCCTCACTGTGACACTGACACACCCAACACCCCTCACTGTGACACTGACACTCCCCACACCCTCACTATGACACTGACACACCCCACACCCCTCACTGTGACACTGACACACCCCACACCTTCACTGTGACACTGACACACCCCACACCCCTCACTGTGACACTGACACACCCCACACCTTCACTGTGACACTGACACACCCACACCCTCACTGTGACACTGACACACCCCACACCCCTCACTGTGACACTGACACACCCAACACCCCTCACTGTGACACTGACACACCCCACACCCTCACTGTGACACTGACATACCCCACACCCCTCACTGTGACACTGACACACCCAACACCCCTCACTGTGACACTGACACTCCCCACACCCTCACTGTGACACTGACACACTCAACACCCCTCACTGTGACACTGACACTCCCCACACCTTCACTGTGGCACTGATACATCCCACACCCCTCACTGTGACACTGACACTCCCCACACCCTCACTGTGACACTGATACACTCAACACCCCTCACTGTGACACTGACACACCCAACACCCCTCACTGTGACACTGACACACCCCACACCCCTCACTGTGACACTGACACACCCACACCCTCACTGTGACACTGACACACCCCACACCCCTCACTGTGACACTGACACACCCAACACCCCTCACTGTGACACTGACACTCCCCACACCCTCACTGTGACACTGACACACCCCACACCCCTCACAGTGACACTGACACACCCCACACCCCTCACTGTGACACTGACACACCCAACACCCCTCACTGTGACACTGACACACCCCACACCCCTCACTGTGACACTGACACACCCCACACCCCTCACTGTGACACTGACACACCCCACACCCCTCACTGTGACACTGACACACCCACACCCTCACTGTGACACTGACACACCCCCACCCCTCACTGTGACACTGACACACCCACACCCTCACTGTGACACTGACACACCCCACACCCCTCACTGTGACACTGACACACCCACACCCTCACTGTGACACTGACACACCCAACACCCCTCACTGTGACACTGACACTCCACACACCCTCACTATGACACTGACACACCCCACACCCCTCACTGTGACACTGACACACCCCACACCTTCACTGTGACACTGACACACCCCACACCCTCACTATGACACTGACACACCGCGCACCCCTCACTGTGACACTGACACACCCCACACCTTCACTGTGACACTGACACACCCACACCCTCACTGTGACACTGACACACCCCACACCCCTCACTGTGACACTGACACACCCCACACCCACACTGTGACACTGACACACCCAACACCCCTCACTGTGACACTGACACTCCCCACACCCTCACTGTGACACTGACACACCCCACACCCCTCACTGTGACACTGACACACCCCACACCTTCACTGTGACACTGACACACCCCACACCCCTCACTGTGACACTGACACACCCAACACCCCTCACTGTGACACTGACACACCCCACACCTTCACTGTGACACTGACACACCCACACCCTCACTGTGACACTGACACACCCAACACCCCTCACTGTGACACTGACACTCCCCACACCCCACACTGTGACACTGACACACCCCACACCCCTCACTGTGACACCGACACACCCACACCCTCACTGTGACACTGACACACCCCACACCCCTCACTGTGACACTGACACACCCACACCCTCACTGTGACACTGACACACCCCACACCCCTCACTGTGACACTGACACATACCACACCCTCACTGTGACACTGACACACCCCACACCCCTCACTGTGACACCGACACACACCACACCCTCACTGTGACACTGACACACCCCACACCCCTCACTGTGACACTGACACACCCACACCCTCACTGTGACACTGACACACCCAACACCCCTCACTGTAATACTGACACTCCCCACACCCTCACTGTGACACTGACACACCCACACCCTCACTGTGACACTGACACACCCAACACCCCTCACTGTGACACTGACACTCCCCACACCCTCACTATGACACTGACTCACCCCACACCCCTCACAGTGACACTGACACACCCCACACCTTCACTGTGACACTGACACACCCACACCCTCACTGTGACACTGACACACCCAACACCCCTCACTGTGACACTGACACTCCACACACCCTCACTATGACACTGACACACCCCACACCCCTCACTGTGACACTGACACACCCCACACCTTCACTGTGACACTGACACACCCCACACCCTCACTATGACACTGACACACCCCACACCCCTCACTGTGACACTGACACACCCCACACCTTCACTGTGACACTGACACACCCACACCCTCACTGTGACACTGACACACCCCACACCCCTCACTGTGACACTGACACACCCAACACCCCTCACTGTGACACTGACACTCCCCACACCCTCACTGTGACACTGACACACCCCACACCCCTCACTGTGACACTGACACACCCCACACCTTCACTGTGACACTGACACACCCCACACCCCTCACTGTGACACTGACACACCCAACACCCCTCACTGTGACACTGACACTCCCCACACCCTCACTATGACACTGACACACCCCACACCCCTCACTGTGACACTGACACACCCCACACCTTCACTGTGACACTGACACACCCACACCCTCACTGTGACACTGACACACCCCACACCCCTCACTGTGACACTGACACACCCAACACCCCTCACTGTGACACTGACACACCCCACACCTTCACTGTGACACTGACACACCCACACCCTCACTGTGACACTGACACACCCCACACCCCTCACTGTGACACTGACACACCCAACACCCCTCACTGTGACACTGACACTCCCCACACCCTCACTGTGACACTGATACATCCCACACCCCTCACTGTGACACTGACACTCCCCACACCCTCACTGTGACACTGATACACTCAACACCCCTCACTGTGACACTGACACACCCAACACCCCTCACTGTAATACTGACACTCCCCACACCCTCACTGTGACACTGACACACCCCACACCCCTCACTGTGACACTGACACACCCAACACCACTCACTGTGACACTGACACACCCCACACCTTCACTGTGACACTGACACACCCACACCCTCACTGTGACACTGACACACCCCACACCCCTCACTGCGACACTGACACTCCCCACACCCTCACTGTGACACTGATACATCCCACACCCCTCACTGTGACACTGACACTCCCCACACGCTCAATGTGACACTGATACACTCAACACCCCTCACTGTGACACTGACACACCCAACACCCCTCACTGTAATACTGACACTCCCCACACCCTCACTGTGACACTGACACACCCCACACCCCTCACTGTGACACTGACACACCCAACACCCCTCACTGTGACACTGACACTCCCCACACCCTCACTATGACACTGACACACCCCACACCCCTCACTGTGACACTGACACACCCCACACCTTCACTGTGACACTGACACACCCCACACCTTCACTGTGACACTGACACACCCACACCCTCACTGTGACACTGACACACCCCACACCCCTCACTGTGACACTGACACTCCCCACACCCTCACTGTGACACTGACACACCCCACACCCCTCACTGTGACACTGATACTCCCCACACCCTCACTGTGACACTGACACACCCAACACCCCTCACTGTGACACTGACACTCCCCACACCCTCACTGTGACACTGACACACCCCACACCCCTCACTGTGACACTGACACACCCAACACCCCTCACTGTGACACTGACACTCCCCACACCCTCACTGTGACACTGACACTGTGACACTACAACACCCCTCACTGTGACACTGATACACCACACTCCCCACACCCTCACTGTGACACTGATACACTCCCACACCCCTCACTGTGACACTGACACACCCAACACCCCTCACTGTGACACTGACACTCCCCACACCCTCACTATGACACTGACACACCCCACACCCCTCACTGTGACACTGACACACCCCACACCCCTCACTGTGACACTGACACACCCCACACCCTCACTATGACACTGACACACCCCACACCCCTCACTGTAACACTGACACTCCCCACACCCTCACTGTGACACTGACACACCCACACCCTCACTGTGACACTGACACACCCCACACCCCTCACTGTGACACTGACACACCCAACACCCCTCACTGTGACACTGACACTCCCCACACCCTCACTATGACACTGACACACCCCACACCCCTCACTGTGACACTGACACACCCCACACCTTCACTGTGACACTGACACACCCACACCCTCACTGTGACACTGACACACCCCACACCCCTCACTGTGACACCGACACACCCACACCCTCACTGTGACACTGACACACCCCACACCCCTCACTGTGACACTGACACACCCACACCCTCACTGTGACACTGACACACCCAACACCCCTCACTGTGACACTGACACTCCCCACACCCTCACTATGACACTGACACACCCCACACCCCTCACTGTGACACTGACACACCCCACACCTTCACTGTGACACTGACACACCCCACACCCTCACTGTGACACTGACACACCCCACACCCCTCACTGTGACACTGACACACCCAACACCCCTCACTGTGACACTGACACACCCCACACCCTCACTGTGACACTGACACACCCCACACCCCTCACTGTGACACTGACACACCCCACACCCCTCACTGTGACACTGACACACCCAACACCCCTCACTGTGACACTTACACACCCCACACCCTCACTGTGACACTGACACACCCCACACCCCTCACTGTGACACTGACACTCCCCACACCCCTCACTGTGACACTGACACACTCAACACCCCTCACTGTGACACTGACACACCCAACACCCCTCACTGTGACACTGACACTCACCACACACACACCCCACACTGTGACACTGACACACCCCACACCCCTCACTGTGACACTGACACACCCACACCCTCACTGTGACACTGACACACCCCACACCCCTCACTGTGACACTGACACACCCACACCCTCACTGTGACACTGACACGCCCCACACCCCTCACTGTGACACTGACACTCCCCACACCCTCACTGTGACACTGACACACCCCACACCCCTCACTGTGACACTGACACACCCCACACCCTCACTGTGACACTGACACACCCCACTCCCCTCACTGTGACACTGACACACCCACACCCTCACTGTGACACTGACACTCCCCACACCCTCACTGTGACACTGACACACCCCACACCCTCACTGTGACACTGACACAACCAACACCCCTCACTGTGACACTGACACTCCCCACACCCTCACTATGACACTGACACACCCCACACCCCTCACTGTGACACTGACACACCCCACACCTTCACTGTGACACTGACACACCCCACACCCTCACTATGACACTGACACACCCCACACCCCTCACTGTGACACTGACACACCCCACACCCTCACTGTGACACTGACACACCCACACCCTCACTGTGACACTGACACACCCCACACCCCTCACTGTGACACTGACACACCCAACACCCCTCACTGTGACACTGACACTCCCCACACCCTCACTGTGACACTGACACACCCCACACCCCTCACTGTGACACTGACACACCCCACACCTTCACTGTGACACTGACACACCCCACACCCCTCACTGTGACACTGACACACCCAACACCCCTCACTGTGACACTGACACTCCCCACACCCTCACTATGACACTGACACACCCCACACCCCTCACTGTGACACTGACACACCCCACACCTTCACTGTGACACTGACACACCCACACCCTCACTGTGACACTGACACACCCCACACCCCTCACTGTGACACTGACACACCCAACACCCCTCACTGTGACACTGACACACCCCACACCTTCACTGTGACACTGACACACCCACACCCTCACTGTGACACTGACACACCCCACACCCCTCACTGTGACACTGACACACCCAACACCCCTCACTGTGACACTGACACTCCCCACACCCTCACTGTGACACTGATACATCCCACACCCCTCACTGTGACACTGACACTCCCCACACCCTCACTGTGACACTGATACACTCAACACCCCTCACTGTGACACTGACACACCCAACACCCCGCACTGTAATACTGACACTCCCCACACCCTCACTGTGACACTGACACACCCCACACCCCTCACTGTGACACTGACACACCCAACACCACTCACTGTGACACTGACCACCCTCACGTACACTACACCCCACCCTCACTACACCCCACACCTTCACTGTGACACTGACACACCCACACCCTCACTGTGACACTGACACACCCCACACCCCTCACTGCGACACTGACACTCCCCACACCCTCACTGTGACACTGATACATCCCACACCCCTCACTGTGACACTGACACTCCCCACACGCTCAATGTGACACTGATACACTCAACACCCCTCACTGTGACACTGACACACCCAACACCCCTCACTGTAATACTGACACTCCCCACACCCTCACTGTGACACTGACACACCCCACACCCCTCACTGTGACACTGACACACCCAACACCCCTCACTGTGACACTGACACTCCCCACACCCTCACTATGACACTGACACACCCCACACCCCTCACTGTGACACTGACACACCCCACACCTTCACTGTGACACTGACACACCCCACACCCTCACTGTGACACTGACACACCCCACACCCCTCACTGTGACACTGACACACCCCACACCCCTCACTGTGACACTGACACACCCAACACCCCTCACTGTGACACTGACACTCCCCACACCCTCACTGTGACACTGACACACCCCACACCCCTCACTGTGACACTGATACTCCCCACACCCTCACTGTGACACTGACACACTCAACACCCCTCACTGTGACACTGACACTCCCCACACCCTCACTGTGACACTGACACACCCCACACCCCTCACTGTGACACTGACACACCCAACACCCCTCACTGTGACACTGACACTCCCCACACCCTCACTGTGACACTGACAAACTCAACACCCCTCACTGTGACACTGACACTCCCCACACCCTCACTGTGACACTGATACATCCCACACCCCTCACTGTGACACTGACACTCCCCACACCCTCACTGTGACACTGATACACTCAACACCCCTCACTGTGACACTGACACACCCAACACCCCTCACTGTAATGCTGCACTCCCCACACCCTCACTGTGACACTGACACACCCCACACCCCTCACTGTGACACTGACACACCCAACACCCCTCACTGTGACACTGACACTCCCCACACCCTCACTATGACACTGACACACCCCACACCCCTCACTGTGACACTGACACACCCCACATCTTCACTGTGACACTGACACACCCACACCCTCACTGTGACACTGACACACCCCACACCCCTCACTGTGACACTGACACACCAAACACCCCTCACTGTGACACTGACACACCCCACACCTTCACTGTGACACTGACACACCCACACCCTCACTGTGACACTGACACACCCCACACCCCTCACTGTGACACTGACACACCCAACACCCCTCACTGTGACACTGACACTCCCCACACCCTCACTGTGACACTGACACACCCCACACCCCTCACTGTGACACTGACACTCCCCACACCCTCACTATGACACTGACACACCCCACACCCCTCACTGTGACACTGACACACCCCACACCTTCACTGTGACACTGACACACCCACACCCCTCACTGTGACACTGACACACCCCACACCCCTCACTGTGACACCGACACACCCACACCCTCACTGTGACACTGACACACCCCACACCCCTCACTGTGACACTGACACACCCACACCCTCACTGTGACACTGACACACCCAACACCCCTCACTGTGACACTGACACTCCCCACACCCTCACTATGACACTGACACACCCCACACCCCTCACTGTGACACTGACACACCCCACACCTTCACTGTGACACTGACACACCCCACACCCCTCACTGTGACACTGACACACCCCACACCCCTCACTGTGACACTGATACACCCCACACCCTCACTGTGACACTGACACACCCACACCCTCACTGTGACACTGACACACCCCACACCCCTCACTGTGACACTGACACACCCCACACCCCTCACTGTGACACTGACACACCCAACACCCCTCACTGTGACACTGACACTCCCCACACCCTCACTGTGACACTGACACACCCCACACCCCTCACTGTGACACTGACACACCCCACACCTTCACTGTGACACTGACACACCCACACCCTCACTGTGACACTGACACACCCCACACCCCTCACTGTGACACTGACACACCCAACACCCCTCACTGTGACACTGACACACCCCACACCCTCACTGTGACACTGACACACCCCACACCCCTCACTGTGACACTGACACACCCAACACCCCTCACTGTGACACTGACACTCCCCACACCCTCACTGTGACACTGACACACCCCACACCCCTCACTGTGACACTGACACACCCACACCCTCACTGTGACACTGACACACCCCACACCCCTCACTGTGACACTGACACACCCCACACCCTCACTGTGACACTGACACACCCCACACCCCTCACTGTGACACTGACACACCCCACACCCTCACTGTGACACTGACACACCCCACACCCCTCACTGTGACACTGACACACCCACACCCTCACTGTGACACTGACACACCCCACACCCCTCACTGTGACACTGACACACCCCACACCCTCACTGTGACACTGACACACCCAACACCCCCTCACTGTGACACTGACACACCCGACACACCCCTCACTGTGACACTGACACACCCACACCCCTCACTGTGACACTGACACACCCAACACCCCTCACTGTGACACTGACACTCCCCACACCCTCACTATGACACTGACACACCCCACACCCCTCACTGTGACACTGACACACCCCACACCTTCACTGTGACACTGACACACCCCACACCCCTCACTGTGACACTGACACACCCAACACCCCTCACTGTGACACTGACACTCCCCACACCCTCACTGTGACACTGACACACCCACACCCCTCACTGTGACACTGACACACCCCACACCCCTCACTGTGACACTGACACACCCCACACCCTCACTGTGACACTGACACACCCCACACCCCTCACTGTGACACTGACACACCCCACACCTTCACTGTGACACTGACACACCCACACCCTCACTGTGACACTGACACACCCCACACCCCTCACTGTGACACTGACACACCCAACACCCCTCACTGTGACACTGACACTCCCCACACCCTCACTGTGACACTGACACACCCCACACCCCTCACTGTGACACTGACACACCCCACACCTTCACTGTGACACTGACACACCCCACACCCCTCACTGTGACACTGACACACCCAACACCCCTCACTGTGACACTGACACTCCCCACACCCTCACTATGACACTGACACACCCCACACCCCTCACTGTGACACTGACACACCCCACACCTTCACTGTGACACTGACACACCCACACCCTCACTGTGACACTGACACACCCCACACCCCTCACTGTGACACTGACACACCCAACACCCCTCACTGTGACACTGACACACCCCACACCTTCACTGTGACACTGACACACCCCACACCCCTCACTGTGACACTGACACACCCCACACCCCTCACTGTGACACTGACACACCCAACACCCCTCACTGTGACACTGACACTCCCCACACCCTCACTGTGACACTGACACACCCCACACCCCTCACTGTGACACTGACACTCCCCACACCCTCACTGTGACACTGATACACTCAACACCCCTCACTGTGACACTGACACACCCAACACCCCTCACTGTAATACTGACACTCCCCACACCCTCACTGTGACACTGACACACCCCACACCCCTCACTGTGACACTGACACACCCAACACCCCTCACTGTGACACTGACACACCCCACACCTTCACTGTGACACTGACACACCCACACCCCTCACTGTGACACTGACACACCCCACACCCCTCACTGTGACACTGACACTCCCCACACCCTCACTGTGACACTGACACATCCCACACCCCTCACTGTGACACTGACACTCCCCACACCCTCACTGTGACACTGACACACTCAACACCCCTCACTGTGACACTGACACACCCAACACCCCTCACTGTGACACTGACACTCCCCACACCCTCACTGTGACACTGACACACCCCACACCCCTCACTGTGACACTGACACACCCAACACCCCTCACTGTGACACTGACACTCCCCACACCCTCACTGTGACACTGACACACCCCACACCCCTCACTGTGACACTGACACACCCCACACCTTCACTGTGACACTGACACACCCACACCCTCACTGTGACACTGACACACCCCACACCCCTCACTGTGACACTGACACACCCAACACCCCTCACTGTGACACTGACACTCCCCACACCCCTCACTGTGACACTGACACACCCCACACCCCTCACTGTGACACTGACACTCCCCACACCCTCACTGTGACACTGACACACCCCACACCCCTCACTGTGACACTGACACTCCCCACACCCTCACTGTGACACTGACACACTCAACACCCCTCACTGTGACACTGACACTCCCCACACCCTCACTGTGACACTGATACATCCCACACCCCTCACTGTGACACTGACACACCCAACACCCCTCACTGTGACACTGACACTCCCCACACCCTCACTGTGACACTGACACACTCAACACCCCTCACTGTGACACTGACACTCCCCACACCCTCACTGTGACACTGATACATCCCACACCCCTCACTGTGACACTGACACTCCCCACACCCTCACTGTGACACTGATACACTCAACACCCCTCACTGTGACACTGACACACCCAACACCCCTCACTGTAATACTGACACTCCCACACCCTCACTGTAACACTGACACTCCCCACACCCTCACTGTGACACTGACACACCCCACACCCCTCACTGTGACACTGACACTCCCCACACCCTCACTGTGACACTGACACACCCCACACCCCTCACTGTGACACTGACACACCCAACACCCCTCACTGTGACACTGACACACCCCACACCCCTCACTGTAACACTGACACTCCCCACACCCTCACTGTGACACTGACACACCCCACACCCCTCACTGTGACTCTGACACACCCAACGCCCCTCACTGTAACACTGACACTCCCCACACCCTCACTGTGACACTGACACACCCCACACCCCTCACTGTGACACTGACACACCCCACACCCCTCACTGTAACACTGACACTCCCCACACCCTCACTGTGACACTGACACACCCCACAACCCCCACTAAACACTGATAGCCCCCACCCTCTACTGTTTGCCGCTCTCTGAATTTCCCAATTTCCAATTTCCAATTTCCCTTTTCCTATAACACACATCAAAGTTGCTGGTGAACGCAGCAGGCCAGGCAGCATCTCTAGGAAGAGGTACAGTCGACGTTTCAGGCCGAGACCCTTCGTCAGGACTAACTGAGGGAAGAGTTAGTAAGAGATCTTTGATGTGTGTTGCTTGAATTTCCAGCATCTGCAGAATTCCTGTTGTTTCCCTTTTCCTATAGCTCTGATGTCACGTTTCTGCAGAATGAGTCCAAGACAGTACAAGTCCGCATCTGGATAACTGAATGTCATGTCTCACCAGTTGCTATATCGGGAAGAGGAGCTGATACATCAAATGGATGTATCTCTTGGCTAACGACACTGCGTATTCATTGAATGTCACGTTTCACACCTCCTCGCAGTGAAATATTAGATTGAGTGCCAGCGAAGCACTCTCTCAGCGATGACTTCATGTGAATGGCAATGTTTCATTTGGCAGCTGGCCTGCTCACTTTCTGTGTGAGTGTAGCAGGGAGAGAGTGAGCAGAGCTGCAAGTGATCCAGAGCGGCTGTCAGAATCAGCTTCGTTATCCCTGACATACCTCTCAAAATGTCTTGTTTAGTCGCAGCAGTACAGCGCAATGCATTTAAAAATTACTGTATGTTATAATAAGAAATTTAATTGAAATTTAAAGCATTTCAAGAATGAGCTGCCAGTGCAAGTGGTTAATGCGAGCTCGATTTCAATATTTAAGAGACGCTTGGATGGGTACATGGATGGCAGGGGTATGGACGGTCATGGACCAGTGCAGGTTGATAGCAGTGGGGAACTTGAATAGTTTGCATGGATTGAGAGGGCTGAAGGGCCTTTCAGTGCTGGACTTTTCCGTGACTCTGCCTAATTAATTAATTAATGTAGAGATACAGTGCGGAACAAACTCTTCCGGCCATTCAAGCTGTGGCACCTGCCACCCACCTATTTAACCCCAGCCTAATCATCCATCAGTCCACAATGACCAATTAACTGCTACGTGTTTGGACTGTGGGAGGAAACAGGAGCACCCGGAGGAAACCCACGCAGTCATGGGAAAGAACGGCTGTTGCTGGAGTTGAACTCTGAACTCTGACGCCCCCAGCCGTTAGCGCATTACACTGACTGCTTCACTGCTGTGGCCCCAATATCTGCTGTGTGTGTGTGTGTGTGTGTGTATGGTTGTATCTGTGTCTATGTCTGTAGGTTTGTCAGTCTGTGTGTGTGTGCGTGTCTATGCCTATGTGTTTGTCAGTCTGTGTGTGTCAATGTGTGTGTGTGTGTGTGTGTGTGTGTGTATGGTTGTATCTGTGTGTCTGTGTTTGCCTGTTTGTGTATGTGTATGAATGTGTGTGTGTGTGCTTGTGCATGTGTGTGTATATGTGTGTCTCTGAATGTGTGTGTGTGTGTGTGTATATATGTGTGTGTGAGTGTCTGTGTGTCTGTACACACACACACAGAACTGTGCAAAAGTCTTCAGCAGATATACAAAATTTTGCACAGCACTGTATTTGTCAACATTGGGCAGGGAGCGAGTTTATTAATCTGAAGATTACAAAGGATGTTGGGAATGGTGAGGGTGGAGCGCCAAGGGAGGGATGTGGGACAGGTTGCAGAGAAGGAGTGCCGGCGTGGAGAGCCGTCGCGGGTGCAGAGGGATAGTAATTCAGCCACAATGAAATGGTGAAGCAGCCCCTATGTTAATGAGAGGGGTCAGAGGAGAATGGCCAGACTGGTTCAGGCTGACAGGAAGGCGACAGTAACTCAAATAACCACACGATGTGCAGAAGAGCATCTCTGAACACACAACATGTTGACTCTTGAAGTGGGTGGGCTACAGCAGCAGAAGACCACAAACATACACCCAGTGGCCACTTTACTAGGTACAGGAGGTTCCCAATAAAGTGGTCACTGAGTGCACAATGCTCGTGTTTAGTAGGGCTAGAACCTGGGAGGAGCTGATGGGAATGAGGGAGAGTGGGAGAGAACACAGAAGAGTACAGGCCCTTCGGCTCACAATGTTGTGCCAACCAGCTAAAAAGCAAATAAAAAATATCCCAACACTAATCCCTCACACCATGTCCAAATCCCTCCACCTTCCTCATATCCATCTGCCTATCCAAACCTCTCTCAAAAGCCTCTAACGTAAACCTCCTCTGCACCCTCTCCAAAGACTCAACATGCTTCCTATAGTGGGGCAACCGGAACTGTGTGTAGTACTATAGATGTGGCCTAACTCGAGTTCTATAAAGTTGCAACATAACCTCCTGACGTTTGAACTCAATGCCCAGACTAATAAAAGCAAGCGTTCCTTTAGCCTTCTTAACCACCTCATTGACCTGTGCAGCCACTTTATAGGAGCTATGAAATTGGATTCCAAGATCCCTCTGCTCACAACCCTGTAAAGGATCTTGCCCTTAACAGTGTATTTGCATTTGCCCTTCCAAGGTGCAACACCTCACGTTTATCTGAGTCACTGCACAGAAACAGAGGTGTGGGTCTGTTGCTGTGAGAGCTAGGGTAGCCTGAATGGGCCAAACAATCTCTGAAGAGGTGTAAAATATAAAATCTTCCCTTGTTCCAAGTAGCCCGGTTAAATCACGTGCAAATCAAGACCCAAGAGCAGGCGCTTGCTCTTTGCAGACCGAGCTCCCTCTGCCCGTTTGCTGAGGGAAATCTCTCCTCGTGAGAACAAGGGCCAACCCACGTGGTTTGTCAGCGAGCCCGTTTCCATGCCAACCAAACTAAAATGGATTATCGGCCCTCCAAGTCCCTTTCACTAAATCCCTCCATTGGCAGCCGACAGCAGCTTGATAAAATTTTTGTTTTCGATGAAAGAGCAAAACAACCATGAAAAGGAGCCCAGGCTTCATTCGGGGCCTACTGTAGGCCTGATCCACAGTTTGATTTGCATTTTGTTTCTCTGTTCTACAGTACAACATAGGAACAGGCCCTTTGGCCCATCAACATGACGTCAGTCTAGCTGATCCCATCTGCCTGTAGATGGTCAATATCCCTGCATTTCCTGCATATTCATCTGTCTACAAGCTTCTTGAATGCCTCCATTGTTTCTGTCTCCACTACCACCCCGGCGGACGATTGCAGGCACATAGAACATAGAACAGTACTGCACAAGAGGAGGCCCTTTGGCCCACAGTTTTAATTAAACGAGTAATAAACACCCGATTAACTTAGTCCCTGCAGTTTACACAAGGTCCACGTCTCTGTTCCTTGCACATTCATGTGTCTGTCTGACAGCCTCTTAAACTGTGAACGCAGTGTTAGCATTTATTTCAAGAGTTCAAGAATATAAAAAGCAAGGATGTAATGTTGAGACTTTATAAAGCACTGGTGATGCCTCACTAGGAGTATTGTGAGCAGTTTTGGGCCCCTTATCTTAGAAAGGATGTGCTGATATTGGAGAGGGTTCTACGGAGGCTCATGGGACTGATTCCAGGATTGAAAGGGTTATCACATGAGAAGTGTTTGATGGCTCTGGGCCTGTACTCACTGGAATTTAGAGGAATGAGGGGGGAATCTCATTGAAACCTATTGAATGTTGAAGTGGATGTAAAGAAGATGTTTCCTATGGTAGGACCAGAGAGCACAGCCTCAGAACAGAGGGAGATTTACTAAGAACGGAGATGAGGAGGAATTTATTCAACCAGAGAGTGATGTATCAGTGGAATTCATTGCCACTGATGGCTGTGGTGGCCAGTCATTGGGCATATTTAAGGCAGAGGTTGATAGGTTCTCGATTAGTCAGGACATGAAGGGTTGCGGGGAGAAGGCAGGAGACTGGGGCTGAGAGGGAAATGGATCAGCCATGATGAAACAGCGGAGCAGACATGATGGGCCAAATGGTCTAATTTTGCTCATAGTCTAAATTTTATATCAAAGAACGTATTTGCCTCTGTATACTACTTTGAGATTCATTTTCATGCAGGCATTTACAAGAAAATAAAGAAATACAAAATAACTACCACCAGTGGTGTTAAACACCACTATTGTATCTGCCTCTACCACTACTCCTGGAACCCAATTCAGACTCTCCACATGAAAAACTTTGCCCCACACATCTCCTTTAAACCTTTCCCCTCTCATCTTAAAGTTGTGCCCTGTACCCCAATTGTGCACCCCCATCTCTGCCTCTTACAACTTTGGCCCCCTGTAATTGATGCAGGAGCCCCTCGTGTGCGCAGACAGGATGGCTGTGATCTCATCGAATGGAGGAGCACGCTTGAGACATGCGGAGGTCTCTTCCTGCTCCTCTGTGGTACGTCTCCATGGACTCCCTCCCTGTCAGCCAAGCTGGGTTGGGCAACTCCAAGTGGTGTTAGGAACCATTTCTTTTTACTTCATATGTCAACGACTTGGATGAGGAGCAGGTAGTTTTGAGGAAGTAGAGAAAGGACAAAGAAGTGGTAGATGAAATACAGTATCGCCAAGTGTATGGTCATGCACTTTGGTAGAAGAAATGGAAGTATAGATTATTTTCTAAATGGAGAGAAAATTCAAAGATCTGAGGTGCAAAGGGACTTGGGAGTCCTCGTGCAGGATTCCCGAAAGGTTGAGTCGATGGTGAGTAAGGCAAATGTGATGTTAGCATTCATTTCAAGAGGACTTGAATACAAAATCAAGGATGTAATTTTAATCCTTTATAAAGCACTGGTGAGGTCTCGCTTGGAGTATTGTGAGTAGTTTTTGGCCCCTTATCTAAGAAGGGACGTGCTGACATTGGAGAGGGTTCAAAGGAGGTTCACGAAAATGATTTCAGGATTGGATGGCTTGTCATATGAAGAATGCTTGATGGCTTTGGGCCTTTATTCACTGGAGTTCAGAAGAATGAGGGGTGACAGCATTGAAACCTATCGAACGTTGAAAGCCCTTGATAGGCCAGATGTGGAGAGGATGTAGGGGAGTCTAAGACCAGAGGACACAGCCTCAGAATAGAGGGGCGTCCATTTAGAACGGAGATGAGGAGGAATTTCTTTAGCCAGAAGTGGTGAATCAGTGGCATTCATTGCCACAGGCAGCAATTCATTATAGAGGCTGAGTCACTGGGTATATTTAAGGCAGGGACTCCTGATTTGTCTGGGCAGACAGGGATACAGGGGAAGGCAGGAGACTGGGCTAAAAGGGAAACGGATCAGCCAAGCGGAGCAGACTCTATGAGCCAATTAGCCAAATTTGATTTCTATATTATAGAACAGTACAGCACAAGAACAGGCCCTTCAGCCAGCATGGCAATGCTGACCGCCAAACCAAATTAAAAGTAATCTTATCTGTGTAAGCGGAACAAGTGCTACACATGCCCTTAAATTTCCTCCCTTACCACCATTCAGGGCCCCAAACAGTCCTTCCAGGTGAGGCGACACTTCACCTGTGAGTCGGTTGGGGTGATATACTGCGTCCGGTGCTCCCGATGTGGCCTTCTATATATTGGCAAGACCCAACGCAGACTGGGAGACCGCTTTGCTGAACACCTACGCTCTGTCCGCCAGAGAAAGCAGGATCTCCCAGTGGCCACACGTTTTAATTCCACATCCCATTCCCATTCTGACATGTCTATCCACGGCCTGCTCTACTGTAAAGATGAAGCCACACTCAAGTTGGAGGAACAGCACCTTATATTCCGTCTGGGTAGCCTCCAACCTGATGGCATGAACATCGACTTCTCTAACTTCCGCTAATGCCCCACCTCCCCCTCATACCCCATCTGTTACTTATTTTTATACACACATTCTTTCTCTCACTCTCCTTTTTCTCCCTCTGTCCCTCTGAATATACCCCTTGCCCATCCTCTGGGTCCCCCCCCCTTGTCTTTCTTCCCGGACCTCCTGTCCCATGATCCTCTCATATCCCCTTTGCCTATCACCTGTCCAGCTCTTGGCTCCATCCCTCCCCCTCCTGTCTTCTCCTATCATTTTGTATCTCCCCCTCCCCCTCCCACTTTCAAATCCCTTACTCACTCTTCCTTCAGTTAGTCCTGACGAAGGGTCTCGGCCTGAAACGTCGACTGCACCTCTTCCTAGAGATGCTGCCTGGCCTGCTGCGTTCACCAGCAACTTTTATGTGTGTTGCTTAAAAGTAAGCTCTTCTGCTTGCCCATGATCCAGATCCCTCAATTCCCTGCATTTTAGTAACACCCTCTTAAACTCCTCTTGGAGTCTTACCACTAACCGAGGGGTCTGTGGACCCCAGGTTGGAAACCCCTGCTTTAAGCTCTCCTTATAGCTAGTAATCCACCGCTTCTGCACCCCTTCTGAGGCCTCCACATCCTTTCCGTGATGGGGCAACCAGAGATGCTCACAGTTCTCCAAGTGTAGCCTAATCAAAGTTTTATAAGCTGCAACGTGATTCATAACTCTTACAGTCAATGCCCAGACCGACGAAGGCAAGCATGTGGTATACAAACCTTTCCTCCCTACATTAGACAAGCATGCTCTAGTCCTTGACGATGCTCTCTCTCCCACTTCCCACAGCCCTGCTCAGTCAGCACAGCTGTGTTTCCCTTCCAATAGTCACTTTGATACAGCCCACTACGTCACGGGTAAAACCCTCCCAACCACCGAGCACATCTCCACGAAACTCTGTCACGGTCGCATTGGTATGGAAACACCAATGCCCTTGAACAGGAAGTCCTACAAAAAGTAGTGGATACTGGCCCAGTCCATCAAAAGCAAAGCCCTCACCACCACTGAGCACATCTATATGAAACGCTGCCACAGGGACGCAGCATCCATCGTCAAGGACCCCCACCACCGGCGCGGCTCAAAGGGCCGTAAGGGCTTGTTGTCTACCATATTTCTAAATAAACAAGTAAACAATCTATAATTTGCATTCTGTTTTCCTCATTACGTTTGTCTGGATGAGCATGCACACAAAAGCTGGTCCCCGTATCTGGGAACATGGGACAAGAATAAGCCCAGGCCATCTCTAAGAATGGAGTAGGGTGTCGGTCTGGGCTATCATGTTACTTCTCCTAAGGGGCTTTAAGTGTCCGGAGTTTGCTCTTCACCTGAGTGAACGGCTGGCCACACCGAGCCTCAGTTTAGCAGTGATGAGACCATCCCGGGTGTCGGCTTCTGTGAAAGCGCTAGGTCGCTGCCGTGTGAGTCATCGGGCTCTGCCTCTGCACTCGTGTTTGACCAGGCTGTCAACGGACAGGGGGCTGTAAACGATCAGGTTCACTTGTAGGCATGTCGTGTCAGTATACGGGAGTCGGTGTAGTCTGCTTCAGTCAAAGATTAAAGCGAGGAACAAGGGAGTGTGAGAGAGACAGGAGAGGCAGAGAGAGAGTGGGGGGAAGAGAGACAGACAGACAGAGATATATACAAGAGGCGGGGAGAGAGGGAGAGAGATGAGAGACAGGACAGGAGGGGTTGCCAGAGGGATTGAGGGGGAGAGAGAGAGACAAAAGAGGGGAAGTGAGGGAGGAGGAGAAAGGAGAAAAAGATAAAGAGAGGGGTGAGAGATTGAGAGAGATGAAGAGAGAGAGATGGAGGGAAAGAGAAGGGTGAGAGTGGGGAAGAGGGGGGAGAGGAAAAGAGATGGGGACAGAGGCAGATAGAGGGAGAAGCAGTGAGAAAGAGATGAGAGAGAGAGACAGAAACAGAGAAAGAGAGAGGGAGAGATAGCGAGAAACAAAGAGAAGAGCGAGACAGAGAGAGAATATAAATAAAGAAGAGTGAAGAAGAATAAAAAGGAATGAACAAGGGAGTATGGAGAAAGCAGAGGAGGGAAGAAAACAGAAAAAGAATTGAGAGGGCTACAGAAGGAATGAGAAAGACAGAATAGAGAGAAGATAAAGAGAATGGCAAAGAGAGAGAGAGGCAAAAGAGAAAGAAATAGAAAGAGAGAGAATGAGAACCAGAGAAACAAAGGGGAAAGAACAAAGAGGAAGAGACAATGAAGGAAACAGACAAAATTAAGAAAGAGAAAGAGAAATACAGCCTCCCCACCTGAACCTCCATCACCCAGGACATGCCTCTTCTCACTGTTACCATCAGGAAGGAGGTACAGGAGACTGAAGGCTCACACTCAGCCATTCAGGAACAGCTTCTTCCCCTCCATTATCAGATTTCTGAATGGACATTGAACCCATGAACACTACCTCATTTTCATCTTTTACACTGTTTAATTTTTATCGTAACTAAAAGTAATATTTTTAAATAAGTCTTGCACTGCACTGCTGCCACAGAACAGTAAATTTCACAACATATGTCAGTGATAATAAGCCTGTTTCTGATTCCAAGAGAGGACACTGGGACGGGGAAACAAAGAGAATAGTCTCCAGAAAGGTGATGACATATCTTAACTGCATTTTACAGGAGCACCACTGAGATTGTCCTGACAGGCTACATCTCCATCTGGTATGGGAGCAGCCGAGCATCGGACCGGAAGTCCCTACAAAGGGCTGTGAGAACAGCTGAGAGGATCACTGGGGTCTCCCTACCATCCATCGGGGACGTTTATCAGGAACAGTGTATGCAGGACACTTAGCACTACCAAGGATCCCACCCATCCATCCAGCACCTCTGACTTTCTACCATCAGGCAGGAGACTCCGATGCAGAAAGACAAGAATGGTCAGGATGGGAAACAGTTTCTTCCCTCAGGCCATTAGGCATCTGAACTCCCTGCCGCATCGCATTTGAAGTATCACTGGATAATTTGTAATGTACCCGACAATATTTAATTTATGCACTTTACTTTGTTTAACTGTGGGTAAATCATTTATAGATTTAATTCTTATTTTCCTAAGTTATTGTTTTAAATGTGCGTTACGTGTACTACTGTGCTTTACAGCCTGGTTCAGAGAAACATTGTCTCGTTTGACGGTACACGTGCATCCAGTTAAATGACAATAAACTTGACTTGACTTGAAATGAACTGACAGAGGGAGAGAGAGAAATACGTGGTGTTGAGTTGAAAGAGACTGAGGCAAGAGAAAGAGGCACAGTAGAGTAGCGGTTATCATGACGCTATTACAGCTCGGGGCACCGGAGATCAGAGTTTAACACCAGTGTCCTTTGTAAGGAGTTTATACGTCTCCCCGTGGAGTGTGTGGGTTTCCTCCCACAATCCAAAGACACACCGGTTAGTAGGCTAATTGGTCATTGTAAACTGCCCCGTGATTAGGCTAGGGTTGTTGTGTGGCAGGGCTTGAAGTGCCTATTCTGCACTCAGTCTCTAAATTAAAAGAAATAATAAAGTGATGGGGGCTGAAGCATAAGACTGAGGAGAGTCTGGGAGAGCTGTATCACTGATTGCTGGAAATGTTTACGGTGTAATCTTCTCAAAGTTAAAAGTATTTTCATGGTGTAATTGAGGTTTTTAATTCAGACTAGGTAGTGGGATTGAAGTGGCTGTGAATCTGCAGGGCTACCCAGCTATCACAGGCCAGCTTTAGAATCGCTTCTATTTTTGGCTTAGACTCCTCAATTAATACGTTAGGGTCAGGAGTTCAAATCTCATCACAGTCACTTCAATCCCACTACCTAGTCTGAATTAAAAACCTCAATTACACCATGAAAATACTTTTAACTTTGAGAAGATTACATTGTAAACATTTCCAGTTCCTAAACACCTTTTACAACCTTCCACACTCAGTGGAAAAATTCCAGACCCCATGGCATTCCTGCAAGTCCCATTCCCACACGTTCATTTTGGAAGCCTATTCTTTCACATGTTGCAATCCTCTCCTTCCTATACCCTACAGATCAGCTGTCTAAGTGGTGTCACAGCAACCTTGCACTCAATGTCAGTAAGACCAAAGAACTGATTGCGGACTTCAGAAAGGGTAAATGAGGGAACACACACCAGTCCTCATCGAGGGATCGGAAGTGGAAAGAGTGAGTAATTTCAAGTTCCAGAGTCAATATCTCTGAGGATCTAACCTGGACACAACATATTGATGCAGCTACAAAGAAGGCACAACAGTGATGATATTTCATTAGGAGTTTGAGGAGATTTGGTATGTCACCAAAGACACTCACAAATTTATACAGATATACCGTGGAGAGCATTCTAACTGGTTGCATCACCATCTAGTATAGGGGGTGGGGTGATGGGGGGGGGGTCACTGCACAGGATCAAAATAAACTGCAGAGAGTTGTGAACTCAGCCAGCTCCATCAAGGGCACTGGCCTTTGTAGTATCCAGGACACCTTCAGAAGGCAGTGCCTCAAAAAGGCGGCATCCATCATTAAGGACCCCCATCACTCGGGACATGTCCTCTTCTCATTGCTACCATCAGGGAGGAGGTACAGAAACCTGAAGACACACACTCAGTGATTCAGGAACAGCTTCCGCCCCTCTGCCATCTGATTTCTGAATGGACATTGAACCCATGAACACTACCTCACCACGTTTTTTATTTCTATTTTTGCACTACTTATTTAATTTAACATTTTTAATATATATTATATATTACTGTAATTCACAATTTATTTTTAGTATTGGATTGCACTGCTGCCACAAAGATAACAAATTTCATGATGTACATCAGTGATATTAAACCTGATTCTGATTCCTGAATTTGCCACCTCCCTACACAGTACATCACAGAAACCAGCCTTCCCTCTATGGACTATGTCTATACATCTCACTGCCTCATTAAAAAAGCCAGCATAATCAAAGATAAACATGAGAGGTGCTGTAAGTCCAGAGTGACGAACACAAAATGCTGGAGGAACTCAGCAGGTCAGGCAGCATCTATGGAAATGAATCAACAGTTGACGTTTTGGGCCGAGACCCTTCACCAAGACTGGAAAGGAAGGGGGAAGACACCAAAATAAAGATAGGTCTTGGTTAACTTGCAGATTGACTGGGTGGTGAGGAAGGCAAATGCAGTGTTAGCATTCATTTCAAGAGGACTAGAATATAGAAGAAATGATGTAATGTTGAGGCTGTATAAATCACTGGTGAGCCCTCACTTAGAGTATTCTGAGGAGTTTTGGACCCCTTATCTAAGAAAAGATGTGCTGACATCAGAAAGGGTTCAAAGGAGGTTCATGAAAATGATCCCAGAATTGAAAGGCTTATCATATGATAGTCCGTGAGCCAGGACCCCAAATTTGGGCCACTGGTACCATCTGGGGGGAATAATTTTTATAGTGATTTTTGGCAAGGTATACACCCCTAGTGCTAGAAAACATGTGATGGCATTGCAGCAGTGGTAGCATTCTGATGTGAAAGATAGTGCTCATACCTCCATACCGGATCAACTGGAGCGGCTTCTTGTTGGACTGCTCACTTGAAATCCTGACACCAAGACTCAAACACAGAGAGTCACTGCTCTGGTTCAGTCATTTAGTCAGGACATAATATCTGCTGTGACATGTGGTCAACATAAACCTTCTACTTCCTTATGCAGTAAAAACATTGACGGGTAACACTGAGCTCATCCAAACACTGAACAGGCTTGGGCATGGGGTGTCTTACTCCCAACTTGAAGAGGACAACACTGCTCTGTGTCTCCAAAAGCTAGCAACAGCCTCCAACCAGAGAGTTGTACTTCCAGCCTCCATCAAGCCTCATGTCTTCACCAATCTTGCGTGGGACAATATCGACAGACTTGCGGAAACTCTCACTGGAAAGGGTACCTCACATAGAGTCAATGGCATAGTGGTACAGGCCAATGTCTATGGGCCACATCTGCCAAGAGCTGAGCTTCCACACATTGAGAAACTGAAGCAGAGATCAGTCACCACTGAGGACCAAGAACTGGAAGTATATGTAGCAGGTGCACGTGCGGGCCCACAGCCTCTCCCAACCAGGGAACACTGTGTACAGGAAACCAAAGAAGCTGCTCTTCTTGCCTGCAAGAAGAACCGGGTGTGGACACTTGCAAGGCAAACAGATTCCAGAGAATCAGACAATCCCAAGCTGGACTGGTTTTAATATTTTTCTAAAAATGAAATGATTCACTCTACTGAAATCGGGTACTGTACTGCGAGTGCCACCAATGACATAGTTTTCAATGTAGAATTTTATCACATTTGATGAAAAGTGCTTGAACTCAGCTATCATTGTGACAAATTTCAATGTTGAGGGATCACTGATGACAAAATACCACTAGGTTAAATATATATGTTGTACTTTATATTGACCACTTTTCAGAAATGCTTATTTTACGGTAGTGTTATAAAATGCATGATAGCACACATAAAACTACCACTGGTGCGATGCTGTCACATATTTTCTAACTCTAGAGATGTATACCTTGCCAAAAATCACTATGAGCATTATTCCCCTCAGATGGTACCGGCCAACCCTACTGTCTCACAGACTATGAGGAGTGTTTGACAGCTCCAGGCCTCTATTCACTGGAATTCAGAAGAATGAGGGGTGACTTTATTGAAGCATATCAAATGGTGAAAGGCTTTGATAAGAGTGGATGTGGAGAGAATGTTTCCTATGGAGGGAGAGTCTAAGACTAGAGGACACAGCCTCAGAATAGAGGGGCATTCATTTGGAACAGAGTTCAGGAGGGATTTCTTCAGCCAGAGAGTGGTGAATCTGTGGAATTCGATGTCACAGGCAGCTGTGGAGACCAAGTCATTGTGTGTATTGAAGGCAGTGGTTGATAGATTCTTGATTAGTCAGGGCATGAAGGGTTATGGGGAGAATGTGGGAGAGAGGGGGCTGAGAGGAGAAACGGATCAGCCAGATTGAAATGGCGGAGCAGTATCAATAGGCCAAATGGCTTAATTCTGCTCCTATAAACAAAACGGTGTTCAAGACAAGCTTTTCACTGTATATTAGTACATGTGACAATAATAAACCAACTAACCTCTCCTCTCACAACTCCTCTGGTTATTGACCCCACCCCTGGCACTCCATCAAGCCCCAGCCCCAAACTGATGTGATTCAAGGTCAAGTTCAAGTTTAGAAGGTCATTCAACCACACAAGAATACGCATGAACACAGCCAAACTAAACAGCGTTTCTCCAGGGCCAAGATGCACAACACAGTCCCACCAGTCACACATAGCACAAGGCATACATAGGATAGCAAGCATATATAAGATATCAACAAAATACGTTCACACAAAATAAAATATAGTCCAAGACCCTGTGTCCATGAATGTTGCAGAAATCTGGTGTCAAACACAATACAGTTTGTCATCTGCAAAGCAAGCACTAGGGGGCAGCACTGACTCCAGCTCGGATGCTGTGCCAAAACACCTCCAGTAGAGCGTGGACCGGTTCCAATGCCTCTCTCCTTGGCGGCTGTAAACAGGCCACACCGCAGCTTGTACCCGGACCATAGCCCTCCCATCCACGTGCCTATCCAGGCCTCTCTTAAACATTGAAATTGAGCTCGCATGCACCACTTGTGCTGGCAGCTCGTTCCACACTCTCACCACCCTCTGAGTGAAGAAGTTTCCCCTCATGTTTCCCTTAAACTTCTCACCTTTCACCCTTAACCCATGACCTCTAGTCTCACCCTTAACCCATGAGGTCTCACCCAACCTCAGTGGAAAAAGCCTGCTTGCATTTTCCCTATCTATATCCCTCATAATTTTGTATACCTCTATCAAATCTTCTATATTCTAGGGAATAGAGTCCGAGCCTATTTAATCTTTCTTTATAATTCAGGTCTTCCAGTCCCAGCAACATCCTTGTTAATTTTCTCTGCACTCATTCAACCTATTTCCATCTTTCCTATAGGGAGGTGACTAAAACTGCACCAAATTCGGCCACACCGGTGTCTTCTACAACTTCAACATATCATCCCAACCTCTGCAATCAGTACTTTGATTTATGAAGGGCAATGTGCCAAAATCTTTCTTTATGAACCTATCTACCTGTGATGCCACTTTAAATTACCTGTATTCCCAGATCCCTTTGTTCTACTGCTATGGAATGAGCTGCCAAAGGAAATGGTTGAGGCAGGTCCAATAACCATTTAAAGGACTGCAACAGCCTGCCTTGGTCCAAACGTACAGCCATCACAGCAAGAAAATTCACCAGTGCTCTACTTACTCAGGAGAGGAAAGAAATTTGGTATGTCCCAAACAACCCTCACCAATTTTTTCTCAGTGCTTCAGAAATTCAGAACTAGCAATGGACAGTCTATGGACTCACTTTCAAGGACTCATGTTCAAAATACAAAATAATGCATAAATACTTAGATGATATCATACCTTAGTATCATCTCAGTATTTATGCATTATTTTGAATTTTGCCTTTGATTAAAAGCATCCTGTCTGGATGCACAGCAGCTTAGTATAGGAACTAACTGCTAGTTGCTGCAGTTGTGCCGTGGAGCGCATTCTGACTGGCTGCATCACTGTCTGGTAATGGGAGGCTGCTGCATAGGACTGAAATAACTCCAAGGGAATTGCAAGCTTAGTCATCTCCATCATGGGCATGAGCCTCTGTAGTATCCAGGACATCTTCAAGGAGTGATGCCTCAAAAAGGTGTCGTTGATCGTTAAGGACCCCATCACCCAGGTCGTGCCCTGTTCTCACTGTTACCATCAGGGAGGAGGTACAGAAGCCTGAAGGCACACACTCAGTGATTCAAGAACAGCTTCTTCCCCTCTGCCATCCGATTCCTAAATTGACATTGAACCTATGAACACCACCTCACTACCTTTTTATTTCTATTTTTGCACTACTTATTTAATTTAACTATTTACTATGTATATGCTTAATGTAATTCAGTTTTTTTTTCTGTTATTATCATGTATTGCATTATACTGCTGCCACAAAGACAACAAATTTCATGACATATGCCAGTGATATTAAACCGGATTCTGATTCTGATACGTTGTGCCGAAGAGCCTGTTTCCACACTGTACGTCTCCGTGAGATCCTCTCCCACTAAAAATCAACTTGGATCATTCCTCCTCCGTCTCTCTCTCTCTCTCTCTCTCTCTCTTTCCCAGTTCTGATCAGACAGTGACCGTATTGCTCTCTGCAGATGCTGCCTGACCTGAAGACTGTTTGCAGATTGTATTTCTATTGTGTTGGCGCGTGGCCAAGTAGTTAAGGCATCGGTCTAGTGATCTGAAGGTCGCTACTTCAGCGTGTTGTGTCCTTGAGCAAGGCACTTAACCACACATTGCTCTGTGACGACACCGGTGCCAAGCTGTATCGGCCCTAGTGTCCTTCCCTTGGACAACATCGGTGGTGTGGAGAGGGGAGACTTGCAGCATGGGCAACTGCCGGTCTTCCATACAACCTTGCCCAGGTCTGCATCCTGGAAACCTTCCAAGGCCCAAATCCATGGTCTCACGAGACTAACGGATACCTATATTATTGTATTTCAGAGTTCCAGCATCTGCAAGTTACAGACTGTCAGGTAAACAGGCAAAGCATCAAAGGATATGAAATCTGAATAAGAATCAGGTTTATTATCATTGACGTATGTCAAGAAACTTGTTTTTGCAGCAGCAGTACAGTGCAATACATAAAATATACTATAAATTAAAATAACATATATTAAAACTGTCAGTGTTTGGAATTGTCATTGGAATTGATTTATTATTGTCATATTCCTACCATCCATGTACCTATCCAAACTTCTCTTCAACGTTGGAGTTGAGTTCACACGCAACACTTGCACTGGCAGCACCTTCCACACTCTCACAACCCTCTGAGTGAAGAAGTTTCCCCTCATGTTCCCCTTAAACTTTTCACCTTTCACACTTAACCCACAACCTCTAATTGTAGTCTAACCTATCCTCAGTGGAAAAAGCCTGCTTGCATTTACCCTATCTATACCCCTCATAATTTTGTATACCTCAATCAAATCTCCCCTCAATCTTCTATATTCCAAGGAATAACTTTCTAAACTATTCAATCTTTTCTAATAACTTGGTTTCTCCAGTCCTGGCAACAACCTTGTGCGTTTTCTCTGTACTCTTTCAACCTTTTTTTTTATACATTTTTTTCTGTAGGTAGGTGACACAATACTCCAAATTAGGCCTCACCAACGTCTTATACAACTTCAATATAACATCCCATTTCCTGTACTCAGTACATTGATTTATGAAGGCCAATGTGCCAAAAGCTTTCTTTACGACTCTATCTACCTGCGACGCCACTTTCAATTAATTATGGACCTGTATTCCCAGCTCCCTTTGTTCTACCACACTCTTCATTACCCTGCCATTCACTGTGTAAGACCTGGTTGGTCCTACTGAAGTGCAACACCTTGCATTTTCCTGCATTGTGTTCCATCTGTCATTTTTTTAGCCCATTTTTCAGCTGGTCCGGATCCCGCTAGAAGCTCTGGTAGTCATCCTCGCTGTCCACTTACACCCCCAATCTTGTCGTCATTTGCAAATTTGCTGATCCAGTTAGTCACATTATTATCCAAATCATTGGTATAGATGACAAACAACAACAGACCCTGCACCAATAACAGAATTCCACGATAAAGTATTACAGTTACAGAGAAAGTGTAGCACAGACAGACAATAAGGTGCAAGAACATAATGAGGTAGACTGTGAGGTCAAGGATCCATCTTATCGTGCTAGGTTGGGCTCTTGACCTCACAATCCACCCCTTTATAGGTTTGCACCTATCATTTACCTGCACTACACTTTCTCTGAATTGAATGAATGAATTGACTTTATTTCTTAAATCCTTCACATACTGTACGAGGAGTAAAAATCTTTATGTTACATCTCCGTCTAAATGTGCAATGTGCAATCATAGTAATTTATAATAATTTATAATAAATAGAACAGTCAACGTAACATAGAAACAGCGTGAGTTAATCACTCTGATGGCCTGGTGGAAGAAGCTGTCCCGGAGCCTGTTGGTCCTGGCTTTTATGCTTCGGTACTGTTTCCTGGACGGTAGCAGCTGGATTAGATTGTGGTTGGGGTGACTCGGGTCCCCAATGATCCTACGGACCCTCTTCTCAGACCTGTCTTTGTAAATGTCCTGAATCATGGGAAGTTCGCAACTACAGATGCGCTGTTACACGATTAGTTGAGGAGGGCAAAGGGTCAGAATGGGTTTGTTGGGTGAATGCATCATACAACCCAGTAGCACATTCAGTGGACAGGAGGTCGTGCAACACAGACCGAGGTGGAATGGGGCTCTTACCAAGTACGCCGAGTCGGTAGTTGATAGTGACCACTATAACGTTGCCGTAGCTTGCCAAGACACTTCCCTCGAACATATTCCCTGTTCCCTCCATGTATGATCCTCCATGCACAAACATCATCACCGGCTTGGGACCGCTGTCTCTGATATCTGAAAGAGAGAGGAACACGCAAGGTCTTAGGCGCTGCTCAGTTTAACGCCGGCTGCCTCACCCACAGGACAGGAGCTCCCGACCTTTTTTATGCGATTGACCCCGACCATTAACCAAGGGGCCCTTCGACCCCAGGATGGGAACCCCCCTCCCCCCCACCGTAGGAAATCGAGCAGAAGGAGGTCATACAACCCTCATTCATTGAGAAGACTTGAGATCTCCCTCAGACCCAAGCCCTGGTACTGCCCACCCGCGAATCTATAGAACCCTGCTTTGAACCACAGGTTGGAACTCTCTAATCTGGCACCTTTGGAACCTGACCAACTCCAGCTTCTCCTCTGAGCATCTCCCTCTGAACTGGAGAACTCTTCTTGCCAGTCTCATGT
This sequence comes from Mobula hypostoma, assembly GCF_963921235.1. Classification (NCBI taxonomy): domain Eukaryota; kingdom Metazoa; phylum Chordata; class Chondrichthyes; order Myliobatiformes; family Myliobatidae; genus Mobula; species Mobula hypostoma. The sequence goes on from NC_086101.1 coordinate 117,676,690, forward strand.
TATCGGAGCAGACTCCCCAAACACAAAGTCTGTTCACTTTTGGTATCATGAGCAGTTAGAGATGTTCACGCCATGGAAATTCTCTGGTCCAGCACCCTTGGGTCTGACTGGTACCAGGCCACAAAATAATTCCATATCACAGGAATTTCTTCCCTCCCTCATCATCCACCTCTGAGTAGGGGAACCTTCCTGCTAAGTGTAGACGCTGCCCAGTCCATCACCCAAAGTTCCCCTAAGATAGAAACACTCTCAGCTGAGATTTTAAAAGTTACCCGGGTAGGTTAGTTCACTGTGCTTTAGTATAGATCTTCATTAAGATTAGCTCTCAGGTAGATGTTAGATAGAAGTAGTTAACTATTGCAGATCTGTACAAGAGATTCAGAATATATTGGACCACGAGGGACACCAGACTACCAGACAGTTTCAACTGGTATAGCAGAATGGCACAGTGAGTGCAGCCACTGCTGCCCAGCACCAGAGACCTGGGTTCCATCCTGACATTGTGTGTGTGTGTGTGTGTGTGTGTGTGTGTGAGTGTGTAAGGCATGTGGGTTTCTACCAGGTGTTCCAGTTTCTTCCCACATTCCAAAGCTGGTAAAAGATCTGAGCTGAATACAATATTGTTCCTTCCTGTGGACCCATTAAGAAGGTGAGTTGTGCGAGTAGCTCAGATGGAAATCTTCAAATATTCCCATTTAACTTTTAGCTATTAGAATATATAAGATCTTAAGACCATAAAATATCGGAGCAGAATTAGGCCAATTGTCCCATTGAATCTTCTCCATTATCTCATCATGGCTGATCCATTTCTCTCTCAGCCCCAGTCTCCTGCCTTCTCCTCGTATCCCTTCATGCCCCGAGTAATCAAGAATCTATCAACCTCTGTGTTAAATACACCCAATGACTTGGCCTCCACAGCCACCTGTGGCAACAAATTCCACAGATTCACTCTCTAGCTGAAGGAATTCCTCATCGCTGTTCTAAAAGGGCACCCCTCTATTCTGAGGCTGTGTCCTTTGGTCTTAGACTCCCCCACCACAGGAAACATCCTCTCCACATCCACTCTATTAAGGAAGGCCTTTAAACATTCGATAGGTTTCAATGAGATCCCCCCTCATTCTTCTGAATTCCAGTGAGCATAGGCCCAGAGCCATCAAACGCTCTTCATATGACAAGCCTTTCAATCCTGGAATCATTTTCACGAACCTCCTTAGAACCCTCTCCAGTTTCAGCACATCCTTTCTTAGATAACGGGCTCAAAACTGCTCACAATACTCTGAGCGAGGCCTCACTAGTGCCTTATAAGGCTTCAACATTACATCCTTGCTTTTATATTCTATATACACCTCTTACCGAAATCCACCGTTTTTATTATGTATTGCAATGTGCTGCTGTCAGTCAACAAATTTCATGACATGAGCCTGTGATATTGAACCTGATTCTGATTCTGATCCTGGACATCTCTGTAATTACCTGCCACTGCTGAAATGCACTCGTTTAAGAGTCATTGAAAGTGAGAGTCTTACAGCGCGGAAGCAGGAGTTTCGGCCCAACCCGTCACTGCCGACCAAGATGCCCATCCAACTTTTACTCTATCAACAAGTTTCAGCTGCATTCCTCTCAAAATTAACACAAATCCTTTGTATTTATCAAGGAAGTCTGAGGCAGGTGTATTTCTAATTTGTACAATGTAAAAAAATGTTCTAATTGTCCACCTTTTCTACGCATTTGACTACTTTGTAAACTTCTAACAGGTCACCCCTCAGCTTCCAACGCTCTAGAAAAAACAACCTAGGTTTGTCCAACCCTCTCCTTACAGCTCATACCCTTGAATCCTGGTAGCCCTCTTCTTGACAACTTTTCTAAGCCTCCACCTCCTTTCTATAATGGAGCGGCCAGAATTGTAAGCAATACTCTAAATGTGACCTGACCAATTTAATTTCTTTGACCACTGGTGATAGGACAACCCTTTCATGCTTGGAATTAGCCTGGTGAATATTTTCTAGACTTCTCCAACACTGACAGAACCCTTTTGAAATGTGGACAAACACTACATCCAGAAGTGCAGGAGATTGGTTGAGCTACAGAGGGTGGTTGGGGGGCGTGTTTAAGGGTGGGTGCCATGGTTAACCAGGCATTGGAGTTCAGAATTCAATCCCACAGTAAGGCGCTTGTATGTTCTCCCCATGGCCACGAGGGTTTTCTCTGGGTGCTCTGGTTTCTTCCCACAGTCCAAAGTAGTATTGGTCATTGTAAATTGTCCCGTGATTAGGCTAGGTTTAAATCATGGATTGCTAGATCAAAGACCCGCTTAATATTCCTCCTACCACCACCATGGCCATTCCCTTTCTCTCTTCTGCCTTCTGAGAGAAGATACAGGAGTTTGAAAGCCCGGACAACTGGACTTAAGAAGAGCTCCTTCCCCGCTGCTGTCAGCTCCTGAACTAGTCACTGCTCTCACATCCTTTTCCCAGTGAGGATGCCACGTTAGAATCATAAATTCATAGAAAATTACAGAACAGAAACAGGCCCTTCAACCCATCTAGTCTGTGCTGAACCATTCAAACTGCCTACTCCCATCAACCATAGCCCTCTGTACCCCTGCTATCTATGTACCTATCCAAACTTCCCTCAAACGTTGAAACCGAGCTCTCATGCATCACTTGTGGTGGCAGCTCGTTCCACACTCTCACAACCCTCTGAGTTAAGAAGTTTTCCCTCATGTCCTCTTAAACTTCTTACCCTTCACCCTTAACCAATGATCTCTCATTGTAGTCCCACCCAAACTCAATGGAAAGAGCTTGCTTGTATTTACCCTATCTACACCTCTCATAATTTTGTATACCTCTATCAAATCTCCGTTCAATCTTCTACATTGCAAAGAATAAAGTTCTAACCTGTTCAATCTTTCCTTATAACTCAGGTCCACCTGTCCTGACAACACCCTGTAAATGTTCCTGAACTCTGAACTCTTCCTTTTCCATCACTGCCCTTCTCTTGGCACTGTCTCAGAGTACACCACCGTCTCGGTGACATTCTGTGGTTTTGCACTTGCTGGTATTTATCATTGTTGTACATGCTGCTTACGCTGTGAGCTTCACACAAGGGAAGAACTTTATTGCCCACCAGCAAACACCTGAATCTGAATCTGAATCTGAATTTGAAATGGAACCTGAACCTGAATCTGAATAAGAATATGAAATTGAATCTGAATCTGAAAGGCATGACCTCACACTCGCCCGCGTTAAACTCCACACTCACCCACTCGCTCGGCCAGTTCAGGTCCATCTGCAGGGTCCTGTTACCTTCATCCCAGCCTTCCCTCCCAACTACTTCCATGCCGTTGGTAAACTCGGGCAACCACAGTGGTTAGTGTGAGGTTACTACAGCTTTGGGCCTCAGAGTTTGGGGTTCAATTCTAGGGCCTTCTATAAGGAGTTTGTACATTCCTCCGGGTGCTCCGGTTTCCTCCCACAGTCCAAAGACGCACCGGTTGGTAGGTTAACTGGTCATTGTAAATTGTCCCGTGATCAGGCTAGGGTTAAATCAGTGGGTTACTGGGCAGCAAAGGGCTGGATGAGCCAGATGGACCCGTTGTGCATTTTATCTCCAAATAAATAAACAGACGCTCTGCCCACGCTGCAGATCAATAATGTGAGCAGCAAGTAACTGAGGGCCCCATGCGTGTGGGTGAGGAGGGGACGAGGTGGGAATGTGGGAGAGGTTTGGTTATAGGAAATAATATGCGGAAATGGGAACTGATGAGATTGCTCCGCGAGCCGGTGGAAACTCGATGGACCAAATGGCCTCCATCCATTTGTATCAGTTCATTATTATCATCACATACTAAATAGTTCATCCATTACATACGTCAAGGTAGCTCAAAGAGAAGGAGGCTGCAGAATACAGAGAAAGGGCAGTGCAGGTAGGCAGGCAAGGTGCGAGGGTCATGGCAAGGTAGACTGGGAAATCAAGAGTTCATCTTTAGCAAATAGCAGGGCAGGAGCTGTTCTTGAGCCTGGTGGTAGTTGTTTCCAGGTTTTTGTATCATGGGGTGGGGGTGGACAAGAGATACTGGTTTGATTGAGTTGATCTTCCATCCTGGCAAACGTTTCGTATACCAAGCGAGGAGACACCGTCAGTGCGCTGTTGATTATGGTGTGTCCCCCGAACGCTTGGCCTTTACGTGCTTTTCAATCAGCTGATTGCTCACTATTTCAGAAACTCAATGTGATGTGGGGAGGAGGTCTCGTCGCTGACTGGTTGTGTAGTGAACTTTGTGCGTTGTGGTCTGGAACTTTGCACAGAGATGTCTCCTCGTGTGATGACAAGACATTGAGGAATAAATTGCCAAGAACAGAGATCAACTCAACCCGACCACCAACCACCCAAGCCACACATTTTCCGAATTATTTCCAGGAGAGAGACTGGTCGGGCTGGGAGTGGTCCTTCATTATGTTGACTGCTTTCTCGAGGCAGCAGGAGGTATAGATGGAGTCAATGCAAAGGGGTGGGGTCTGGTTTCTGTGATGTTCTGAGCTGCATCCACAACTCTCTACAGTTTCTTGTGTCCTGGGCAGAGCAGTTGCCATCCCAAGCCATGATACTTATGTAAAGATGGGCAAGGGTCATCAGGGAGAGGCCCAATGTCCTCAGTCTTCTGAAGAAGTAGAGGTGTCGGTGTCCTTTCTTAGAACTGAATAGAATTTAGATAGGTGGAACTGCTAGATCTGATGATTGGTCCTCCGTCTCTGGCTGGCCCTCACTGGTGAGGGTGGCATTCTTTGCCCCATGCCCCCGAATGGGGCTCTTTCCTCCAACTCTGCCTGCTGTGAGGCACTTTCCAGATACAAGTGGAGGGACATCCCAGCAGGAGCAGCTGTCTTTGTAAGCAAGCACCTTTGCATCATCCCCTACCTGGCCCACGTGTCCTTGAAACAAACCCTACGCCCCTCCGACTCAAGGCGCACTACAAAAGCTCCAGTTAAACTGCGGATCTTAATCCCTCCCCTCAGTGCAAAGTCACTACAGTGAGAGGCAGCTCGCCCGTCGGTTAACAAAATAAACAGAGAGAGAGACTTTGGAACCAAACAGCGTACTTGGTTGGTTGTGGAGTGGCTGACTAGATGAGCTGGAGTCAAAGCTGCGAGCTGGTTGGCTCCAACCAGGACTCTTTCTGTGCAGCAGAGGAAGAGGGTCTGAAAAGGGAAGAGAGGGAGAAAACTGAAAAGAGTGAAAAATAAAGAAGGCAGTACTCTTTCCCCTCCATCCCCACTCCCTCCCACACTTCACGCTAACAAACTCTCTGGCAGACTCCTGTTGCAAGCCCTGACTGGTTACATCATGGTATTCAAAGGTGTGGGGATGTATAAGCTGCAGAGGGTAGCGGACTCTGACCAATACCTCATGGGCACATCCTCCCCACCACTGGCAGTATTTACAGAAGATGCTGCCTCAAGAAGGCAACATCCATCATCAAAGATTGGGACTATGCTTTCTTCTTGCAGTTGCCATTGGGTAGAAAAGTACAGAAACAGAAAAACGCGGTGAGTTTTGCAACTAATACCCTTGGTCCACGTTAACAGCTCAACCAACCTCATTCTGCAGGTTATCCATTACTGTTGGAGCACTCTCTGTGGGAGCCACCATACAAAAGGTACTGGATCCAGTCCAGTACATCACAGGTAAACCTCTCCCAGCCATTGAGCACGTCTACATGACATGCTGTTGTAGGAAAGCAGCATCCATCATCAGAGATCCCCACCACCCGGGACATGCTCTCTTCTCACTGCTGCCGGCAGGTAGAAGGAACAGGAGCCTCAGTACTCACACCACCAGGTTCAAAAATAGTTACTACCTCTCAACCATCAGGTCCTTGAACAAAAGGGGATAACTACACACACTTGTCCCATTATTCAAATGTTCCCACAACCAATTATCTCACTTTAAGGACTTGTTATCGCATTACCTCATGTTCTCATTATTTATTTATATTTGCATTTGCACAGTTTGTTGTCTTCTACACTCTGGTTGATCTTTCATTGATCCTGTTTACAGTCACTATTCTATAGATTTGCTGAGTATGCCCACAGGAAAATGAATCTCAGGGTTGTGTATGGTGACCTATGTGTACTTTGATAATAAAATTTACTTTGAACTTGAACATTGAAATAGATTGCACACCAGTGGCTATACTTCATTAGGAGTTGAGGAGACCTGATGCACCACCAAAGGTGTTAGCAAATTTCTGCCGATGTACAGTGGAGAGCATTGTGACTGGTCACATCACGGTCTGGCACAGAGGCTCCCATGCACGGGACTGCAAGCCACTGCACACTGTTGTAGACTGAGCCAACTTCATCATGGGCACTAGCCTCCCAACTGTAGAGGATACTTTCAAAAGCTGACGCCCCAAGAAGGTGGCACCCGACATTAAGGACCCTCACCACCTGAGACATGCCCCCTTCTTGCTAGGACCACTGAGGACCCTGAAGATTCATACCCAGCATCTTCTTCCACTCTGCCACCGGATTTCTGAACGGTCCAGGAAACCATAATCACTATCTCACTTTTCCTCTTCTTTTCCAATTTTAAATTTTACTTTTTATTGTAACTTGTAGCAATTTTTTATTATCTTGCACTCTACTTCGATCACACAACAACAAATTTCACAGTATATTTCACTGATAATACGCCTGATTCTTAACAGAATGAGACAATACCCTTCTAACCCATGTGCTCCCAACCACTTTTATGCCATGGACCCCTGCCAATAACTGAGTGGTCCATGGGTGCAGGTTGGGAGCTCCTCTTCTACCCAAAGGGGATGTGTGCATGATACCTAAATTCTCGTGGATTTGTATAATCCAAAAAGCCTGTTCCAAAGGACATGAATGGGAGGACTATGGTCTGGATGCAGGCCGATGGGACGAGGCAGAATAATAGTTCAGAGTGGACTTTATGGGCCAAAGGGCTTATTTCTGTGCAGCAGTTTTATCTGATTCTATGACTCTCTCTCTCACTCTCTACAGCCTCCTGCGCTATTACACTTGCTCAAAGAACAGTGTCTCATTTTCCAGCCTTCCTAACTCAATAAAAAGTTCTCAAACTTCACTCATTTACATAGAAATCCAGTGGACAAGTAGACCCTTCTGGCCCTTCCGGTTATGCCCCCCAGCATCTCACAGATTTAACCCTAGACCAATCACTGGGCAGTTTACAATAAATCAGAATCAGGTGTAACCCCAGACCAATCACTGGACAGTTTACAATGAATCAGAATCAGGTTTAACCCTAGACCAATCACTGAACAGTTTACAATGAATCAGAATCAAGTGTAACCCTAGACCAATCACTGGACAGTTTACAATGAATCAGAATCAGGTGTAACCCTAGACCAATCACTGGACAGTTTACAATGAATCAGAATCAGGTGTAATATCACCAGCACACATTGTGAAATTTGTTGACTTTGTGACAGCAATACAATGCAATACATGAGAAAAAAAGACTGTGAATTATAGTAAACATACTTAAAATACTTAAGTAAGTAGTGCAAGAATAGAAATAAAAATGTAGTGAGGTAGTGTTCATGGTTTCAATGTCCATTCAGAAATCTGATGGCAGAGAGGAAGTTGTTCCTGAATCGCTGAGTGTGTGTCTTCAGGCTTCTGTACCTCCTTCCTGATGGTAGCAATGAAACAGGGCATGACCTGGGTGATGGGGATCCTAAAAAATGGCCGCCACCTTTTTGAGGCATGTTTTTGAAGATATCCTGGATACCATGGAGGCAAGTGCCCATGATGGATGTGACTCAGTTTACAATGCTTTGCAGCGTGTTTCAATCCTGTGCAGTGTCCCCCACCCCTATACCAGATGGTGATGCAGCTGGTTAGAATGCTCTTCACAGTACACCTGTAGAAATTTGGTGACATACCAAATCTCCTGTAACTCCTAATGAAATATAGCCGCTGTCCAGCCTTCTCTGTGGCTGCATAGATATGTTGGGTCCAGGATAGATCCTCAGAGATATTGACATCCAGGAAATTGAAATTGCTCACTCCTTCCACTTCTGATCCTTCTAAAGGACTGGTGTGTGTTCTCTCGTCTTACCCGTCTTGAAGCCCAATTAACCTACCCAGTACGAATTCGGACTGTGGGGGGAAAGTGGAGAAAAGCAAGGAAACCCACATGTTCACCAAGAGTAAATACAAATTCCTTGAGAGATGGCATCAAAATTGAACTCTGAACTCTGACCCTCCCTCCCACATGTAACAGCAGCGCACTAACCACTACGCCATCATGGCACCAATTTAGATAGTTCAATTTCTGTCTGTATCGGAATTAGCCAATATTGCCTGTTATTATCTTGGCACAGTGTTTTATTGTCCCTTTTTTCTATCAGCTGATCTACGGACATGTTGTACGTTGCCATAAGCAACACATTACACAAAGGAACTTAATTTGTCCCCCCAAAAAAATTGTCCTTAACACAGGACACATTTACACAGGTCCTTCTAGAGTCATAGAGTCATAGAAAACTACAGCACAGAAACAGGTCCTTTGGCCCATCTAGTTTGTCCTTAACCACTTAAGCTGCCTACTCCCATCAACCTGCATCCAGGCCATTACCTTCCATACCCTTCCATCCATGTACCTATCCAAAGTTCTCTTAAATGTTGAAATCAAAATCACATACACCACTTGCGCTGGCAGCTCGTTCCACACTCTCACCACTCTCTGAGTGAAGAAGTTTCCCCTCATGTTCCCCTAAACTTTTCACCTTTCACCCTTAACCTATAGCCTCTAGTTGTAGTCTCACCCAACCTCAGTAGAAAAAGCCTGCTTGCATTTACCCTATCTATACTCCTCATAATTTTATATACCTCAATCAAATCTCCCCTCAATCTTCTATATGCCAAGGAATAACTTTCTAACCTATTTAATCTTTTCTAATAACTTAGTTTCTCCAATCCTGGCAACAACCTTGTACCTTTTCTCTGTACACTTTCAACCTTTTTTTACATTTTTTTTCTGTAGGTAGGTGACCAAAACTGCGCACAATACTCCAAATTAGGCTTCACCGATGTGTTATACAACTTCAACATAACATTCCATCTCCTGTACTCAATATATTGATTTATGAAGGCCAATCTGCCAAAAGCTTTCTTTACGACCCTATCTACCTGTGATGACACTTTCAATAAATTATGAACCTCTATTCCCAGATCCCTTTGTTCTACCACACTTCTCAGTGCCCTACCGTTCACTGTTCAAAATCTACCCTGGTTGGTCCTTCCAAAGTCCAACACCTCACACTTGTCTACCCACGTCATCCCTCTGTTCTACCATTCCACCCTCTAATAAGTGAAAAACTTGTCTTCTCTTCTTCCCAGTTCTGCCAGGTCTCAGACATGAAACACTCACTCTGCCACCTCCCCACAGATGGTGTCTGACATGTCGAGTGTTTTCAGCATTTTTTTAAAATTTTGGGCTTCTGACATCTGTGGTTATTTTTATGATCACCAAATTTCACACCCATTTAGCAGAATGATAAATTCTTTTTCCTACAGCTGTCATGAACCGGGAATTATTTTTAGCACTCAAAGCCGAGACAGGTGGACAGCTGGTATCATTTATCCAAGGTAAAAGTATCTGATACATTTAAGACAGGGGTTCCCAACGATTTTTATGCCATGGAACCCTACATTAACCAAGGGGTCCGAGGACCCCAGGTTGAGAATTCCTGATTTAAGGTGAGAAGGAGAAGTTCAAAGGAGATAGACCATAGAGTCATATGAAACTTCAGCACAGAAACAGGCCCTTTGGCCCACCTAATCCATGCTGAACCACTTGGACTGCCTACTCCCATCGAACTGTACTAGGACCATAGCCCTCCATACCCTTACCATCTACGTACCTATCCAAACTTCTCTTAAATGTTGAAATTGAGCTCACATGGACCACTTGTGCTGGCAGCTCGTTCCATATGACTCTCTGAGTGAAGAAGTTTCCCATCATGTTCCTCTTAAACATTTCATCTTTCACCCTTAACCCATGACCTCTAGTTATCCCACCCAACCTCAGTAGAAAAAGCCTCCTTGCATTTACCCTATCTATACCTCTATCAAATCTCCCCTCAACCTTCTACGTTCCAAGGAATTGAGCTCTAACCTATTCAGTCTGATAACGCAGGTCCTCCAGTCCCAGTAACATCCTTGTAGATTTTCTCTGTTCTCCTTCAACCTTATTTACACCTTTCCTGTAGGTCAGTGACCAAAACTGCACACAATAATCTAAATGAGGCCTCACCAATGTCTTATACAACTTCACAATAACGTTCCATTTCTTGTACTCAATACATTGAGTTATGACGTGCGGGATAGTTTATTTTTTAATTTGGATAGGGGAGTACCTGGACTGGTACTGACAGCGAGGCGGTGGAGGCAAGTACTTAAATATTTATTTATTTGTTGAGATACAGCACAAAATAGGCCCTTTGGGCCCTTCCAGCCACACAGCCCAGCAACCCTCGATTTAACCCTAGCCCAGTCACAGGACAATTTACAATGTCCAATTAACCTATGTGGCACAACTTCGGACTGTGGGAGGAAACCCACTCAGTCATGGTAGGAATGTACAAGCTCCTTACAGCAGCGCAAGGAATTACAGCGTTGTGCTAACCATATGCTACCATACCACCCTATGATGGATGTGTTTAGGAAGTTCTTAGACATGCCCTGGGACGTGCAGAGAATGGCAGTTTTTGGAAACCAGTGTTTTTTTAAACAATACTTTTTATAAGATTTGTACTTTTTTAAGAAACTTATGTATTTTTCACACTGACTGGCAGAAAACGGTATAGCAGCTAAACTAACAGTTTATCACCATTCTCATTTTTCATTGGCTAAGTATTAGCACATCACCCACATGATGTAATTGTTTTAATTATGTAACCTTTTAACTAGTTTATTCCTATCTAAGGAAATTCTTATCTTGCCTATAAAAGTGATGGATTTTTCAGATGCACCATCTTCTCATTTTGCAGTTTTATTCCATTTGTCTTCACTGTTCATCTACTTTTCAGCATCATTTCTCGGCTCTTTATTCCATTTGCTTAGTATTTGTGTGTTTGTTTGTACTCTAAAATAAACTGAGATCTTGGAATTAAAACTGCCTGTCATTCCTGATTCCTGGTAGAACAGTAAGGATCAGAAAATAAACAGAGATCCATAAAACTCTGGTTCGCTGACGTCGGGAGTATCACATATAGTTCTGGTCACCCCACTACAGGAAGAACGTTGAGGCTTTGGAGAGGGTGCAGAAGAGGTTTACAAGGACGCTACCTGGTTTAGAAGCCATGTGCTATCACGAGAGGCTGGATAAACTTGGGTTGTTGTCTCTGGAGCAGCAGAAGCTGAGGGGAGATCTGATAGAGATTTATAAGACTGTGAGAGGCATAGATAGAGTAAACAGGGAGGATCTTTTTCCCAGGGTGGAAATGTTTAATACCAGAGGGCATGTATTAAAGTTGAGAGGGGGTAGGTTCAAGGGGGATGTGAGGGGTAAGTTTTTTACTCGGAGAGGGGTGGATGCCTGGACTGTGCTGCCTGGTATGGTGGAGAGGCAAATACATTAGAGGCTTTTGGATAGGCACATGGATGTGAGGAGGATGGAGGGATATGGACATGGTGTAGGTAGGAGGGATTAGTGTTTGGGTGTTTTTGATTTGCTCTTTAGATGGTTCAGCACAACACTGTGGGCTGAACAGCCTGTTCCTGTGCTGTACTCATCTATGGTCTATGTTCTGAGAAATTAATTGTTGTTAGCTCAACTAGTTCAGCACAACACTGTGGGCCGAATGGCCTGTTCCTGCACTGGGTCTTTCAGTGTGGGATGGTGAACCTCTCCACCGTAAACATCTAAAACAAAGCTGATGTTTGACGTCTGGAAAGGACCTTAAAGGTGGGATTCAAAAGGAGTTCAATATCATTGACAGAATCCTGTCTGCATAGCAAGGAATGAATTCCCCAGGTAACTGAGACTGGATATGGTTAGGAGCGATTTATCTCATATTGACTGAATGGCAATAGGTAGAGGTTGGGAGGATGAATTTTAAAACCCATTGGGAATCATTTCAGAGTGGAAACTCAGTCATTATACCACGAACCTGCAAGTCACATAGCACAGTCAGGGGCCCTTTGGCCCATCGAATGTGAACTGATCCTCAACCAATGTTTACATGGATCCAACATTAATCCCGACATTCCCATCCACTCCCCAGATTATTCCTCTCATCCACACACCACGGGGGGAGGGGAGAGGTATTTACAAATTACCGTGGTTTGTTAACTCAGCAAGCCCACACATTGCTGGAGGGGTGGGATGAAACCACAATACCTGTGAGAATGGGGTTGAGAGGGATAATAAATCAGCCATGATGGAAGGGCGGGGTAGACTTGATGGTATGAATGACCTAATCCTGTTCCTTTGATCAGTCACAGGGAGAACGCACCACACACTACACACACACACACACACACACACGCGCGCACACACACACACACACACACACACACACACACACACACACACTACTGTAGGTGGGGATCGAACCCCGGTCTCTGGGACTGAGAGATGGCTGCTCTCCCCACTGCCGGGAGAGAATAAGAATCTTCAACGAGAAAGACACAGTCCATTGTTCTTCAGATGACTTTGGATCGTGTGATGGGACAGTACAGAGTGAACATTACTCTAAATCTAACTGCTGGCTGTACCATCGATTTTCTGAGGAGGCAACCTGAAGTGAGTTTCTCCAGCACAATTCTTTTGTGAAGACAGCTTCAACAGCAGGTAACTTTTTGTATTTTCAGTGATGTTTAATTGTGAATTTTTTCTAATGGGCTTAAATCCAAACTATCAGTCAGTTCATCGCTACAGTGACACAGTGGGAAGTGCTGTTGCCTCCCAGTCCCACAGACTCAGGTTCGATCCTGACCTCTGGTGCTGTCTGTGTGTCTGTGTGGAGTTTGTAAGTTCTCGCTATCAACCACATGTATTTTCCCCGCGTACTCTAGATTTCTCCCATGTCCCAAAGACGTACAGGGTCAGAGAGTTAATCAGACGCTGTAAATTGCCCTCTTAGTGTGTGGGTGAGGGATAGGATCTAAGGGGAACGTGAGAATGTTGGGAGAATGAAATAGGATTGGTGTAAATGTAAATATATAATAGTGTAAATGGGTGGTTGATTGTCAGTATGAGGTTCCCTAAGTTTGTTATAGGTTGTGATGGGGATAAGCTCCCACTAGCTATTAAATGCTCCCAATGGTGTACACCTCAAATAACCTCTGACTACCAAATCCAGCTCCTGGCCTTCACGTGTGGCTTAGCTACTAAGTCTGGTGGACCCATTTCTACTGACAGGAGAAGGGGCAAAGGCGGGTTGCTGGCACCTTAAAACCAGTCACTTTGGGCAAATGGGGCTCATCAGACGTGGTTGGCAGCTCATCTGGAAGAAGGAAATCTCTGATCTCAAAACTCCGCTGCCTAGTGGCTATACCCACTCATTGAGAAGGCTTTGGGAGTAAACCTCGAGAAAAAGTCCGGAACTGGAGTCCCTAAGGCAGTCATACATTGAGTTCAACACTGACTGGCAACTCCTACCAAACTGTAAGAATCTCTACCATTCCTTTGGGTTCATCAGATGCGTAAAGAGGCTGAGCTTGCTACATGGGCAACAGCTTTCTCTCCACATTGTACTGCCCTAGCTTGCATATCATGTAGACAGCTGGGACACAACATCGATGGTCGACCCTGACCGATGCAGAGCTCAACATCAATATGAAAACAATGGGACAAAGGACCTGTTTCTGCGCTGTACCTCTGTGTGACTGTGACAGTTCATGACTGCGGACATCTTCAACAGTGAGATTGGTTTTAGGAAGCAATTTGTACTAGTGACTATATTGACTATAGTGACTAGTGATTATATTCCTGAATAACACACACAAAACACTGGAGGAAATCAGCAGGTCAGGCAGTATCTATGGAAGTCAACACACTGCGGACCTAGAACCTTCTTTGTGACTGGAAAGGAAGGGGGAAGACACCAGAATAAAAAGGTGGGGAGAGGAGAAGGAGGATAGCTGGAGGTTGATAGGTGAAGCCAGGTGGGTCGGAAAAGTGAAGGGCTGGAGAGGAAGGAATCTAATTGGAGAGGGAAGGTGGGACCTGTACAGAAGAGATGGTTTGCACCTGACCTGACCTGAAAGGAGACTAATATCCGAGCGGGTAGGTTTACTAGTGCTGAACAGTGAGGAGTTTAATCTAGAGTTGCAGGAACAGAGAGTGGAGAGGTTGTGGAGACAGATGTTGTTAAGACCCCAGACAAAGTCGGAAATCAAAAGGTTAAGTATGGTGGGGCTAATGCGTATATTTCAATGCAAAAAGTATTTGTAGGAAAGACTGATATCTCAGGGATCAACTCAATGTTCCAGGGTTCCGGTGTTTTAGACATGATGGAATGTGAGGAATTAAAGGAGGAGGGGAGGTGTTACTAGAAAGCCCTTAACTCCGAGTCACAACGGCGTTTTTTTAGCAGGCTTTCTTGTTTTTACGAGGCCGAGTTGCCAGCTCGACGCTCAACCCAGTATGGATGGAAAGTGTGCAAGGGAGCCAGCTGGATTCAAACTCGGGACCCTCCGCTCCTAAGTCCGGCGCTGATGCTACTACGCCACCAGCTGGCTGGAGGTGTTACTAGTCAAGGAAAATGTCACGGTAGTGCTCAGTCAGGACAGACTGGAGAACTCATCTCGTGAGGCTTCATGTTTGGAACTGAGAAATAAGAAAGATATAACCACGTTAATGGGGTATACTACAGACCACCCAACTGTCCAAGGGGTTTAGAGAAACATATCTATAAAGAGATCACAGACTGTTGCAAGAAACATAAGGTTGTGCTAATACATGATTTTAACTTTCAACATAGTGGGACTCCTATACTGTAATTGGACTTCCAGTAAGATGGTGACACATATTCACACAGCGGCCTCTCAGGGACCAACCAAAGGTGCTTTTTCTCTTTGTTAAATGTATTTTTGTACATAGTAAGACTATTCTTGGCTCCCATCACTACATGTACAACAGGTGTACTGCATCAGTGAGCTGCTCATTGTTCGGAGTAGCTGGCCGGGGCGCTGTAAGAGCTGGCCAGCGATTCAGAGGAGGTGAGTCAGCCCGTCAGATCGAGGGATTCAAGTTGGGCCATCGGGCTGAGAGATTTGAGTCGGGCTGTCGGTCCGCAGGAGGAGCTGGATTGCGTTTCGAAGAGCTGACCAGGGCGCTACCTACTACGCGTGGGCATGAGAGTTGGTGTCTTCCGGCTGACACAAAGGTGGCGTGCAATGAAACCATGCATAACTGTCTTGATCGTTTCTTTTGCAGTCGTAAGATCCTGTTGGACATTGATTGCCGCAGGCCTGCATCCCTTGTTTGGTGACCAGACAGGCGGCGAGGCAGCAGTGTCTCCTCAGTTGGAGCGAGGACTAGGTCTCAAGCTGTGGGCTTGCATCATAGCGTGACATCCCTGATCGGGAGGAGGTGGCCTCTCCTGTCACTGTTGCCCTCCAGTGTTGGATTGGTGGAATTACAGGTTAGACTGCTGGGAAACATCACTTTGTGAGACTTGCTGCTCAGGGTCTTGGACTAAGAATGTGATTTTTTTACATGACTATGTTCTCTTTTTTAATTTTTTCACTATTTTGAAAGCGCATGTATGTTTTTGCACCTTGGCCACAGAGGAACGCTGTCTCATTCGGGTGTATCCACATATGGTTTGAATGACAATTAAAATTGGTTTGATTTGTGATGGGATAGAGTTTTTCAAATGCATTCAGGAAAGTTTCTTTAATCAGTACATGGA
Source organism: Mobula hypostoma (assembly GCF_963921235.1). Classification (NCBI taxonomy): domain Eukaryota; kingdom Metazoa; phylum Chordata; class Chondrichthyes; order Myliobatiformes; family Myliobatidae; genus Mobula; species Mobula hypostoma. The sequence goes on from NC_086101.1 coordinate 117,692,609, forward strand.
AGTCCCAACGAGAGCGTGTTCGATACTTGATTGGCTATTCGGGAAGGAGACAAGGCAGGTGACAAAAGTTTGTGTAGGGGAACACTTTGCATCTAGTGATCATAATGCCATTAGTTTCAAGTAATTATGGAAGAATATAGGTCTGGTCCATGGGTTGGGATTCTAAATTGGAGAAAGGCCATTTTTGATGGCATCAGAAAGGAGCTGGATTGGGATAGACTGTTTTCTGGCAAAGATGTACTTTGTAAGTGGGAGGCCTTCAAAAGTGAAAATTTGAGAGTATAAAGCTTGTATGTGCCTGTCAGAATAAAAGGTAAAGATAACAAGTGTCGTGAACTTTGCTTTTCACGAAATATTGAGGTCCTGGTTAAGAAAAAAAGGAGGTACATAGTAGGTATAGGGAGGCAGGAACAAATGAGGCACTTGATTATAAGAAATGCAGGAGAACTCTTAAGAAGGAAATCAGGAGGGCAAAAAGAAGACATGAGGTTGCTCTAGCAGACAAGGTGAAGGAGGATCTTAAGGGCTTCTACAGATATGTTAAGAGCAAAAGAATAAGAAAGGACAAAATTGGTCCCCTGGAATATCAGAGTGGTAATCTATGTAGAGAGCTAAAAGAGATGGGGAGACCTTAAATGGATTTTTTGCACTTTCATTTTTTCGAGAGATGGACACAGAGTCTATAGATACGAGACAATGAAGCAGCAAGCTCATGGACCCTGTACAGATTACAGAGGAGGAGGTGCCCAGAGGCAAATTAGTGTGGATAAATCCCCAGGGCATGACAAGGTGTTCCCTTGGACTCTGTGGGAGGCAAGTGCAGGGACCCTAGCAGAGATATTTAAATAAGCAACAAGTAAGGGACCGGAGGATTGGAGGATAGCTAATGTTGTCTGGCTGCTTAAGAAAGGCTCTAAGAATAAACTTTGAAATTATAGGCCAGTGAGCCTGACGTCAGTAGTGGGGAAGTTATTGGAAGGTATTCTAAGGGACTGGATAAATGAGTATTTAGATAGATAGGGTCTGATTAAGGGGAGAGCCAACCTGGCTTTGTGTGTGGTAGGTCATGTCCAAACAATCTTATAGACAAGTAAAGTCTTCTCAGGCTTCCTGCCTGATACAAGTCGATGCTTCAATGACAAACTCTGCCATTTTCTTCAGGGACGATGATTGGATGAGAACTAATCAATCAGGAGGGATGGACTACAGGGATATAAATACCACCAGACTAGACATGCCCAGGCATCATCCCTGAAGAAGATTGCGAGTTTGTCATCAAAACATCACTTATAATCAAGAAGAGTTTATTCATCATATACGCCAGAAAAGCACTAGATCCTTTTTCAATTTTATAGAGTTTCTCAAAGAAGGGAAGTTGATAAGGGATGACAGTAGCTTTTGTCTCCATAGACTTCAGCAAGGCATTTGCGACGTCCTGCATGGGAATTTGGTCAAGAAGGTTTAGTCACTTGGCATTCAAGATGAGTTAGGAAATTGGATTAGATATTGGCTTTGTGGGGGAAGCCAGGGAGTGATAGTAGATAGTTGCCTCTTTGACTGGAGGCCTGTGACTAGTGGAGTGCCACAGGGATCGGTGCTGGGTCCGCTGCTGTTTGTCATCCATATCAATGATCTGGATGATAATGCGGTTAACTGGATCAGCAAATGTGTGGTTGACACTAAGATTGGGAGTGTAGTAGACAAGTGAGGAAGGCTATCATAGCTTGCAGTGGGATCTGAACCTGTTGGAAATGAAGGCTGAAAAATGGCAAATTTAATGCAGACAAATGTCAGGTGTTGCACTTTTGGAAGCCCAACCAGCGTAGGTCTTAAATAGTGGTAGGGCACTGTGGAGTGTGGTAGAACAAAGGAATCTGGGAATACAGGTCCACAATTTATTTAAAGTGGTATCACAGATAGATAAGGACATTAAGAAAGCTTTTGGCACATTGGCTTTCATAAATTAAAGTATTGAGTTCAGGAGATGGGAGGTTATGTTGAAGTTGTATAAGAGGTTGGTGAGGCCTAATTTGGAGTATTGTGTGTAGTTTTGGTCACCTACCTACAGGAAAGATGTAAACAAGATTGAAAGGGTGCAAAGAAAATTTATAAGGATGTTGCCAGAACTTGAGGACCTGAGTTATAAGTAAAAATTGAATAGGTTAAAACTTTATTCTCTAAAACACATTAGATTGAAGGGAGATTTGAAAGCAGTATACAGAATTTTGAAGGGTATAGATCGAGTAATGTAAACACAAAAAAGTCTGCAGATTCCAGAAATCCAAAGCAACACATACAAAATGCTGGAGGATTAGCACCTATGGAAATGAATGGATAACTGACGTTTCAGGCTGTGACCCTTCTTCAGGGCTGAGCAAGCAGGCTTTTTCCACTGAGGTTGGGTGGGACTACAACCAGAGGTCATGGGTTAAGGATGAAAGGTGAAAGTGGAAGAGGAACATGAGGGGAAACTCCTTCACTCAGAGGGTGGTGAGAGTGTGGAACAAGCTGCCAGCGCAAGTGGTGCACGTGAGCTCAATTTCAATGTTTAAGACAGCATTGGATAGGTACATGGATGGTAGGGGTGTTGAATACTATGGCCCCAGTGCGGGTAAATGGGTCTAAGCAGTTTAAATGGTTCAGCACGGACTGGATGGGCCAAAGGGCCTGTTTCTGAGGTGTACTTTTCTAAGACACTACGACTGTATGATGGGTAATCAGGTGGGTAAGAAAGGCAAAGGTCTGGAGAGGAAGGAATCTGATAGGAGAGGAGAAAGGGAAGGAGGGGACCCGGGGGAGGTGATAGGTAGGTGAGAAGAGGTAAGAGGCCAGAATGGGGAATAGAGGGAGAGGGAAGTCGGGGGTGGGGGGTTGCGGGCAGGACATTTTTTTAACAGAAAGAGAAATTGATATTCATGTCATCATTTGGAATCCATAGTGGAATGAAATTAAAGAAAGAAATGTAGAAGGAACAGGTTGAAAGTATTTGAGTAATCTCAGCAGGAATGACTGTTCAGATTGGAATAAAAAAGTGTACAGTAGTGGGGATTGGAAATAATTAGGAAAGATTTATACAGTATTGATTGAAACCCAATAGGCACACTCGTAGTGTCAATTAAAAGCCATTAGCAAATATCTAACCGTGAGAAGTGAAATCCACTAGGAACCGTTTAACAGTGGGAGTCCAGACTCATTCATGTCCCTTGTAAAAAGTGGATACAGAACCATTTCAAACTAATTAGAAAACAAACTGCTGCCACGCTGAGGCAGGACAGATCTCGCTGGGGATGGGACAGTTTTAGGGTGAGGACTGATACCTCAAGGAGCGGCCTGGAAGACATGTGCCTTCAGGGTGCGGCTCTTCACCCCTGTGGATGGCACGTTGCTTGCCAGTGTCGCCGGAGATCGGAATATCAAGACAGCGGGTGCAGCTGTTTGAGACCTCTGCGCTCGAGCGATCACTTTTCTTGATAGTGAGAGAGAGTTTGCTGCTGATTCTTGAGTTGGGGGAACTCGAAATAAAGCAACTCTGCAGACTGTAACATTGAAACAGGGAGCTGCTGGTCTTCCCTCTCACTGCGGCAGGAGTGATACCTCTCTCTCTTCCTCGTTAGTGACAGGGAGAGTCTGCGGCATGTTGAACTGTTGGATGAAAAGTGTTTTTGATGGACCCTAGAAAATGATCTCTTTGGGGGCTTTCCTGTTGCTTGCATGGAAGGTGGTGGGAGGGCTGATACTTTCTGCTGGAATAAGTCGGGAGAGGGGGAGGAGGGAGGGTCGATACTTTGCGGCTGCTTATTCATGGGAGGGGGTATTTGCGGTTCTGACATTCCTGTCATTCATTCTTTGGGGTTTTTCTTCTGTTTTGTGGATATCTGTGAAGAGTAAGAATTTCAGATTGTATACTGTATACATTCTCTGATATTAAATTGAACTATTGAACACTATCGGCACCAGTTTAAGAGAGGGGGACAATTGCTCATTACTAATTGAGCGGGAGTGTGGAGCTAGTGCATCACTTTACAGTACAGGTGACTCAGGTTTAATTCCCATCGCTGCCTGTAAGGTGTTTGTACATTCTCCCTGTTATCGCCAGGGTTTTCTCCCACAGAATCAGAATCAAGTTTAATATCACCAGCATATGTTGTGACACTTGTTAACTTTGCGGCAGCAGTACAATGCAATACAAAGTAATAGAAAAAAATATGAATTACAGTAAATATATATATATATATATATATATATATATATATATATATATAACATAGTTAAATTAAATAAGTAGTGCAAAAATAGAAGCAAAAAACTGGTGAGGTAGTGTTTATGGGTTCATTGTCCATTCAAAAATCAGATGGCAGAGGGGAAGAAGCTATTCCTGAATCATTGCATGTGTGCCTTCAGGCTCCTGCACCTCTTCTCTGAGTCCAAAGACATACCAGTTGGTAGGTTAATTGGTCACTGTAAATTGTCCTGTGATTAGGCTAGGGTTAAACCGGGGGATCACTGGATGGCGTGGTTCAAAGGGCTGGAAGGGCCCATTCCGTGCTGTATCTCAATAAAATACGATTTTAAAAAAATAATTTTATACCTAGTGTTATTGGCAGTAAAAGCCATTTTAAAATGGGGATTTAACTAATCCCAGTAGTATCCAATTCATTGATGCCCAGTATAAAATCTTATATATTAGAGACTGAACCCCAATAGGAAGGTGTTATGTGGTGATTGAACCCCAATAGAGTATATTTTATATGGGAACAGATTATATTGGTGACTGAATTCCAATGGGAACCATTTTGCATTAGGGATGGGATTGGCCAAGCACAGACAACAACTGTGGCTTATGGTCGGGAATGTTCCGGAGGGAAGGCCTCAAAATCCCTGGCTTTGCCTGCTGTTGGCGACCGAGATTGAGGTTGAATCGTTCGGATAGAGATGGCGCTCAGTACTCGGTGTTGGAGAGCTGATTGGAGGTTCGAAGTTTTCCGATGACTCAGAGTCGGACTGTGGTCGGGCATGGCAGGGAGAGTTTTTCTTCCTTCTCCCATCTGCGTGAGATGTGGGACATTTGAGAGACTTTGAACTTTTTACTGTGCTCATGGACTTCTTCGTCAAGTTATGGTATTGTTGCACTGTTGTAACTATATGTTATAATTATGTGGTTTTGTTAGTTTTTTCAGTCTTGGTCTGTCCTGTGTTTTGTGATATCACACCAGAGGAAATATTGTATCATTTCTTAATGCATGCATTACTAAATGACAATAAAAGAGGACTGTCTGTCTTCATAATCATCATCAACTCCAGAAAGACAATTTGGTTGCCCAGGGTTTAAGATTTGAATTGACAAGGAATAAAGTAATTGATTAGACAACAGTGCAGATCTAGATTAGACAGGGAGTGGCTGAAAGGAAAGATACAAAATGGTTGGGAACAGCCACTGGTCTGGATAACCACAGGAATCTGGATTGGCTAGGAACATAGAGGATGAATGGCGACCAAGGAAGATCTTAATTCATTGGTAATAAATTTCTGGATTGGTCAGAAACTGATATGTGGATTAGAGAGGAACAGAGATCTGGACTGGTCAAAATGGAGATATGGATTGGCTAAAACAAGATCAGGGTTAGTGAAAATGGAGATCTGGATTGGCTGGAACAGAAATCTAGATTGCTCAGAATAGTGATCTGGATTTGCTAGAATAGAGATCTTGAACGGAGAGCCAAATTGTGTGGTGATGATGATTTTGATTGGCTAGGAACAGGGGACTGAACTTTACCAGAAATGGACATTTAGAGTGGCCGGAGATATGGACTGGCCATCAGCTGCGATCTGGATTAGTCACAAAGGCAGTTCTGGATTGGGTAGGAATTGGCAGTTGGAGTCTACAGAACTTGACATTAAGATTGGACATAAATGGGGATTTGGAGTGGGAAGAGAGAACACTTTGGTATTGCTGGAATGAAGATTTGGTTTTCCTTAGGATAGGTGTTGGCAAGTAATGGGGGTGGGGGTACTGTAGTTTGGTCAGGATTGGGATTGAGTGGCTTGGGATGGGTATCTAAACTGGCCCAGAACAAAGATCAGGACTGGCCAGGGTCAGAGATAAGTACTTGCTCAAGATTGGTCAACATCTGCGTTCAGTTTTAGCCAAGGATGCAATTCTGGATCGGCCAAGAAAGAAGAACTGGACTGGCCCAGAACAGCGGTCTGGAAGAATCACCATTGGCCAGTCATGGCCTGCTCAAATGGCCAGTGCCAGAGCCCTGTACTGGCCAAAAGCACAGCTCTTGACTGGGCAGGATCAAGGGTACAGAGTAGGTATGAATAGTCATTTAAACTGGCCAAGATTAATCGCAGAAAAGGCCAAGGTCAGAGATCCTCAATGGCATGCATCAGAAGTCTGGATTGGTCAATGGTGTAGACCAGGATTTGTCAAGCACTGGTTAGAAGGCAGATTATGGAGCCAGAATACTGGAATAGGGATCTGAATTGAACATGGGCACCAATCTAGATTTGCCATGGACAGGGATTTTGTTTGGCCAGGAGCAGGTATTTGGAGTGACTAGAAGAAAAGATCTGGATTGGGAGAAAGTGGAACAGCTTCCTGGATTGGCAAGAAAGTGGATGTACATTGACAACCCAGGAAGATTGTAATTGATTGGTAATAGATTTCTGGATTGTTTAGTAACTGATACGTGAATTAGTGAGGAACAGAGATCTGGATAGGCCAGGGCCAGAGACTGGGATTGGCCAGGAATAGAGAGCTCAAGTAACCATGGAGAGAGAGTTAGTGAGTGAAGAAAGAAAGCTAGATTAACCAGAATTGGACATTCGGAACAGGCAAGAACTTTGAATTGTTTGGCCACACATAGGGATCTGATCATAGAAACAGTGGACAGGAATGCAATCCCTCATTTACAAAGAAAGAGATCAGCGGTGGCTGGGGAGGGAGAGCTGGAGAAGCCAAGGATGGTGACCCAGAGAAGACAAGAGGAGTGACCTGGACTGGTCAGGGACAGAGATCTGGATTGTAGAAGAAAATAAGCAATTTGGGCTAGAAGATGTGGATAAAGTAGGCACGATGCTCTAGATAGCTGGGAATAGACTAATTAATAGCTGGATCACCAGGATCACCAGCCGCTTTAGCCAAGGGTGGAAGTTCCTTATTGGCCTGGAGCAGGACAATTTAGCTAAAACAGTTATTGGAACTGGACAAGGGCTGGGCTTGATTCTTTGTGATCACAGATCAGGATTGACCAGGAACAGATCTGCATGGCTAGCAACAGAAATCTGGATTGGCCTGGAACAAAGATATGGATTAACCAGGAATCAAAGATTGGATGGGTCAGTGAGAGAGAACTTGTGTGTGCAGGGATTAAAAGAGAGGTATAGCCAATAATCCAGAACTGTGTTCCTACCCAATTAAATTTGAATTCCTGTTCAATATGGACCCATGTTCCTGGCCAATCTCAACTTGTGTTCCTAGCCAATCCAAACATACCTTTAATTCCTTGCCAATTCAGATCCAGCCAAATAATCTGGATAAAACATTATTGCATGTGGCCAGCAACATCATCTGGATTAACACGTTTTAGCGATCTGGAGGAACCTTGCATAGAGAACTAAGACCATGGAGTATATCCTGGATTGGCCATAAATGGAAATGTGCAGTGGCCGGGATAGGGATCAGGATAAACCAGGAATAACAAACAGTGATCAGGATGTGTTGTCAGGAGCACAATTGTGGATTTGCCAGATGGCCACATCGTGCAAAGACAGAAATCTGGAATATCTAGTAGAGAACCAGGATTGTCCAGAAGTTCCATTTGGATTCTCCAAGGAAAGATATCTAGAATACTATGATTGACAAGGACAGAAACCTGGAATGGCCAGGAGTTGTGATCTGATTGGGCAGGGACTGAGATGTGGATTAACCTAGAAACCAGGAATGGAATAGGAGCAGAGGCTCGAATGGGCAAGGAATTTGGCTATGGATTGAGCCAGATTCGGAATTCTGGAATGGCAAAGAAACAGATCAACTACGAATGGAAATGTGTATAGGGTCAGAATACTGAACTGACCTAGAGACTGGCATGGCTAGCAAAGGGAATCTGGACTGGTCTGGATTGGTCAGGAATGGGGTTCTGGATCAGCCAGGGACAGGAAGCTGAGTGGCTGGAAATAAAGACTTGGATTGACCAGGAAACAGGATCTGGATTGGCCAGGAATGGGTATCTGGACTGGGCATGTATAGGGATCCGGATTGATCAGGATGGAGATTTCTGGATTGGATAGAAATGGGTATCCAGATTGTCCAGGCACAGGAAGCTGGAGTGGCTTGAAATAAATACTTGAAATGACCTGAAATGTGGATCTGGATTGAACAGACTTACTGATCTGGACTATGCAGGAATATGGATTTGGATTGGCCAGGTAATGGATATCTGAATGGATATACAGATTGGCCAAGAATAGAGATCTGGATTGGGTAGGAATTGGGATTTGGATTGGCCAAGAATGGTAATCTGGATAGTGACTAGGCATTCTTATGTTGAGTTGAGCACTGAATAGCAATTCCTGCGATGCTGCCGGTCCCAAACTGTATTGGTCTCTGCCGTTCCTTTGGATTCATTAACTGCATGGAGAGGGGAGGCCTGCTACATGGACAACAGCTTTCACTGCATATTGTACTGCCCTGGCTTACATACTGCCTTGGATATCACGTAGACAACTGGGATGCAACATCCATGGTTGAGCGACCACTGGAGGGCCTCATACGGTGATACAGGTTAATCAAGATTGGCCAAAAATAGATAATTTACTTGGCCAGGAATAGGGATGTGAACTGGTCAGAAATGGGAATCTGGACTGATCAGGAATTGGGATTGGGAATGGTCAGGATGGAGACTTGGATTGGCCAGGAAGAGGGATCTGGATTGGCTGGGAATAGATAGATGGATAGCCCAATAATGAACATCTGGATTGGCTAAGGAAACAAGAATTTGTCAGAAGTGAGGATGGAGTGGTTAGTGAGTGTGCCTGGAAATGGAGAACTGCTTTGTCCAGCAGTAGGTGCCTGCACTGGACAGGAATGGACACCTGGACTGGTCAGTAACAGGAGTTTCAGTAGTCCGGGAAAGGAAACATGAAACAGCCAGAATGAAGACTGGATTAGTCAGTAGAAATGATCTATGATGGTGGAACAGAAATCTCAGGTGGGGAGGAGGAGATAGCTGGCAAAGTAGGGAAGAGAATGCTGATTGGTTATGAAGGAAGACCTGAAAGTGGGAAGGAACAAAGATATCTATTGGTCTGTCATGGGTAAGAACAGAGGTGTGGTTTGGCCAAGAATGAACATCTTGATTGGCCAGTAATCAAGATATGGACAGGCCAAAAACAGAGATCTAGAATTGAAAGGAATTACACTCTGGGCTGGATAAAAGCAAGGATCTGTAACTGTCTAATACCAGAGAGCATGCATTGGATGTGAGAGGGGGTACATTCAAGGGGGATGAGTGGTGGATACCTGGAATGTGCTGCCTGCTATGATGGTAGAGGCAAATGCATTAGAGGCTTTTAAGAGATGTTCGGATTAGCACATGGATGTAAGGAAGATGGAGGAATATGGACTTGGAGTAGGTAGGAGAGATTAGTGTTTGGATGTTTTTGATTTGCTGAATAGATGATTCAGCACAACACTGTGGGCTGAATGGCCTGTTTCTCTGCTGCCCTCTTCAATGTTCCATGATTCTTGTATTGATTTGGATTGGCAAAGAATAGAAAACTGGGTTGGATGCCACGAGGAATGGAGTTTCTCCTTGGCCAATTCGGATCCTTGTTGTAGTTGCTAGGAATACTGACCTGATTGACTGGAGTGAACTCCTGGATTAACCATGAAGAGAGGAGTGGGAAGGAGCCCCAGAAAGGGAAAGGAGAGATTTGGTGAAGTAGTTGGAGATAGCAGTTTGGCTAATCCGGGAGTGGTGATTCAGACTGAAAAGAGTGCTGGATTCTACAAGAATGAGGCTCTGCACAGCCGAGATACGTACAGTCCTAAAACAGATATCTGGAAGAGATGGGGACAGGAGTTTTCTCTGGACAAGGACAAATATTTCCCAGGTTGAGTACAGGAGTTGGGATGTTATGTTGAGGTTGTATAAGACGCTAGTGAGGCCTAATTTGGAGCATTGTGTGCAGTTTTGGTCACCTACCTACAGGAAAGATGTAAATAAGATAGGAAGAGTACAGAGAAAATTTACAAGCATGTTGCCGGGTCTGGAGGACCTGAGTTATAAGGAAAGATTGAATATGTTAGGACTGTACTCTTTAGAACATAGAAGATTGTAAGGAGATTTGATAGAGGTATACAAAATTATATGGGGTATAGACAGGGTAAATGCAAGCAGGCTTTGCCACTGAGGTTTGGTGGGACTGCAAATGGAGGTCATGGGTTAAGAGTGAAAGGTGAGAAGTTTAAGGGGAACATAAGGGAAACTTCTTCACTCAGAGGGTGGTGAGAGTGTGGAACGAGCTGCCAGCACAAGCGGTGCATGCAAGCTCAATTTCAATGTTTAAGAGAAGTTTGGATAGGTATATGGACAGTAGTCCCAGTGCAAATCGATGGGAGTAGGCAGTTTAAGTGGTTTTGCATGGACTAGATGGGTCATAGGGCCTGTTTCTGTGCTGTAATTTTCTATGACTTTATGACTCTATGAGATATGGATTGGCTGAGAAGAATGGTCTAGAATGGCCAAGAATGGAGTTTTCCATTAGCCAGCAACAGAGTTCTCCATTGGCAAGGAACAGATAACTGCATTGACCAACAGCAGACATTGTTTTGCTGAACTGTTCTTGTATCAATTATCCAGAAATACAGATGAGATTTGGCCAGGGATAATGATTGTGATTGGTTAGGACTGGCTATCTGAAGGAGCAAGTAACACCAAATTAGATTGCCAGGATCCATGATCTGGACTGACTGGGAAAAGGGATCTGGTTTGGCTTAGGATTCAAGCTGGAGTGATTGGTAAGCAAGATGGAATTAGCATGGAACAGAGAACTAGAGTCCTGGGACGGAAATTCTAGGTTGGTCATAAATAAAGAATTATTTAGCCAGGAATGAAGCCTGGATTGGCCAGGAATGAAAATCCGGGACAATCAGGGGCAGAATTGTGGAATGGCAAATGATGTGAATCATGATTGGTTAGGGCTGAAAATTTGATTTGGTAAGGAAAGAAATGTGGATTCTGCAAGAATACAGGTCATGGATTACCCACAACTGGGCATCTTCAATGGCCAGGGTCAAATGTCTGGAGAGGCCAGAAACAAGAGGTTTGGTGTGGCCAAGAACTAAGATCTGGGTTGGCCAGAACCAATAATCCATATTGACAAGGACTAGAGTTCTGTAACGACCAAGTTTAGGGTTTTTGATTTTGCCAGGAAAGGAGATTTCCACAAGTGTAGTCATCTACATAGATTGTCCTAAGCTATCGATCTGGAATGCCCAGGAGCAGAGTTAATGATTGGGAGAAGAGTATTGGATATGAAGTGACATCTGCATTGTCTAGTAATGGGAGTTGGTGTGGTCAGAAGCAAAGATCTGTTCTCACTGGCAATGCAGAGCTGGATCTGATTGTGGTGGAGATTGGGGTTGACCAGGGCAGAGTTCTAGATTGGATACCAACAGGGCTCTGGGATAGCCAAGGTAAGTAACCAGATACTACCAGGAGCAGATACTCAGGGTGGCCAGAGTACAAAGTGGAGTGTCTAGATCAGCAGGGAGTGCTCAACTGACTTAGACAGTATCTGACTAGGGTCTTTGTCCAAACACTGAGATCAACATCAGTCCAATGATGAGATCTGGGTTTGCCTGCAACATATTTCTGAATTAGTCTTGGACTATTCAGTTCTGGTCAAGGAGAGCAGTATGCATTAGGCAGGGAGAGTGGTCAAAAGTGACCAGCAATAAACTGAGAAACGTCAGAGTATGAGGTAGGCATGGTCAGAAATCAGAGTTCTCAGTTTACCAGAGGTGGGGTGCTGAATAGCGACCTAAAGTAACAAGAATGGAGAACTGCAAAAACAAAGGAATAGCTTGGACAGACAGGTTAGTCAGCATGGAAGAGTTGGGAAGAAGTGCCTGTTTCCACACTGTGAAGATCTGGAATAGCCAGGAACAGGAGTTTGTGGGACCAGGAAATCAAATTTACTCGAGCCAGGTACATGTGACTGAGATGGAGATTTGAAGGGTGCCTGGTGTGAGGTGGGTGTGCTCATGGTCAGAGTTCAGATATGGAGAAATGATCTGCAGTCAGGAGTACATATCAGAGTGCCCACCAATGATTGACCAGGGATAAGGGTTTACAATGGCCAGGAATAGTAAGCAGTTTTGCCCACAAACAACAGTTTTGATTGGCTATGAACAGAAATGAACATATGGGATGAAAGACCAGTTTCTGTGCTGTAGTGCTCTAGGACTCTATATATCTGGAGCACTAGGACAGGAGATCTGGAATGGCCAGGAATAGAGGTCTGGTTTGGTAAATATTGGAGATCGAGGTTAATATGGAACAAAGATCTGGAATGTACGGGAATGGAGATCAGGATTGGACAGGAGTAAACTCCAGATAGGCTAGGGATGGATATAATTGTACTGGCCGGGAATAGGAAAAAGAACTGGAGCAGCTTAGAGTTGAGATCTGAGCTAGCCAGGGAATTATATCGAATTGTCACGAATGGAAATTTGGAGTAGACAGGGTGGGAGATCAGAGAGTAACTGAAAAGGGAATTCACCAGGAATGGAGATATCCAATGACTGGGCTGTGATCCAGATTGGCCAAGATTAGAGAGATGGATTGATCAGAAAGCAGTCTCCATTGGTCAAGTGTAAGAGTCTATATTTGTCTGATAACAGATGTCTCCATTAGCTGGAATCAGAGAGCTAGACTGGCCATCAAGAAATGAGCTCCATTGGCTAAGTGTAGGAACCTGGTTTGGCCAAGAAGAGAGATCAAAATTGGTCAGGAATAAAGAGATTGGCAAAAGGTCAAAGCAAGTATTGTCCAGTGAGGCAGATAGGGTTTGTCTGGGAACAAGGGTGCTCATTCCTGAACAACAAAGACCTGAACAACAGAAGTCAAGAACAGAGAATTGGATTGGTAAGGAATAGAGACTGGACATGGATAAGAATTACAATCTGGAGCGACAGGAAGGAACATCTAGATTGGCCAGGACTGGGAGTCAGGATTGACCAAATATTTGGATGGTGCAAGATATAGTTTTGGAGAAGCCAAGACTGGAGATTTCAAGTCCTCAGTGAGTTTGGGATGATCGGGAACAGAGAAGGGGAAGAGTCAGAATGGAGACCTGAGATGGTTGATCTGAGTTGGTCAAGGACAGAGTTCTCAGATGGCTGAGAACAGGCATTGGTGACCACCAACAGACACCTGTAGTGCCAAGATATGGAGGTCTGAACCACAGAAGACTGGAGAAGTGGAATGGGCAGAAACAGATGTAGATTGGTGCGGACCAATCATTCAGCAGTGGCAAGGAGATATCCATCAGAATGGAATGGAGAATGCGTTTGGCCACAACCAGTGATTTCCATTGGCTGAGATTGGAGCGCTACTCCAGCCAGTACAGAGATTTCAATTGGCTGGGAATGGGAGCTAGACTGATCAAGCCAAAAAAACCATTAGCTGAGATTGGGGCTGAGTAGACTGGCTGGTACAGGGATTTTCACTGGCCAGGAACAGAGATTTCAGGTATTGGAAGATGACAGGCCAAGATCAGAGATTTTCATTAGCGAAGAACATTTATTTGTATTAGCCAAAATGATAAATCAAACTTGACCAAGAATTTAGATAATATGCTTTCCAAGAGTAAAAATCTGAATGGAGCAGGAACAGAAGTTTATGTTGTCCAGAATACAGGTGGAATTTGGCTAGGAATGACAATTTGATTGGCTGAGAAAATAGATATTATGGGCCAGGATGTGAAGAACTGGGATGGATAGGAACTGAGATCGAGCTTAACAAGAAACGAAGATTTAAACTGGTCGGTAACGCGATCTAAATTGCCCTGGAACCTATGGTGGCTCCGGAAACATGGCAGGACTGTGCTGCTTGTTGGCAAAAATGACACATAATTCACAATGTTTCAATATACATATGACAAATAAAACGAAGATCTGAAATGGCCAAGAATAAATGTCAGAGTCAGCCAAGAATGAAATTGGGTTGTAAAAGAGATCTTAACTCTCCCGGGATGAGGATTTGGAATGGACAGTAAAGGACAGGAACTGGACTAGCCAAGAATGGAGATTCAGATAACCCTGAGATGGAAAGCTGGATTAGTCAGAACCAAGATCTTGTGTGGCCAGAAATGAAGATCAGGAGTTGTCAAGAACAGATGCCCAAGGACAGAGATCACAGCTCCAGTATAGTCAGGAACAGAGGTTAGTTTGACCACGAGCAGACAATCTGATTGTCTGGGAAGAGCAATCTGGGATGGAGATTTGGAATAAGGTTCAGGAAGAATGGCAGAAACAGAGCTCAGGTGAGCCAGGAATGGACACTGATCGACATCGGAGATCAGCAGATTAGCTGGAACAAAGATTGCCATTGGTTGGATGCAAAGATCTGGAATGGCCCAGATTGGACATTTATAATGGTCACCAAAAGACCTCAAGATTGACAATGGCAAAGAAAGAGGCTTCTTGGATCATCCTGGAAAGGGCATCTAAATTGACCAGGATCAGAGATCTTGATTGATAAAGAGCAGGGATTAGGAATGGCAGAATGGAGATCTGGATTGGTCAAGACCACCGGAGATCAGATTGTTCAGCAATACAAATATGGATTGTCAGAACCAGGGATCAGGAGTTCAGGAATTGAGATCTGGATTGGTCAGGACCAGAGATTGGAGTGTTCGGCAACACAGATATGGATTGTCCAGGATCAGCAGAGATTTTGATTGGGCAGGACCAATTTAGAAACACAGATCTGGATTGGTTAGGACCAGAGGTCAGTGGTGATCAAGAACAAAGATCTGGATTGGCCAGATGTGTTAAAGGTGTACAGCAAGGGTTCCCAACCTTCTTTATGTCATGGGCCAATACCAGTAAGCAAGAGATCTGTGGACCCCAGGTTGGGAACCCCTGGTGTGCAAGAACACATATTTGGATTGGCCAGGACCAGAAGTCAGAGATGTTCAAGAATGAAGATATCAATTGGCCTGGAGTGGGGTGATTGCAGTAGCAGCTGTAAATCTCCATTCTAGACCACCCCTAACCAGTGCCCATCCTTGTCCTAGCTAATCTCTACATCTATCTCTATATCTGGCGATGGCCAGTGTAAGTCTCCATTTTTGGCCAATCCAGGCCTTTGTTCTTGCCATTACAGATCTTCATTTCTGGCCAATCAAAAGCTCCCTTCCTTGCTCATTCACATCCTTGACCCTGAGGAATGCAAATGCAGGAATGGATCTGGACTGATGGAGTAGGAGATCTGCCTTGTCCAGGAGGGAAAATCTGGATTAACCAAAGGGAGAGATGAAGCTTAGCCTGGAACACGAACCAAGATTGGACAGGAATAGCATTCATCAGGAATGAGGAAAGAGCTTGGCCTACATCACCAATTATGATTGGCTAAGAAACTGTTAGGTGCAGCGAACAGGAACTGAGAACAGGATTAACGATGAAGGGATAGGACCAGAGATCCTGAAATCCTGAAAACTATGGCCTTGAGTCGCAAAGAATTGAGGTCAGCTTATTGAGAAAAGAAGGATCTGGATTGACCAGGAATGGAGATTTAGTGTCAACAGAGAGAGATGGGTGTGAGCAGGACCTGAAGTGGAACTGAAACAGGGAAGGATGTCAGGGTGAGGGAAGAGTGGAATGCGGCAGCGGTGGGAGTGAATGACAAGACAGTGGTGGGAGGGGGGAGAGCGATGGGACAGTCGGGGGAGAAGGGGAGGGGGGAGAGACACGGGGGGTGGTGGGAGAGGGGGATGGGGATGGGACAGTGGTGGGAGAGGGGGACGGGGATGGGACAGTGGTGGGAGAGGGGGACGAAACAGTGGTGGCAGAGGGAGAGACAGAACAGTGGGGGGAGAGGGGGAGAGAGACAGGATGGTGGGGGGAGAGGAGGAGAGAAATGGGAGGATGGTAGGAGATGGGGAGGGGCAGAGGTCAGTGGTGGGAGAGGGCAAGACAGGACAGTGGGAAGAGAGGGGGAGAGAGACAGGATAAAGACGTGAGAGGGGGAGGGGATGGGAGGATGGTGGGAGAGAGGGAGGGAGACAGGACAGTGGTGGGAGAGGGGGAGAGTGATGGGACAATGGGGGGAGCGGAGGGGAGGGAGGGCAGACAGTGGTAGGAGAGGAAGGGGGACGGTGGTGGGAGAGGGAAGGGGACGGTAATGGGAAAGTGATGGAACGGTGGTGGGAGAGTGATGGAACAGTGGTGGGAGACTGGGAGACAGGTACAGTTTGGGAACGGTGGAATTTGCAGGCAACATCTGAATAGAGGGAGAGATGGAGTAAAGAAACGGGGCAGGAATGGCAGGAGGGGGGGGAAATAGGACTGTAGAGGGGCTGCGACATATTTGGGAATTTGAGGGAACAATGCTCTAGCCTTGCAGCAGACAGACAGAGAAAGTGTCCTGAGTTGGGGGAGGGGAGCCGGGTGAGGCTAAAGTGTGGTGGTGTCACAGAGAAACAGAGAAGGAGAAGAGAGAAAGTATGGGTGTGTGAGAGTGAAACAGAGAAGGAGAAGAGAGGAAATATGGGGGTGTGACAGAGAGACAGAGAGACGGAAAACAGGAAGTATGGGGTGTGACAGAGAAACAGAGGGGGGAAGAGAGAAAGCATGGGGGTGTCTGAGCAAGAACCAGCAAGAGTGGGGGTTGAGAGAGAAAAGGAAGTGAGGAGAAGAGGAGGGGAAGAAAATTGGAGAGAGAGAGATGGAGAAACAGGAGGAGAAAGTATTGGAGAAAGAAGGGATTGAATACTATGGGACAAAGAGGTAGGATGAGGATGACTTGGAGAGGCATCAGGCTTTGAGGTGATGGTATCCAGACTAGATAGATATAAGGATAATAAGGGTATGGAGGGCTATGGTCCTCACAGGAGGGCTGGTCAATAGCAGTAGGCAGTGTAAATGTTTTGGCATGGACTAGATGGGCCGAAGGGCCCGTTTCTGTGCCACAGTTTTCTATGACTCCCTGACTGAGGGGAAGAAAATGTTGGAGCCAGGAGTGAGGTGCTGAGGCAGAGGTATGCGTAGGCTGGCCAGAGGCAGAGAGCAGCGAGTTCTGCCATACCCGATGGGCGGAGTAGCAAGGTTGGGGAGGAGAGACACTCAGAGATTCTGGGACTGACAGAGGTCCAGGGTGAAGAGAGGGGTGATTGTGATACAGAGATACAACATCAGAGAGGGAGAGCCTGGAGCTGTCAGATCTGCATTGTAAAGGAACGGTAATCCAGATTGGGTCGGAGTGGTGACCTGAAGTGGGTTCAACAGTGACCTGGAGTGGAATAGAATCATGTCCTGGAGTGGGATGGAACAGTGAAATGGAGTGGATTAAAATGGTGACCTGGAGTGGATTGAAATGGTGACCTGGAGTGGATTGGAATGGTGACCTGGAGTGGATTGAAATGGTGACCTGGAGTGGATTGAAATGGTGATTTGGCGTGGATTAACATGGTAACCTGTAAAGGGTTAGAACAGTGGGTTACAGTGGTGACCTGGACTGGGTTAGAATGGTGACCTGGAGTGGATCGAAATGGTGACCTGGACTGGGTTGGAACAGTGAACTGGAGTGGATGAGAAGGGTGACCTGGAGTGAGATACAGCGGTAACCAGGAGTGGAGATGGTGATTTTGTCTGGATTGAAAGAATAATGCAAAATGGGTTAGAAAGGCATCAGAATTGGAATGGAGGCAGAAAATGGATTGGGATCAAGGGAGTTCTGGAGTGGACTGGCATAAGAGATGTAGAGATACAGGAGGTACTGTATCAGCAGTCAAGACTGGCGTAAGAGGTACAGGAGAGGCAATACAGTGTTAGGAGAGGTGTTTGTTGTGGTCTGCACAGAGCTTTATTAAGGGGGAACAGCACGGAACATGGGCATGGAGTTGGAAGCTGGACCTTGGAGCAGAGATTCACACCAGTCTGCTGAACAGCTAACCAGGGAATCCAGGAGGTGAGAGGGAAGGACAAACGTGCGGAGTGGTGGGGGGTGGGTTGGGTGACTCGGGCAGAGGGAGGGAAATGTACCGTGAAAGAAAGGTGTGGATCAGAGATCTGGTGTGAAGGAAGGGTGTGAATCAGAGATCAAGTGTAGAGGACACAAGTGGACCTAGCACATCTGGAGTTTAGGAAGACTAATTCCAACACTTTGAGCAATGTACTAGAGTGAGCTGAAGATATGGGTGGTGGAATAGTGGATCCAACATCTGGAATGTAAAGAGAGTGCATTTAACATCTTGAGGAGGAAAAAATGGTCTAACATCTGGCATTAGAAGAGTGGAGAATGGATCTGGCATAGGTGAACAAACGGCCTAATATCTGGATCATGTCAGAGATCAAGCAAGATGGATCCAACATCTGGAGTGGGGAACAAGAATGGAAGTCAACATCTGGACCATATCAGAGACCTGGAGTTCATGACCATGCTCCCTTCTCGCTGCTACCATCAGACAGGTGGTATAGGAGTCTTAGATGCCACGCCACCAAGTTCAGGAACAGTTATTACCCCTCAACATCAGGCTCTTGCACTAGCCTCAACACTGAACTGATTCCACAACCTATGAACTCACTTTGTGGGACTCCACAACTCACGTTCTCAGTATTATTTATTCATATATTTATCAATTATTCCTTTTCTTTTGTTCTTGCACAGTGTCTTCATTTGCGAATTGGTTTCAAATATTGGTTATCAGCCTTGTCTGTAGTTTTTCATTGAGTCTATTGTATTTCTTTGCCCTTCTGTGAATGCCTGCAATAAAATGAATCTCAAGGTAGTATATGATGACATAAATGTATTTTGATAATAAACTTAATTTGAACTTTGTGCATGGGAGAGGGAGGGGATCTTTCTAATATTTTCGGCCATTCATTCTTTGGGGTTTTTTTTCTTCTGTTTTGTGGATGTCTGTGAAGAGTAAGAATTTCAGGTTGTATACATTCTCTAATATCAAATTAACCTTCTGGAGTGAAGGAAGAGAATGGGCCCAACATCTGGACTATATGGACAACCCGGAGCAGAGGGCAGGGAAATGGATCCAGCATCTGGAGGATGCAGTTTAGAGTGAGCCTGAGCAAATATCCAGGATGGATCATTGGAGCACTGAAACGGCTGAGATCTGGGAGAGAACGGCTGAGGGGGGTGAGGTGCGGGAGCAAGATACCTCGTCGGTTCCCTTGGTCAGCAGAACCAGATATCTGGGCTATGTTGCCCTTGGGCTTTGCAGTGGCCAGGAAGAGAGATTGGAGGAGAGCTGGTCACAGGGGGCATCTAGTTCTGCGGTGGTGGGGATGGGGGCTGAAATCTTGAGGAAGAAAGGAGTCGGGGGGAGGAGGGGAGCGTCGCTGATGAACAGGTCCCTGGGATCCAGAGCGAGTTCATCAGGAACACCAGGCATTGGTGGACCCGGGGGCTGCAGGGGCCTCAGTGAGGACGGAGGACCTCAGATCAGGGAGTGTGGAGAGAACATTAACAGTGGAGCCCGAGGACTGAGTGAGCTAAGGCTTTTCCTCTTTGGAGCAATGGAGGATGAGAGGTGACTTCTAGAGATGATAGGAGGCATGGACAGTGCCTTTTTCCCAGGGCAGCAATGGCTAATTAATACCAGAGGACATCCGTTAAGGTGGATGGAGGGAAGTTTAGGGAAAGTTTTTTTTACACAATGTGATGGGTGCATGTGGTGACGGTAGAGGCCGATACATTAGGGACATTTAAAGGACATGGATGAAAGAAAAATGGAGGGTTATGTAAGAGGGAAGGGTTAGATTGATCGTGGAGTTGGTTAAAAGGTCGGCACAACGTTGTGGGCCAAAGTTCTCATACTGTGCTGTAATGTTCCGCCTTCTGTGTGAGGTAGAAATTACCTAGTAAGGCTATAGAGCAACCCAGGGTCGGCAAATAGGCAGAGGGATACCGAGGGACAAACTTAACCAGACAGGCTTCTAATCACTGCCATTGGAAGGTAGGACATGGGAAGAGCCCATCACCCATTGGGACTCAGCGCCTCTCCCCCTCAGCCCCGACGTTCGCTGGCGCGGAGAAAGAGAGAGTGGTACATGGTCCCACTTTTTGCGGCAACAGGCAAGGGAGCCTCAGCAAACCTCTGACACTCTCGGGCAGTGCCCAGCAGTTGATGGCCAGTCTGTCGCGCTCTTGGCTCGATACCTGCCAGGTGCCTGAACAACGCACCGTTCTCCACCAGCTCACCCAGCGCCTCCACCGGACAGACCGGGATCAGTGATTCCGGGACTCCTGCTGAAGGGACGGAGGGAAGGTGATGAAGCTCTTCGTCCGAGGAGAGCTTTCGGAGAAGTCAACCGAGGTAGGAATTGGAGAAACACATGAGGGGTTGGAGACGATCCAACTGGGATATTTTGGGATTTTACTGGACCAGGAGAGACCTGTCCGGCTCTAACTTCTTGAGGCCTAACACTATAGTTTCTTTGAGATTGGAATCAATTGTGGTACTAAGGACAGAGAAACACACACACACACACACACACACACACACACACACACACACAAGATCCCTCACGCACAGACACACATAAACAAAATAACGTTTGCACATGCACACACACGCATCAGTATATACACACTAGAAATAGCAAAAACATACGTAGTGAATAGATTGACATTCTACGTGTATGTATGTGGTACTTATACTGCGCGCACACCGCAACAACGCGTGCACGCGCACAAGCAGAAAATAACACACATACACACAACACGCACACGCGCAAAATAACACGCACGCGAGTGCGCACACAGAGATCAAAACAAAACACTGCATAACAATATCACTGCCATTGGAAATGCCTTGTGCCAAATTACTAGATTAACACTGCAGACTAGATCTCACTTAAACTCTCCTTTCAATTCTTTGGTCCCCCAAACCTCCCCTCCCTCCACCAGCCAACCCCCACCCTCTCCACACCCAACACTCTTTTGGGTCATAAAATGGATAAAAAAATAAAGAACATTTTAAATATTTTAAAAGCCAAACTCTTTGAAAGCTTACGGAACATGTAAACGACTGATTTGAAAACAGACTTGTGAAAAGAACAAAAAAAAGCACATTTATTGAAAGAGTGCAAAAAAGTTTCGGAAGATGAATAAAAAAGAAGACAAGCTTTTGAAATAAAAGGAGATTTGAAAAAAAAGGAAAAATCCGGAGGAGGGTGGAAGGGGGTGAGGTGGGAGGTATTGTTAACATGCATTGGGGAAAAATACCTTCATCTTCAAGACCACCAAATGCGCCGTTATCGTCGGGTTTTTTTGTGAGCGGACCTAAGACCAGAAAAAACGGGAGGAGAGAAAAAGAGATTTCAAAAACCATCATTTCTTGTTTTTTTTCGTCAAATCATTTTTCTTTTTTTAAAAAAAAGATACAATCAAGAATTGATTTCAAAAATCCTAAAAAGATTTGCTTCAGTTTGTGGTTAAAAAAAAGACAAGCAACAAGACACACAAGAAAAGACATTTTTTCTCCTTCGTAATCTTTTTAAGGTCGATTCGGCAAGATCATTAGAGGAAAAAAAAGATTAAACAAGTCAAAAAAAGATTATTCCACCCCCCCAACAAAAAAAAAGTTGGCAAGAAAGCCAAAGAATTTCAATTGACATCATTCTCAAGAATTCTTAAAGGCATCAAGAAGAAAGTTCACTTTCCACAAGGTACAGCTTGTTTCTTTCAATTAAAAAAAAGAATTGCAAAAGTAAGTAATTTTGGCTTTTAACTTTGTTCATCTGCTTCTGTCTTCCTGAAGCCTTGTTAATCTAGGTCCCAGCTACAAAATATTGCATGTTTCAAAGAAAAAGAAGTCTTTCTCAGTAGGAATTAGGACTTCATTATTGCTTCCCAGTATTACCTGTCTTATAGATTCATTCTGATGTTTAATCTAGACTTCAATGTCTTGTTCTTTTTTTGAGATCAATATGTTATTAAGTTGTCACCTGGGAAGCATCCGAGCAGATGCGGCTTTCCCTGCATCATTCATAAGGTAAACCATTAAGGTTCTAACTAAAAGTAATCAGCACCGAACATAATTAGGTATGGAGGTGGCATTTAGATGAGACCAGTGCACAGTCTGTCAGAGAAGGTCCAACATATTCCCTTACTAAAGGCAAAGAAATACCAGTGAAAAGGGTAACCAACATCTTCCCCTCTCCTGTATCTGTAGATACCTTTTGCTGATGCAAGTATCTCCTGAACTATTTTTCCATTCTCCAGAGCCACATGGACATTGCCAGAAGATTAAAGGACCCTAACATTGAGGTAAAAAAGGAAAGTTCTCCATCTATTCAGGGAAACATAGCAGCGCCACTGCCTCGTGACTCCAGAGATCTGGGTGCAATCCCTGGCCCCTCGGGGCATTGTGTGTGTGTGTGTGTGTGTGTGTGTGTGTGTGAGTTTCTTTGCCCCGGATCCTTGCATTTCCTCTCACGTCCCAGCAATGCATGGAGTTAGTCACCCCCATCCCGCCAGTCTATGTGTGAATGTGGGGATGGAGTCTGGGGGGAAGGGTAACTAGTTGAAAGGAAACGTGGAAAATCAATTATATCACAGTAAATTGATGGTTGATGGTCAGTACACATTCGATGGGCCGAAAAGCCCACTTCTCCAGTGTACGACTTAACAACACAATACTCCATAAGTCTAGGGTCACCTCGACTAAAGGAAGGAGGGTTTAGTTCAACGTCTGAAACCTTCTCTGGGAGAAATATTATATCCATTGTCAGTAACATCGACCAGATCTCCATCCATTTACAGGAAAGATATAAATAAGTTTGAAAGAGTACAGAGAAAATTTACAAGGACGTTGCCGGCTCTGGAGGACTTGAGTTATATGGAAAGATTGAATAGGTTAGGACTTTAATCCTTGGAACATAGAGGATTGAGGAGAGATCTGATAGAGTATACAAAATTATGAGGGGTATAGATAGGGTGAATGCAGACAGGCTTTTTCACTGAGATTGGGTGGGACTACAACTACAGGTCATGAGTTAAGGGTGAAAAGTGAAAAGTTTAAGGGGAACATTAGGGGAAACTTTTTCACCCAGAGGGTGGTGAGAGTGTGGAACGAGATACCTGTACCAGTGCAAGTGGTGGATGCAAGCTTTATTTCAACGCTTAAGAGGTTTGGATAGATACACGGATGGGGGGTATGGAGGGATATGGTCCTAGTGCAGATCGGTGGCAGTAGACAGTTTAAATGGCTCAGCACAGATTAGACGCGCTGAATGGCCTGTTTCTGTGCTGTACTTTTCTAGGACCCCTTCCTTCTTGATTCTTGTGTAGAAACTATGTGGGTGGAATTTGTGTGCTTTCCCTGTGACCGCATGGGTCTCCCCCAGGTACTCTGCTTTCCTCCCTCAGCCCAACGGCATGCCATAAATCCGCCACGGTAAATTGCTCACCGAGTGTGTGGAATCCCGGGGGGGCGGGAGTGGGTGGAGGGGGGGAATGGAGGAAGTCAATGGGAATTTGGAGTGAATAAACAGGTCAGCACTGAATCTTTTGGCCAAATTGACTGCATCTCTCCCCCAGACATTACTGTTTGCACGATTTTCTCCCACCCCCACCCCCTGTCTGCACTTTGACAGTCTTTTTTTCAATGGGTTCTTTTGGAGTCTCTTTGTTTAGTGGCTGCCTCTACGGAGATGGATCTCAAGGATGAGGCAAGCACACTGGTATCATTTAAGAAGCACTTGGATGGGTGCATGGAGGTGAGGGGGTTGGGGCCCAAATGCAGGAAATTGGGACTAGTTGGATGGGCACTGTGGTTGTTGTAGACTGGTTGGGCGAAGGACCTGTATCTGTGCTGCATTCCTCTACAGGTGACAGAGGTGGAGATACGTCTCGACCACAGGAGGTATAAGGCATTGCTTCCCTCCGCTAGCCTGCAGGTCACCCTTGGGCAAGGTGTAGCCCTGAAGGAGGCATTGGCAAACCACATGTGTAGAAAAATTTGCCAACAGCAATCATGATCGTGGAAAGACCGTGATCACCCGCGTCATACGATACGGCACATAACGACGATGACGACGATAGCTCAGAGGCTCCGTCTGAGTTTGGATGAAGACTGTGGTTTTCTGGGCTACTGGTTACCCGGGCAACTGCCTCTGAGCTTATTTATTTATTATTATTCTTTCTTTCTTTTTGTACTTGCAGTTTGTTGTCTTCTGCACTCTGACTGAACGCTAAAGTTAGGCGGTCTTTCATTGATTTAGTTATGGTTAGTACTCTATGGACTTATTGACAATGCCCATAAGAAAATGAAAATGATTGTATATGGTGACATATATGTACTTTGATAATAAATTTACTTTGAACTTTGAACTTTTTCACACAGGGCGGGGGGACAAAATGCATTGGATATAATTATGATGTTGGAAAGACATTCGAACAGTTCACAGTTCAAAGTAAAGTTCCCAGAGCTGGACTCTGAGATGTAAGAAAATTGAAGCTGGGGACCACGAAGGGAGAGGTGTCGGAATCAGAATCAGGTTTTATATCACTGGCATATGACGTGAAACTTGTTGGCTTTGTGGTAGCAGTACCAATGCAATACATGATAAGAGAAAAAAGATGTGAATTACAGTCAATATATGTATAAAATAGTTGCATTAAATAAGTAGTGCAAAAATGTAGTGAGGTAGTGTTCATGGGTTCAATGTCCATTCAGGAATTGGATGGCAGAGGGGAAGAAGCTGTTCCTGAATCATTGAGTGTGAATCTTCAGGCTCCTGTACCTCCTCCCTGATGGTAGCAATGAGAACAAGGCATGTCCTGGATGATGGGGGTCCTTAATGATGGATGCCGCCTTTTTAAGGCATCACTCCTTGAAGATGTCCTGGATACTACGGAGGCCAGTGGCCATGATGGAGCTGACTGAGTTTACAACTCTCTGCAGCCAGGTGTGTGGTAGGTGGCACCACCATCAGAAGTGCCGAAGACAGTATAAGTGGGAGTACAACGACAGTATGTAGAGGAAATGGTGTGTACAGTTCAGTGTTGGAGTGGTGTATAAGATGTTTTCCTTTGTTAGACAAGCCCCAGTCTCTATAGGTGGGAAAATAACCCAGGAACTGTGTATAAAATTGGCATACTGTTGGAATATACGGTACTGTGCAAAAGTCTTGGGCACTTACAGCTGGGGAACCTAAGAGTTTTGCACACTACTGTATTTGTCAATATGGAGTGGAGAGCGAGTTTGTAAATCTGGCAGGAGCAAAGGATGTTGGGAATGGTGAGGGTGGAGTGCCACAGGAGACGCGTGGGACAGGTGGCAGAGGAGGAGTGCCAGAGGTGGGGGTGGTGCAGGTGCAGATACCCCCAGCCCTGAGACACCAGGCAAGGTTATTTGATTCCAAACAATTGGTTTATTGATCATTATAGAATGTCTCTCCGGTGCTTCCTGCTCCCTCCCCTCTCCCTTCCCCTTTTCCCAGCCATGATTCCCCTCTCCCTGCCCCCTGCCCCCTTTCCACTCTCAGTCCACAATAGAGACCCAGATCAGAATCAGGTTTATCATCACTCACATCTGTCATGAAATTTGTTTGTTTTGTGGCAGCAGTACAGTGCAATACATAAGATTACTACAGTACTGTGCAAAAGTCTTAGGCACATGTGAAAACATTCTGGAAAGCGAAGATGCTTTCAAAATAATGAAAAAAAAGTTTCTAAGGATCAAAAATGTTACTGTAAAGAGCAGAAAGGAGTAAAAATCTAAATCAAATCATTATTTGATTGTGTGACCACCCTTTGGCTTTAAAACTGCATCAACTCTCTTGGGTACATTGTCATGCAAAAAAATTGACTGGTAGGTTGTTACAAGCATCTTGAAGAACTTGCCACAGTTCTTCTGCAGACTTTAGCTGTCTCACTTGCTTCTGTCTCTCCAGGTAATCCCAGACAGCCTCGATGATGTTGAGATCAGGGCTCTGTAATGGCCGTATAAACCATATGAAACATCTATGATGCCCAAGATTTCTGCACAGCACTGTAGCTGTATTTTTCTGCTCACTCAAAAATAGAAGAAATGAGGTTGCATTTCAGGGGTCAGAAGAGGTTTTAAAGTCAGAGATTCATAGAAAAGTACAGCACTGATACAAGCCCTTCGGCCCATCTAGTCCATGCCAAAACCATTTAAACTGGTTACTCCTTCTGACCTGCACTGGGACCACAACCCTCCATGTACCTATCCAAACTTCACTGAAGTACAGAAATCAAACTCACATGCACCACTTGTGCTGGCAGCTCGTTCCACACTCTCACCACCCTCTGAGTGAATAAGTTTCCCCTCATGTTCCCCTTAAACGTTTCACCTTTCACCCATAACCCATGACCTGGGTTGTTGTCGTTCCTCTCCATGCCTCGCGGCACATTGGGTGACTACCTTGCCATCTCTTTAGCATTTATGTCCGCTTTTATGAGGCCAAGTTGCTAGCTCAACGCTCAGCCTGGCACAGATGTACTACCACTCATAATTCTGTATACCTCGATCAAGTCTCCTCTTAATTTTCTATCTTCCAGGGAATAAAGTCTTAACCTATCCAGTCTTCCCTGGTAACTCACGTTTTCCAGTCCTGGCAACTTCCTTGTAAATTTTCTCTGTGCATTTTCAAATTTATTCATATCTTTCCTGTAGGTAGGTGACCAAACCTGCACATAATACTCTAAATTAGGCCTCAGCAACGTCTTATACAACTTCAACATAACATCCTAACTCCTGTACTCAATACTTTGACTAAGGAAGGCAAGGTATTGTGCAAGGCACAATAGTGAAGCAGGGAGAGCCACCGGCTCAACCCCAGAAACACTGCTTCAATACTGACCTGTGCACATGCGTGTGCGTGTGTGCAGAGAGCTTGCACACTTCTCCCCATGGCCATGTAGGTTTTCACCCGGGTGCTCCAGTTCCCTCCCGGTGGGTTAATCGGCTGCTATTAATTGCCCCCCTAGCGTGTGGGTGAGTGGGTGGAATCTGCTGGGGACTTGATGGGAACATGGAGAGGTGGGGAATGGGTTACAGGGAGAATTAGTGAGGGAATGAATCAGCAAAAACTCAGTGGGCTGATAGGCTCCTCTTTTTAAAATATGGAAAGATATGGACCATAATATAATATTATTATATGTTGTGATCAGGATAGCATGTGCCTGCAATTCCATAGATTAGTAGCACAATTCTCACTGCGTGGAATTGTCATACACCTGGAATATTTGACTGTTATTTTGGCCCGTTATCTCGAGGTCATGAGGCTGACACTTGAGAAAACATCTTGATCACGACTACAGCTCAGACTGAATCGCAAGGCTCCTGGTCTCTGTTCTCATGGGCGCCATGGTGTAAGCAATGCTATCTCAGCTCGGTGCATTCCAGATTTCGGAGTTCAATTCTAGCATCCTCTGTAAGACCACAAGACCATAAGATGCAGGAACTGAATTAGGCCATTTGGCCCATCGAGTCTACTCTGCCATTTCTTCATGGCTGATTCAATTTTCCTCTCAGCCCCAATTTCCTGTCTTCTTCCCATATCTCCTTATGCCCCGACCGATCAAGAATCTACCAGCCTCTGCCTTAAATATACATAAAGACTTGGCCTCCACAGCTGCCTGTGGAAAGGAATTCCACAGATTCATCACTGTCTGGCTAAAGAAATTCCTCCACGTCTCTGTTCTAAAAGAATGCCCCTCTAAGACCAGAGACTCTCCCACCATAAGAAACATCCTCTCCACATCCACTCTGTCAAGGCTTTCACTAGGTCACCCTTCATTCTTCTGAATTCCAGTGAATACAGGCCCAGAGGTATCAAACACGCTTCATATGACAAGACATTCAATCCTGGAATCATTTTCATGAACCTCCTTCGAACCCTCTCCAGTTTCAACACATCCTTTCTAAGATAAGGGGCCCAAAGCTGCTCACAATACTCCAAGTAAGGCCTCACCAAAGCTTTATATAAACTCAACATTATATCCTTAGATATATATTTTCATCCTCTTGAAATGAATGCTAACATTGCATTTGCCTTCCTTACCTCTGACTCTACCTGCAAATTAACCTTTAGGGAATCCTGCACAAGGACTCCCAAGTCACTTTGCATCTCAGTTTTTTATATTCTCTTTCCAGTTAGAAAATGGCCAACCCTTTCATTTCCTCTACCAAAGTGTATGACCATACACTTCCTGACACTGTATTTCATCTGCCACTTCTTGCCCTTTCTTCTAATCTGTCTAAGTCCTTCTGTAGCCTCTCTACTTCCTCAAAACTACCTGTCCCTGCACCTATCTTTATATCATTTTCAAACTTTGCAACAAAGCCATCAATACAGTACCATCATCCAAATCATTAACATATAACATAAAAAGAATCAGCCCCAACACAGACCCTGTGGAATACCTCTAGTCACTGGCAGCCAGCCAGAAAGAGTCCCTTCATTACCACTCTTTGCCTCCTGCCAACCAGTCACTGCTTTATCCATGCTAGAATCTTTCCTGTAATACCATGTTGTTAAGCAGCCTCATGAGTGATATCTTGTCAAAGGCCTTCTGAAAATCCAAGTACACAACATCAACCGGTTCTGCTTTGTCTATCCTGCTTGTTATTTCTTCAAAGAATTCCAACAGATTTGTCAGGCAAGATTTTCCCTTGAGGAACCCATGCTGAGTGTGGCCTATTCTACCAAGTGCCTCCAAGTACCTCAAAACCATATCTTTAAAATTGACTCCAACACGTTC
The DNA here is from genome assembly GCF_963921235.1 of Mobula hypostoma. NCBI lineage: Eukaryota > Metazoa > Chordata > Chondrichthyes > Myliobatiformes > Myliobatidae > Mobula > Mobula hypostoma. The sequence goes on from NC_086101.1 coordinate 117,721,594, forward strand.
CCAACCATTGAGGTCATAATAACTGGCCTATAGTTTTCTTTCTTCTGCCTCTCTCCCTTCTTGAAAAGTGCAGTGACATTTGCAATTTTTAGTCTTCCAGAACCATTCCAGAATCTAGCAATTCTTAAAACATCATTACTAATGCCTCCACAATCTCTTCGGCCACCTCTATCAGAACTCTGGGGTGTATACCAACTGGTCCAGGTGACTTAAAAACCTTCAGACCTTTCAGTTTCCCAAGAACCTTCTCTCTATTTGTGGTAACTTCATGACCCCTGACACCTGGAACTTCCACCATACTGTTAGTGTCTTCCACCGTGAAGACTAATGCAAAGTATTTATTGAGTTCATCCACCATTTCCTTGTCCCCCTTTATTAACTCTCCAGTATCATTTTTCAGTGGTCCAATATCCACTCTCGCCTCTCTTTTACACTTTATGTATCTGAAGAAACTTTTGTTATCCTCTTTAATATTATTGGCTAGCTTACTTTCGTATTCCACCTTTGCCTTCTTAATAACTTTTTTTGTTGTCTTCTGTTGGTTTTTAAAAGCTTCCCAATCCACTATCTTCCGACTAATTTTTACTCTATTATATGCCCTCTCTTTAGCTTTTATGTTGGCTTTGACTTTTCTTGTTAGCCACAGTTGTATTTAGAATACCTCTTCCTTTTAGGATGTATATATTGTGTGCCTTCCGAATTGCTTCCAGAAATTCCTGCCACTGCTGCTCTGCCATCATCCCTGCCTGTGTTCTTTTCCAATCAATTTTGACCAAATCTTCTGTCATGCCTCTGTAATTCCACTGTAATACTGATTCATCTGACTTTAGCTTCTCCTTCTCAAATTTCAGGGTGAATTCAATCATATTATGATCATGTGTCCCTAAGGGATCTTTTACTTTAAGCTCTCTAAACAATTCTAGTTCACTGCATAACACCCAATTCTCCAGTGGGCTCAACCACGAGCTGCTCCTAAAAGCCGTCTCATAGGCACTCTAGAAATTCCCACTCCTGGAATCCAGCACCAACCTGATTTTCCCAATCTACCTGCATACCGAAATCCTCCATGATTGTTGTAAAGTTGCCCTATTAGCATACATTTTCTATCTCCCATTTTAACTTGTAGACCACATCCTTACTACTGCTTGGGGGTCTGTATACAACTCCCATCAGGGTCTTTTTACCCTTGTAGTTCCTTAGCTCTATCCACAGTGATTCAACACCTTCCTGCCCTAAGTCACCTCTTTTTAATGATTTGATTTAATTTTTTACCAACAGAGCAACACCACCCCCTCTGCCTTCCTGCCTGTCCTTTCAATACAATGTGTATCCTTGGACATTAAGCTCCCAGCTATAATCTACCTTCAGCCATAATTCAGTGATGCATACAACACCATACTTGCCAAACTGTGCTGCAGGTTCATCTGCCTTATTCCATATACTGCGCATGTTCAAGTCCTGTATTCACCCTTTTCAATTTTGTTCATTTTTTACATTGCAACTCCTCCTGGTGACTGCAATTTTGCCCTCTCAACGGCCTCTCCTCACCACACAATTGCCTCTGTTTGTAAACCAGCTACCTCACCTTCAGCACTATTATACACTTTTCCTATGACAGTTTTTGCATTGAAACATAGACAGCTCAGGACACGAGTCACACCATGCTCAACCTCTTGATTCCTAACTTTGTCTGAGGTCTTACCAATATCTGCCTCCACAGCGTCCCCACTTACTGTTCCGGCACTCTGATTCCCATCCCACTCCAACTCTAGTTTAAACCCCACTGTGCAGCATTAACAAACCTTCCCTCTGGGATATTAAACCCCACCCCCTCCAGTTCAGGTGCACACTGACCCCTTCTGTACAGGTCCCAGCTTCCCAGGAAGAGAGCCCAATAATCCAAAATCTTATGTCTTCCCTCCTACGCCAACTCCCTAGCCACGAATTAAACTGTACCTCCTCCTTGTGGAATGCGTGGGTCTTTTTTTCCCCAGGTGCTCTGGTTTCCTCCCACAGTCCAAAAACATACTGGTTATATTAGCTGGAAACTGTGAATTGTCCAGTGATGAGGTTAGGGTTAATCAGGTTTTCCGGGGCCTGCTGGGGCAGCATGGCTTGAAAGGCCAGAAAGGCCTACTCCACGCCCCATCGCTAAATAAATAAATAAATGGTCGGTCAATCTACGAGATTGTACGGACTGGGGAAATTGCTTTCTTTTCTCCATTTATAAGAGGTCAAACATAACAGATGGCTGTAAGGTAATTTGCTGTTCGTTTTCACCATCTGCTTCTGTTAATCAGCCACCGAGACCGTCATCAGGGACCCCCCGGCATCGAGAACATGGCCTCTCCTCACTGCTGTCGCCACTGGGCAGGAGGTACTTCACCACCAGCTTCAGGAACAGTCAGCACCACCCTGCAACCATCAGCCTTCTGAACCAGCATGGATAATTTCAAAACTCATAACCATCAACTGATTCCATCATCTACAGACTCAGTTTCAAATTCTCATTTCTTAGATTTATTCTGCATTTGCACTGTTTTTGTCTTCTTTTGCACACTGGTTGTCAGTCCATCTGTTTCTGCATAGTTTTTCATAACATTTTATTTCCTTTCTCTTGTGAATGCCTGCAAGAAAATAAATCTCAGGGTTGTATATGGTAACAATAAATTTTGACAATAAATTTACTTTGAACTTTGAACACTTGCCCGGCTTCCCTGCACGGGGGGGTGCAGTGTGGATGAACCCTCTCGTCATCTGCCCGAGCTCACCCCAAGCTCTGGCCCTGTCATCTCCACTCCCCCCGCATCAATCATCCACCGGCCCCAGCGCTTCCATTCTGAAAGCAGACACACTCAGCAGGTCGGGCAGCTTCCACGGAGGGAGAAACTTTCAGGTTGAAGAACTGCGAGTGAAACAAGGGTGTTCGACCGAAATTGTTCAGTCTGGTTTTCCCTCACGATTTCATGGGGTAGGACACGGCGGGAAGAGCACCATCTCAGAGACCCGGGGTTGATCCTGACCTCAGGGTTGTGTGTTTTATATGGTGTGTTTGAGAGAGGGAGAGGGGAGAGGGGAGAGCGAGAGGGTGAGGGGGAGGAGAGAGGGGATAGGGGAGAGGAGAGAGAGAGGGGGGGAGGGGGAGAGGGGAGAGGGGGAGGGGAGGGAGAAGGAAAGAGAAAAAAGGAGAGGCTGGGAGAGAGGAGAAGAGAGAGAGGGGGAGAGAGATGAGACAGAGAGAAAGAGTGGGGGAGAGAGAGAAATAGAGAAAAAGAGAGAAAGAGAGGGGGAGATGGAGAGAGGGAGAGAGGGAGAGAGACACACACACAACCTGGGAGCTGACACGGGCCTGATAGGTTGAATGGCGACATTCTGTCCTGTAACAATAAGCAGGATGTGTGTGAGTAGGACAAAGCTTTGAGTGTGTGGGGCGAATCTGTAATCACGGTTATGGGGTTTACAGGAGCTGTCAGAACAACAGAAAGTGGTACAGGAGGAAACCGGTTTGTAAATCAGATTGGGAAGAAACTGCTTAACATAGTGATGAAAAAGAGGAAGGGGGCTCTTAAAAGACAACTGGACTCTACCTATGGGGAAATCGGGTACTGTAAATTGTCCACTAGTTTGTAGGTGAGAGGTAGAATTAGCAGTAGTTGGCAGGGATTAAATAGGATTAGTGTAAATGAGTGGTTGACAGCCAGCATTAACTCAATGGGCTGAAGGGTATGTTTCTGCTAGTCCAAGATGTATTCTCCAGCCAGACTTGGCAGACTGGTGGAAGCAGCAACTTCTCAAAGGGGAACGGGTAATTTCTGAATAAAAATGCCAGGGATGGGGGAAGAGGAAGGGGAGAGATAGATGAAGGATCTTTCAAGGTCACATTGGCTCTTCTAGTGAAGGTGTGATTGTGTGAAGAGTTTCCACAAATCAGCAATTGGTTTAAAATTGTCACATGAACCAAGATACAGTGAGAAGCTTTTGTCTGCAGATCATTCTGCACGTAATTATGTCGATGCCATAAAAAGGAAAACACAACACAGAATAAAGTGTTACAGTTACAGAGAGTGTGTGTAGTGCAGGCAGACAAATAGAGCACGAGGGTACAAAAAAGGTAGATTGCGAGGACACATGTTCGTCCTTTAATGTACGAGAGTTCCATTCAAAAGTCTGATAACAGCAGGATAGAAGCTGCATTTGAGTCTAGTTGTTTGTTCTCTCAGTCTTTAGTATCCTACGGTGGTACGGTAGTGTAGCAGTTAACACAACACTTTACAGTACAGGTGACCCGGGTTCAATTCCCGCTACTGCCTGTAAGGAGTTTGTACATTCTCCCCGTGACAACGTGGGTTTCCTCCGGGTGCTCTGGTTTCCTCACGCAGTCCAAAGGTTGGTAGGTTAATTGGTCATTGTAAATTGTCCCGTGGTTAGGCTAGAGTTAAATCAACAGTCGCTGGGTGGCAAAGGGCTGGAAGGGCCGATTCCACACTGTGTCTCAATAAATAAATAAACAGAAATCTTCTGCCCAGTGGGAGGAGGGAGAAAAGAGAATGCCTGGAGGGAGGGCTCCTATGTTGGTTGCTAATGCAGTGGGATGTGTAGACAGAGTCCATGGAGGGGAAGCTGGTTTCTGTGATGGACTGGGCTGTGTTCACAACTCTGCAGTTCCTGGCAGTCTTGGGCAGAGCAGGTGCTGTACCAAGCTATGCCTCTGTAAAAATTGGCAAAAGTCATCAGGGACATGATGAATTTCCTTCATCTCCTGAGGGAGTAGAAGCTTTGGTGTGTTTTCTCAGTTGCAGAGGAAGATCTGGGACTTACAAATGAGTAGGATTTTCTCAGTAGGGCTTGGAAGACTGGGAATGGATCCTAATGCTTGAGGTCATTGGGGAAGAAAGTCTCAGATTGTGAAACTAGGAATAAATCACGGACCATTAGACCATAAGACATAGGAGCAGAATTAGGCCATTTGACCCATCAAGAATGCTCGGCCATTCGATTGTGGCTGATTTATTATTCCCCTCGACCCCATTCTCCTCCCTTCTCATGGAACCTTTGATGCCCTGTCAAATCAAGAACCCTTTGAACTTTGTTGTAAATGTACCCATTGACTAGGACTCCACAGCAGTCTGTTGCAGTGAATTCCACTCTCTGGCTAAAGAAAATCCTCCTCGTCTCTGTTCTAAATGGACGTCCCTCTATTCTCAGACTGTGCCCTCTGGTCCTGGACTCCCCCACTACAGGAAACATCCTCTCCACATCCACTCTGTCAAGGCCTTTCAATATGCAATAGGTTTCAGTGGGGTTTGGAAGGCAGTATGATAAGGTTCAATGAGACCACAATCAAGAGGAGGTGAGATTGTGGAAAGAAGATCTGACTTTATTAACAGTCATCAATATATACAGTACCTCTGCAGCTAACAATCCTTCTGAAAATCCATTCACGATATGCATCTCCACCAGCAGTCCCATTCCTTCCCTGTCCAACTATCGTGGCCTGCTAAACATTGAGCTGATGCCTACACACTCCCCTCTGTCTTCAGACATCGCCAACACCAGCACTGAGCTTCCTCTGAGCCCCTCCTCTCACTCAGAGCAGGACCAAGGCAGAGGTTACCCACACAGACAGCTCGGAACATGGCCACATTAACCCACAAAGGAAGTTGCCCTCTTGCTCCATAAATGAACTGCGTCGAGAAGAATATTCTCAGTATTTTGAGGGGGAGAAGTCGCAACCTCGACAAAGAGGCCTCTGGGTCACCATCGAGAAGGTAAATCTATCCACGTGCAATAACACAGGTAGTTATCACAGACATTCAAAAGGTTCAGGAACAGTTAGTGCCCCTCAACCAGACTGACATGGTCACTCACCTCGACACCGGACTGATTCCACAAACTATGGACTCACTTTCAAGAACTTTACATCTCATGTTCTTAATAGCCATGCCCTCTTCTCGCTGACCACCATCAGGAAGGTACAGGAGCCTCAGGACTCTCACCACCAGGTTCAGGAACAGTTACTGCCCCTCAGCCATCAGGCTCTTGAACCAGAGTGGATAATTTCACTCACCTCAACTCTGAACTAATTCCACAACCTATAGACTAATTTTAAGTACTCTAAACCTCACGTTTTCAGTATTTCTTACTTATTTATTTATTATTGATAAATTTTATTTTTTGTACTTGTACAATTTATTGTCTTTTTCACATTGGCTGTTTGTCCATCTTGTATGCAGTGTTTCTTTGTACTTACCGTGAATGCCTGCAAGACAATGAACCTCAGGGTTGTTTATGGCGACATAAATGTACTTTGATAATAAATTTACTTCGAACTTTGACCAACAAACAATGGAGGAACCTTCACAAACCCACACAGCCCCTGATGACCCTGTGATTTCAGTCTCTGAGGCCGACATGAGAGCTTCTTTCAGGAGGGTGACCCCACTGAGATCATCTGGCCCAGACAGGGTACATGGCTGAGTCCTGAAGACCCGTGCTCATCAACTGTCCGGAGCGTTCACCAGTATCTTTAACCTCTCACTTCCGCAGTCTGAGGCAACTACCTGCTTCAAACAGGCTTCAGTTATACTTGTGCCCAAGAAGGACGTGGTAACCTGCCTCAGTGATTATCATCCAGTAGTACTTACACCCACAGTGATCAAGAGCTTTGAGCGGTTGGTGATTAAGCATATCAACTCCTACTTGGGGAGCGCTCTGGACCTGCTCCAATATGCAACAGGTCACAGATGAAAAGAAGATGACATCTCACTGGCTCTTCACTCAGTTCTGGGACATCTGTGAAGATGCATACATCAGGATGCTCTTCATTGACTACAACTCAGTACTATCATCCCCTCAAAACTAATCAGTAAGCTCCAAGACCTTGGTCTCAATATCTCTTGGTTCAACTGAATCCTTGATTTCTTCATCTGAAGACCCCAGTCAGTTCGGGTTGGCAACAATATCTCCTCCACAATGTCCATCAGCACAGGTTCACCACAAGACTGTGTGCTTAGCCCCCTGCTCTACTCGCTTTACACTTGTGACCGTGAGACAAAGCATAGCTCCGATGCCATATTCAAGTTTGATGATGACACCATTGTAGTGGGCTGAAAAATTATTATTAACTACAGGAGGAGGAAACTGGAGGTTCTTGAGCCAGTCCTCATCAGGGGATCAGAGGTAGAGAGGGTCAGCAACTTAAAATTCCTCAGTGTTATTATTTTGTTCGACCTGTCCTGGGCCCAGCATGTAAGTGCCATTACAAAGGAAACACGACAGCACCTCTACTTCCCTAGAAGTTTGCAAAGATTTGGCATGCCATCTAGTGCTTTGACAAACTTCTATAGCTGTGTGGTGGAGAGTATACTGACTATTTGCATCATAGCCTGGTATGGAAACACCAATGCCCTCCAACAGAAGAGCCTACAAAAAGTAATGGATATGACCCAGTCCATCACGGGTGAAGTCCACCCCACCATTGAGCACATTCACACAGAGCGCTGTTGCAAGAAAGCAGCATCCATCACCACGGACCCTCACCACCCAGGTCAGACTTTCTTCTCGCTGCTACAACCAGGAAAAAGGTACAGGAGCCTCAGGACTCACATCACCACGTTCAGGAACAGTTACTACCCCTCAACCATCAGGCCCTTGAAATAAAGTTTCACTTGCCCCGTCACTGTACTGTTCCCACAAACTATGGACTCACTTTCAAGGGCTCTCCATCTATGTTCTTGATATTTATTGCTTATTTATTATTATTATTTATTTTGCATTTGCACAGTTTGTTGTCTTTTGCACATTGGTCCTTTGTCGCTCTTATTTGTGTGCGGCGTTTCATTAATTCTATGGTGTTTACTGTGAATGCCCGCAAGAAAATGAATCTCAGGGTCGTATATAGTGACATATATGGACTTTGATAATAAATTTACTTTGAACTTTGTTCTTTGAGGAGCACATCACACCAGACAAAGCAACATGTTTTCTTTTCTCATCGTCTGTCGCATGTGCCCATTACTGGCAAGTTCAGTTTGCTCTTCCGCCCTCCAAACCACTGCACCCTCTTCCCTCTCCCCATTCAGAAAGTGCAAATCTTCCTTGAAACAAGAAAATCAAGTGATCAATGTCTAACCTGCTCTGTAATCCTTTCAATAAATGCAAACACACACACACACACACACACACACACACACGCACACACGCACACACGCACACACGCACAAATGCACACACACACACACACGCACACACGCACACACGCATTCATACAGAGTTCCTCGCTAGAGAGCCTCTAATATTTGCTAATCACTGCTTCAGACTCAGTAACCACAGACTGCAACAACATGAGTTAAAATCTCATCAGATTATCTACAATAAATTACCAACTCAAAGCCCAAGTCTTTGAAGGATTTTCTTCAAACAATCAGCACAACACATTTAACAGGTACATTCAATCATAAAACACTTCTTTTTAATCAACACAAGAGATTCTGCAGATGCTGGAAATCCAGAGTAACACACACACAAGATGCCAGAGGAACTCAGCAGGTCAGGCAGCAACTATGGAAGATGAATAAAAGGTCGACGTTTTGGGCCAAGACCCTTCATTGAGTCTATCCACTTTTATCAGGTTCCTTCTTTTATGCCCCTTTACCTGTTCCACCAAAGCAGGGATGTAATGTTGAGACTTTATAAAGCACTGGCGAGGCCTCACTTGGAGTATTCTGAGCAGTTTTTGGCCCCTTATCTTAAAAAGGATGTGCTGAAACTGGAGAGGGTTCAAAGAAGTTTTACAAAAATAATTCTGGGAATGAAAGAGTTATCATACAAGGAGCGTTTGATAGTTCTGGGCCTGTACTCACTGGAATTCAGAAGAATAAGGGGTGACCTCATTGAAACCTATCGGATGTTGAAAGGCCTCGATAGAGTGGATGTGGAGGGGATGTTTCCTGTGGTGGGAGAGTCTAAGACCAGAGGGTACTGCCTTAGAATAGAGGGATGTTCCTTCAGAACAGAGATAAGTAGGAATTTCTTTAGCCAGAGAGTGGTGAATCTGTAGAAGTTGTTGTCACAGGTGGCTATGGAGAACAAGTCATAGGGTGCATTTAAGGCAGAGGTTGATAGATTCTTGATTAGTCGGGACATGAAGCGATACTGGGAGAAGGTAGGGGATTTTTTTTTCCTGAGAGAGAAATGGATCAGCCATGATGAAATAGCAGAGCAGACTCGATGGGCCAAATGGCCTAATTCTGCTCTGACATCTTATGGTCCTATCGCCTCCCAGTTTCCCCCTTCCCCCACTCACCTACCTTCCCCCTCATCTGGCTTCACCTATCACCTGCAATCTTGTACTCCGTCCCCTCCCAACATCTCATTCTGGCTTCTTCCCCTTTCCTTTCCAGTCCTGCTGAAGGGTCTTGGCCCAAAATGTCGATTGTCTATTCCCCTCCTTAGATGTTGCCTGACCTGCTATGTTCCTCCAGTATTCTGCATGTGTGTCACACAGTACTTTTGACTTTTCCTTACTGAGGATTGGAATTCTCAATTACTATAAAAACAAAGGCAAGCTGGTATTTTGAACAGTTTATTGAGAGCCAGTTATGCCCTGATGGCACGATTATTATGACTGAACATAAGCAAAACAGGGAGGAACAGCAGACAAGTCACCACAGAACTTTAACACATTTTCAATTAATCTAACAGATGATTGTACATAAGATTAAATCTTCAGCTGTAACATACACTCAGTGGCCATTTTGTTAGGTACACCTGTACACCTGCTCATTAATGTAAATATCTAACCAGCCAATCATGTGGCAGCAACTCAATGCATAAAAGCATGCAGTCATGGTCAAGAGGTTCAGTTGATGTTCAGACCAAACATCAGAAAGGGGAAGCAATATGATCTCAGTGACTTTGACCATGGAATGATTTTTGATGCCAGGCAGGTCTGGGTATCTCAGAAACTGCTGATTTCCTGGAATTTTCATGCACAACAGTATCTAGAATTTACAGAGAATGATGCAAAAAACATCCAGAGAGCAGTAGTTGTGTGGGCAAAAACGCCTTGTTAATGAGAGAGGTCAGAGGAGAATGGCCAGACTGGTTCAAGCTGACAGGAAAGGCCACAGTAACTCAAATAACCACGCGTTACAACAGAGGTGTGCAGAAGAGCATCTCTGAATGCACAACACTTCCAACGTTGAAGTGGATGGGCCACAGCAGCAGAAGACCATGAACGTACACTCAGTGGCCACTTATGTAGTACCTAATAAAGTAGCTACTAAGTGTAGATTTGCAAGCGCCCCACCATAATGGGAAGATTAAAGCCAGGAAGAGCAATGAGAAGATGGAATGTCTATGCTTGAAGAGATTAAGACAAAGAATTAAATGGGAAAGTCCTCAGTCTGATGCTGTCCCACCGATGCACACTTGTCAGGAAATGTAGAGGAGGCTTGCCCCAAAAGCAGGATAGCGAAGATGATTTAGTGGTGAAGGATAACTAGTGACCTGGTAAGGAAACACCAATACCATTGAACAGAAAATTCTACCAAATACAGTGGATTTGGCTCAGTACATCACAGGTAAAACCCTCCCAACCATTGAGCACACCTACATGAAACGCTGTTGTAGCGTCCATCATCAGAGATCCCCACCACCCACGTCATGCTCTTTTCTCTCTGCTACCATCAGGGAGAAGGTACAAGAGCTATAGGATTCGCACCACCAGGTTCAAGAACAGTTACTACCCCTCACCCATCAGGCTCTTGAACAAATGGGGATAACTTAACTCAGTGACTCCTTCTGCAGCTGAATCCTTGACCTCCTGCCCAACAAACCAGAAGGAGTAAAATAGGCAGTGACATCTCCGCCATTATTGTTTTCAACGTCATGTCCGCAGCCCCCTACTCTACTCCCTGTACACCAACAAATTCGTGGCTAGATGTTTCTCTAACTCTATCTGCAAGTTTATAGTTGACACCACCCCAGAGGGCTGTATCCCCAGTAACAACAAGGTGGAGTACAGGAAGGAGATAGAGAGCCTAGTGACGTGTTGTCATGACAACAACCTCTCCCTCAGTGTCAGGAAAACAAAAGATCTGATCATTGCATCAAAACGGGGCCGGTGGTCTCAATGGTGCTGAGGTGCGGAGTGTTAAAAACTTCAAGTTGCTTGGAGTGAATAGCCTCTCCTGGTCCAGCCATGATTACATCACATCCAAGGAAGCTGACAAACGCCACTATTTTCTCAGGAAGTGAAATAAATTAGGCACGTTGCCTCCCCGTTGGCCCTCGCCAATTTTTATTAATAGACCATGGACGGTATTCTATCTGACATCACAGCCCCGGTATGGCAACTGCTCTGCACGTGACAGCAAAAAATCTGCAGAGAGTTGTGGACACAGCTCAGAATGTCACAGAAGCCAACCTGCCTGTCTACACTTCCTGCTGCATCAGTAAAGCAACCAGCATTATTTATTTATTGATGGATTCAATTGATTGACTAAGTGACTAATTGAGATTTGCGTGGAATTTGCCCTTCTGGCCCTCTGAGTCGCTCTGCCCTGATTCAATCCTATCCTAATCACAGGACTATTTACAAAGACCAATTCACCTACCGACAGGTACATCTGTGGACTGTGGGAGGAAAGCAGAGCACCCGGAGGAAACTTGCGTGGTCACGGTGAGAACATACAGACTCCTTACAAGCAGCGGCAGGAACTGAACCCAAGTCTCCGGTACTGGAAAGAGTTGTGCTAACCACTACGCTACTGTGCCAAACCTCAAAGACCCCATCCACCTCAGACATTCTCCCTTCTCTCCCCTTCCGTCATGCAGAAGATACAACACTTGAAAGCACAGACCACCAGGTTCAAGTACAACTTCTATCCCACTGTTATTAGACTCTTGAATAGGTCTCTTGTACAAAAAAAATAAAATAGCCTTGACCTCACAATTGACATTGTTAAGTTCTTACACATTATTGTTTACCTGCATTGCACGTTTTAACAATTGATTCTGCATCGTTATGCTTTACCTTGTTCTACCTCAATGGGTTGTGTAATGATCTGATCTGTATGACCAGTAGGCAAGACCAGATTTTTACTCTATCTCGGTAAATGTTACAATAATAAACCAATTCCAATATCAATCATTTTTAAAATTTTATTTAGCAATACAGTGCCAAGTAGACCCTTCCAGCCACACCACACCAGCAACCCCACAACCCCAATTAACCCTAACCTAACCGCGGGACAATTTACAATGACCAGTTTACCTACCCAGCACGTCTTCAGACTGTGGGTGGAAACTGGAGCACCCGGGCAAAACCCACGCATTCCACGGGGAGGGTTTGACTCACGCAAGGACAGACGTGGATGTAGGATTGCCTGTTTGGAAGACTCTTACAAACTGCTCCTGATGTAGAGTGGAGACAGTTCCGGCTGGCTGCATCACCACCTGGTCTGGAGGCACCAGTGCACAGTGTCGCAAGAGGCTGCAGAGGGTGGTAGACTCAGCCAGATCCATCGTGGGTACGATCCTCCCACCAGCGAGGAGAGCTTCAAGAGGCAGTGTCCCAAGAAGCCGGCATCCATCACCAAGGACCTTCAGCATTCGGGACATGCCCTCTTCTCATTCCTACCATCAGGGAGGAGGCATAGAGCCATAGAAAACTACAGCACAGAAATAGGCCATTCGGCCCATCTAGTCTATGCCTACTCACATCGGCCTGCACTGGGACTACAGCCCTCCATACCCCTACAATCCATGTACCTATCCAAACTCCTCTTAAATGTTGAAATCGGGCTGGCATTCCCCACTTGTGTTGGCAGCTCATTCCACACTCCCTCCACCCTCTGAGTGAAGAAGTTTTCCTTAAACTTTTCACCTTTCACCCATAACCCATGACCTCTAGTTGTACTCCCACTCAACCTCTGTGGAAAAAGCCTGCTTGCATTTACCCTGTCTATACCCCTCAATAACTTTGTATTTCTATATCAAACCTCCTCTTAATCTTCTATGTTCCAAGGAATAAAGTCCTAACCTATTCAAACTTTTCTTAAAACTGAGGTCCTCCAGACCTGGCAACATGCTTGTCTGAGATACCAAAGTGTTTGTCTGTGAGCTGTAGTTTGATGGACTCTTTGGGGCTTCTACTACTGATTGTATGGTGGGGGGGAGGGGGGTCTGTTGGAATGACTGGGGGTGTTGGGGTGTCGGTGCTGTTTGCTGCTGCTTGTGTGAAGCACAGGGGGGAGGAGGAGCTTCAGGACTTCTGTGGGGTTTCTTTGTTTCGGGGATGTTTGTGAAGTGTACAAAGTTCAGGTTGTGAGGTTTCTTTGTTTCGGGGATGTCTGTGAAGAGTACGAAGTTCACGTTTTACTTACTCTGATAGTTTAAAGTTATTTAGAGATACATCGGGGAACAGACCCTTCTGGCCCAACAAGTCGTGCCGCCCAGCAACCTACCCAGCTCACCATAATCATGGGACAATTTACAATGACCAATTAAACTACCAACCGATATGGCTTTGTACTTTCTACCCGGAGGAAACACACAGTTACAGGGAGAACACACAAAATCATTACAAACAGCGCCTGAATCAAACTCTGACACCCCAAGCTGTAATAACATTGCGCTAACCACTATGTTACCATGGCCCCCCATGTGTTGTCACACTGCACTCTCTCTGTAACACTTTATTCTGCTTTCTGTTACTGCTCTGATCCTGCACTACCTTAGGTACCGATGAGATCTAAATAGATGGCATGCAGAAATGTACCTTTGAAACCTTTGAAGTTTCTCTGTACTCTTTCAATCTAATTTACATCTTTTCTGTAGGTTAGTAACTGAAACTGCACACAATACTCCAAATTAGACCTCACCAACATTTTATACAACTTCAACAGGACTGAAAAGGACCCTGCTCTCCATGGGATTTACTGTACCCAATTTAAGGCCTCCTATATACGAATCGTTGGTGTAAAGTACATAGGCAGATTCTGAGGTTGTCTAAGACATTGGTGAGCCTGAAGACACCAACTCAACATACTGTATTAGGTACAGCTACAATCACTTCGCCATCAGATCTCTCAATAGTCCATGAAGCCACAAACTCTACCTTGCTATTAGTTTATCTAAGAAATGATGTGTTGACATTGGAGAGCATACAAAGGGGGTTCATGAAAACGATTCTGGGATTGAAAGGTTTGTCATATGAGGAACATTTTATGGCTCTGGGTCTGTAGTCACTGGAAGTCAGAAGAATTAGGAGAGAATCTCATTGAAACTTAGCGAATGTAGGGAGGATGTTTCCTATGGTGGGGGAGTCTCAGACCAGAGAGCACAGCCTCAGAATAGAGGGGAAATTTTCATAGCCAGAGAGCAGTGAATCTATTCGTTGCCACGGGTGGCTGTGGAGGCCAAGTCATTGGGTATGTTTAAGGCAGAGGTTGATCGATTCTTGATAAGTCAATGCATGAAGGGATACGAGAAGAAGGCAGGAGATTGGGGCTGAGAAGGAAATGGATCAGCAGTGACAAAATGGCAGAGCAGACTTCCTGGGCCAAACGGTCTAATTCTGTTCCTATATCGCATGGTCTTATACTCTGATGGAACAATGCTGTAAAGTGCTTTAATTAAGGTAAAACTTGTAAAGTCTATATTTCTAACTTGGATTCCATGTGACATGGCTGTGAAGTTCACAGTTGTGGCGTAATAGTTAGCCCTCAAACAATCTCCCTGATGACACAGCTCATTATTACCCAATGCAACACACACAAACTGCTGGGGGAGCTCAGCAGGTCAGGCAGCATCTATGGAAATGAATACACAGTAGGAGTTTCGGGCTGAGACCCTTCTTCGGGACTGAAAAGGACCCTGCTCTCTCTGGGATTTAGACACTTCCAATTTAAGGGTTGTGCCTCCTACATCACCAAAGATGAATCATTGGGTGTAATGCACTTTGGCAGGTTCTGAGATGGGAAGGATGATACGAAAACGTTATTTTCCTGTAAATTTCAGGACAAATGATGGAAGAATCAAGGGGTAAGGAATGGAGATTTTAGGTTTTTCCCTAATGATTATCCGGTATTGGTCAATGTTACTGACACTGGAAGTAATTTTTCCCCAGAGGTTTCAGACATTGAACTAAATCCTCCTTCCTTTAGTCGAGGTGACCATAGACTTTTGGAGTATTGTGCTGTTGAGTCATACACCAGGGAAATAGGTCCTTCAGTCCTTCAAGTGTGTGCTGACCATCAACCATTAAACTTACACCAATGTACTGTGACCTGGTTGATTTTCCCAATGTTCCCTTTCATCTGGTTACCCCTCCTCCCAGACTCCATCCCCTCACTCACACACAGACTTTGGGGGGGGGGGAATAATTAACTTCGTCGATCGTTGGCACGCGAGAGGAAATGGGAGGACCCAGGGCAAAGAAACTCTCACATACACGTACACACACGCATGCACATGCATGCACTCAGTATATCAAGTCAAGTTTATCGTCATTTATCTATACACACACACACAGACACACACACACTCTCTCTCACACACACACACACACACACACACACACACACACACACACACAGTGCTGGAGGAGGAAATCGAACTCAGTTCTCTGGAGGTGTGAGACAGCGGTTCTACTTACTGTGTCGACTGTGAGGATGGGATTTCCATATGGTCCAGACTGCAGGACGACTGCAAGCAGCTGCCCTACGAGCAGAGTCTTAACTCTGTTGGGTTCCTTTTAAGCAATATTTTGAATCCTCAGCAGGTGGAGAAAGGTAGCTCAGCGGTGAAGAGTGACTAATCCTGAGGTGCTGGCGAACAGCCAAGACCTCTCACTGAGTGTCTCAGCACCTGTCAGTTCAAGAGCCATGCAAGAACTCATTTCTTATCACCCAGATAAAGAATAAGCCCTAACGCATAAAAACTGTATGAGTCTCCCTCTCATAGACTAAGCCACAGACACAAACTCCACTTCCTGATAACCGTCCCACTAATACAACTGTACAGTAATGATTCTGCCCCAGGGCAGTAGCAGATTCAATGTGTGGAGTGTTCAGTCAGTACCAGGAATAGTCATTAGCTGAGGAGAACTCTGACAGCTCATGGGGAAGGAAGCCCATAAGACCATAAGACACAGAAGCAGAATTAGGCCATTTGGCCCATTGTGTCTGCTCCACCAATCAATCGTGGCTGATATATTTTCCCTCTCAACCCCATTCTCCTGCCTTCTCCCCGTAACCTTTCATGCCCTGATAAATCAACCTCCACTTTAAATATACCCAATGACTTGGCCTCCACAGCAACGAATTCCACAGATTCACCACCCTCTGGCTAAAGAGATTCCACCTCATCTCTGTTCTAAATGAATGTCCCTCTATTCCAGGTGTCCCAACCTTTTTGATGCCATGGACTCCTACCATTAATCGAGGGGTCTGTGGATTGAGAACCCCTGCTCCACTATTAGGCAATATCCTCTGACCTTACAGAATCAGAATCAGGTTTATTATCACCAGCAACTGTCATGAAATTAGTTAACCTTGTGGTAGCAGTACAATGAAATGCAGGATTAAGGAAAACCCCAAGGCATTCCACAAGTATGTGAAGAGTAAGAGGATAAGACATGAAAGAATAGGACTAATCAAGAGTGACAGTGGAAAAGTGTGTATGGAACCGGAGGAGATAGCAGAGGTACTTAATGAATACTTTGCTTCAGTATTCACTACAGAAAAGGATCTTGGCGATTGTAGGGATGACTTACACGGACTGAAAAGCTTGAGCATATAGACATTAAAAAAGAGGATGTGCTGGAGCTTTTGGAAAGCACCAAGTTGGATAAGTCTCCGGGATCCGACGAGATATACCCCAGGCTACTGTGGGAGGCAAGGGAGGAGATTGCTGAGCCTCTGTCAATGATCTTTGCATCATCAAATACATGATAAATAAATATAGAGAGAAGAACTGAGCTACATTAAGTATATATATGTTTTTAAATAGACAAGTCAAAATAAATACTGCAAATTAACAGAAATAAAAAAGCAGTGAGGTAGTGTTCATGAATTCAATGTCCATTCAAAAATCAGATGGCTGAGGGGAAGAAGCTGTTCCTGAATCGTTGAGTGTGTGCCTTCAGGCTCCTGTACCTCCTTCCCGATGGTAAGTGTGAAGAGGGCCTGTCCTGGGTGGTGGGGGTCTTTAATGATGGGAGCCACCTTCCCAAGACACCGCTTCTTGAAGATACTACAGAGGATGGAAACCATGGTAGAACTGCGCACGCGCCCTCCATACCAGAGAGTGATGCAGCCAGTCAGAATGCTCTCCACGGTAGAAGGCTTTGAGTGTTTTAGTTGACAAACCAAATTTCCATAAACTCCTAATGAAATATAGCGGCTGCCTTGCCTTCTTTATAGCTGCATCAATATGTTGCATCCATGTTAGGCCTGAGATATTGACACCCAGTAACTTGAAATTTGCTCACTCTCTCCGCTTCTGATTCCTCTGTGAGGATTGGTTTGTGTTCCCTCTTCTTACCCTTTCTGAAGTCCACAATCAGATCTTTGGTCTTACTGATGCTGAATACAAGGTTGTTGCTGCGACACCACTCAACCAGCTGGTATATCTCGCTCCTGTACACCCCCTCGTCCCCATCTGAGACTCTGCCAACAAGCAACCCGTATCATCAGCAAATATATAGATGGCATCTGAGCTGTTCCTAGCCACTGATTCATGGGAATAGGGAGAGTAGAGCTGTAGGCTAAGCTCACATTATTGAGTTGCACCAGTGTTGATCGTCAGCGAGGAGGAGTTATTAATTCCAATCCACACAGCTTGTAGTCTTCTGGTTTGGGAGTCGAGGATTCAATAACTGAGGGAGGTACAGAAACCCACCTTCCATGGCTTATCAATCAGGACTGTAGGAATTACGGTATTAAACGCTGAGCTGTAGTCAACAAACAGGATCCCGACATAGGTGCTTGTGTTGTCCAGGTGATCTAAGACCGTGTGAAGAGCCATTGAGACAGCGTCTGTTGTAGTTCTATTGGGCAATAGGCAAATTACAACGGCTCCAGGTCCTTGCTGAGGCAGGTGTTGATTCTGGCCATGACCAACCTCTCAAACCATTTCATCACCAGAGACAGATTTTCGATCACCCTCCGAAGTGCTGATTCATCACCACATCGGAGGCCACATGGGTTCAATGTCCATTCAGAAATCAGAAGGCAGAGGGGAAGAAGCTGTTCCTGAATCGTTGAGTATGTGCCTTCAGGCTCATTAACTCCTACCTGATGGTAGCAATGAGAACAAGGCATGACCTGGGTGACGGGGTCCTTAATTATGGATGCCTCCTTTTTGAGAGTTTGCTCCTTGAAGATGTCCTGGAATACTACGGAGGCTAGTGCCCATAATTGAGCTGACTATTTTACAACTCTCTGTACCTCACTTCGATCCTGTGCAATAGCTCCACACCCCCCATACCAGACAGTGATGCAGCCAGTTAGAATGCTCTCTTCAGTACATCTATAGAAATCTGCAAGTGTCTTTGATGACATACTGAGTCTCCTCAAACTCTTAATGAAATATATCCCTGTCAAGGATTCTTTGTAGCTGCATCGATATGTTGAGTTCAGGATGGATCCTCAGAGATGTTGACAGACAGGAACTTAAAGCTGCTCACTCTTTCCACTTCTGATCCCTCTATGAGGACTGGTGTGTGTTCCCTCATCCTACCCTTTCTGAAGTCCATAATCAGTTCTTTGGTCTTGCTGACGTTGAGTGTAAATTTGTTGTTGTGACACAACTCAACTAACTGGTATATCTTGCTCCTGTACAGCCTTTTATCATCATCAGAAATTCTGCCAACAATGGTTGCATCATCAGCAAATTTATAGATGCTGTTTGAGTGCTGCCTAGCCACACAGTCATGGCTCCTCCAATAAAGGAAACATCCGCTCCACATCCACTCTATCTAGGCATTTTAACATTCAATAGGTTTCAATGAGATCCCTCCTCATTCTTCTAAACCTGACGGAGTACAGGCCCAGAGCAATCAAATGCTCCTCATACCTTAAGACTTTCATTTCTGGAATCATTCTCGTGAACCTTTTCAATGCCAGCACAGATAAGGGGCCCAAAGCTCCTCACAGAACTCCAAGTATGGTCTGAACGAAGAAAATGATGTCAGCGTTTCAACACATCATCAGAAGTACATGGTTCTCTGACAGTGGCGTCACAGGTAGACAGGTGAAGAAGGTGTTTGGCATGCTGGCATACAGGTAAAGCCCCCCCCCCCCCGAAAACCATTGAACACATCTACATGAAACACTGTCGTAGGAAAGAAGCATCCAACATCAGAGATCCCCACTGCCCAGGCCATGCTCTTTTCTCACTGCTGTGTAGAAAGGGACAAGAGCCTCAGGACTCACACCACCAGGTCGAGGAACAGTTATTACCCCTCAACCATCAGGCTCCTGAACAAATAACTACACTCACTTGCCCATCTATTGGGATGCTCCCACAGCCGATGGTCTCACTTTAAGGACTCTTTATCTCATTACCTCATGTTCTCATTACTTATTGCTATTTATTTATATTTGCATTTGCACAGTTTGTTGTGTTCTGCACTCCAGTTGATCCTGTTATAGTTACTATTCTATAGATTTGCTGAGTATGCCCGCAGGAAAATAAATCTCATCATTGTATATGGTGACATATACAGTTGAAGTCAGAAGTTTACATACACCTTAACCAAATACCTTAACTCAGTTTTTCACAATTCCTGACATTTGATCCTAGAAAACATACCCTGTCTTAGGTCAGTTAGGATCACTATTTTATTTTAGGAGTGTGAAATGTTAGAATAATAGTGGAGAGAATGATTTATTTCAGCTTTTATTTCTTTCATCACTTTTCCGGTGGGTCAGAAGTTCACATACACTTTGTTAGTATTTGGTAGCATTGCCTTTCAATTGTTTAACTTGGGTCAAACGTTTTGGGTGCCGTCCACAAGCCTCTCACAGTAAGTTGCTGGAATTTTGTTCCATTCCTCCAGACAGAACTGGTGTAACTGAGTCAGGTTTGTAGGCCTCCTTGCTCACACATGCTTTTTCAGTTCTGCCCACAAATTTTCTATCGGATTGAGGTCAGGGTTTTGTGATGGCCACTCCAATACCTTGACTTTGTTGTCCTTAAGCAATTTTCCACAACTTTGGAGGTATGCTTGGGGTCATTGTCCATTTGGAAGACTCATTTGTGACCGAGCTTTAACTTCCTGGCTGATGTCTTGAGATGTTGCTTCAATATATCCACATAATTTTCCTCCCTCATGATGCCATCTATTTTGTGAAGTGCACCAGTCCCTCCTGTAGCAAAGCACCCCCACAACATGATGCTGCCACCCCCATGCTTCACAGTTGGGATGGTGTTCTTCGGCTTGCAAGCCTCACCCTTTTTCCTCCAAACATAAGGATGGTCATTATGGCCAAACAGTTCAATTCTTGTTTCATCAGACCAGAGGACATTTCTCCTAAAAGTAAGATCTTTGTCCCCATATGCACTTGCAAACTGTAGTCTGGCTTTTTTATGGCGGTTTTGGAGCAGTGGTTTCTTCCTTGCTGAGCAGCCTTTCAGGTTATGTCGATATAGGACTCGTTTTACTGTGGATATAGATACTTGTCTACCTGTTTCCTCCAGCATCTTCACAAGGTCCTTTGCTGTTGTTCTGGGATTGATTTGCACTTTTCGTGCCAAAGTATGTTCATCTCTAGGAGACAGAATGTGTCTCCTTCCTGAGCGGTATGACGGCTGCGTGGTCCTATGGTGTTTATACTTGCTTACTATTGTTTGTACAGATGAACGTGGTACCTTCAGGCATTTGGAAATTACTCCCGAGGATGAACCAGAATTGACACCATTTTCTGACTTCAATCCAATAGAAAATTTGTGGGCAGAACTGAAGGAGCGTGTGCGAGCAAGGAGGCCTACAAACTTGACTCGGTTACACCAGTTCTGTCTGGAGGAATGGAACAAAATTCCAGCAACTTACTGTGAGAAGCTTGTGGAAGGCTACTCAAAATGTTTGACCCAAGTTAAACAACTTAAAGGCAATGCTACCAAATACTAACAAAGTGTATGTAAACTTCTGAGCCACCGGAAAAGTGATGAAAGAAATAAAAGCTGAAATAAATCATTCTCTCTACTATTATTCTGACATTTCACATTCTTAAAATAAAATAGTGATCCTAACTGACCTAAGACAGGGAATGTTTTCTAGGATTAAATGTCAGGAATTGTGAAAAACTGAATTTAAATGTATTTGGCTAAGGTGTATGTAAACTTCTGACTTCAACTGTATGTACTTTGATAATAAAATTTACTTTGAACTTTGAACTTTGGTTAAAACAAATCTGTTACCGAAACAACAATGAAGAAGCCTTCTACATCTAGCCAAGGACAGACAGAGATATATAGGACCTTCATTGTCAGCGACATAATGGACAGTAAATGAGTAATCATCCAGGAAACAGATGCAGCAGGTGCACACCAGCCATGAGACACCCAGATGTATGGCACTGACAAGCTGGACAATACATTCCGGGAGTTTAGAAAGATTAAACATCAGCTGTACATGTCGCACGTACATCTAAGTTTGTCACTTGTGCCGAGTCAGATCAGCAAGGATTGAGCTGGGAGTAACCCACACTTCCAGCGCCAGTGTGGGCATGTTGTGTTGGCGCTTGAAATGTGGCGACACTCGTGGGTTGCCCCCAACGCAGTCCTTGCTGATTTGATTTGACACAAATTTCACTGTATTTTTTTTGACGCTTCAATGTACAGTATATGTAGTTAATAAAGCTAATTTTAAAGGCAGGAGTTCCCAACCTGGGATTCAAGGACCCCTTGGATAATGTTAGGGGTTTATGACATCGAAAAGTAGGAACTTCATGTTTCTTGTCTCCTGTGGGCTCCTCGCAGACAACAACTGTGTGAGAAATGACAAAGATGTTCTGAATTCTTTCCTTAGGGTCATAGCAGAGAAGTAAGCTCCTCGTCCCACTAAATCTATGTTGTTGTTGTTCAGTCGTTAAGTCAAGTCCGACCCTTTGTGACCTCATGGACCACAGGGTCCATAGGGTTTTTGTGGCAGGATACGGAAGTAGATTACCTGGCCTTTCTTCCGCGCATATACTGCAGCTGTCCAGGTTGGCACCTGGCTGGGTTTGAACTCAGGACCATCTGCCTTGAAGTCCAGTGCTGATGCCACTGCACCACCAGCCGGCCACTATATCTATACTGACCATTAAATGCCTATCCATATTAATCTCGCTTGTGAAAACTTGTTTAAGAGCCTCCTGCATCACAGTGATTCAAATGTTGGCTCAGATATTGTCCTGAGGGTCTCTGCCTCCTCCGCCCTGTCAGGCAGTGTGTTCTAGATTCCAAACCCTCTTAGGGTAAAAAAGTTCTTCCTTAATCTCCTCTAAACCTCCAAGAGGACCACAACCTTGTCGTAGGGTCTGGAGGCTTGTGTGCCTCAATGATCCGGAGAGCTAAGTTGGCTGGAGTCAGGGCTTTATTCTTTGGCTCTTGGTAGGGTCACCCATGCCAAATAGGTCAAAGGGTAGAGGAAAGACTAAGAGTTGTCCACCGGTCCTCCAGGTTTGGGGGTTCAGCTCAGGGCCAACAACCTTGACGGGTAGAATAAAATTGTTACAGAAACAGCAATGAAGAATTAGTCTACTTCTGAGTGTGACCATATTCCTGAGTCTCTTCCCGGGACTTGTGTGACTGGCAGTAGTGAAAACCAACAGGAAGCTACTGGCACGATGAAGGAAACCTGGGGCACAACAGAGAAGATGGCCAAGGACAGACAGAAATGGAGGACCTTCATTGCTGCCTAAACACCAGCTGTGTAACAGGCAGTAACTAACTAACTAACTAATCCTCTTTAAACCTCTCACTCTTTGCTGTAAGCCTATGCTCTCTTTTCACCTCTGCAACAGGGGAAAGTTACCCTGTCATGGCCGGGGCTCTACTGCTTGGCCACCTCCTGTCCAAAGGAGAACAGGCCCAGCCTCTCCACCTCTTCTCATAAACAAACGTCTCCACACTGGGCAACATCCTGGGGAATTTTCTCAGCACCGTCTCCAACACTCTCACTCCCTTCTGGTAGTCAGGAGACCAGAAGTGCACAACCAGCCAAGTCCTGGGTGTTAAAAGCTCATGACGCAACCTCCCCCAAACTTTCTTGATCAAATTTGTTGATCAAATTCATGCTTAAACTGTCTGAAAATCCCGTTAGATTACCCAGTGTTAACTCCACTTCGCTTCCAGTCAAACAGAAGTTAACAGTGGGTGATCTTTTGGGAGGTGCTACAGAAATGAAAGTTGCTTCTCTTGGGGGAACATGGGGAGTAGTGTGCTCTGCTGACCACGGATGCTAATAAGGCTGTCTGATGTGATCTCATAAACTACAGACCATAAGACCACAGATCATAAAATAGTGGAGCAGAATTAGGCCCATCGAGTCTGCTCTGCCACTTTATCATGGTTGATCCAATTTTCCTCTCAGCCACAATCTCCTGCCTTCTGCCTGTATCCCCTCAAGCCCTGACCAATCAAAAATCTATCAACCTATGCCTTAAATATATATGAAGACTTGGCCTCCACAGATGCCTGTGGCAAAGAAATCCACACATTCATCACAGTCTGGCTAAAGAAATTCCTCCTCATCTCCGTTATAAAAGGACACCCCTCTATTCTTAGGCTGGGCCCTCTGGTCTTAGACTCTCCTACCATTATATATATTCTAGTCCTTGTGAAATGAGTGCTAACATTGCATTTGCCTTCCTCACCACAGGCTCAACCTGTAAATTAACCTTTAGGGAGTCCTGCACAAGGACTCCCAAGTCCCTTTACAACTCAGTTTTTTGTACTTTCTCTCCATTTAGAAAATAGTCAGTCATTTCATTTCTTCTACCAAAGTGCATGATCATACACTTCCTGACACTGTATTCCATCTGCCATTTCTTTACCCATTCTCCTCATCTGTCTAAGTCCTTCCTTTTTACTTCCTCAAAACTACCTACCCCTCCACCTATCTTCATATTGTCTGTAAACTCTTCAACAAAGCCATGAATTCCATCATCCAAATCCTTCACATATAATGTAAAAAGAATTAGTCACAGCATAAACCCCTGTGGAAAATCAATAGACACTGGCAGCCAAGCAGAAAAGGCTCCCTTTATTCCCATTCTTTGCCAGTTGCCAATCAGCCCCTGCTATATCCATGTTAGTATCTTTCCTGTAATACCATGGGCTCATAGCTTGTTAAGCAGCCTCATGTGTGGCACCTTGTCAAAGGCCTTCTGAAAATCCAAGTACACAACATCAACCAATTCTCCTCTGTTTAACCTGCTTCAAAGAATTCCAACAGATTTGCCAGGCAAGATATTCCCTTGAGGAAACCATGCTGACTACAACCTATTTGATCATGTGCCTCCAAGTACCCTGAGACTCCATCCTCAATATTTGGCTCCAACATCTTCCAAACTACTAAGGTCAGACCAACTGGCCTATAGTTTCCTTTCTTCTGCCTCTCACCCTTCTTAAAGAGTGGGGTGACATTTCCAATTTCCCAGTTTTCTGGAACCATTCCAGAATCTAGCGATTCTTAAAATATCATTACTAATACCTCCATGATCTCTTCAGCCACCTCTATCAGAACTCTAGTGTGTATACCATCTGGTCCAGGTGACTTATCTACCTTCAGACATTTCACTTTCCTAAGAAACTTCTCTCTGGTTATGATAACTTCACACACTTCATGACCCCTGACACCTGGAACTTCCACCATTCTGTTAGTGTCTTCCACAATGTAGACTGACACAAAATAGTTATGCATTTAATTTGCCATTTCGTTGTCTCCCATTACTACCTGTCCAGGATCATTTTCCAATTGTCCGATATCCACTCTTGCCTCTCTTTTACACTTTATGTATCTGAAGAATCTTATGTTATCCTCTTTAATATTATTGGCTAGCTTACTTACGTATTCCATCTTCACATTCTAAATGACTCTTTTAGTTGCCTTCTGTTTTTAAAAGCGTCCTCCTAATCTTCTATTGTACACCCTCTCTTTAGCTTTTATGTTGGCTTTGACTTCTCTTGTTCGCCATGGTTGTATCATCTTTCCTTTAGAATACCTCTTCCTCTTTGAGATGCATAGCTTCCTGAAATTCCAGCCATTGCTCCTCTGTCATCATCCCTGCCAGAGTACTAATCCAATCAATTCTGGCCAACTCCTCTCTCATGCCTCTGTAACTCCCTTTACTCCACTGTAATTCTGATACATTTGACTTGAGGTTCTCTTTCTCACATTTCAGGGTGAATTCAATCACATTACGATCACTTGCCCCAAGGGTTATTTTACTGCCCTTTTAGCTCTCTAATTAATTCTGGTTCACCCAATCCAGAATAGCTGATCTTCCAGTGGGCTCAACCACAGGCTGCTCTAAAAAGCCATCTCATAGACACTCTAGAAATTCCCTCTCCTGTAATCCAGCACCAACCTGACTTTCCCAATACACCAGCTTATTGAAGTTTCCCATGACTACTGTACACTGCCCTTTTGACATGCATTTTCTATCTCCTTTGTTATTTGTAGACCACATCCTTACTACTGTTTGGGGGTCTGTATACAACTCCCATTAGGGTTTTTTTTATCCTCGCAGTTTGTTAGCTCTATCCACAATGATTCAACACCTTCCTGCCCTACATCACCTCTTTCTAATGATTTGATTTCACTTTTTACCAACAGAGCAACACCACCCCCTCTGCCTTCCTGCCTGTCCCTTCGATACAATGTGTATCCTTGGACATTAAGTTCCCAGCTATAATCTTCTTTCAGCCATGTTTCAGTGATGCCTACAACATCATACCTGCAAACTGCAAGTTCATCTACCTTATTCCGTATACTGTGTGCATTCAAACACCTTCAGTCCTGCATTCACCCTTTTCGATTTTGTCTGCCTTTTACATTGCAACTCCTCCTGCTGACTGCAATTTTGCCTTCTCAACGGCCTCTCCTCACTACACATTGCTTCTGTTTGTAAACCAGCTACCTCACCTTCAGCACTATTATCCGCCTTTCCTACGATACTTCTTGCATTAAAACATAGACAGCTCAGGACACTAGTCACACCATGCTCAATCTTTTGATTCCTGACTTTGTCTGAGATCTTACCAGCATCTCTCTCCACAGCCTCCCCACTAACTGTTCCGGCACTCTGCTTCCCATCCCACTCCAACTCCAGTTTAAACCCCATTGTGCGGTATTAACAAACATTCCCACTGGGATATTAGCCCCCCTCCAGTTCAGGTGCAAACCATCCCTTCCCTGGAAGAGAGCCCAATGATCCAAAAACTTTATGCCCTCTCTCCTACACCAACTCCTTAGCCTCGTGTTAAACTGTATAATCCTCCTAATTCTGGCCTCACTAGCACGTGGCATGGGTAGCAATCCTGAGATCACAACCCTGGAGGTCCTGCCCTTTAACTTAGCACCTAACTCCCTGAACTCCCTCCGCAGAACCTCATCACTTGTCCTTACCCATGTCATTGGTACCTACATGTAACACAACTTATCTTTGTTCACCCTCCCACTTAATAATGCTTAAGGTATCCCAGACCCTGGCAACATACCATCCGGGAATCTCGTTCTCACCCATAGAACTGCCTGTCTGTTCCTCTAAATAATTAATCCTCTGTCACCAAAGTGTGCCTCTTCTTCCCCCTTCCCTTCTGAATCACAGAGGCAGACTCAGTACCAGATACCTGACCACTTTGACTTTCTTCTGTTAGGTCATCTCCCCCTCCGACCACATTCAAAGTGATATACCTGTTGTTGAGGGGGATGGCCACAGGGGTACTCTGTACTGGCTCCCTAAACCCTTTCCCCTTCCCGACTGACACCGAGTATCCTGGGTCCCGCACCTTGGGGTAACTACCTCTATATATGTCCTATTGATCACCCCCTCAGCCTCCTGAATGATACAGAGCTCATCCAGCTCCAGTTCCAACTCCTTAACGCGGATTGCTAGAAGCTGCAGCTGGGTGCACTCTCAGTTATAGTTGTCAGGGACACTGGACGTCTCCCTGCCTTCCCACATCCTGCAAAAGGAGGAATGCACTATACTGCCTGCCATCCCTGCTGTCCTGGCTCAGCAGATATAAAGAAGGAAAGGGGAAAAAAAACTTAAACCCAGAGCTTTTCTTTCCTTTGCTTGCTCTGGTTGAATTCCCTTTTCGCTGAAGCCTCAAAGTGGAATGCCTCAAGATCACCACTCTGGCTTTGTCCACTCAAACAATGGCCGCTGCACTTGCCCCTGCCTACCTTCAATTTGCTCTTGCTAATCAATCCCAGTACCAGACTTGAAATGTATAGGAGCAACAGGATTGCTTCACTCTGTATGTAACCCTGTCCAGGATGTGTGTGATGGGACAGTGTAGAGGGAGCTTCACTCTGTGTCTGACCCTGGGAGTGTGTGATGGGACAGTGTAGAGGGAGCTTCACTCTGTGTCTGACCCTGGGAGTGTGTGATGGGACAGTGTAGAGGGAGATTCACTCTGTGTCTGACCCTGGGAGTGTGTGATGGGACAGTGTAGAGGGAGCTTCACTCTGTGTCTGACCCCGGGAGTGTGTGATGGGACAGTGTAGAGGGAGCTTCACTCTGTGTCTGACCCTGGGAGTGTGTGATGGGACAGTGTAGAGGGAGCTTCACTCTGTGTCTGACCCTGGGAGTGTGTGATGGGACAGTGTAGAGGGAGCTTCACTCTGTGTCTGACCCTGGGAGTGTGTGATGGGACAGTGTAGAGGGAGCTTCACTCTGTGTCTGACCTGTGCTGTCTCTGTTCTAGGAATGTGTGAGGGGAGAGTATAGAGAGAGTGTCACGCTGTATCTAATCCATTCCCCCCCCCCGAGTGTGTATGTTTGAACAGTATATAGGGAGTTTCACTCTGTATCTAACCCATGTGTTTCCACCCCCGCCCCGGGAGTATTTCATAGGACAGTGTAGAGGGAGCTTCACACTGTATCTAACTCGTGCCGTCCCTCCCCTGGGACTGTGTGACCCACCAGCTTTCCTCTCACCTTTCATCAAGATTCTGCACTTAAAATATTTGTGCAATTCCTTTTTCGAGCGCTCTGATGGAGTGTGCTCACAACATATTCATCGGCAGCCCTTCCCCTCGCAAAACAAATCCCTGCGTTGAAGATGTTCTCTCCACTTCCCTTCTCACTCTTTTGTCTATGTCCAGTCTTTTTGAGATCTCTCTCTCAATCCAGGCAGCATCCTCCTCCCTTCTCTCTCAGTACTCTCTCACAGATTCAAAACTCTTTGTCAAATCTCTGATTAACCTTAAATTAAGTGGTTGTCTGATGGCTGGATTTGAGCAAATTCTGTTCACTATCCTCGCCTTTGTATATGCACTTTGAAAGTGCTGGACACAGGGGATTGGAACAACACCCTTCTCCAGTTAATAAATCTGGTATTAGAGGAATTTTCCACTAATCTCAGCTCCTTTTGCTTTATTTCAGAGCGTATTGTTAAACTGTCTTTTTGTTTGCTGCTCCTGCCCAATATTTTTCTTTACAAATCTCAATCGATCTTCAATATTCCCAGTAAACTTTCCAGGGAATCCTTCGGAATAATGGAGATATCTTTTTCTTTTTAATTTGGTTTGGGAGTAGAGGAGTAGGGGGAGGAGACACAGCCGGCAAGACAGGTTGTGGTCCCTGTAGGCCTTGGCCGTTACCATGGATATGTGCCAAGGTTTTCAAAGAAGTTCGAGACGTCACTGGGTTCAGGACGGGGAGGGGGATGAAATCACTTGACCCAGGGGGTGGCAAATGATGGGATTCTCTGTCTCAGAAGGGTAGGGGAGAGTGAAAAGGGAGGGATGGGGTAGGGGGAGAGGATGAGGCAGGAAGAGAGGAGTGGAGATAGAGTCACAGAGTCATTGAAAAGTTCAGTGCAAAAACAGGCCCTTCGTGCTGAACCATTTAAACTGCCATCAGCCTGCACCTGGAGGTTCAGGGACTCTCCGTGACTCCATGGGAATTCCACCCACCGTGTATTCCAATTCCCTCCCATGTTCTCAACAACGTACAGGGTCGGGGGGTTAATCAGCTGTTGTAAATTGTCCGATAGTTTGTGGGTGAGTGTAGATTTTGGGGCAGGAGAGTAGATGGGAATGTGGGGAGAGTGAAATGGGTTCAGTATAAATGGCTGCTGATGGTCAGTACATACACGATGGGCCGAAAAGCCTGCTTATGTACTGTGTGGCTTCACGATTGGGCTGCATTTCCAGTATCCATTTTGGTCAGAGATTGAGATGAAGAGACTGAAGTGGGCCGTTCAGCCCATTGTTACAGCCCTGCTATCCCACAAGACACCATTTCCTCACGGCCATTCTCCAGCACTGAGACACAATCACATTCTTGTGTTAGACAGGTGAGATAGGTGGGGGAGAAGGGAAGTCGGGGGTGCCGGAGAGTGGGGAAAGGGGTGAATCGGTGAAAGTGGGTGAGGAAGCAAAGGATGGAGGGATGGGAGTGAGCGGAAGGGTCAGAGGGAAGGAGAGAAGGGAAAGGGAGAGAGAGCAAGCAAAGGATAGAGAGGCGGGGACAGAGGGAGTGGAGAGAGGGGGACGTGGGGGAGCGGAGAGCAGACGGGAAAGGGGAGCGTTGGTGAAAGTGAGAGAAGCAGCAAAGAACAAAGAGGTGGGGGTGAGAGGAAAGAACCGAGGGAATGGAGAGTGAGGGTGGGACAGAAAGCAAAGGAGGGAAGACCCAGGGGGAGAATGGGAGAGAGAGGGAGAGGGGAAGAGAGGTGGCAGGAAGGAGAAAGACCACAGGGCAGGAAAGAAGGGGAGGAGAGGACTACGGAAGAAGGGGAGGAGGAGTAGGGGAGGGGGAGGGGAGAAGTAGGAGAGATGGGAAGGAAGGGAGTTTGGGAGGAGCAGGGGAGAGAGTGGGAGACGGGGAAGTGTGAGGGGGGAGATGGTACAGAAGGGATGAGGGTAGGAGAAGGGGCCAGGTACAGGAGGAATGAGGGGAAGGTGTGAGGTGGGGGGGGACAGTACAGGAGGAGAGGGGATAAGAGGGATGAGGGGAAGGTGTGAAGTAGGAGAGAGGGACGGTACAGGAGGAGAGGGGGTAGGAGGGATGAGGGGAAGGTGTGAGGTAGGAAAGGGGTATGGTACAGGAACAGAAGGGCAATAGGGACAAGGGGAAGGTGTGAGGTAGGAGAGGGGGGATGGTACAGGAGGACAGGGGGTAGGAGGGATGAGGGGAAGGTGTGAGGTAGGAGAGGGGGACAGTACAGGAACAGAAGGGCAGTAGGGACGAGGGGAAGGTGGGAGGTAGGGGGGGTATTGAGTGGGATCAGGAGAAAATGGAATGTGACTGGGTAACCTGAGAGAGGAGACAGATGAAGAAGAAATCCAACATGAACATCATCAATCGGCAAAGCCAATCGGTTATTCACAGATCTGGGTGCCAGGATTTTTTCATCAGCTCTGATTCTCCGCTGCAGTGACTGGTTTGCAGAGCGATATTAGTTGCCATGAATTATGGAAGAAACTACCTCAGCCGCAGTACAATGCTGTGCCGACAGTGAGGAAGGTTTCAAGCTCTTTAATTATTTACCAGTGTTGCAATATGATATTTTTTCTCCCGGGGGTCCCCTTCCTCCCCTCTCCTCCGCAACATGCCTAGTTTTCCCATCAGTACGAGGAGATATCAATACTTCCAAAGAGGGAAGGTATTGCCTCCCCTCCATCCCAATTAAGACCGTATGACATAGAAGCAAAATTAGGCTATTCAGCCCATCAAGTATGGTCTGGCATTCCATAATGACTGATTTACCAACCCTCTCAACCACAATCTACTGCCTTCTCCCCTAAGGCTTTGACACCCTGAATTATCAAGGATTTTTCAATCTCTGTCTTAAATATTCCCAATGACCTGGCAACCACCAGCTGCCTGTGGCAATGAATTTCACAGATTCACCACCTTCCAGCTAAAGAAATTCCTCCTCATCTCCTTTCTAAATGAACGTCCTTCTATTCTGAGGCTGTGCCCTCTGGTCCTAGACTCCCCCACCATAGGAAACATCCTCCCCACATCCACTCTATTGAGGCTTTTCAAGATTTGATTAGGTTTCAATGAGATCCCCCCCTCATTCTTCCGAATTCCAGTGAGTAAAGTGAGCGCACATCAAACACTCATATGATAAGTCTTTTAATCCCAGAATCATTTTTGTGAACCCTCTTTGAACCCTCTCTAGTGTCAGCACATCCTTTCTTAGATAATATTCATAGTCATACTTTATTGATCCCAGGGGAAATTGATTTTCGTTACAGTTGCACCATAAATAATAAATAGTAATAGAACCATAAATAGTTAAGTAGTAGTATGTAAATTTGCCAGTAAATTATGAAATAAGTCAAAGATTAGAGGGCAAAACTGCTCACAGTATCCAGGTGAGGCCTCACCAGTGCTTTACAAAGACTCAGCAGTACATCTGTGCTTTTATATTCTGGTCCTCTTGAAATGAACATGGACAATGCATTTGCCTTCCTCACCACCTACCAAACCTGTAATGGTTCTGTTTCTGCAGATGTTCTGTGCCAGCCGATTAAAACAAATGACCGAGACATCCATTCCAGGCAGATGCGAGTCAAGGCCACTCAGCCCAGCAAGTTGATGCTTGCCCCATTGGTCCATTCCCCTTCTAATTTCCTTGTCACCTCTCCCCACAAGTGGGCACCATGGCAGCTTTGCAGTTAGTGCGACTACTACAGCTCAGGGCGTTGGGAGTTCAGAGTTCAATTCCGATGCTGTCCGTAACAAGTTTGTGCGTCCTTCCCGTCAGCGTGTGGATGCTCCAGTTTCCAAAGGTGCACCAGGTAACTGGTCATACTAAACTGTCCCGTGATTAGGCTAGGGGTAAGTCGGTGGGCTGCTGGGCTGTATCTCGGAATAAACAGAGCTCCCCCCTAATTCCTCCCCTCACCCACACATGTTGGGTGGGGGCCACTTAGAGCGGCCAATTAACCCATGTGTGAGAGGCGGTAATGGAGAGGCAGGTAGGGGAGGGAGAGGGAGGGTCAGACAGAAGGGAGGAGGGGTTGAGGAGGGAGAGGGAGGGTAGGAAAGGGGGAAGAGAGGGAAGGAGGTGGGCAAAACGTGAAGGTGGGGAGGACTAAAGAGAGAACGGGACAGAGGGAGGTGGTGGGAGGAAGAGACAGGAGAGAGCAAAAGGGCAGGGAGAGTGGGAAGGAAAAGGAGGGGGAGGAGAGGGGGAAGCGAAAGATGGAGTGGAGGGAGTGAGGAGAGAAGGAAAGGATTTGGGGATGTGGGTGGGGACTGGAGCCCAGGGAAAATACATGCAGTCACGGTGCAAACTTCACGTACACACACACACACACACACACACACCCTGGAGGTCAAGATCAAACCGCAGTCTCTGGAGTTGGAAGAGAGCTGCACTGTTTTTGGTGTGCTAACATGTCCCTCAGCTGCTTTAACATAAGATTCTTACTGATACATCTCACAGACACAACCCGAGGCACTTGAAGACCGATAAATATCTGAACTATAAAGATAAAGGTGACAAACTGCTCCTGGAGAACAACAGTCTAGGGAATGAAGAATGGAGAATGG
The DNA here is from genome assembly GCF_963921235.1 of Mobula hypostoma. Lineage (NCBI taxonomy): Eukaryota > Metazoa > Chordata > Chondrichthyes > Myliobatiformes > Myliobatidae > Mobula > Mobula hypostoma. Next base: position 117,754,338 of record NC_086101.1, read on the forward strand.
GGAGATGGTGGAAGAATTAATCCAGCATTTTGCATCAGTCTTCACTGTCCATGACCTGTCTTGGACCCAGCTTGTGGATGCCATCATGAGGAAAGTGTATATTGCTTTTACTTTCTCAGAAGGTTAAAGAGGTTCACTTGAACATAAGACTGGAAGATCATAAGATATAGGAATGGAACATTATAGTAGATGATTTTAACTTTGCATGTTTGAATGAGACTCCCAGTCAGTAAAAGGACTAGATGGGAAAGAGTTTGTCAAAAATGTTTGAGAAAGTTTCCAATTAGTGCATAGAAATCCCAGTGAGAGAGTATGCAATACTTGATCTCCTATTAGGGAATGAGACAGGGCAGGTTTGTGCAGGGGAACACTTTGCGTCTTGTGATCACAGTGCCATTAGTTTCAAAGAAAATACGGAAAAAGTTAGGTCTAGTCCATGGGTTGATATTCTAAATTGGAGAAAGGCCAATTTTGATGGTATCAGAACGGATCTGGCAAGTGTGGATTGGCACAGGCTGTTTTCTGGCAAACGTGTACTTGGTAAGTGGGGGAACTGCAAAAGTAAAATTTTAGAATACAAAGCTTGTATGTATCTGTCAGAATAAAAAGCAAGGAAAACAGGTTTAGGGAACCTTGGTTTTCAAGAGATATTGAGGCCCTGATTTAAGGAAAAAAAGGAGGTTCATGGCAAGTGAGAACAAAGGAGGTGTTTATGGAGTACAAGAAATGCAAGAGATCATTTAAGAAAGAAATCAGTAGGGCCAAGAGAAGGCATGAAGCTGGCCTACAGAACAAGGTGAAGGGGAATCCTAAGGGATTCCACAGATATGCTAAGAGCAAAAGGATTGCAAGGGAAAAAATTGGTTCTCTGGAAGATCAGAATGGTAATCCATGTGTGTAGCCAAAAGAGATGCAGGAGACCTTAAATAATTTTTTTGCACCTGTATTTACTCAGGAGACAGGCACAAAGCCTGTAGAAGTAAGGCAAAGGGGCATCAACTTCATCAACCCTATAGAGATTACAGAGGAGGAGATGTTTGCTACCTTGAGGCAAATTAGGGTGGATAAATTCCCAGGACCTCTCAAGGTGTTCCCTCAGACTGTGTAGGAGGCAAGTGCAGAAATTTCTGGGGCCCAAAAGGAGATATTTGAATCATCCTTAGCGACAAGTGAGGTACCGGAGGGTTGGAGGACAGTTGTTCTGTTTAAGGAGGAATCTAAAGATAAACCAGAAAATTATAGGCTGGTGAGCCTGTCATCAGTAGTGGAAAAGTTATTGGAAGGTAACTAAGGGACCAGATATATGAGTATTTGGATAGACATGGACTGATTAGAGATAGCCATCGTGGCTTTCTGCATGATAGGTCCTGTCTAACCAATCCTGTAGAGTTTTTTGAGGAATTTTCCAGGAAAGTCGATGAAGGCAAGGCAGTGGATGTTGTCTACATGGACTTCAGCAAGGCATTTTACAAGGACGCACAAGGAAGGTTGGTCAAGAAGGTTCAGTCACTTAGCATCCGGAATGAGGTAGTGAATTGGATTAGACACTGGCTTTGTGGGAGAAGCCAGAGAGTGGCAGTAGATGGTTGCCACAGAGCACTACAGGTATTGGTGTTGGAGCCGTTGTTGTTTGTCATTTACCTCAATGATCTGGATGATACAGTGGTCAACTGGATCAACAAATTTGCAGACAGCACTAAGATCAGTGAGAAAGACTATCAGAGCTTGCATTGGGATCTGGACCAGCTGGAAAAATGGGCTGAAAAATGGCAGATGGCAGATAAAATTCAATGTAGACAAGTGCACTTTGGTAGAACCATCCAGGGTAGGTCTTACACAATGAATAGTAGGGCACTGAGGAGTGCAGTAGAACAGAGGGAACTGGGAATATAGATCCATAATTCATTGAAAGAAGTGTGACAGGTAGATAGGGTCGTAAAGAAAGCTTTTGGTACATTGGCCTTCAAAAATCAAAGTACTGAGTACAGGAGATGGGATGTTATGTTGAAGGTGAATCAGACTTTGGCAAGGCCTAATTTGGAGTATTGTGTGCGGTTTTGGTTACCTACCCACAAGAAAAATGTAAATAAGGTTGAAAGGGACAGAGAAAATTTACAGGGATGTTGCCAGGTCTGGAGGACCTGAATTATAAGAAAAGGTGAAATAGGCTAGAACTTTATTCCTTAGAACGTAGAAGATTAGGGGAAATTTGATGCAGGTATACAAAATTACAAGTGGTATAGGTAGGGTAAATGCAAGCAGGCTTTTTCCACTGAGGTTGGGTGAGACTACAACCAGAGGTCATGGGTTAAGGATAAAAGATGAAAAGTTTAAGGGGAACATAAAGGGAAAGCCTTTTCACTCAGAGGGTGGTGAGAGTGTGGAACAAGCTGCCAGCGCAAGTGATGCATGCAAGCTCGATTTCAACGTTCATGAATAGGTACATAGATGGCAGGGATATGGAGGGCTATGGTCCAGATGCAGGATGGTGACAGAAGGCAGTTCAAATGGTTTGACACAAACTAGTTGGGTCAAAGGGCCTGTTTCTGTGCTGTACTTTTCTGTGAGTCTGTGGGAGGAAGGTGGAGCATGCTGAGGAAGCCCACACGGTCACTGAGAGAATGTACACACAGCCGCCGGAACCGAACCAGGGTTACTGGTGTTGTAATAGCATCACACTAACCACTACACAACCATCTTATACTACCTCAGACCAGATTTCTTTTCTCTCTTTCAATCGTGTTCTTGTGTCACAATGTTTGCTTCGTTGTTTATTATGCATGCATGCATGTATAATTTATGTTAATTTAACATGTTAAATTATGTTTGCCCTCACCTTGTAATGTACGGTACTGCTGCTGCGTAGCAAATCTTTATGGTATTTAAACCCCTGTATGTATGCCTATGACAATAAACTTGAACTTGAGATGCCTACCTGAGCTTGTCCCATTTGCCTGTGTCCATCACCGGTAAAGCCCTCCCCACCATTGAGTATATCTACGTGAAATGCTGTCACAGGAAAGCAGCATCCATTACCAGGGACCCCACCAGCCAGGACATTGTCTCTCCTCACTTCTGCCATCAGGAATAAGGCACAGGAGCCTCAGGACTCACCCCACCAGGTTCAGGAACAGCTATCATCAGGCTCCTGAACCAGAGGGGATAACTTCACTCAACTTCATTTGCCCCATCATTGCAATGTTCCCACAACCTATGGAATAACTTTCAAGGACTCTTCATCTCATGTTCTAAATATTTATTGCTTATTTATTATTTTATTTTTTTTATATTTTAAAATTTTGTTATCTTCTGCACTCTGGTTTCATTAATTCTGTTACAATTATTATTCTATGGATTTATTGAGGACGCACACAAGACAATGAATCTCAGGATTGTATATGGTGACATATATGTACTTTGATAATAAGTTTACTTTGACACTGACCTTTTTTTAATCTCATAAAGTATTTGAAACTAGAGACAGGTAGGCTAAAGGAGTGACAGTTTGTTGAGCGTGGGAGGGATCAAGGATTTAACACCATCATTCCTGCTGCCACCTCACTCACTGGCAGGACAGATTCAACATGTCCCTGTTGACCATCACGAACGTTAACAACGCACTCAGACTGCATCATGGCTTGGTGCAGCAAAGACTCAGCCCATGACCACAGGAATCTGCAGAGCTGTGAACGTCGCTCAGTACACGGTCGAAATCAGCCTCCGCTCTACGGACCGTGTCTACTCTTCCCTCGGCGGCCAACATATTCACAGACCCCACCCACAGCAGAGATTCTCTCTTCTCCCCTCTCCAATCAGGTCACCATCATCACTTGCCGCGTCACATGACACGGGTGATCATGGTCTTCCGTCAGTTTTTAATCTGATCATTGCTTTTGAGGAAGATCTTCTTCACACGTTCCCCATTCTTTTCTCCATCTGTGACCATGATCGTTCCTGGCAAATTTTTCTGCAGAAGTAGTTTGCCATCGCCTTCTTCTGGGCAGTGTCTTTACAAGATGAGTGACCCCAGCCATTATCAATACTTTGCAGAAACTGTCTGCCTGGAGTCAGTGGTCACATAAACAGAGCTTGTGATAAGAACGTGATCGCCCATGTCATACAACATGGCACATAAAGATCAAACGAGTGTGGGTGACAGGTAGGATTTGGGGGCAGTTGATGGGAAAGTGGGTAAAATAATACTGGATTCATGTGAATTTCTGGTTGAGGAAGAGCAAGGATTCAGTGGGCTATAGGGCCTGTTTTCCTTGCTGTGTGGTTCCCTGATTCTGAAAGGCTTCCAAATATTTAGTCATTCAGTTGGAGAAATTATCTGACAAAACCTTTCAGACAAAAGAATGTTTACTAATCATCATGTTGATGCAAGCTCCTTACAAATACACAGAGCGATAGCCTTTGTCGTCTCTCCTTTTCTCTCTGTTGAAGACTCTGACCTGGAGTTACACTCAAACTTTGGTTCCTTGTGGTGGTGGGACCCACTCCAGCCGCTTCTCAAAGCTGGTGCTGCCAACCAAAGTGTCGTGCAAGAGAACGGAACACCGGCAACAGCGGATCAGCCATTGGATGCTCTGGACTCACTGAGTTGTGCTCTCTCTCTCTCTTTCTTTCGTTGGTGGGTGAGAGATTGTTGCCAATCCTCGGAACACAGGACTCAGAAAAGAAAAGCAGCGTGACAGGCTTTTAACACCGTAAATCATTGAGTTGTGTTGTTATGTCTCCCCTCTTGTGGTGAAAGGGGATACCTCTTTTTCCCTTTATGAGGAAGCGAGAGAGAGAGAGCCTGTGGCGTGTCAAACGTCTGGGTAAACGAGTAGTTTTTGTTTACTGCAGTACCTATAAGGACCTTTTATTGAGATAACTGCCATTATGTTGGTCTGTGCACCTGTAAGGACCTTCTATTGAGATAAATATTACTATGTTGGTCTGTGTACCTGCAAGGACCTTTTATTGAGATATCTGTCACCGGAATATGTACAATATACATCCTGAAATTCCTTTTCTTCGCAGACATCGTGAAAGACAGAAGAGTGCCCCGAACAATGAGTGACAGTTAAAAAGTTAGAACCCAAAGCCCCCCCCGCTTTCCCCTCCCACGCACAAGCAGCAACAAAGCAACGTCCCTCCCCCAGCTCCAAGCACTTGCGCAAGAAAGCAACAGCATCCTCCAGCCAGTGAGCATGCAAAAGCAAGGCCCCCAATAAAGACCATGGTCACAGACCAACATAGTGACAGGTATCTCATTAAAAGGTCCTTTTTACTGGGAAGGGTAGACCAGTTGTGGGAGGGGACTTGAACCAATGTCCGATTCTTTTTCGCTGATTACAGCTTTCATTGTTCACCGATTAAAGAGACAAGGGAAATTGGAACATTGAGGCAAATGCAGAAGTTTGGAGGTCATTTGGGTGTTTCAGCACATAGCAGTCTCTGAGAGGATCTCAGGAAGCAGAGGCAGCCTTCACGAATTTCGTGGCGAGAAGCCAGCAGGACAGAGTGAGAGTCAATGTTCAACTCCATTTCGCCAATTATAGCTTTCCTTGTTCAATCAAAGTGACAACTGAACGTGAAGGGTGAGTGCTAGCTGCCTGCCTTGTGATCGCTGGGGATCACTCTGTGACATGAGGGGGGAGCGCCCGCCATTGTGCCCAGAGAATGTTGTCCAGGTTTTCTGTGTTTTGGATGTGGACTTGGATGATAGACTTTTCTTCAGTCTTATAGTTTTTTTTGTATTCTGTTTCTTTCACCCAATCTTTCTCACTTTTTGTGTGGGGGGTGGGAAATTGAGGGCCGATGTGCCTGTTCTGATTTTCATTGTTTATTTTTGTGGGGGGCTGGGATTTGGGGGTTGATTGCCATGCAGCCATTCTTTTTCTTTCATGGTTTTGTGACTATCTGGAGAAGAAAAATTTTAGAGTTGTATACCTTGATAATAAATGTTTTTACCAGAAGGTCTACAAAGTTCTCACAGGTACACAGACCAATACAGTGACTGATATCTTAATACAAAGTCCTTATGGGTATGTAGACTAACATAGGAATAAATATCCGAATAGGAGATCCTTACAGTCACACAGACTAATACAGCAAAGTCACTAAATCTTTGACAAACTTCTATAGATGCACAGTGGAGAGTATCCTGACTGGTTGCATCATGGCTTGGTATGGAATTACCAATGTCCAGGAATGGAAAAAGCTACAGAACATGGTAGATACAACCCAGTTCATCACAGGTAAAACCTTCCCCACCAGTGAGCGCATTTACGTGGAGCGCTGCCACAAGAAAGCAGCATCCATCATCAAAAACACCTAATATCCAGGCCTTGCTCTCTTCTCGTTATTACCATGCAGAAGGAGGTACAGAAGCCCGAGATTTGTAGGTTCAAGAACAGTTATTATCCTACAACTATCAGGACTCACTTTCAAAGGCTCTTCACAACTCATGTTCTCAGTATTATTTGTATTTGCACAATTCGTCTTCTTTTGCAGATTGGTTGCTTGTCAATCTTTGCCTGTTTATGTATAATTTTACATACAATTCGATTGTATTTTTTCCCCTCTAAATTCCCGCGAGAAAATGAATCTCAGATTTGTGCATGGCAACATATTGGCCCTTTGATAATAAATTTACTTGGAACTTTGATAAACATCTCAATAGGAGCTTGTTCCAGGTACATAGTGATATCTCAATACAAGGTGCTCGCAGGTGCACAGACCAACACGGGGATAACTCAATGCAAGGTCCTTACAGGTACACAGACTAACACGGAGATAACTCAATGCAAGGTCCTTACAGGGCCACAGACCAACACGGGGATACCTCAATGTAAGGCCCTCAGAGGTACACAAACCAACACGGGGATACCTCAATGCAAGGTCCTTACGGGTACACTAACCAACATAGCGATACCTCAGTATAAAGTCCTTACAAATACACAGACCAACACTGTGAGACTTTAATACAAGGCCCTCACAGGTACACTGACCAACACCATGAGATTTCAATATAAGGTCCTTACAGGTACGCAGACCAACACAGTGATACCTCAATGCAAGGTCATTAATGCATTAATGGTATACACCCCAACAAAATAATAGGTATGCAAATGACAAAGTCCTTCAGAGACAAAGAACAAAGAACAAAGAACAATTCTGGCTAACTGAGCACAAGCTCCTTCAGAGTGACACCGTGTTAACCTTGCTTTAACATTGTAAATGATGCATGAGGATAAATTTTCATTATTTTCAGGTTCCAACTAAATTACAATGCAAGATTGAATCTAACCAACTGTAAGATGCTCTTTACATAGAAAACAAGAAACTGTCAATACAGTTGCATGAACACGATGGAGGAAGTATAGAAGTGTTTTAAAACATCATACATAAAACAACACCACAGATGTTATAGAGGATTTAGATTAAAGCTCCATCCATGCTGTCCCATTGCACACTTTCAGTGTAAACTGATCTTTACTGAGAGTCTAATCTATGGGCTGGGAGTGTGTGACTAGGACCTACCTCATTATGATCTTGAACTTTATCGTCTACCTGCACTGCATTTTTGAGGGTAGTTTTTACACTTTATTTTGCATTGTTATTGCTTTACCTTGTTCTAGCCATTAAGCAAGGGGTCCGTGGACCACAGGCTGGGAACCCTTGTTAGCTCAGTACACTGGGTAATGATCGGATCTGTATGAACAGTATGCAAGACAAGCTTTTCACAGTATCTCAGTACATGTGTCAGTAATAAACCAATTCCAATACAAAACACACACACAGTGCAGACTTACTGGCGTTTAGGACAGTAAGAAGGTCCTCCATCTGTCTGTCCATACAGTCGCACACAGATAAGGAAGGCCCACTCTTAGTCTGGCCTCTACCCTTTGACCTGTTTGGCCTGGGTGACCCTACCAAGAGCCAATTCATAAAGCCTTGACTCCAGCCAACGTCGCTCTCTGGGTCATTGAAGCACGCAAGCCTGATTCTGTTTGTCAACAGAACTGACCAAAAGCCACCACAAGCATATCCCCTCCCCTTGAAGCTCTCTCTCTCTGCCCCAGCAGCCCATGGATCAGCCCCCCACCCACCCAATCTGGCTCTCCGAATGGTTGCCACAGATTAATGGGCACCACTGTAAGGGTAGCGATTCAGAGGGATAGACATGCATTTGAACAGAACCTCTGACATCCTTGGTTGCACACTGTACTTTACATGTACCTTAAATGTTATTTCGTTTATTGAGACAGCGCAGAATAGGCATTTTCCCCCCTTTGAGCCTCTCTGCACAATTTAACTGTAGCCTAATCTTGGGATGATTTACAATGGCCTATTAACCTACTAGCTAGTACATCTTTGCACTGTGGGAGGAAACCAGAGCACCCGGAGGAAACCCGTGTGGTCACGGGGAGAACGTACAAACTCCTTACAGGCAGTGGCGGGAATTGAACCTGTGTCGCTGGTACTGTAAAGCATGGTGCTAGCCACTAAACTACCGTGTCGCCGCATGGTGTTCGGGTTCCATGGTGTTTCTTTGCATCATGGCTGTCTGTGGGAAGATGAATCTCAGGGTTGTATACTGCATACATACTTCGATAATAAATGTACTTTAAATCTCTGAATAAGCAGCGTTCCAGAAAACATAAATCTGCCTCCACCCCTGGCAGCACATTCCAGACATCCACCGCCCTCTGTGTGAAAACCCTCCCCTGCACAACTCACTTTAACTTCCCCCTCTCACTACACCCTCTAGTTTTTAACACTTCCATCCCGGGGAATCTACCCAATTGTGCCTCTCAGAGTTTTATAAACTTTTATCAGCTCTCCCCTCAGCGTCCACTGGAGCACTGGAGCACAACAAACAGCACAGGTTTGTCCACCTCTCCTCAGAGCTCGTACTCTCAAATTCAGGCAGCACCCTGGTGAACCTGGTCTGAACCCTCTCCAATGACTCCATGTCTAGCATGTAAAGCGTCACACTACCGTGCTGCCCAGCTTCCAACATGCAGCTCAGTGACCAAACTGGGAGCTCACGACAGCAAACAAACAGGAAGCAAGTTCTCGGAATTTTGGTGATTTACTTAAAGGAGAAATATTGGCTTTCAGGATGATAAAGAGCTCTTCAAAACATTGTCAAGGTAATTCTCACATATTGTTGATCGATTGTTGGGAAGGATTGCTCATGCCAATCAAGCAAAAAATTAGCCATCAGCCAAAGAAGAAATCACACACTATTGTGGGAATCATAAGGTTGTGATAGCAGGTAATTCTAATTTTAAGGTCAAAGAGTCAGAGAATAGCACAGAACTGAAACAGGTCATTCGGCCACCTAGTCCAGGCCAGACCTTTTAAACTGCCTACTCCCATCAACCTGATCTGGGTCCATAGCTCTCCTTATCCCTCCCATCCATGTACCTATCCAAACAAACGTTGAGATCAAGCTCGCATGCACCACTTGTGCTGGCAGCTCATTCCACACTCTCACCTCCGTCTGAGTGAAGAAGTTTCACCTCATGTTCCCCTTAAACTTCTCACCTTTTACCCTTAACCTATGACCTCTGGTTGTAGACCCACCTAACATCAGTGGCAAAAGACTGCATCTACCCTATCTATATCTCTCATAATTTTGTATACCTCTATTAAATCTCCTCCCAATCTTTTACGTTCCAAGGAATAAAGTACTAACTTATTCATTTTTTCCATATAACTCAGGCCTTCTAGTCCCAGCAGAATCCTTGTAATTTTTTTCTATACTCTTTCAATCTTATTTACATCTTACTGTGTGTCTATGATTTGATTTGATTTGTTGCAGTCCATCATGTGTAAAGCTCTCCCCTCCATTGAGCACATCTGCAGGAAAGCAGCATCCATCATCAGGGACACCCAACACCCAGGACATGCTCTCTTCTCGCTGCTGCCATCTGGTAGAAGGTAGAGGAGCCTCAGGACTCACACCACCAGGTTCAGGAACAGTTACTACTCCTCAACCATTAGGTTCTTGAACCAAAGGGGATAACTTCACTAACTTCACTTGCCCCAACATTGCACTGTTCCCACAACCTATGGACTCACTTTCAAGGACTCATGTTCGTGCTTATTTATGTATTGCTTATTTATTTATTATTATTTATTTCTTTTTGTATTTGCATAGCTTGTCATCTTCTGCACTCTGAATACCCAAAAGTGCGGTCTTTCATTGATTCTGCTATGATTTATTGAGTAGGCCTGCAAGAAAATTAATCTCGAGGTTGTATATGGCGACGTATATGCACTTTGTCAATAAATTTACAATGCACTTTGAACTTTTTTTTTTAGCTTTCTTAACTTTTGTTTAGAGTCTTTGAAACTAGGGACAGGTAGATTAAAGGGGTGAGCAGTTGCTGAGAGTTGGGGGGTGGGGTCAAGGAGTTAACACAGTCATTCCTGCTACCACTTGAACATTGAATCTCATATACTGGAAGAAATATGTACACAGAGCCTAGAAGGACACAGGACCAGGCCATTTGGCCCACAATGTCATGATGATCCTGATGCCAAGTATAAATGGATCCCACCTGCATTCTCTGTCTCATTCCCAACCTGTTCCTCTGAAGAAATTCAGAAGGATGGAGAAGATCTCACAGAAACCTACCAGATACTGAAAGACCTAGATAGAGCTCCATCATGGACACTAGTCTCCCCAGCAACAAGGAGCAATGAAAAGCATAAGGGGGAATAGTTTATGAAGTCTCCATGCTAATCTGAAAGGTTGATGTGCTACCCATCCATACGACGAGGCAATGGAAGATTGCGTTTATTGACCAGAATAGGGTCATTGGTGAGGGAGGGCGGGGCTGGTAATGAGTGGCAGTGATGGTCAACCAATAGCAAGGGTGGATATGACCCCACCTTCCTCCCCCTGCCCAATCACCAATGATAAATTCTAGCAACTCAGGCTGCAACTATGGAGAGGAATAAACAGTCGACATTTCAAGCCAAGACCCTTCATTAGGGCACTCCTACCCAAATCATCTACTGTTAACAACTATAAGACAGAGGAATAGAATTAGGCCATTTGTTTTCTCCCTCAGCCCTATTCTCCTTTTCCCTGTAACTTTTGACACAATTACTAATCAAGAACCTGCCAAACTGTGCTTTAAATATGCACAATGACTTGGCCTCCACAGCCAGCCGTGGCAGTGAGTTCCACAGGTTCACCATCCTTCAGTACAAAGTGACCAAAGGGGTCCTGATGTTGCTGTACTGAGGGAGGCATTAGGGTTGCACAGGTTGTTTCAAGAACCGAATGGCTGAAGGGGAAATTGCTGTTCTTGAACCTGGTGGTGCGGGACTTTAGGCTTCTGTAACTCCTGTCCTGTGAGAAGATGGTGTGGCCCAGATGGTGGGGATCTTTGCCTTCTTGGGGTAGTGCTTCCTGTAGATACTACTGATGTGAAGTGGGAAGTGCCTGTGATGTACTAGGCTGTGTCCACAATTCCCTGCAGCGTCCTGTGTTCCTGTGCCTTTACGAACTAAGAACCTAACAACCTCCTCTTTAAGTATACCCAATGGCCTGGCTTGCACTGTCTGTGGCCATAAATTCCATAGATTCACTGCCTCTGGCTAAAAAAAACCTCCTCATCTCTGTTCTAAAGGGTGTGCTTCTATTCTGAGGCTGTGCCCTCTGGTCTTAGACTTCCCCGACTGTGGGAAACATCCGCTCCACATCCACTCTATCGAGGCCTTTCAATATTTTACAGGTTTCAATGAGATCTCCCCCTCATTCTTCTGAAATCCAGCAAGAACATGCCCAAAGACACCAAGTGCTCCAAAAACCTTAACCTTTTCATTCTTGGGATCATTTTTGTAAACCTCCTCTCGACCTTCCCAAAGCCAGCACATCTCTGCCTGAAACGTCAACTGTTTATTCCACCTCCGTAGATGCTGCCTGACCTGCTGAGCTCCCCTCAGCATTTTATGTGCTGCTGAAGATTTCCTGCGCCGGCAGAATCTCTTGTGCTTCCTGATAAGCTCGTGTTTGGCCTTCCACAATGCCATTCCAAACCTCCCACCTCCCATCACCAACACGCTGCCCAACTCCCACCCCCACCTCTCCCACTTCCTTACCGTTCTCGGTGGGTACGTAAATGTTGAGGTACAGACAGTCCTCGCTCTGGTCTTGGATGTAAGTGGCCACATCGTCCAGGTTGGAGAGGAACCAGACGGGGAGCATGACCTCAGGGAGTATGCCATGGATGTTCTGGGGGCAGACAGGGGCGAACTGGGTGGCGTTGCGCACCTCGGACCAGGAGGCGGGGGCCTCGGGGGGCTGGAAGCGCCGCTCACCCACGGGTGGGGTAGCGAAGGGCACGCCCAAGTACTGGACCACCGGGCCCAAAATCTCATTGTTGAGTTCCTTCCTCACACCACGCAGCTTGCCGTAGTTGGTGGTCACTATTGGGTACATCTCATCGTGCTTCTGCCCGGACAACAGTCCGAAGCAGGCCACGGCCTCCAGCGCCCACAGCAGCAGGCCCAACTCGGAGGCCTGGGTAGAGGGCATCTTCCCTCGGTGGTCACCCCTTTCTCTCCGCTCCGGGACGACGGGGAGTGGCGAAGCGGGGTGACAGCGGGGGAGTTGGGGAAAAGACCGACTGATGGGGGAGGTTCTCAACACTCCTGGCGGACACGTCTCAACAGGTGCGAGGAGGCGGTCTCACAGCTGATGTCCCCCAACTCCTCATCCTGTCCGTCGGCCCTGGGGCAGACTCTCGGATCGGTGGTCCTTCAGTGGTCCTGGAGTCGTTGGGAGCCTAGACGGGGGCAAGGAGAGAGAGGGAGAGAAGGGAGAGAGAAGGGGGGAGGGAACAAGGGAGAGGGTGGAGGGGTGAGAGAGAGAGAGAGTGGGAGAGAGAGAATGAGTATAAGAGATTGAGGGGGAGAGACGGGGAGAGAGGGTGGAGGGTGGTGAATGAAAGAAAAAGAAAGTGGGAGGAGAGAGAGGGGAATTGGGGGAGCAATTGAATGTAGATGAAAGATTGGGGAAGAGAGAGGTGGATGAGGGATTGAGGGAAGAGAGAGGTGGGGAGAGTAAATTGGGGGAAGAGAGATGGAAGGTGAGGGATCAGGGGAATGAGAGAAAGTTGGGAAGTAGATTTGAAGGAAAGAGAGGAAGGGGAATTAAGGGAAAGAAAAGGGAGGGGAATTGAGAGAAGGAATTGGGGTAAAAGAGAGGGGGTATAGGAGGAAAGAGCAAAGGTGTATTGGAAGAAGGAAAAAGGAGGGGATAAGGATGTATTGAGGAAAAGAGAGGGAAATGGAGGGGTGGGTGAGGAGAGTAAGGTGCAAGGGTTGGGAGAAATAGAGAGAGAGAGAGAGAGTTTCTGTTACTGAGGCAGCCAAGGACAGTCACACAGCCCAGATAAGGTTGAGCCTCCCCTCCCGCTGACCCACCAGAACCTCCCTCTCCCATTAGCAGGTAGCCAATCCAAAGCAGGCCTGGCCCGCGGCCACAGCGAAGCTTCTATCACTTGCCAAAGGAAGGTACACTGGATTACAGGCAAAGTCCACTGGGCTCGAGGAGAAGGTACACTGGCCCGACCAGTGACGGTTGTCTCTGCCTCTGATTCACAAAAGATGGAGCGATTCTACCCCTTGAGCCTCACCCATCGAGATCAATGGCCGATCTTCTGCCCCAGTCCCATTCTCCTGCACTAACCCCACACCCCACCATTCCCTCTGCAACTCACAACTATATATATATATATATATTCAGATATATTCAGTAGCAAAGAAGGTGAGGAAGTGATGGGTAGAACAAAGGGAATGCCTTGGTTGGGTGGGGCTGAATTAGGTGGGGGGTGGAGTTAGATCATGCTCCATCATGGGCACTAGCCTCCCCATCAGGGCCATGGTCAAAAGCCAGTGCCTCAAGATGGCAGCATCAAGATGGCTCAAGATGGATCCACCTTGCCACCTGTGGGACATGACCTCTTACAGATTTATTAAGATAGAGCACAGAGTAGACCCCACTTGCCTAGCAAACCCAACTTAACCCTAGCCTAATCACAGGACAATTTACAAAGACCAATTAATCTACCCAGTACGTCTTTGGACTATGGGAGGAAACCCGAGCACTCGGAGGAAACTCACGCGGTCACGGGAGAACGTAAGAACTCCTCACAAAGAGCAGCAGGAATCGAAGCCGTGTCGCCTGTACTGTAAACGGTGTGCTAACCACTAAGCCTTACTGCCCTCCTCTCATTGCTACCATCAGGATGGAAGTGATTCAGGAACAGCTTCTTCCCCATTGCCAACCGATTTCTGAATGGTCCATTAACTCATGCACACTCCCTCACCATTCATCTTTCGCACAATTCATTTTAATTTATTTTGTACTGTAACTTAAAGTGATTTTTTATGTTTTGCCACAAACTTCATGACACACAGTACATCAGTGATAATAGTCCTGATCATAAATCAGTCTGCTTCGTCGTGAGCACTTGTCTCCCCCAAATGCAAGATGTCTTTGAGGAACAATACCTCAGAAAGGAGTCATCCATCATTAAGGACCCCCGTCACCCAGGAAGGGCCCTCTTCTCATTGCTACCATCAGGGAGGAGGTACAGGAGCACACACTCAACGATTCAGGAACAGCTTCTTCCCATCCCCCAACGGACATTGAACCTCACTACTCATTTTCTCTCCTTTTGCACTATTTATTTAACTTAACTTTTTAAATATGCATATACTTACTGTAATTTACAGTTTATTATTATTACGTATTGCAATGTACTGCTGTCGAAATCCTTCATTAGGACTCTGAGGAAGGGTCCCAGTCCAAAACGATAACTGTTTGTTGATTTCCATACATGCTGCCAGACCCGGACCTGCTGAGTTCCTCCAGCATTTTGCGAGTGTTGCTCTGGTTTTCCAGCAATGGCAGAATTTATCACGTCTATAATTTGTCTCTAATTACCAAGGTGATTCCACCCACAGAACTGCTGCTTACAGGATGTCTTTTGTTTCTCGCACCATTCCCTGTAAACTCTAGAGAATGCTGTGAGTAAAAATCCCAGGAGGTCAGCAGCTTCTGAGATACTCAAACCACCCCGTCTGGCACCAACAATCATTCCACAGTCAATGTCAGTTAAATCACATTTCATCCGCATTCTGATGTTTGGTCTGAACAACAACTGAACCTCTTGACCATGTACTTTAATGCATTGAGTTGCTGATATCTGATTGGATATTTACATTAACAAGCAGATGTACAGGTGTACCTAATAAAATGGCCAAAGTGGGATGAGCATAAGTTTGACCTTGAACTTGGCTGAGGTTAACAAAGTTTGGTGACAAACCAATCCCTGATAATCACAGCACCTTCTTCAAGTTGGTTCTATACCCCATGGTGAACTCATGCAGTGTTGCTGCTGTTTGATCAAAGTGTTACCTCTGAACACGCACAGCCCGTGATCTACACATGCAGGAGTTACATAAGCTCCTGCCATCAGCATCACCTCCCCCCTCAGGTGGAGGTTCACTTGCTGCGACCAGACACTGTCCTGTAGTGTACTAGTTAGCACAATGCTCGACAGAACCAGTAGCCCTGGTTCAAATCCCGCTGTTGCCTGCAAGGAGATTGTATGTCCTACCAGTGACCGCGCAGGTTTTTGTCAGGTGCTCCGGTTTCCTCCCACAGTCCAAAGATGTACCAGTTAATAGGTTAATTGGTCATTATAAACTGTCCTGTGATTAGGTTAGGGTTAAATAGGGGATTGCTGGGCAGCACAGCTCAAAGGGCTGGAATGGCCTATTCCACAATGTATCTCAATTATTCAATAGATAGATAAAAAGACAGATAGATAGACAGACAAATAGACAAGACAGATAGGTACCAAAAGATAGATCGATAGTTAGATAAATAAATAAACTAACTAATTAACTAACTAACTACCCCTTCCCCCACCACACCCCCAGCCTCCAAACTTGTTTTTCTGCTCTCGTAGGACACCTGAGGAGCTGAGTGTAAAGTTCTCGTCTCAATATGAGAGAGACTGCAGAAGCAGGTCAGTCGACTCAATGCTAACCGTCAACCACACACATGCACTGATCCGACTCTTACTCTCCCCCAGTTCCCATCATTTGCCCCTCCCCCCATGGATGTCGGGACAAGGTAAAATGTCTAAGATAATGTGCAGACATGGATAGTTTGCAGTTAGCCCAGGAAGCATACCAAGACAAGGTAAAGATGCCAGTGAAGGATTCTAGGGTGACATTTACTGTTGAACAGCTACTTTGCAATTGACCTTTAATCCATAGATTCTACTGGGGCAGAAGACCTCAGAATGGGAGGACGTACCTTTAGGTTAATTTGCAGGTTGAGTTGGTGGTGAGGAAGCAAACGCAATGTTGGCATTAATTTCAATACAGAATAGACTAGAATATAAAAGGATGCAATCTTGAGACTTTATAAGGCACTGGTGAGGCCTCACATGAAGTATTGTGAGTAGTTTTGTGCTCCTTTGCTAAGAAAGAATGTGTTAACTTTGGAGAAGGGTCTAAGGAAGTTCACGGAAATGATTCTGGGATTGAAAGGCTGAGGAACATTTGATGGCTCTGGAGTCCACTCACTAGAATTCAGAAGAATGGGGGAGGGGATCTCATTGAAACCTATCAAGTGTTGAAAGGCCTCAATAGACTAGATGTGGAGAGGACATTTCCTATGGTGGGGGAGTCTAAGACCAGAAGGCACAGCCTCAGAACAGATGGATGTCCATTTAGAACAGAGATGTGGAGGAATTCCTTAAGTCAGAGAATGTTGAATCTGTGGAATTCATTGCCACAGATGGCTGTGGAGGCCAAGTCATTGGGTGTATTTAAAGTGGAGGTTGATAGTGCTTTACTTGTAGTAACAAAATTGAACCTGGATTGTACCAGAGTGCTTTGCTAATAGTGTTCATACAAAATTACGCCTATGGACCTCGAGACGAACAGGATGTACCCTGTTCCTGAACTGGCGTGGGTAAATAACACTTGTATATAAAGGAGTGACTATACTGTCTGCTTTTTCAAAGCTATCACTGGCACTTGTGTGGTGCTAGTCTTCCCTTGTAGCAAGTAAAATAAATGCACTTATGTGTAACATGCTGTAAGGATTCACTGCTAATGTAATGGCTCCTCTGTAATGTTTCACTGCTAAAGCTAGTGAAAGGGCTTCTCTGTAATGTTCACTGCTGAGGTAACGGTTTGTCTGTAGCAGCAATGTTTGGGTTACGGCAGGAGATAACAGGACGGTGGTATGCATGTTAGCCAATCAGAGATTGTTGCTGTGTCTTGTGGATCTGGAAGGAGACTTTTCGCGGTCCTTAGTCGAGGAGAGATGAAGAGGGAAGACGTGTGTGGAGAGAGCTGGTAGACCGCCAGGTGGAGTGGACTGGGATCTGAGGGCCTGAAGGTCGGCGATGCTCAGAGAAGACTAATGGTGGAAGAATGGTGAATGAGTGACTCCAACGTGCACTTTTGACTTTTCCTTGAAATGGGCCCTTTTTTATTTTCATTACTAACCCTATATTCAGATTAAGGTAAATCATAAATCAGATTAAATCATGAAGTTCAATCATTTAATTGCAAATGGTTTACTGTCTGATATTTTGCGTTGTGGGTTTGTAACTGGGTGGTACATTACACAGCATCCACACAAACATGATTTCTCAGTTTGGCTGGGCCAGAAGCTGTTTTCCCCTAGACGAACACGAGCTGGACGAGCCTGAGGGCTACATATGATTGATCTCCTCTGAGTTAAATGTTGTTTGTTACAAGATGTAGCAAAAAGATGCTCAACAATAAGGTCTTGATTAGTCACGGCATCGGAGATCACAGGGAGAAAGCAGACGAATGAGGCTGAGAGGGTTAATAAATCAGCCATGATAGAATAGTGGAGCAGACTCAATGGGCTGAATGGCCTAATTCTGCTCCTATGTCTTATGGTTATTAACGTTTTTTATTACCATAGCGGCGTGGCTGGGTGGAGCTATCTATCACTCTACCAGAGGAGATGTAAGGTGCTCCTTCCCTCTGCTGGCCTTCGGGTCACCCTTGGGAAAGGTGTAGCATTTGCTTAGACCCTCACTTCTGATCATGTTTACATGAAACCCTAGGAGCAGGTGGTGGATGGTCGTATGATCAGCTGGTGCATATCACAAGTCCTGGTTTTGCGACCACTAACGCCAGGCTGACAATCTCTGAAGAGTATTGATAACGGCTGGGGTCGCACATCTTGTAAAGACACTGCCCAGAAGAAGGCAATGGCAAACCACTTCTGTAAAAAAAAAATACTTGCCAAGGACAATTGTGGTCATGGAAAGACCACGATCGCCCATGAGTGAATTAAATTAGTGATGCAACAGACTCTGACATCATAACATATACTGTTTGTCGATCTCCCCTCTTGCTGTGAAATGGGTGGCATTCCTCTGACCCATGTTAGTGAGAGAGAGAGAGAGCCCGTGGCATGTCAAGCTGTTGGGTAAACAATAGTTTTTGTTGATTGCAGATCATGGTGTCTCTTGGGGTGCGTGCTGTTGCTTGGTGGGTGGTGGACACTGATGCTTTCTGCTGAAATGGGTGGGGTGGAGGGGGAACGTTGATGCTTGCGCAGCAGAGTGGGGAGAGGGGGCTTTGGGTTTCTAGCACTTTTCTGTCATTTATTCTTTTGAGGCTCTTCCGTTTGTCATGGATGTCTGTGAAGAGTAAGAACGTCAGGCTGTATACTGTATACATTCTCTAATAATAAATGATTATTTGAAGATTGATTAGAATTTGAACACACACAGTGTTCCAAATAGCTCAATATCTGTATCCAACCACAACAATTTTTATACAATTTCTGTATAAAAATGGCATCTTTTTTTGTTCAGACCTTACAACCGTGTGGTGACAGGGACCAAGCTGTTCTCCTTGTGCATATCTAAGTAAAGGCCACTTGGGGTGGAATGGTGGTGTAGTGGTTAGCACAACGATTTACAGTACCAGCGACCGGAGTTCAAATCCCACTGCTGCCTGTAAGGAGTTTAAATGTTCTCCCCGTGACCATGTGGGTTTCCTCTAGGTGCTCCGGTTTCCCGCAGTCCAAAAACATACTGGTTGGTAGGTTAATTGGTCATTGTAAATTGTCCCATGATTAGGCTAGGATTAAATCGGGGATCGCTGGGTGGTGTGCCTCAAAGGGCTGGAAGGTTCTATCCTGGACCCAACATATCAATGCAGCTACAAAGAAGGCACGGCATTGGTTATATTTCATTTGGATTTTGAGGAGATCTGGTATGTCACCAAAGACACTCAAAAATTTCTAAAGGTGCAGAGCATTCTAATGGACTGCATCACCATCTGGTATGGGAGGTGCTAAGTTCTACTGCAGAGGATCGAAATAAGCTGCAGAGAGTTGTAAACTTACTAGTGAGCTCTCTAATGAGCACTGGCCTCCATAGTATCCAGGACATCTTCAAGGAGTGATGCCTCAAAAAGTCGGTGTCCATCATTAAGGACCCCCATCACCCAGGACATGCCCTCTTCTCATTGCTACCATCAGGGAGGAGGTACAGGAGCCTGAAGGCTCACACTCAGTGATTCAGGAACAGCTTCTTCCCCTCTGCCGTCAGATTTCTGAATGGCAGCAAGCCATTTGTTCTGAAGACAACAGATTTCACAACATATGCTGGTGATATTAAACCTGATTCTGATTCTGAAATGGGGGGATTGCTGCGTGGTGTAGCTCTGAAGACCAGAAGACCCTACTCTGCCTATATTCCAATCAAAAAGGGCCACTTTTCAACATAATTGTATAAGGGCTAAGAGTGTTGTAAAAGCGAGCCCGAAGGCTTTGTGTGTCAATGCAAGGAGCATTCGTAACAAGGTGGATGAATTAAAAGGGCAGATTGTTATTAATGAATATGATATAGTTGGGATCACAGAGACATAGCTCCAGGGTGACCAGGGATGGGAGCTCAACATTCAGGGATATTCAATATTCAGGAGGGATAGACAAGAAAGAAAAGGAGGTGGGGTAGCATTGCTGGTTAGAGAGGAGATTAACACAATAGAAAGGAAGGACATTAGCCGGGTGAATGTGGAATCGATATGGGTAGAGCTGCATAACTCTAAGGGGCAGAAAACGCTAGTGGGAGTTGTGTATAGGCCACCTAACAGTAGTAGTGAGGTTGGGGATGGTATTAAACAGGAAATTAGAAATGTGTGCAATAAAGGAACAGCAGTTATAATGGGTGACTTCAATCTACATATAGATTGGGTGAACCAAATTGGTAAGGGTGCTGAGGAAGAGGATTTCTTGGAATGTATGCGGGATGGTTTTTTGAACCAACATGTCGAGGAACCAACTAGAGAGCAAGTTATTCTAGACTGGGTAGTGAGCAATGAGGAAGGGTTAGTTAGCAATCTTGTCGTGAGAGGCCCCTTGGGTAAGAGTGACCATAATACGGTGGAATTCTTCATTAAGATGGACAGTGACATAGTTAATTCAGAAACAAAGGTTCTGAACTTAAAGAAGGGTAACTTTGAAGGTATGAGACGTGAATTAACTAAGATAGACTGGCAAATGACACTTAAAGAGCTGACGGTGGATATGCAATGGCAAGCATTTAAAGATCGCATGGATGAACTACAACAATAGTCCATCCCAGTTTGGCAAAAGAATAAATCAAGGAAGGTAGTGCACCCGTGGCTGACAAGGGAAATTAGGGATAGTATCAATTCCAAAGTAGAAGCATACAAATTAGCCAGAAAAAGTGGCTCACCTGAGGACTGGGAGAAATTCGGAGTCCAGCAGAGGAGAACAAAGGGCTTAATTAGGAAGGGGAAAAAAGATTATGAGAGAAAACTGGCAGGGAACATAAAAACTGACTGTAAAAGCTTTTATAGATATGTGAAAAGAAAAAGATTGGATAAGACAAATGTAGGTCCCTTACAGACAGAAAAAGGTGAATTGATTATGGGGAGCAAGGACATGGCAGACCAATTGAATAACTACTTTGGTTCTGTCCTCACTAAGGAGGACATAAACAATCTTTCAGAAATAGTAGGGGACAGAGGGTCCAGTGAGATGGAGGAATTGAGGGAAATACATGTTAGTAGGGAAGTGGTGTTAGGTAAATTGAAGGGATTAAAGGCAGATAAATTCCCAGGGACAGACGGTCTGCATCCCAGAGTGCTTAAGGAAGTAACCCAAGAAATAGTGGATGCATTAGTGATAATTTTTCAAAACTCTTTAGATTCTGGACTAGTTCCTGAGGATTGGAGGGTGGCTACTGTAACCCCACTTTTTAAAAAAGGAGGGAGAGAGAAACCAGGGAATTATAGACCAGTTAGCCTGACATCGGTGGTGGGGAAAATGCTAGAGTCAGTTATCAAAGATGTGATAACAGCACATTTGGAAAGCGGTGAAATCATCGGACAAAGTCAGCATGAATTTGTGAAAGGAAAATCATGTCTGACAAATCTCATAGGATTTTTTGAGGATGTAACTAGTAGAGTGGATAGGGGAGAACCAGTGGATGTGGTATATTTGGATTTTCAAAAGGCTTTTGACAAGGTCCCACACAGGAGATTAGTGTGCAAACTTAAAGCACACGGTTTTGGGGGTATGGTATTGATGTGGATAGAGAATTGGTTGGCAGACAAGAAGCAAAGAGTGGGAATAAACGGGACCTTTTCAGAATGGCAGGCAGTGACTAGTGGGGTACCGCAAGGCTCAATGCTGGGACCCCAGTTGTTTACAATATATATTAATGACTTAGATGAGGGAATTAAATGCAGTATCTCCAAGTTTGCGGATGACACGAAGCTGGGCGGCAGTGTTAGCTGTGAGGAGGATGCTAAGAGGATGCAGGGTGACTTGGATAGGTTAGGTGAGTGGGCAAATTCATGGCAGATGCAATTTAACGTGGATAAATGTGAGGTTATCCACTTTGGTGGCAAAAACAGGAAAACAGATTATTATCTGAATGGTGGCCGATTAGGAAAAGGGAAGGTGCAACGAGACCTGGGTGTCATTATACATCAGTCATTGAAAGTGGGCATGCAGGTACAGCAGGCGGTGAAAAAGGCGAATGGTATGCTGGCATTCATAGCAAGAGGATTCGAGTATAGGAGCAGGGAGGTACTACTGCAGTTGTACAAGGCCTTGGTGAGACCACACCTGGAGTATTGTGTGCAGTTTTGGTCCCCTAATCTGAGGAAAGACATCCTTGCCAAAGAGGGAGTACAAAGAAGGTTCACCAGATTGATTCCTGGGATGGCAGAACTTTCATATGATGAAAGCCTGGATCGACTAGGCTTATACTCGTTGGAATTTAGAAGATTGAGGGGCGATCTTATTGAAACATATAAAATCCTAAAGGGATTGGACAGGCTAGATGCAGGAAGATTGTTCCCGATGTTGGGGAAGTCCAGAACGAGGGGTCACAGTTTGAGGATAAAGGGGAAGCCTTTTAGGACCGAGATTAGGAAAAACTTCTTCACACAGAGAGTGGTGAATCTGTGGAATTCTCTGCCACAGGAAACTGTTGAGGCCAGTTCATTGGCTATATTTAAGAGGGAGTTAGATATGGCCCTTGTGGCTAAAGGGATCGGGGGTATGGGGGGAAGGCAGGTACAGGGTTCTGAGTTGGATGATCAGCCATGGTCATACTGAATGGCGGTGCAGACTCGAAGGGCCGAATGGCCTACTCCTGCACCCATTTCCTATGTTTCTAAGTCACACGGGAGCAGAATGAGGCCATTCAGCCCATCCAGTCTGCACTGCCATTCCATCATGGCTGATTTATTATCCCTCTCAACCCCATTCTCCAGCCTTCTCCCTGTAAACTTTGACACCCTGACTAATCAGGAACCTATTTATCTGTGCTGTAAATACACCCAATCACTTGGTCTCCACAGATACCTGTGGCAATAGATTCCACAGATTCACAGTCCTCCGGCTAAAGAAATTCTTTCTCAAGCACGATTTAGTGTAAGTTTTTCAGAGTCCAATTAATCGGTGACGACATCTCCTGATTCTAGCCCTTACTCGCAACTATCAGCGGCCCAATTAATTCTCCGACCTGCAACACTTTTGGGATGTGGGTGGGGACTGCAACACCCAATGGTCAACCACGAGCTCAACCACACTGTTACCTGCCCTGGCCATCGCCTGAGGGCATTAGTGGAAGGGGTCCCAGTAAGTGGGGGACCAGGCCTGAGAGAGGGCGATGAGCCAGTGTTTGGCCGATTTAAGCACCAGGCCAGATTGGAAAAGTCAGGTACAGGCTGAATCAGGGCAGTGGGGCCCAGGCCCGAGAATGAGGAAAGGTCATTGGCTGATTTAAGCACCGGGTCAGATTGAAAAGGACAGGGTGTCAGGGCCGGAGGTGAGGGAGAGGCAGGTAGTCAGCTGCGATGAGCTGAGGCTGTAGCTTGCAACTCACAGGCTCCTGGATCGGCTGCGGTGATGTCTGGCCTCATGTCTGTGAGCTCACTTTCATGAATTTCAGTTATTTGCTTGTTTTTGTCGTTTGCCCGATGTTTTACCTCTGCACGTTGGGTGTTTGTTGGTTTTCTTTTAGATGGGTTCTATTGGGTTTCTTTGTTTCATGGCTGCCTGTAAGGAGGCAAATTTCAGGGTCGTATATAGTATGTTGTTGTTGAGCACCGTCGAGTCATCGTCGACTCATGGGACCCTATGGACAGTGTAGTTGTCATGTATCAGAGTATGTATGTAGTACTGTGTTGCTCGGGGTGGGGGGGGGGCATGGTCATCAGCCTGCCCCAGCATTCCTAGTGACCAGTTCATTTATTGTTCTTGTTTTCAAATGCTTTGGTGGGATTATGGTGGGATGTTCAAGCACATTTATCATTACATTTTAGCTTGGGTTACACAGTTATTCGCATGTGTGTTTGTGGGTCACCCTGACTGTAACCAGGGTGTGTGATGGTCACCTCCCACCGTCTGTATGTGATTGAGTGGGTTCTTTCTCCGGGTCATAGCCCAGTGAACAAAGTTATTGAGTTAAACAAGATTCTTCATCTGTCATTATGGACCAAATGCTTGCCACAGTATATATACTTTGATAACAAATGTACTTTGAACTTTTAACTTTAGGGGAGTACCCCTGGTAAATGGGGAGCTCGGGAAGGGTAGCAGTAAATAGGGAGTTTGGGAAAGGTCCCAGGAAGTGAGGGTCTGGGGGAATGTGGGGATGTGGGACGAACGGTGCAGTTTTTCACCAGTGCATAAGGCATTTGCAGGCACAAGGGAAGGGAGGGAGAGAGAGAGAGAGAGAGAGAGAAGAAGAAGAGCGGGGAGAGGAAGAGAAAGACAGAAAAAGAGACCAAGAGAGAAGAATGAGAAAGGAAGAGAGACCAAGAGAATGAAAGAGAGAGAGGGAAAGGGAGAGAATGCTAACCATCACCCACCCACTTATACTAGTCCTATATTGATCCCATTTCACAAACAGGGAATGAAAAGGCAATAATTTGACTAAACATAAAACGTAACATAGAGTATTAAACATTGCAACACAGTGAAGACTCTGGTCTACAATGTTGCTCTGACTTTTTAACCTACTCATAAATCAAAATATTGAGTACAGGATGTGACCAATGTTCCCTCTAAGGTTTGAGCGTGTGCGTTGCGCACTCATCTTTTGTGACTAGCGCACAAAAGGTTGTCTCCCTCTACCTCGTATTTTTCACGATTGTACATAATCATGTTTCCTTTTCCATTTTCTGATGCGAATGGTGTTGACAATGTGGAGTTTGCGATGATTTGCCTGCCAATTTTATACACTACTGCTTTTATTTAAGAAATTATTCAGTGCGCACATGTTGTTGTCACTGGCCAAAAAATTGCACAGCACAAGATTTTTATGTACACTGGTCATTACAAATTAGAGGGAACACTGGAGATGGGATGTTATGTTGTACAAGATATTGGTGAGGTGTAATTTGGAGCATCGTGTGCAGTTTTGGTCATCTACCTTCAGGAAATAAGGTTGAAAGAGTACGGGGAAAATTTACAAGGATGTCACTAGGTCTGGAGGACCTAAGTTATAAGGAAAGATTGAAAAGGTTAGGACTTTATCCCTTAGAACATAGATGATTGAGAGGAAATTTGAAAGAGGTAGACAAAATTATGAGGGATATAGATAGGGTAAATGCAAACAGGCTTTTTCCACTGAGATTGGGTGGGACTACAACTACAGGTCATGAGTTAAGGGTGAAAAGTGAAAAGTTTAAGGGGAACATGAGGGGAAACTTTTTCACCCAGAGGGTGGTGAGAGTGTGGAACGAGCTGCCAGCACAAGTGGTGGATGCGGGCTCGATTTCAAAGTTTAAGAGAAGTTTGGACAGGTACATGGCCAATGCAGGCCAATGGGTGCAAGCAGGTTAAATGGTTCGGCATGTACATGACGTTCTGTGCTGTATTTTTCTATAACTCTATCAATGTAACACTTCCCTCCCACATGACGCTCAATTTTTCTATCATCCATGTGCCTATCTAACAATTTCTTAAATGCTGCTAATATATCTGCCTCTCCCACCAGGGCGCTGCACACACTCACCAATCTCTGTGTAAAAGCCCACCACTGACATCCTCCCCCACCCCCCCACTTGACTCCAGTCACCTTAAAATGATTCTCCTTCGTGCTAGCTATTTTCACCCTGGGGACAAAGTCTTTGCCTATCCACTCAGTCTGTCTCTTACATCTTGTACACCTCTATCAAGTCACCTCTGTAATGGGCGCTCCAGAGAGAGATGTGCGTGGATTGTTAGCAAAGCGTAAAAACTGAACTTGGTCGGTAAAATTCCACTGAGATAATGGCATTTTAAGAAACAGCTCCTTCCCCTGCATGAACCCATGAACACCACCTCACTATTCATCTTCTGTGCTATTTTTTATTGTAACTTACAGAAATATTTGTGTCTTGCTCTGTACTGCTCCCACAAAACAACAGGTCAGTGATAATAAACCCGAATGCGATTCTAACTACCATCTATCTCGTACCCCGGCCACGCTCCACACCGATATAAAACTACTCCCGAACTGTGAAGCCAAGGTGGCAATGGTAATCCTGTCAGATCACAAGGCAGCTCCCTGCGGGAGGAAAGAATCTTCCTGGATAAGGCAAACTCAGTCTGAGCATGCAGTAGTGAACTTGAAGCGTGGATTCATGTTCACCAAGTCAGAATCCAAACTGATTATATCGGGAAAATTCTCCGTATCACTGAAGGTTCACGCACCGTCTGGGAGAGAGTGCAGTGAAACCCCAGATCTAACTGTTGGCACGGCCTGTGAACCCCCACACCTACTGGGACATCACCAATCTCCCGCTTACAGTACATATCCCCCGAACCCTCCAGTTACGTATCAGAATAAGAATCAGAATCTGCTTTAATATCACCAGCATATATCATGAAATTTGTTGTCTTTGCGGCAGCAGTACAATGCAATACATAATAATAAGGAAGAAAATGTGAATTACAGTAACTATATATATATATAATAGTTAAATTAAATAGGTAGTGCAAAGGAGTGGTCAGGTAGTGTTCATGGGATCAATGTCCATTCAGGAATCTGGTGGCCGAGGGGAAGAAGCTGTTCCTGAATCATTGAGTGTGTGCCTTCAGGCTCCTGTACCTCCTCCCTGATGGTAACCATGAGAAGAGGGCATGTCCTGGGAGATGGGGGTTCTTAATGACGGATGCCGCCTTTTTGAGGCATTGCTCCTTGAAGCTATCATGGGTACTACAGAGACTAGTGCCCACGATGGAGCTGACTGAGTTTACAACCCTCTGCAGCTTACTTCAATCCTGTGCGGTAGCCAACCACCTCGCCCCCCCCCATACCAGATGGTGATGCAGCCAATTAGAATGCTCTCCACGGTACATCTGTAAAAATTTGCAAGTGTCTTTAATGACATACCAAATTTCCGCAAACTCTTAATGAAACATAGCTGCTGTATCACCTTCTTTGTAGCTTCATCGATATGTTGGGTCCAGGATAGATTCTCAGAGGTATTGACACTCAAGAACTTAATTGCTCACTCTTTCCAATTCTGATCCCTCTATGAGGACTGGTGTGTGTTCCCTCATCTTACCCTTTCTGAAGTCCACAATCAGTTCTTTGGTCTTACCTCCTATTCTCCCATTTACATATAAGACCTTAAGACCATAAGATCTAGGAGCAGAAATAGGCCATTTGGCCCATTGAGTCTGCTCCACCATTTCATCATGGCTGATCCATTTTCCCTCTCAGCCCCAATCTCCTGCCTTCTCCCCATATCTCTTCATGCCCTGACTAATCAAGAATCTTTCAACCTCTGCCTTAAATGTACCCAATTACTTGGCCTCCACGGTTGCCTGTGGCAATGAATTCGACAGATGCACCACTCTCTAGTTAAACAAATTCCTCCTTATCTCTCTTCTGAATGGACATCGCTCTATTCTGAGTCTGTGTCCTCTGATCTTAGACACCCCCACCATACAAAACATCCTCTCCACATCCACACTACCGAGGACTTTCAACATTCGATAGGTTTCAATAGATCGCCCCTCATTCTTCTGAATTCCAGTGAGTGGAGGCCCAGATCCTTCAAGCACTCCTTATATGAAAAGCCTTTCAATTCTGAAATCATTCTCATGAACTTGCTTTCAACCCTCTCTAATGTCAGCACATCCTTTCTCAGATAAGGGGTCAAAAACTGCTCCGAACAGTCCAAGTGAGGCCCTGCCAGTGCTTTATAAAGCCTCAACATATTCCCCCTAATCTCCCATTTACTGGTCCCTCTAATCCCCATTTACCGATGCTCTCTAAAATCCCATTAACTCAGGCTCTCTAATCTCTCGTTTACTGGTGGCCACCTCTAAATCCCACATGTGGGAGGGCATTTCTCTGATCCATTCCACTCACTATTCCCAAAATCTGAATCTGGGATAAGATCCTCTTGAATTATAGGTATCTTCCCCAATTTTACACCGGGCTGACCCCAGTGACTGCTTTCCTCTTAACATAGACACCCACTTACGGTGGGCAGTATACCACCATGGGGGAAACAGGTCACAGGGAAAATGTGAAAACTTCACACACACACACACACACACACACACTCCCTCTCTCTCACACAAACACTATCTCAAACACAGACACATATACACACACTCTCTCTTTCACACACACTCACTCAAACACCCACACACTCATTCATTTACATACTCTTTCAAACACACACTCTCAAACACACACACTCACACATTCTCTCAAACACACACACTCTGTCAAACACGCAGTCTCTCTCTCACACACGCACACACACACAGTCTCAAACACACACTTTGTCAAACACTCTCTCTCAAACACACACTTCCTGACTCACACTCTCAAACATACACATACATACTCTCCCTTTCACACACTTACTCTCACATATACACACACTCTCTCTCACTGTCTCACACACACACTCTCTCAGATACACACACTCTCACACCCACACATTCTCTCACACACTCTCAAACACACACATGCTTACATTCTCAAATACACACACTCTCTCACACACATACTCCCAAACACACATTTTCTGAAACATGCACACTCTCTCACACAGACACTGTCTCAAGCACTCACTCTCTCAAACACACACGCTCTCTCAAACACACACACACTTTTCTCAAACACACACTCTCTAACACACTCTCTAACTCACGCTCAAACACTCACGCTCTTTCACACACACTCTAACTCACATGCTCAAACAGACACATACACATTCTTCCTTTCACACTCTTACTCTCACATACACAAGCACACTCTCTCACTGTCTCTCACACTCACTCTCATACACACACAATCTCTCAGATACACACACTCACAAATACACACACTCTCTCACACACTCTGAAACATATATGCTCTCTCAAACACACACACACACTGAAACACATACAAGCTCTTAATCTCACACACACTCTCAAACACAGATACACATACTCACTCATTCACATACACTCTTTCAAACACACACATGCTCTCAAATACACACACTCTCACACTCTCTCACACACACACCCTCTCTCTCTTTCACACACACTCTCAGACACACACACTTTCTCTTTCACGCACACTCTTTCACACATGCACAAACTATTTCTTAACCACACACACTTACTTTCTCACACTCTCTCAAACACACACTGTCTCAAACACAGACAAATACACACACACAATCTCACACACACTCTCAAACACACACTCTCTCTCTTTCTCACACACACACTCTCTTTCACACTCATGCTCTCTCAATCACACGCTCTCCCAAACACATAGTCATAGTCATAGACACACTTTATTGATCCTGAGGGAAATTGGTTTTCGTTACAGCTGCACCATAAATAATTAAATAGTAATAATAAAACCATAAATAGTTAAATAGTAATATGTAAATTATGCCATATTACTATTTAACTATTTATGGTTTTATTACATTCTATGGTTTACATACACTCTCTCTCTCGCTCACATACACACTCTCGTTCTCTTCCATGCCACACACACACACACACACACACACACACACTCTCTCACACACACTCTCAAACACAGACTCATACCCACGCGCGTGCGCGCACACACACACACACACACACACACACACACACACTCTCTCACACACACTCTCAAACACACACACACACTCTCTCACACACACTCTCAAACACAGACTCATACCCACGCGCGTGCGCGCACACACACACACACACACACACACACACACACACACAACGAGCACAGGAGAATGATGTCTGCCACAATTTCCCACTGTTTTAGTTGCCCCATGTACTGGAGGCCTCTCACATGGGAGCAAGAGACTGTGTCATTATCTGCCCTTTGCTGCCCTTACTTGGGTCTTTCTGTGCACTGTCAGTCACTATACCTCCGCTGTAAAAAAATTCAGGCGAGGGTTTGAGTCTGAAAAAGGTCCTTGACATTCTACCGATCATCAGAGACACTCACAGATCCTCTTTCAAAAAATAATCGCACTTCTCCAAACATGTCACAGCCGATATGATATTGGAATGGGCTACCAGCTGACATCTCCATGGCAACAGCATGTCTACTAGCAGAGATGAGAGCTTGAGTCATTATACATGGATAGCAAGCGAAGAAGGGGGGTCCTAATGTGTCAGCAAACGCAGACAGGGTGTCTCTAACAACTGCCTTCCACACAGGGAAGAGTGAGACCCTGTCGAGGCCTGTGATCAGTCCTGTATGGGGAGGCGGGGAGGCGGGGAGAGGGGTCAACAGAACGACGGGGTCCTGTGCCCAATACCTCCTTCGTCCTCCAGT
Source organism: Mobula hypostoma (assembly GCF_963921235.1). Taxonomy (NCBI): domain Eukaryota; kingdom Metazoa; phylum Chordata; class Chondrichthyes; order Myliobatiformes; family Myliobatidae; genus Mobula; species Mobula hypostoma. Next base: position 117,784,727 of record NC_086101.1, read on the forward strand.
TCCCAGTCCTCGACAGAGCCTCTACCTCACAACCCCAGAGACACGGCTTCCGTCCTGACCTCTGAACTCTGTGTGTTGTGTGTTTTTGTACATTGGTGTGCACCTGTGTATGTATCTGTGTGTATGTGCGAGTACACGTGTGTCCATTTGTAAATCCAACGGGAGCAGAGGCTGGTGGGAATGGCAAGGGTGCAGCGCCGTGGGAGGGGTGCGGGACAGGTGGCAGAGAAGGAGTGCCAGGGGCAGGGGGTGGCGTGTCTGCAAGTCTGAGACACCAGGCAAAGTCACTTCATTCCAAACAATTGGTTTATTGATCATTACAGAATGACTCTCTGCTGCTTCCCATTCCCTTCCCCTTTTCCCAACCATGAATCTCCTCTCCCTGCCCCCTTCCCACTCTCAGTCCTCAACAGAAACCCATATCAGAATCAGGTTTATCATCACTCACATGTCATGAAATTTGTTTGTTTTGTGGCAGCAGTACAGTGCAATATATAAAATTACTACAGTACTGTGCAAAAGTCTTACGCACCCCAGCTAGATGTATGTGCCTAATACCGTACTGTACTTGGACAGGGACATGGATAGGAAAGGTTTAGTTTAGACTGCAGGGGTACACAACCTGGGATCGATGGACCCCTCGGTTAATGATAGAGGTCCATGGCATAGAAAGGTTTGGGATCTCCTGGTATTGAGGGATATGGGTCAAATACAGACAAGTACGACGACAAACAAGAGAAAATCTGCAGATGCTGGAAATCCAAGCAACACAAGCAAAATGCTGGAGGAACTCAGCAGGACAGGCAGCATCTATGGAATAAAGAACAGTCGAGGTTTCGGGCCGAGACCCTTCAGCAGGACCGACTACCTCAGGTGGGAATCTTAGATGGCATTAATGAGTTGAGCTGAAGAGTTACCACACATTATCAGGATATACGCACAAGCAGACCATAAGGCATCGGAGCAGAATTAGGCCATTCAGCCCATTAAGTCTGCTCCTCCATTCCATGATGGCAGATTATCCCCTTCAACCTCCTTCTCCTGCCTTCTCCTCATAACATTTGATGCCCTAACTAAACAAGAACCTATCAACCTCGGCTTTGAATATGGAACACGCACAACACGCTGGAGGAACTCAGCAGGTCGGGCAGCATCCATGGAAACGAACAGTCAATGTTTCGGGCCGAGACCCTTCGCCTGAAACGTTGACTGTTCGTTTCCACGGATGCTGCCCGACCTGCTGAGTTCCTCCAGCATGTTGTGCATGTTACTTTGACCCCAGCATCTGCAGAGAAGTTTGTGTTTACGATCCACTTCGAATATACCTGACCTGGCCTCCAAAAATTCCACAGATTCACCAACTTCTGGCTAAGGAAATTCCTCCTTATCTCTGTTCTATATGGACCTCCTTCCATGTCCTCTGGTCAGAGAAGAGACAGAGAGGCAGAAAGAGAGGAAGAGAAAAAGGGAGAGCGGTGGGAGAGAGAGAGATGAGACAGAGAGAAAGAGTGGGGGGAGAGAGAGAGAGAGAGAAAGATAGAAAAAGAGAGAGAGAGAGAGAGAGAGAGAGAGAGAGAGAGAAATCAATTCCACAAGAGCAATTGAATCCAGGAGCCAGAACCATCCACAAATCGATGCACAATTTAACAAAGCAAACTGTTTCAGCATAACAGGCTGAGGTAAACAATGATTCTCTGGGGAGAGCGGGCTTCTCAATCGTTCCTGGCAAACGGGCCCCGGAAATCAGACACTTCACCATTCACAAGGGGAGGGGATGGGTATTGCAGTGCACAGGCCTCACCCTGACAGAGAAAGGCTCATTTCCCCCTGTTCACTTCCCCAGCCTCACCTTCTACCACAACACCCAGCCCACCACAGGCAACAAGGGAACACGCCTCACCGAGGCAACTTCAAACACATGAGGCACAGTCCGATCCAGGGATCCACAGGGTCAAGATCAGAGAAACAGTGATAGGTGTGGGGTGTGTCAGTGTCACAGTGAGGGTGTGGGGTGTGTCAGTGTCACAGTGAGGGGTGTGGGTGTGTCAGTGTCACAGTGAGGGTGTGGGTGTGTCAGTGTCACAGTGAGGGGAGTGGGGTGTGTCAGTGTCAAAGTGAGGGTATGGTCTGTGTCAGTGTCACAGTGAGGGGTTTGGGGTGTGTCAGTGTCACAGTGAGGGTGCGGGGTGTGTCAGTGTTACAGTGAGGGTTGTGGGGTGTATCAGTGTCACAGTGAGGATGTGAGGTGTTTCAGTGTCACAGTGAGGGGTGTGGGGTGTGTCAGTGTTACAGTGAGGGGTGTGGGGTGTGTCAGTATCCCAGTGAGGATGTGAGGTGTTTCAGTGTTACAGTGTGAGGTGTGTCAGTGTCACAGTGAGGAATGTGAGGTGTTTCAGTGTCACAGTGAGGGTGTGAGGTGTTTCAGTGTCACAGTGGGGGTGTGGGGGGTGTCAGTGTCACAGTGAGGGGTGCGGGGTGTGTCAGTGTCACAGTGAGGATGTGAGGTGTTTCAGTGTTACAGTGTGGGGTGTGTCAGTGTCACAGTGAGGGGTGTGGGGTGTGTCAGTGTCACAGTAAGGGGTGTGGGGTGTGTCAGTATCACAGTGAGGGATGTGAGGTGTTTAAGTGTCACAGTGAGGGATGTGGGGTGTATCAGTGTCACAGTGAGGGTGTGGGGTGTGTCAGTGTCACAGTGAGGGATGTGAGGTGTTTAAGTGTCACAGTGAGGGATGTGGGGTGTATCAGTGTTACAGTGAATGGTGTGGGGTGTATCAGTGTTACAGTGGGATGAGTGGGATGTGTCAGTGTTACAGTGAGGGTGTGGAGTGTGTCAGTGTCACAGTGAGGGGTGTGGGTTGTGTCAGTGTCACAGTGAGGGGTGTGAGGTGTTCCAGTGTTACAGTGAGGGTGTGAGCTGTTTCAGTGTTACAGTGAGGGGTGTGAGGTGTGTCAGTGTCACAGTGAGGGTGTGGGGTGTGTCAGTGTTACAATGTGGGGTGTGTCAGTGTCACAGTGAGGGGTGTGGGGTGTGTCAGTGTTACAGTGTGGGGTGTGTGGTGTTTCAGTGTCACACTGAGGGGTGTGGGTGTGTCAGTGTCACAGTGAGGGGTGTGGGGTGTGCAAGTGTCACAGTGAGGTTGTGAGGTGTTTCAGTGTTACAGTGTGGGTTGTGTCAGTGTCAAAGTGAGGGTGTGGGGAGTGTCAGTGTTACAGTGTGGGGTGTGTCAGTGTCACAGTGCACAGTGAGGGGTGTGGGGTGTGTCAGTGTCACAGTGTGGGGTGTGTCAGTGTCACAGTGAGGGGTGTGGGTGTGTCAGTCTCACAGTGAGGGGTGTGGGGTGTGTCAGTGTCACAGTGAGGATGTGAGGTGTTTCAGTGTCACAGTGAGGGGTGTGGGTTGTGTCAGTGTCACAGTGAGGGGTGTGAGGTGTTTTAGTGTTACAGTGAGGGCGTGAGGTGTTTCAGTGTCACAGTGAGGGGTGTGGGTTGTGTCAGTGTCACAGTGAGGGGTGTGGGGAGTGGCAGTGTCACAGTGTGGGGTGTGGCAGAGTTACAGTGGGGGGGGTGTCAGTGTTACAGTGAATGGTGTGGTGTGTATCAGTGTTACAGTGGGGGTGTGGGTTGTGTCAGTGTTACAGTGAGGGTGTGGAGTGTGTCAGTGTCACAGTGAGGGGTGTGGGTTGTGTCAGTGTCACAGTGAGGGGTGTGGGGAGTGTCAGTGTCACAGTGAGGGTGTGGGGTGTGTCAGTGTCACAGTGTGGGGTGTGGCAGAGTTACAGTGAGGGGTGTGTCAGTGTTACAGTGAATAGTGTGGGGTGTATCAGTGTTACAGTGGGGGTGTGGGTGTGTCAGTGTCACAGTGAGGGGTGTGGGGTGTGTCAGTGTCACAGTGAGGATGTGAGGTGTTTCAGTGTCACAGTGAGGGGTGTGGGGTGTATCAGTGTTACAGTGAATGGTGTGGGGTGTATCAGTGTCACAGTGAGGGGTGTGGGTTGTGTCAGTGTCACAGTGAGGGGTGTGAGGTGTTTCAGTGTTACAGTGAGGGTGTGAGGTGTTTCAGTGTCACAGTGAGGGGTGTGGGTTGTGTCAGTGTCACAGTGAGGGTGTGGGGTGTGTCACTGTCACAGTGTGGGGTGTGGCAGAGTTACAGTGGGGGGTGTGTCAGTGTTACAGTGAATGGTGTGGGGTGTATCAGTGTCACAGTGAGGGGTGTGGGTTGTGTCAGTGTCACAGTGAGGGGTGTGAGGTGTTTCAGTGTTACAGTGAGGGTGTGAGGTGTTTCAGTGTCACAGTGAGGGGTGTGGGGTGTGTCAGTGTCACAGTGAGGGTGTGGGGTGTATCAGTCTCACAGTGAGGGGTGTGGGTTGTGTCAGTGTCACAGTGAGGGTGTGGGGTGTGTCAGTGTCACAGTGAGGGGTGTGGGGTGTATCAGTGTTACAGTGAGGGTGTGGGGTGTGTCGGTGTCACAGTGAGGGTGTGGGTGTGTCAGTGTCACAGTGAGGGTGTGGGGTGTGTCAGTGTCACAGTGAGGGTGTGAGGTGTTTCAGTGTTACAGTGTGGGGTGTGTCAGTGTCACGGTGAGGGTGTGGTGTGTGCCAGTGTCACAGTGAGGGGTGTGGGGTGTGTCAGTGTCACAGTGAGGGTGTGAGGTGTTTCAGTGTTACAGTGAGGGTGTGGTGTGTGTCAGTGTCACAGTGAGGGGTGTGGGGTGTGTCAGTGTCACAGTGAGGGTTTGTGGGGTGCATCAGTGTCACAGTGAGGGTGTGAGGTGTTTCAGTGTTACAGTGGGGGGTGTGGGTGTGTCAGTGTCACAGTGAGGGTTGTGGGGTGTGTCAGTGTCACAGTGAGGGTGTGAGGTGTTTCAGTGTTACAGTGTGGGGTGTGTCAGTGTCACAGTGAGGGGTGTGGGGTATGTTGGTGTTACAGTGAGGGTGTGGGGTGTGTCGGTGTCACAGTGAGGGTGTGGGTGTGTCAGTGTCACAGTGAGGGTGTGGGGTGTGTCAGAGTGAGGGGTGTGGGGTATGTCGGTGTTACAGTGAGGGTGTGGGGTGTGTCAGTGTCACAGTGAGGGGTGTGGGGTATGTCGGTGTTGCAGTGAGGGTGCGGAGTGTGTCAGTGTCACAGTGAGGGGTGCGGGCGGGGTGTGTCAGTGTCACAGTGAGGGTGTGAGGTGTTTCAGTGTTACAGTGTGGGGTGTGTCAGTGTCACGGTGAGGGTGTGGTGTGTGTCAGTGTCACAGTGAGGGGTGTGGGGTGTGTCGGTGTTACAGTGGGGGTGTGGGGTGTGTCAGTGTCACAGTGAGGGGTGTGAGCCGGTGTTATTCTCTCTTTCTCTTGGTGGTTGGGGAGAGTTTGCTGCCAATTCTCGAATCGGGGAACTCGGAGGAAAAGCGACGCAGCAGACTGTAACATCGTAATCAGCGACTTGCTCTGTTTTGTTGGTGTCCCCTCTCACTGTGGCAAAGGGTGTCACCTCTCTGTCCCTTGTCAGGGAGACAGAGAACCTATGGCATATTGACTTGTCAGGTGAACAATTATTTTTTGTTGAACGGTCTCTTTGGGTGCTTTGCTATTGCGTGTTTGGTGGGTAGTGACTGTTGATGCTTCCCAGTGAAATAAGGTAGGGTAAGGGTTTGGTGTTTTGCTGATGTTTGTGCGTGAGAGTGTGTGTGGGCTTTGGAGTTCTAATGTTTTTCTGTCATTCATTCTTTGGGTTTTCTTCTGTTTCGAGGATGTCTGTGAAGAGTAAGAATTTCAGGTTGTGTACCGTCTACATTCTCTGATATTAAATGGATTCATTTAATATTCACTGACCCATTCTAGTTCTGAGGTGAAGTGAAACCCTAACACACTTCTGCAGGTGGGTGTGGAAATGGATAACATAGAATGTGAGAGGAATCACTGAGATACGCAGTAACAGGTCCTTCAGGCGCAAAAAGTCTACACCACTCAATTACACTCACAGAATGTAGAAAAGTACAGCACAGGAACAGGCCATTTTGCCCACAATGGTGTGTTGAGCCAAGTCAGAAGCAAATCAAAAACACCCGGACACTAATCCGCTCCTACCCACACCATGTCCATATCCCTCCATCTTTCTGAAAGCAGCTCTTAAATGTGTCTACACCAGACACCAGGCAGCGCATTCCAGGCATCCGCCACTCTCTGAGTAAAATACTTAGCCCTCACTTGAACCTACACCCTCTCATTTTCAGTACTTTCTGGTACTAGACATTTCTACCCTGGGAAACAAACACTCTCTGTCCACTCTATCTATGCCTCTGATGATTTTTTTAAACCTCTATCAGATCTCCCCTCAGCTGCTGCCTCTCCAAAGAAAACAACCCAAGTTTATCCAGCCTCTCACAACAGCACACGCTCTCTAAACCAGCAAGCATCCTGACAAACATCTTCTGCATCCTCTCCGAAACATCAACATTCTTCCTACAGTGAGCAATTAACCTACTAACCTTTAAGTTTTTGGACTGTGGGAGGAAACCAGATCACCTGGAGGAAACCCACACAGTCACAGGGAGAATGTACAAACTCCTTACAGGCAGTGGTGGGAATTAAACCTGTGTCACTGGTGCTGTAACAGTGTTACACCAACTGCTATGTCAACATGATGCTTAACACTCCTGAAACATGACCATGTCTCAACCTCATCCCTAACACTCCTATACCTGGAACAGGGGTCCCAGGAATGATTTTACATTGGTAGAGAGGGTCGACAGCTTTAAATTACCAGGCTTTAACAGGTAAGTGGAGCTAAAGATGGCAACAGAGGGCGACTTCTCCCAGCTCATCAGTGAAACAGTAAAATTCTTCCTATTCTAATGTCTCTATTTTCCTTTCCAGGGTGGCTGGGGCCATATCGGGGTCTCTGATCTACAATGGCACTCGAAACTGCGACACTGCATGGCATAGCGTTCCCATTCTTGGAGCTCACCAACCAGCCGCTATGTCCAGGTTTGGCCTGAGGTCAGGTGATTTCAGGGCCTTGCGCGGCCCCGTGGACACAAATTCTCGCCGGTGTCGCAAACTGAAGCCTAGCAGGAGCAGGAACACTGAAGGCAGCGAGAGTGGCTGTCGGAGGGCTCTGTACTTGGGATCGATTGCTCTCTCTCAATGGTGAGGGAGAGTTTCTTCTGTATCTTGTTTTACGGCGGTTGGCATCCAGCTTAATGGAAGGGAGAGTTTACTGCCAATTCTCGAGTTGGGGAACTTGAAATACAAAGCCACATTTCAGACTGACTGTAACATCGAAATAGCGACTGTTGTCTCCTCCATTGCTGTGGAAGGAGAAAATTCGTCTCTCACTGGCAAGAATGTGTCTGTGGGATGTCAAAAATGTTGGAGTGAACAGTTAATTTTTGATGGACTGTAGACCATGGTCTCTCTTTGGGGGCTTTGCTGTAGCTTGCATGGTGGGTGGTGGGAATGCTGATGCTTCAAGCTAGAATAAGTGGGGGGAGGGTTGATGCTGCTTGTGCATGGGATGGGGTTAGGGGGCTCTGAGGTTCTTACATTATTTTCTATCATTCACTCCTTGAGGTGTTTCAAGGATATCTGCAGTGAGTGAGAATTTCAAATTATATATTGTATATTTTCTCTGATATTAAATGGAACCGTTGAACATATTGGATGACCTCTCCTGGGCTCATTCAGTACTGTGCAAAAGTCTTAGACATATATATATATATAGAGAGAGAGAGAGAGAGAGAGAGAGAGAGAGAGCTAGGGTGCCTAAAACCTTTGCACAGTATTTTTCAATGAGGAGCGGAGAGCGAGTTTGTAAATCTGGTGGGAGCTAAGGATGTTGGGGATGATGAGGGTGGAGTGCTGCAGGAGGGGTATGGGACAGGTGGCAGAGAAGTGCCAGGGACGGGTGGCACGGGTGCAGACACACCCAGCCCTGAGACACCAGGCAGGTTCATTTGATTGCAAACAATCAAATTTAGTTTATTGATCATTACAGGATGTCTCTCTGGTGTTTCCCGTTCCCTCCCCTCTCCCTTCCCCTTTTCCCAACCATGATTCCCCTCTCCCTGCGCCCTTCCCACTCTCAGTCCACAATAGAGACCCAGATCAGAATCAGGTTTATCATCACTCAGATATGTCATGAAATTAGCTTCTACAGAGCAGTACAATGCACTACATAAAATCACGATGCAAAAGTCTTATCTCTATATATGTGCCTCAGAGTTTTGCACAGTCCTGTCAATGTAATCACAATAACCCAGCCTAGTTACTTTCTGAGGAGTTTAGGAAGGTTCAGCTTGTCACTGAACACTCTAGAAGCCACTGCAGTTGTAGCGTTGAAAGATCCTGGCTTGTCACATCACCGTCTGGTAAGATAATTTGAATACACAGGAATTTAAGAAGCTGCAGTGGACTCTGCATAATACATCACAGGCATATCCCTCCCCATCATCGGTAGTATTTACAAGAGGCACTGTCTCAAAAGGCAACATTCATCATCAAGACCCCCACTATCCGGGCCACGCCATCTTCTCACAGCTTCCATCGGGCAGGAGGTGCAGAAGCCTGAATTCCCACACCACCAGGTTCAAGAACAGCTACTTCCCTTCAACCATTCTGTTCCCGAACCAGCTGGCAAACTCTAATCACTCCCTCAGTGTAGCAACACTGAGACCACTCTGCATTATAATGTGTTCTAGTCATCTTTTTTGTCAAAAATTGTGTCTTTTACGTCGTTGATGTATGCCTTTCCTGAGAATGAGGAAGGCAAATGCAATGTTATCATTCATTTTGAGAAAAAAACAGTTTTCATGACATATATAAAAGCTTGGATGTAATTGTGAGATTTTCTAAAGCACTGGTGAGGCCTCACTTGGGAGTACTGTGAGCAGTTTTGGGCCCCTTATCTAAGAAAGGATGTGCTGACTTTGGAGAGTGTTCAAAGGAGATTCACAAAAATGATTCCAGTTTTGAACAGATTCTCCTATGAAGAGCATTTGGGCCTATACTCACTGGAATTCTGAAGAACGAGGGAGGGAACTTGTTGACACTTATCAAATGTTGAAAGGCCTCAACAGAGTTGATGTGGAGGGGTTGTTTCCTGTGATAGGTGAATCTAAGACAGAGGACAGCCTCAGATTAGAGGGATGTCCATTTAGAACAGAGATGAGGGGGAATCTTTTTAGCCACAGGGGAATGAATCTGTGGAATTTATTGGAGGCAAAGTCATTGGATAAAGTATTTAAAGCAGAGGTTGATAGATTCTTGATTGGTCAGGGCAGGAAGGGATATGGTGAGAAGGCAGCAGGTCGGGCAGAGAGGAAAATGGATCAGCCATGATGAAATGGCAGAGCAAACTCGATGGGCCAAATGGCCTAACTCTGCTCCTTTAGCTTATGATTATGGTTCTAGTGCTATGTGTCCAGATGGTCTGTCAGTAAGTTTTTCAGTGAATCTGGGAATATTTTTATCATGCTGTTATGGCTATTATTTTATTATGGATTTATTGAGTATTCCTGCAAGAAAATGAAACTCAGGGTCACATATGGTGACACATACCTACTTTGATAATAAACTTACTTTGAACTTTCAACATGTATTGGCACTGGATTATTATTGTCACATATACCAAGATGCAGTAAAAAACTTGGATAGTTCATACAGATCAAATCATTACACTGTGAGGTAGAACAAAGTGTCGGATTTGTACTTTTAGCAAACTCAGAATGAGAATCAGGTTTAATATCACCGGCATATGTTGTGAAATTTGTTAACTTTGCGGCAGCAATACAATGAAGTATATGGTAAATGTAGGGAAAGAAGCTGAATTTCAGTAATGATATATGTGTATATTAAATAGTGAAGCTAAAATAAATAGTACAAAAACAGAAATAAAAAGGTAGTGAGGTGGTGTTCATGAGTTCAATGTCCATTTAGAAATCGGACGGCAGAGGGGAAGAAGCTGTTCCTGACTCACTGACTGTGTGTCTTCAGGCTCCTGTACCTCCTCCCTGATGGTAGCAATGAGAAGAGGGCATGACCTGGGTGATGGGGGTCATTAATGATGGATGCTGCCTTTCTGAGGCATCGCTCCTTGAAGATGTCCTGGATACTACGGAGGCTGGTGCCCATGATGGAGCTGGCTGAGTTTACAACTTCCTGCAGCTCACTTCGATCCTGTGATATAGCCCCACTCCCACTCCCCCCATACCATGCCGTGATGCAGCCAGTTAGAGAGCTCTCGTGGTACATCCGTAGAGGCTTTTGAATATTTTAGGTGACAAAACAAATATGTTGCAACTCATGTATTTTTCACACACACAGCAGAAAGCAGTATAACAGCTAAACTAAGTTTACTACTTTTCTCATTTTTCATTGGCTATGTATTAGTACATTACCCACGTGATGTATTTGTTTTAATTGTGTAGCCTGTTAATTAATTCAACATTATCTAAGGAATTTTCTTTATCTAATCTATAAATGGGATGGATTTTTCAGAAGTGCCATCTTTTATTCTTTTGTCTTAGCATTAGTTCCCCTCTCGGCATCGTTTTACAGCTCTTTACGTAGTTTGCTTAGTATTTGTGTGTTTGTTTGCACTCTAAAATAAACTCAAATCCTGGAATTAGGACTGCCCATCATTCTTGACTCCTGGAAGAACCATCAGGATCAGAAATTAAACAGAGCTCCAACCAAGATAAAACAATAATGAAGGACAACGTGTAAGAGTTACAGAGAAGGTGCAGGCAGACAATAAATGTAAGATCAGAACAAGGTAGAGTGTGAGGCCAAGAGTCTACCTTGTCGAGATCCATTCAAGAGGTTGTGCATAAGACTGTAAACTTATACTGGGACGTTGACTTTTAAGGTTATACATCTTCACCAGCACTCAGCAATTCAGGAACAGCTTCTTTCCCTCTGCCATCTGATTTCTGAATAGACTTTGAACCCATGAACACCATCTCACTACGTTTTTTTTTGCACAATTTATATATATATGCCCAAGAATGACCTGTAGGCTAATGGAGAGAAGGAGCACCTTACACCTCCTTTAGCAGAGACGTATCTCCACCCCGACACCTGAGTGCAGATGGTATATTATACTTGTCACATTACTGTTGTCAGACCTACTGAGATACAGTGAAAAGATTTTGTCTGCGTGCTATATAGACAGATCATCCCATACGAAAGTCCATCAAAGTCATAAAAAGAGAACAGAGAGCAGAAGAGAGTGCTACAATTACAGAGAAGGTGCGGTGCAGGCAGGTAAATAAAGTGCGAGGGGTTGTGACGAGGTACATCAGGAAACCAGGAGCTCAAGCGTTCATTCTGTTCAAGAGTCTGATTGCAGGGATAGAACTGTCTTTGAGCCTGGTGGTATGTTTTTTGGTATCTTATTTGGTAGCACCATTGAGATCATCATGACAAGTTGCATCTCCATCTGGTATGGGAGCAGCTGAACCTCGGACTGAAAGTCTCTATTCTGCTTCCCATTCCCATTCAGATATGTCCATACATGGTCTCCTCTACTGCCATGATGAGGCTAAACTCAGGCTGGAGGAGCAACACCTCATATACCATCTAGGTAGTCTCCAGCCCCTTGGTATGAACATTGAATTCTCCAACTTCCGGTAATTCCCTCCCCCTCCCTTCCCCTATCCCTATGTCACTCTGCCCCCTCCCCCAGCTGCCTATCACCTCCCTCATGGTTCCGCCTCCTTCTACTACCCATTGTGCTTTCCCCTATTCCTTCTTCACCTTTCCTGTCTATCACCTCCCTGCTTCCCCTCCCCCACCCCTTTATCTTTCCCCTTACTGGTTTTTCACCTGGAACCTACCAGCCTTCTCCTTCCCACCCTCCCCCCACCTTCTTTATAGGGCCTCTGCCCCTTCCCCCTACAGTCCTGACGAAGGGTTCCGGCCCGAAACGTTGACCGATCTTTTCCATGGATGCTGCCCGACCTGCTGAGTTCCTCCAGTGTGTTGTGAGTGTTGCAGTCTCTACAAAGGACTGTGAGTATGGATGAGAGTATCATAGGGGTCCCTACCATCCATGAGGACATTTATCGGGAGCACTGTGTACGCAGGGCCCTTTGTATTATCAAGGATCCCACCCATCCACCCAGCATCCTCTTTGACTTTCTACCATCAGGCAGAGACTGATGCATAAAGACAAGAACGGTCAGGATGGGAAACAGCTTCTGCCCTCAGGCCATTAGGCTTCTGAACTCCCTGCTGCATCACATTCGAAGTGTCACCGGTTAATCTGTTCCTTACCTTACAATATTTAATTTATGCACCTTACTTTGTTTATCTATGCATAATTCGTCTGTAGATTTAATTCTTACTTTCCTAAGTAATTGTGTATACTACTATGCTTTACATCCTGGTCTGTAGAAACATTGTTTTGTTTGCCGGTATACACGTATAGAATGAAATGACATTAAACTGGACTTCTGACCAATGGGGGGGGGTGGCAGAGAATGAATGGAGTGGGACGGGTCTTTGCTTATGTTGGCGCATTTCCTGAGCCAGCAGGAAGTGTAAGCAGAACCCATGGAGGGGAGGCTGGTTTACACAGGTCTCTGCACACAACTTTCTGCAATTTCTTGCTGTTGTGGTGTTGCTACACTATATGGTTCCAGGACCATAAGACCATAAGGAATAGGAGCAGATTTAGGTCATTTGGCCCATCGAGTCTGCTCTGCCATTTCATCATGGCTGGTCCAATTTTCCTCTCAGCCCCAATCTCCTGCCTTTTCTCCATATCCCTTCATGCCCTGTCTAATCAAGAAACTATCAACCTCTGCCTTACATATACAAAAAGATTTGGCCTCCACAGATGCCTGTGCCAAAGAATTCCACAGATTCACCACTCTCTAGCTAAAGAAATTCCTCCTCATCTCTATTCTAAAAGGATGCCCCTCTATTCTGAGGCTGTGTCCTCTGGTCTTAGACTGTCCCATCATAGGAAACATCCTCACCACATCCACTCTATCTTAAGCCTTTCACTATTGGAAAGGTTTCAATGAGGTCACCCCTTATTCTTCTGAATTCAGTGAATACAGTCCCAAAGGTATCAAATGTTCTTCATATGACAAGCCATTCAATCCTGGAATCATTTTCGTGAATCTCCTTTGAACCCTCTCCTTACCTTCTTTCTAAGATAAGGGACCCAAAAGTGTTCACAGTACTCCATGTGAGGCCTCAGCAGTGCTTTATAAAGTTCAACATTACATCCTTGCTATTATATTCTAGTCCTCCTGAAATGAATGTGAACATTGAATTTGCCTTCCTCACCACAGACTCAACCTGCAAATTAACCTTTAGGGAATCCTGCACATGCACTCCCAAGTCACTTTGCACTTGTATTTTGTGTTTTTCTCCATTTAGAAAAGAGTCAACCCTTTCATTTCTTCTACCAAAGTGCATGACCATACACTTCCCAACACTGTATTCCATCTGCCATTTCTCTGCCCATTCTCCTAATCTGTCTAGGTCCTTCTGTAGCCTCTGTACTTCCTCAAAACTACCTGCCCCTCCACCTATCTTCATATCATTTGCAAACTTTGCAGCAAAGCCATCAATTGCATCATCCAAATCAATGACAAATATTGTAAGGAGAATAGGTTCCAACACATAACCCTGTGGAACACCACTAGTCTCTGACAGCCAATCAGGAAAGGCTCCCTTTATTCCCAGTCTTTGCCCCCTGCCAATCAGTCACTGCTTTATCCATGCTAGAATCTTTCCTGTAATACCATGGGCTCGTAGCTTGTTAAGCAGCCTCATGTGGGGCACCTTGTCATAGGTCTTCTGAAAATCCAAATATACAACATCAACTGATTCTCCTTTCTTCAAAGAATTCCAACAAATTTGTCAGACAAGAATTTCCCTTGAGGAAGCCATGCTGATATTGGCCTATTCTATCATGTGCCTCCAAGTACCTTGAGGCTTCATCCTTAATAATCGACTCCAACATCTTCCCAACCACTGAAGTCAGATTAATTTAAGATCTTAAGATTTCCACTCCTGCCAGGAGTATATACAAGAGTAGGAATCAAATTTCTGCCTGATCTGATGTCGTCATCTTCAGATCAACTCTCCCTTAATCAAGATTTCCCAATTCAGAAAAGTTGTGGACACAGCCCACCATGGAAACCAGCCTCCCCTCTATAGTGTCCATCTACATTTCCCACTGCCTCAGGAAAGCAGCCAGTACTATCAGGGTACCCTCCCAACCTGGACATTCTCTCTTCCTCCCCCTTCAGTCAGGCGGCAGAGAACATCCACCACCAGGATCAAGGACAGCTTCAACCCACTGTTATCGGACTCTTGAAAGGACCTCTCATACGCTAAAAGATGAGACCTTGATCTCCAGATCTACCTTCTCTTGGCCTTTGCACCTTACTGGCTGTCTGCCCTGCACTTTCTCTGTAACTGTAACACTATTTTAGAGTCATAGAGTCATAGAAACGTACAGCATAGAAACAGGCCCTTTGGCCTATCATGTCTGTGTTGAAACATTTAAAGCCTAGTCCCATTGACCTGCACCTGACCCATAGCCCTCCATACCCTTGCCATCCATGTACCTGTCCAAACTTCTCTTAAACATTGAAATTGTGCTCGCATCCACCACTTGTGCTGGTAGCTCGTTCCACACTCTCACCATCGTCTGAGTGAAGATGTTCCCCTCATATTTCCCTCACCTTTCACCCTCAACCCATGACCTCTAGTTGCAGTCTCCATCCTAAATTATTATTATTGTTATTATAGGTTCCTTAAAGTTGTTACAGCCAGAAGTGGTAATGGCGACAAGCTCCCACTACCTATTACATGCTCCCAATGGCATGCGTCTCAAATAGCCTCTGACAACCAAGCCCAGCTCCTGGCCTTCATGTGTGGTTTAGCTACTAAGCCCAGTGGAACCATTTCTACCTACAGGAGAAGTGGCAAAGGCAGGCTACTGACACCTTGAAACCAGTCGCTTCAGGCAGATGGGGCTCATCAACTGTGGTTGGCAGCTCATCTAGAAGAAGGAAAGCTCTGACCTCAAACCTCCGTCGCTTTGCAGCTATACCCACTCATGGGGAAGGCGTCAGGTGTAAAACCCAAAGGAAAAATCTGGAGCTGGTGTTCCTCAGGCAGTCATACATTGAGTTTAACACTGACTGGCAACTCCTGCAATGCCGCTGGTGCTGAACTGTATCAGTCTCTGCCGTTCCTTTGGGTTCATCAGATGCGTGGAGAAGGAGAGCTTGCTACATTGGCAACAACTTGCTCTCCATAATGTACTGCCCTGGTTTGTGTATCTGGACAGCTAGGATACAACATCCATGGTTGGCTCTGACCAATGGAGGGCTCATCATCATTATTAATAATACATGATAAAAGACCAATAAATTCAAGATGATGAATACAGAAAATGCCAAGAGAAACCAGAAACGATCCAACACATTTTAGGACCCTGTAGCAATTTAACTCAATCTGATTTTTTACACGGGCACAATCAAGTAGCAAACAACATTCACGAAAATCTTGCTTTAAAATACAAACACTTGAAAGACTATAAATACAAGCCTGATCCAGTTTTAGAGTCCCACAAATTATATTATGACCAATCTGATCTTATAGACAGGACAATCCATAATAACCACCTGGATATAATAATACTGGACAAACAAGCAAGAACTTATTTAATAGATATAGCCATTCCAAACACACATAATATACTGAAATCAGTAATTGAAAAACACCAGAAATATGCTGAATTAAAAGTGGAGGTTCAAAGGCTTTGGAACATGAACAAGGTATGCATTGTCCCAATCTACAACTGGTGTCATCCCAAAGTCACAGCACAATAGTATTAAAGATTAGTCCTACGCAGCAATATTTATGTAAATCTCCAGAAAGCCACAATACTAAACAATGCTAGAGTAGTTTGCAAGTTCCTAGACACTGAGAAACAAGTTTGACATGCCCATATGGGAGGGTGGAGATTCGTCTCTACCAGAGGAGGTGTAAGACGCACCTTCCCTCCGCTAGCCTGCAGGTCACTCTTGGGCGAGGTGTAGCACCTGTTTATCCCCCCACCATCAGATTAGGGTCATGTGAAGCCACAGGAGCAGGTGGTGGATGGTCGTATGAGCAGCTGGTGCATATCACAAGTCCTGGTTATGTGACCACTGATGCCTGACAGATGATCTCTGAAGAGTATTGATAATGGCTGGGGTCACCCGTCTTGTAAAGACACTGCACAGGAGAAGACAATGGCAAACCATTTCTGTAGAAAAATTTGCTAGAAACAATCATGGTCATGGAAAGACCCTGATCACCCACATCATACTGACACGGCACAGAACAAACGAATGAAAATGGAAAGGAAAGGTTTAGAAGGAAATGGGTCAAACCAAGCCAAATGGGACTTGGTCAACATGGACCAGTTGACTCTTTGAGACCATTCAACCTCTCCAACCCTTTTCTAGCCCTCAGCAAGACCATTCTTCTATGGTCTCACCCTCCAAGTCACACACCACCCCGACCTGGAACAATATCCCATTTCTTCATCAACAAACCCAAATGCGGGATCTGCTTACTCATTAGTCTTGTAGTAACTCCCTCACCAATGACTCGAGAAGACATCTCACCCCATATATAGAACCCAAACAACAAGTAAAGGTATAACTGCAGTGTACAGTATTCTTACAATTTGCGGAGCAAGAAACAGGGCTCGAGATTCTGGCATCTTCCCCTTTCCTTTCCAATTGTGATGAAGGGTCTTGGCCTGTAACTTGACTATTTATTAATTTCTATAGTTGCTGCCTGACCTGCTGAGTTCCTCCAGCATTTTCTGTGTGTTGCTAAAGATTCTCTGACCTGTTTCTTGACACCAAAGGAGGTGGTAGAGGGGCTATAATTACAACATATAAAAGACACTTGGACAGTTACATGGATAGTAAATCTTATAGCGTCTCTTACCTCTTCTTGTCTATCTATCACTTCCCCCTGTTGCCCCTCCTCCTTCCCTTTCTCCAATGATCCACTCTGCTCTCCTATCAGACTCCTTTCTCTCCAGCCCTTTACCTTTTCCACCCACCTGGCTTCAGCTATCACCTTCCAGCTAACCTCCTTCTCCTTCCTCCAACTTTTTCCTTCTCCTTCCTTTCCAGTCCTGAAGAAGCATCTTGGTCGACTGTTCATTCATTTCCATAGATGCTGCCTGGCCTGCTGAGTTCCTCCAGCATTTTGTGTGTGTTGCTTTGGATTTCCAGATTTCTCCTGTTTATGATTTAAATCAGGGTTTCCCAACCTTATTGATGCCATAGACCCAACCATTAACCGAGGGGTCCGTGGACCCGAGGTTAGGAACCCCTGATTTACAGAGATGTGGACCAAAATGCAGTCAAATGGGATTATCTTAGATGGTCATCTTGGCCAGTATGAACATGTTGGACCATAAGATACAGGAGCAGAATTAGGCCATTTGGCCCATCAAGTCTGATCTACCATTTCATCATGGCTGATCCAATTCCCTCTCAACTCCAATCTCCTACCTTCTTCCCGTAACCTTTCATATCCTGATAAATCAAGAATCTATCAACCCTTGCCTTAAAAATACACAGAGACTTGGCCTCCACAGCCGTCTTTCCACAGAATCACTAGTTTCTAGCTAAAGAAATTCCTCCTCATCTCCATTCTAAAATGATGCCCCTCTACTCTGAGGCTATCTCCCCAGTCCTACATTCCCCACCAAAGGAAACATCCTCTCCACATCCACTCTATCAAGGCCTTTCATCATTCAATAGAATTCTTCTCAATTCCAGTGAATACAGGCCTAGAGCTATCAAACGTTTCTCATATGATAAGCCTTTCAATCTCAGAATCATTTCCGTGAACCTCCTCTGAATCCTCTCCAATGTCAGTCAGCACAATGCTTTCTAAGATAGGGGCCCAAAACTGCTCACAATACTCTATGTAAGGCCTCACCAGTGCTTTATAAGGCCTCAACATCCTTGCTTTTATATTCTAGTCCTCTCCAAATGAATGCTAACTTCGCACTTGTCTTCCTCACCACCAACTCAACCTGCAAATGAACCTTTAATTGAAAACAAGCCAAAACCGCTCTGAGACTAATCACGGGGGCCTGACACTGTATGACACACAATCCACAATAATGAAGTTCGAAGTCGAAGAAGGTACATTCAGTCCCTTATTAAGAAACCAGCAAAGACAAAGAATTGTGTAATGATAAAAACTAACAAAACTAAAACTAGTGATATAACAAAATAT